>NC_058105.1:64425000-65050000 GCF_020171115.1 Neogale vison
AACAGAGGTATGCAGAATAGGTCACGGGAACATAGAGAAAGAATTTATCTTGGGAGGATGGTATGGAGAAGAGGGAAACTGGCTAGTGGAGGGGACTTTTAAGAAAGGCTTCCTGGAATAGTTGACAGCATATCTGAGTTAACCTTGAAAAGTTAATAGAAGGTTGTGGGCAAAGATTCTAAGCAGTAGGGATAGCATTTAGGAAAAACCTGGAGATGAGACAGAGGTATTGCACTTTAAGAAACTGGCTCAAATAGTGTGCATGTAAGGGAACTAGTAATAATGGAAAATTAGGAACCCCTAATAGGCACTTAATATTCTTGTTTTCCTCTCTCTCTCTCATTTTCCCTTCATTATTTCCTTTCTCTACTTCTCTTTCTCTGTTTTCTATAATCTGACCCTCTTTTCCCTCTACAATATTTTCTCCAGTTACTCCTCAACACATACTCTTTGCTCTAGACAGACTGCTATCTTCATTGCCATCAAATGTCCTATAATCATTTCTGTTCCTATATCTTCACTCACACTGTTTGCCCTACTTCAAGTACCCTTTCTGTTTTTTGCCTATCAGAGATGGCAAGCTCAGATGTCTACAGATCAAATAGGTAACGTAAATAAGTCAAGCTGATCAGGTGTATTACAATAGGTTATGCTAGGGGTTATGGTAAACTTCAGTTTTCTCATGTTAAAATGGGATTATAAAATCAAACTTAGAGTCTTATTAAGAATCAAATTAAGTTATGAAAGTAAAGCAAATGATTCTGTACAATACTACTTACTTAACAACTGGTAATATTCTCATTTTCTTTCCCTGAGATTTCCCCCTTTTTTTTAATTTAATGTAAGTTGTAACTGCTTTTAGAATCACTGTATCACAGCTTCTTTAAAATCATTGTCAACTAGATTCAATATTTGATTCATCTTGGTGTTGGTGTCAACTGATGGTCTTATTCACTTTGTGATTCAGTGTATTGTCCACACATTTAGTGCTTCAGGCAATGTGTCTTATTGTAGGATACTCTAAATCCTTTCAAACTCTTTTATTTTATCAAGAAGTAACCCTATATATCAAGAAGTAACCCTATATAAGTTTAACATGCACACACCAGGTCCTGGTATAATTTTGTGGGCTGTAATTTTGATGGCAGTTTAATTTTCATAGCCTTTGCTAGGTTATTTTGGTCTGCTTGGTTTAGTTGGTGCTGCTAGGACTCTCACTGGATCTCATTGGTGTTTTCTGAGAGGATGGAAGAGGATTACCCAGGCTGACCCTCTAGGTGGGTTGTATCTCTGTGAGTGTGTTTGTGGTGGAGTCCCATTATTGTCTGACCCTCTTGTCTAGTTTCTCTGGGTGAGAGAAGAAGACTCTTGGCCTGAAAGGACAAAGAATTCTGAGTCAGCCACTTATTAATGATGCATCCCTCCTAATAGTTCTGGATGCCAGTCCTGGTTTCTGGGTTCAGGAGAAGATTCTTATGATTGGGGGAACAAAGAAACTTCCTGAACCAGGTCACCTGCTGTATAGTTAGGTCTCTCCTGCCAGCTCTGTCTCTCCACCTTAGTATCTCATGGAGGGAAGACAATCTTAGACCTGGCATGAGTGCCGCTCCTGGCTCTTGATTTTTGTCCAAGCTCCCACCTGGTATCCCTTGCTAGAAGTGTTAGAATTATCTCATGTTGTTAGATGGATTCCAGTGTGATCCAGGAAAAGAATGCACCTACCTGGGCTGCTTTGTTACTATGTCATGGGAAGGGAAACACTGGGTCTAAGTCACCTTCTCATTGCAAGTGATGGACACTACATGTAGTTCACTTTCTTCCTACTATCATTCAGAGCTCTTTTTTGGTATACCTTGGGCCATTTCCAGGGTTTATATTTTTACTTAGTGTGGAGAAAGAGGAAATGGTTCTACAACAAGTTGTCTTGACAAGAAGTCTCTGCAATTATTTTTAATAAGAAGAATGATAAAAAGAAAGAAAAAAGTAGTATAGACTAGGTGGTAGAATTAATGATGACATTTATTTATTTTTCTAATTATGTAGAATTAAAATTAATCATCCATGTGACAATATTGTATAGTGGAATAAACAAAGCTTTGTAATCCTGAGTTTGAGTACCAGTTCTATAATCTCTTAGTGGAATGATATTGGGCAAATGACTTAACTCATTTTAGCTTTAGTATCCTAGACTTAGAATAATTCTAATATCTCCCTTTTAGAATTTTGTGAGGATTAAGTATGATAATGTATGTACTATATTTAGCACAGTGTCTGGTCACTGCTCATGAGATGATAGTTATCTATCTTTATGTATCATCAGCATTTTTCTTCTGGAATCCCATTCCCTTCTATGCCAGAGGTCAACCCTCTGACCACTAAGTCATTTTTAGAGTACTTTCTCTACTCTTGAGATAAAAGTAAGTAGCTTCCTTCTAAAAATGGCCAACTTCCAGTCTATGGGCTCTCTCTGGTAAAGCACCTACATGGTGTGCTGTACACATCTGTACAAATACTTATTTTTTTCTCCTTTGTCTTCCCAAAGCAGGGATCCCGATTTCAGAGTTCCAGCAGATGTTTCTTTATTTAAACTGTATTAAGTAAGAGGAAGGAAAGAGAGACAGACATACACAAGAAGGAAAGAGGTCTGGGTCATATCACCACATTTATTCAGAGACCACATTGCCAGGAAAAACGTGCACACCAGTTGTAATTTGTTTTTTCCGTTTTATTTGATTTTTTTCAAACAGGAATTTCTTGTTTGCTTAGACACTAATTAAATCTCAGTTAGTGAGAACCAGCCAGCAGACTTTCAGTGCAATTATGGATGGCCAAATTCTGTATTTATTATAGCCCCTTAAAAGGAAATTTAGTAGGGTATTTTGGTTTCAATGCAATAGTTGATTTTGTCTTCATGTGTAAGTATTTTGTATGCAGTGGACTCAGAAACGTATAAAAAGGGAGAAATTATATTTAGGGTAGTTTGTTATTCTCAGATTTGAGCATTTTATTTTATAAGCTTCCTATACATCAATTTGATTAATAACTTTTTGGATCCAGAGAACTGTTATTCTTTAGAGCATATAATCACTCCAACTAACCCATTATCTCAACCTGCAGCCTTATTTTAGATTCAAATTTGCTCATTGTTTTCATCCACAAATTCTAACTCCAGGTGCTTCAGCACTATGCAAGAAAACATGAAAAATTCAGCCAAACTAGTAACTAGGTATTGAATGGAACAAAGTCCATTCTAAACTATTTGCCTGGATTCAGTTGGTTTTGTAACTCAACTCAATCACTCTGGTCAGTAGGAGAATGTAAAGTGTAGGAGGAAAGCTGTGTTGAAGAAATGTCCTAGAGGACTAACCAAAAAATTGTGACCAGCGTTGGTTTCAAGTCCTTTTCTCTGGGTGTTTGTGTTCTAGATGAGGCCAGGAATAATATGGATTATCCTGGTTAAAATCACAGGAACAACTATGACTTTGACATGTAGGCAAATGATGGATTATAGAAATATTTAATAAGCAGGAAGGTAACTGATTTCAACAACTCCGTTGTCCCTCATTAGCAAAGACAACTATCTTGAAAGGAGATATGGCATGGTAGAAAAGAACTGGCCTTTAGAATAAGAATTAGGATACTTTTAACTACCTTTATTATGTATGTGACCTTGAGGGGCTTATATAATCTCTCTAGGTCTCAACTTCCTCATCTTTAAAATGGGGTTAATGAAACTTTTTAAATCCAGCCAATAAGGAAAACACTAATAACATCAAAGAAAAATGGACAAAGAGAATAAGAAACTTACGAACTGAATATAAATGACTGAAAAGTATGAAAAATTTCCAACTTCACCAACAATAAATACACACTAAATGTGGTACTATTTTTCTTTTTTCTTAATTATCAAAAATTCCAAAAGTAATAATCTAGTCTTGGTAAGGGTGTGGTAAAATTAACATTCTCCTACACTCAGGCAAAATAAATTGGCACAACTTTTCTGGAAAGCAATTGCAAAGCATACCAAAAGCCTTTAAATAGTTCATAACTCATAACCTTTGATACATGGATTTCACTTCTAAGAAATTGGCCAAAGAAAATAGTCTGAAATCTAACAGACATTAATTTATAAACCTGCTATTGTGGCATCATTTATATATAATAACACTGGAAACCGAAAGGACCAACAATAAGAAAAAGTTCAAATAATTCATGATTTATTCCTTAAATGGAATATTCTGTGAACATTTAAAATGATATCTTAAGTAATATTTAATCTTATGAGAAAACATTCATAATGTGAAGAAAAAAAGAAAAATATATATATACAGCGATGCCCCAATTTACAAATATATACTGGATGTGTATGTTTATAAAACAATGAAAGACTTGAAAGAAATATTTCAAATAGTTAACTGTGAGAAGATTATATCATTTTTTCTTTTTGTTTTATCTTTCTACAACTTTAAACATCACTACAATGAACATATTTTCATAATGAGAACAATAAAGCATAATAGCAGGATGGTTATGAGAATTAAATGAGCTAGTTCTCCTACTGACTTATATAGACCAGATATGTAGGTTTTACTTTTTAAAAATTTTTTGTTGTTATTTTTTTACTTGACTCATATATTATAACCACATACTTGACTCATATATTATAACCAAAGACATCCTCCTCACTTGCTTCCAGTTCCAAATCCTGCACATTTTTGTAGCTCAGACTCAGAACTCACTTCACTCAAAACCCACCTTTTCTCTGATATTTTTCTCTTTGAGATCCCTTCAAAATGTATACTTAGTATGAAAATATGTTCAAAGTCATTAGAAGTCAGGGAAATGCAAATTAAAACCACAATGAGATATCACACACCTATCAGTGTAACTAAAATTTGAAAATAATGACAAATGGCAATATCAAATGCTGACAAAAATGCAGAAAAACTGGATCACTCATACATTGCTGGTGGGAATGTAAAATTCTACATCCACACTAGAACACAGTTTAGCAGATTTTTATCAAACAAACATGCAATTAGTATACTACCCAAAAATTGCACTCTGGAGCATTTATCTCAGAGGAATCAAGACTTTGTCTACAGGAAAAAAAAATCTGTAAATGAATGTTCAGAGCAGGTCTATTCATTATATCCAAAAGCTGGAAATAGCCCAGCTATCTTTCAATGGGTGAATTAAAAAAAATATGGACATCCTTGGTACAGAGATGCTACTCAAAAATTTTAAAAAAGAATGAATTATTGATACATGTAACAATTTAAATTAATCTCCAAGAAATTATGCTTAGTGAAAAAAAGATAATATCAAAAAGTCACACACTATATATTTACATAAAAGCCTTGAAATTACAAAATTATAGAGAACAGATTAGTAGTTGTCAGGAATTAGACATTTAAGCTGGTGTTGGAGAGGGAGGCAGTAGGTGTGGCTATAATGTGGTAACATGAGGGAGTTTGGCTAGATATCCAAAATACAATAGTTCTGTATTTTGATTTTGGTCGTTGATACAGAAACCCATACAGGTAATAAAACTTTAGAAAACTTACAATGCAAACACATATACATACACAAATGAATACAAGTAAAACTGGGGAACTCTGAAAAAAGATTGGTGGACTGTATCAATGTCAGTTTTCTGGCTGCAGTGAAGTACTATAATTTTGTAATATATTACCACTGGAGGAAAGTGGGCCAAGTATACAAGAAACTTTTCTGTATTATTTCTTACAACGTTATGTGCATCTATAATTATCAATAAAAATTTCAGTTGAAGAATGTATGTATATAGGCAATAGGCCCTGTACTACCCTGTATATCCCATGACCTTGTAGACATTGCTCTCTGGTAACCAAACTCCTTGTGAGCAATGTCTTTTGTTTTTGTATCACTAGGATGCCTAATACAGTGTTGAGCCCACCAACTTTTATTGAATTGGAAAATAATACTTTCCCCCCCCCAAAAAAAATAATTTTATGATAGTGGTAGAACTTGATGCATTTTATTTCTCTTTACTTTCTAATTATTTAATATTGTTATTATACACATGTTTTTACCACTTGCCATTTTCTGAATCCTGCTAGAATATGGAGCTAACAACAGAAGACCAATTCCCTACATACTGGCATTACTGCAAGCACTTTAGCATAATGACATAAAGTGAGTTGAAGTCTCAGGTTTGCCCTTCACTAACCTTTGGGTAAATTATTTAACCTCAGTTTCTCATTATATAAAATAGGGATAATAATAGTACCTCTATCATAGTACCTCTATCATAGGGTTGTTGTGATAATTAAGAGATAAATAAAATTAAGATAAGAAATAAATAAATTTAACCTTTGGGTAAATTATTTAACCTCAGTTTCTCATTATATAAAATAAGGATAATAATAGTACCTCTATCATAGTACCTCTATCATAGAGTTGTTGTGAAAATTAAGAGAGCATACAAAATGATTAGTAACTTACTCTGGAACAGAGAAAGTTCTCAGTAATGTTACCTACTTTCCTCTAATGCTGATATTTCTCTGATCAGCTCCTGTTACATATGTTCTTGAGTGTTAAACCATGTAATACAGATAAGAGATATGTCAATATATGTTTCCAAAGATTCCATAATAAAGTATCACAAAACTGGTGGCTTGAAGCAAACTTTATTTATAGCAGATCTAGAGGCTGCAAGTCTGAAATCAAGGTCTTGACAAGGTCTTGATTCTGAACACTCTGAGGGAGACTCTGGACCATTTTTCTCCACTAGCTTCTAGTTATTGCTGGCAAGCAGTCCTTGGTTTTCCTTGGCTTGTAGACTCATGACTTCAGCATTTTTCTCCATCTTCATACAGCATTCTCCCCATGTATCTCTATTCCTGTGTTCATATCTTCCTCTTCTTATTAGGACATTAATCCTATTGATCTAGAGCCCACCCTACTCCAATATGACCTCACTTTTACATGCTTGTATCTGCAAAGGCCTTGTTTTCTTCCTTTTCTTTTTTCTTTTCTTTTCTTTTCTTTTTCTTTCTTTCTTTTTTTTTTTTTTGAGAGAGAGAGAAGAGAGAGTGGGGTGAAGGGGCAAAAAGAAAGGGAGAGAGAGAGAATCTTAAGAAGGCTCCATGCCCAACAGAGCCTGATGCAGGGCTTGATTTCATGACACTGAGATTATGACCTGAGCTAAAAGCAAGTGTCAGACACTCAACTGAGGCACCCAGGCACCCCAAAGAATGTTTTCAAATAAGGTCATATTCACAGGTTCCTGGAGTTAGGACTTCAGCGTGTTTTTTTAGAGGACACAATTCAACCCATAACAGTTAGAAATTAGGAGTGAGAGTAATGACTTAAGACTGAAATAATCATTAAAAGCTTTTTTAGAGGAAGTGGGACAAGTGGTCTTGATTTGAGTAGATAAGAGTGAACAAGGGAAAAAAAACAATGTCAGTAGACACAGGCATAATTAGAAACAATAGCTGATGAATAAATGTACTTATTTTATTTATCTCTTTCTATATTTAGTCTCTAAAACTCACATTAGGCTTGTATTAACCTACAAGCTCCTTACATGACTGAGAGATTTTGGTGGATGGGTAAAGATATTTCTTAGATGTCTGTCTCCCCTGTACTGTCTTCCCCAGGGCTTAGCATAAAACCTGTACCCAGTAAGGGCTTTCTGAACTGAACTAAACTTAGCAAACATTAGCAAGAATTTGATGATTGAAGCAGTCTTTGAATTAATGCAAATGGCCTTTCTTCTTCTGTAAGTACTTCCCAAAGATAAATAAATCTGTTTTAAAGATAAGATCCATATATTATGCCTTTTGTGAATATGCAGTAGAAAGTTATGTAAGAGGCTGTACTCCTATCAGATCTACAAGTTCTCCCTCCCATAGGTGGGTGCCAAACTTCACTTGAATGCCTTTGGGAATAGCCAGCTTAATACTTGTCATAACTCTAATTGTTAGAAAGCCTTTATTTGCCCGTTTGCTTGATTTAATATTTAGTCAAATGTATGGGCTTTTTAAAAAGATTTTATTTATTTATTTGACAGACAGAGATCACAAGTAGGAAGAGAGGCAGGCGGGGAGTGGGGGGGGAATGTAGCAGGCTCCCTCCTGAGTAGAGTCCATGACCTGAGTGGAAGGCAAAGGCTTTAACCCACTGAGCCACCCAGGCACTCCTCAAATGTATGTTTCTAAATTAAAACCTATTGGTCTTAGTCCTGCCCTCTGGGAATATACAACTTAAGCACTATTACCAAAACACAGTCCAAGAGTGATAGTCAGTGGTGAAATCCAAGGTAGAGGAAGTGCAGTGGTACAATCAGCACTGCCAAAGAAAATTGTTTCCATTTGCATCTCTGATTGCTGCACAGCATTTGACCACTCTGTCCTTGTAACTTCTATGAATGTGATTTGGAAAGCACAGCAGATGAGATTTATGTTTAATTCAAGTACAGGACATAAGCTACACAAATACATTTTTACTCCTAAGATGGTTAACTAGGTCAGTAGTTTAGTATTGGAAAATGCCTGCTTCTCTCTTCCTCTCTCCCAGGGCCTCTGAACACTAAAACATGACAGGAAAAATATTTGAGTTCCTTCCTGGGAATGTCTGAACATGTAATTCATGTAATTTCTTTCTAGGGGAGTACAGACAGTCTTCGCACTATCTGTTATTGGAGTGAGTACTGATTACAGATGAGGAAACTAAGGTTCAAATAGGTTAAATGAGATGCTAAAATCACAAAACTGGTAGAATCTTTTATAAAGTCCAGAACTCCCTTTAAATGACCCGGATGATGGACAGGAATTCTACATGAGAAAAGAAAGTCAAATGCACAATTTTACAGTGGACCAGCCATAATCAACAAGCTATTGGTAACAGAAAAAAAAAGACATTAACCTCAAAGTTTGACCCAGGAAGTTTATCTAGTCTCTGGTACTCTTAGTGTTTCAAACTCATGAAGCCTGAGAAGTAGTCCCAACCAAATGAACATTGGGCAATATAGTTTTGTTTTTAGAGCTTTCATCCTAGAGCTTTCTCTGTCAGAAGTTGTGTGTTTTGTGTTTTGTGTTGTACACTTTATCTTAGCCAGCCATTTATTTTTCCCAAAGGAGTATTGTATCAAAAGAGAACTAAAGGTTCTGCTCCTTTAGTCATTTGCTTACCTTCAGTTCTGGTGACCACTAGCAGAGTTGAGATTCTGGAGCACCTACTGTCCATACTATCTTAGCCATTTCCTTATTAAAAAATACATGATTATATTACATAGCAGTACTGTGTTTCTATGACAACTTAATAATTAACTGTGGTTTTTGCTGGGTATGCAATAAAAGAGCCACATTTTTTGGTTATTTAAAAAAAATTCAATTATTTCCCTGGGCATTGAACTGGTTAGAAAGATTTTATTGCTACCCACGGAAAGAGGGATTTAGTTCATGCTTTCTGGTGGAAACTGTCCTCCCCTTTCCCTAGTTATATTCCCATGTCATTTACAAGTTTCCTGTGGGTTTTACCAACAAAATGTAAGGATGAAACTTCTTTTTATTGAAGTATAGTTGGCTCACATTACATTAGTTTCATATGCAGCATAGTGATTTGACTACTCTATATGTTATGCTTATACTCACTGCATGTGTAGTTACCATCTGTCACCATACAATGCTATTACATCATTGACTACATTCCCTATGTTCTGCCTTTTGTTGCTGTGACTTCTTCATACCATAACCAAAAGCCTGTATCATAAAGGAGAAACTTTTAAAAATCAGTATTACATGTTTATCCAAGGGAAATTTTCTAAAGAGTCACAACAGCCAACATTAAGTTTTGCATATAACTTTTACATCTCATTTGAGTTTATATGAAATCCATTTAATCACGTCGTGAAATAAGAATTACAGAGCTGTGTATAATCAGAATACCCCCCTCCCAGGAACAATGACATCCCAAATCAGGTCATCAGAGCTACTTTCTGTAGGAGGATTTGATTATGACTACTGAAAATGTGGTAAGAACAGTGACACTAAGAGTTAGACATAGTGCACTGAAATTTGAACTGTATAATGAAAAGGAGAACAAGATACTCTTAAAACTTAGGATGCTATTTTTGTTTGAAAGGGACACTTTGAGTGTCACTTAATGTTACAGGCATGGAGGTTATTATCCTAACTTTCTCAAGAGATAGTTCTATAAAAAAATGAAAACAGCAAAATCATTCTTTATATATAAAAGAATAAAAGAATTTCCCTCCTCAGGTGATGTAATGACCTGAGAGAAAATTTCTCCTCACCCTTTTAGAGAGCCTAGTAAAAATTTTAATTTTTGTGACAAGTTACTCCTACTCTTCCTGAAAGGAAGTATCATCTGAGGTAACACAGCTAGAAACACCAGAAATACCTAAAAGGCCATGGGCAGGGCCATAAACTTGGACAGCAGTAATGAGGTTAAGCCCTAAAAACAATGTCAAGATTCAATTATAAGAAGTACCAGAGTCAAGAAAAGTCACAAGACAACAGAACAGAGATAGCAGCAAAAGATATACCAGGAGAATTTGGGCCACCATGAGATATATTTGAGTCACCTGGAGCACTGTCATGGGATGGACTTAAAAGCCTTGGAAACTCATCCATTTTTTTACACCTTACACAAAGAAAAACTCAAAATGAATGAAAGACCTCAATGTGAAACAGGAATCCATCAAAATCCTAGAGGAGAATATAGAGAGTAACCTCTTCGACATTGGCCACAGCAACTTCTTTTAAGACACGTCTCCAAAGGCAAAGGAAACAAAAGTGAAAAACGAACCTTTGGGACTTCATCAAGATAAAAACTTCTACACAGCACAGAAAACAGTGAACAAAACAAAGAGGCAACCAACAGAATGGGAGAAGATATTTGAAAATGACATTACAGACAAAGGGCTGATACCGAAGATCTATAAAGAACTTCCCAAACTCAACACCCCAAAAAACAAATAAGTCAAAAAATGGGCAGAACACATGAATAGACGTTTCTCCAAAGAAGACATACAAATGGCTAACAGACACATAAAAAAGTGTTCATCATTAGCCATTAGGGAAATTCGAATCAAAACCACATTGAGATACCACCTTACACCAGTTAGAACGGCAAAGGGTAACAAGGCAAGAAACAACAAATGTTGAAGAGGATGTGGATAAAGGGGAATCCTCTTACACTGTTGGTTGGAATGCAAGTTGGTTCAGCCACTTTAGAAAACAGTGTGGAGGTTCCTCAAAAAATTAAAAATAGAGCTACCCTATGAACCTGCAATTGCATTGCTGGGTATTTAGCCCAAAGATACAGATGTAGTGAAAAGGAGGACCATATGCACCCCAATGTTCATAACAGCAATGACTACAGTCACCAAACTGTGGAAAGAGCCAAGATGCCCTTCAACAGACAAATGGATAAAGAAGATATGGTCCATATATACAATGGAGTATTACGCCTCCATCAGAAAGGATGACTACCCCACTTTTGTATCAATTGGATGGGACTGGAAGAGATTATGCTGAGTGAAATAAGTCAAACAGAGAAAGTCAATTATCATATGGTTTCACTTACTCGTGGAACATAAGGAATAGCATGGAGGACATCAGAAGAAAGAAGGGACAAAAATTAAGGGGGGGAAATCAGAGGAGGAGATGAATTATGAGAGACTATGGACTCTGAGAAACAAACTGAGGGTTTTAGAGGGGAGTGGCGTGGGGGGATGGGTTGGCCTGATGATGGGTATTAAGGAGGGCACATATTGCACGGAGCACTGGATGTTATACATTAACAATGACTCTTGGAACACTAACAGAAACTAATGACGTACTGCATGGTGACTAACATAACATAATAAAAAATAAAAAATAATTAAAAAAAAAGCTTTGGACACCCAGAAAAGCTTATGTTGGAACTTAGTAGCAGAGATACTTTTGGTTCCCATTAACATGGTTACCAATATCTCTTGGTTGTTCTTCCCCAGGGCTTCAGTCCATTTCATCAACTTACAGACATGTAAATATACCTCTGAACAACAGCCATATCCCAATCACAGCTCTTTTCCAAGAGACCACTTTGTGACTCTTTACACCAAATGGTATGACACCATGGCATAGGACAATTTAAAACCTGTGGCAATTCCTCAAGGATGTCTTCACAAAAGAGTGAAACTGTGTCAATTCCATAATTTTTCAATCAAATCATCTCTATTTGATCTATTTTTTATACTGTGCTCTATATCAACTTTGTTTAAAGAAAGAATTGTGATTTTAAAAGTTAAAAAAACACTTTTGTTTTGTTTTAGTAAATCATCTTTGGGTGTAATCTCTTTTCTGGTTAAAGTGGGATAATAATAACATTTATTACATAACCTATAATAGTCCATTACATTATAACTAGTTTTTCTCTCACCAAGAAAATAGCTCTCTGAGAGTAGGTAACTGTCATTCATCCATAAGTGTCTTTTTGTAGCATGCACTGAAGATAGGCAACTAGGTATTTATGAGAAGCAAAGTAGACATGGCTCTTGGCTTCCTGGAGCTTACTTTCCAATCATTTCAAGGTCCTTATGACAGCCCACAAAGCACTATATGGGGTCTACTCAATCTCTCTGACCTCATTTTTCGTTACTCAATCCCTTGTTCCTTATATTCCAGCCACGTTGAACTTTTTACTCTTTCTTGAACATGCCAGGCATGACATAGCCCTAGGAAAATTGCATTAGCTGCACCTTCACCTGGAATGCTTTTGCCTGGATATCCAGATGGTTAATTTCCTACTCCTTTTGAGTCTGCTCTAGTGTCACTTTCTCAAATGAAATTCATCCTGACCAACCTATTTACAATTGTAACTCCAATTCCCAGCATTACCTATCCAGCTTATTATGGTATAATTATTTTTCCTCAACAATAATTATTACTTTCTATATTTTATATATTTTAGAAGTCTATTATATTTATTATTTATTATCTCTCCTCCCCAACAAGAATAATAGCTCCACAAGGCAGGGTAGAATTTTTGTCTTTTTTTCCCCCACTTAATGGCCTAGAACAATGCTTGGAACTGGGTAGGTACTCAATATTTGTTAAACATTTGTTAAATTTCTGGAGACCTTTTCCATATTGCCCTTCCTTCATGTGACAAATTTCCTTATTCTGGCGTCCTCAAAAAACTTCACTTTTTCTTTCCTGTTCCTTCTCATTCTCTCCTTTTCAGAAAAACAAACAAATAACAACAGCAACAACAAACCTATCCTTTGTTTTATCCATTCAGGGCCCTGTTTTCTGTTAAGTAACCAAGCAACCCCTCAGAGTCTAATAGTTGAAGCAACCTAGAGGATATCCTTGCCTACAAACCCAAATAAGTGAGGACATAGAGGAGATTTCAGGAACCCTACAAAGCTGGTAAGGGAGAAGTTTGGGGCCAAATAAGCTTTCTTTTTTTTTTCAGGCCACAAATTTTATTTCATACCTTCAATGGGAAGCAGAAAGACAACCTGGTATAATGGAAATATTCTTGGACTTAGAAGCTCTCAGTTGTCTTAATTTGCCTCTTGTGACTAGGGAAACATATTTAAGCTTTTTGATTCTCAATTTAATTACCTCAAAATTGAGAAGGATAGTAGTAATTGCTTTTAAGAGTCACTATGATGAGAAAACAAGATCATATAATTAATGTACCTAGCCTTAAGAAACTGTAGAATGTTGAACAAAGATTAATTGGTTGGTTAGGATATAAATATTTAAGTAGAAAAACAAAATGTCAATGTTTCAATATCTGCAAGTATGAGAGGTAGCAATGTGAAAACTAATTACCTGTTAGGTCTATATTTTAGAATAGGATGTGTTGTAAGAAAGTAGGTATCATCTGATTGACAGCTCAAACTGCTTCTAAAAGGATTAACAAACTTTGAACTGACAATCACATTCTGATTATCTGATAGAATCATTAGGCAAAATATTTTCTTTGAATAAATGTCCCATGTTAAATTATTTAAAACAACTTCAGGGTGAACTATAGGGATGTTCAGGTAAAAGCCTTCAAAAGATTCACAGTTACAATGAGACCATGACCATCTAGCTCTCTGGACCAGCCATATACTCTCTTAGTGCTTTGTATCTTCCTTTGTCTGTAAATTCCTGCTTCCTTTGATCTCTAGTTTACCCAGAGATTACAAATTTGACCCTCATTTTCTTATGCTAAAATTTTATTCATTTACTTATTCATTTATCAAGCATTTATTGGACACTATACACCATGTAGTGAGGATGAAAAGACAAATAAGATTCAAGTATTAGTAAATGGACAAGGAGTCTGCACGAAATTTCCAGATTAAAGCACTAACAGATGCAAAGGCTCAGAAGGCATAAAACCTACAGGTATTTCAAAAACAAAAAACAAATGCTCAGGCTGAATGACGCAGAAGAGTTTGATAGAGATTTATGTAAGCCATAATAACCTGGAAACTGCAGTTATTTAAAGTCATAAGAAACTTCTTATTGTTGTTATTGTTGGATAATGCAAATTTGTTTATTAGCAAGTGAAGTTACCTGTAACATTATTATATACAAAATCAAATTATAAAAATAAATTATAAAATACTAGATATAGTATGATTTTATTCTTACAAAAAGAGACATGTACATTGATACTTAGAAAGAATTCTAAAAGAATCCAAATAATAATACTGGTAAGATTATGTATTATATTTTATTTTCTCTGTACTATCTGAGTTTTAAAAATAACAACATTTATTTGATTTATTATTTTCTAATTTAATAATTATTTCTACTTTAGAAAACATCAAGTAGACATTAAAATATATTTTCTGTCAAAAAACTTAATTCAAACAACTTCATTTGGTATACAATAATATTAGAAGCAACCTGAACTTCTGAATGCGAAACAAAATGTTGGTTTATATCACCTAAATGCTGTTTTTAATTATAGTGAGTGTCTAGCAAAATTATTATAATGATTCCATTGTTTCTGTATCATATTATTTTAATTCTCTTCCATATTAATTAAGCTCTTCTCTCTCCTCTTATTCACTTACCATGGAGAATGAATAGTCCTCATTCTTTCGTTCTACCTTACTTTTCACTGAAGACCAAGAAAGTTAAAAGACAGCAGACTGTTGAACAAAAGAAAATGTTAGAAGTTGCTCCATTTAAAATACCTTCCTTACAAGAAACAAGTTTGTGTATTATTTTTCTCAGCATAAAACCAAATAACACCAACATTCTAAAATATTATCAATTTTAAGCAAACATTTTTAATGCTCTTACTACTTATAAAAGTATAATTGAGCATTTTTAAAGATCAGTTCATCATTTTTAAAAGAAGATATTTGCCAATTATCTCTAAAGAAAAAGAATGTACTCTAGTGGGAGGTCCAAGATGGTAGTGTAGGAAAACCCTGAATTCACCTTCTCTATGAATATACCAAATATATTCCTATTTACAGAACTATTCCATCTAAAGAAGAATGGAACAACTTCTGCAAAGTAATAGAAAGACCACATAGAAAACATCATGAGAGATGGAGACATGATAATGAAGGGAAACCCAACCCCTAATGTGGCAAACTGCAGTGGAGAAGAATAGTACTGAGAGACCATGAGCAGATTCATCTGCCCAGGGGCACAGAAAAAGGCTGCAATTTAAAAGTGTAACTAGAAAATAGAGGAACCAGCCCTAGAATCCTGCCAAATGGTTCAGGGGCTTCTGGAGCTGTCTCCAGGTAGAAGGGCTGGCAAGCTCTTCTAAATTACATTCCCCTCCACCTTGATAGCATAGTCAGGAGCAGATCTGAATAACCTAGCCATACTGCCACTGCACTGAGTTGCAGATCCCTAGTCCACACCAGTCCCAGCCAACCAACCAAAACAGCACCAGCATGGTGCATATTAAGAAAGTCCTGGACAGCATTCACTATAAAGCCAGCCAACTCAACAAGGTGATATGGATACAAAGCATCCTGTAACACTCCAGGCTCACATCATTTTGGCTCTCCCATGCAGAGCATTCCAGACCCCATACCCCATGCCTGCCTCACTTTGCCAATCTGCCAGGGCACCCTCTGGTCAGGGAACCCCAGAACCCTCCAGACCATACCCACTGCAGCATAAGCTATCCTTCAAGAAACCATTTGTGTAAAGAGGCCCAGACTAACCAGCTTGTACCCAATTCAGCTTCAGCTATCTGGTCATGGTACTTTCCACATGAAGAGCCCTGGGGCCACCCCAACGCACACCCACTTCAGTTGTAGCTGTCCTGCCAAGGTGTTCTTTGTGTGGAGACACTCAAGACCACAGCAACCTGCACCCACTTCACCTTCAACCATTCAGCTAGAACAGCTCCAGCACAGAGTGCCTCAGGACCACTAGACCCTGGCAGAAAGCCCCAGTAACCCAAATTTACTAGGTACACATAGTCTATATAGGGACAACCATACACAAGACCATTCCTGGGTGGTTCAGTAGGTTGGACATCTGTCTTCAGCTCAGGTCATGATCCTAGGGTACTGGGATCGAGTCCTGCATTGGGCTCCTTGCTCAGCAAGGAGTCTGCTGTCCCTCTGCACGCTACTCCCTCTGCTTGTTCATTTTCTCTCTCCCACTCTTTCTCTTTCTGACAAATAAAATCTTTTTTAAAAAGTTTAGAAGTAGCTAGTCTACGTAATTCATAGAAACAAACACAGAAAGTCAAGCAAAATGAGGTGCAAGAGGAATATACTCCAAATGAAATAAAAAGACAAAACTTCAGGGAAATAAATACATAAAATTGATGTAAGCAAGCTACCTGATGAAGAGTTCAAAGTACTAATTATAAAGACGCTAGGCAGACAGGACTTCAACAAGTAGAAACAATAAAAATGAAATAATCAGAATTGAAAAATAGAACTGAAATGAAAAAATGCACTAGAGGGAATAAATAGTAGATTAGCAAATGCAGAACAGATAAACAATCTGGAGGACAAGATAATGGAACACATTCAAGCCAAACAGCATAAAGAAAAAATAAAAGGAAGTGAAGGTAGGTTAAAGGATATATTGGACAAGATCAAGAAAATATTCACATGATGGGGGCTTCAGGAGGAGAGATAGAGAAAGGGGCAGATAATATATTTGAAGAAATCATAGCTGAAATCTTCCCCAACCCAGGAAAAGAAACAGATATTCAGGTTCAGGAATCACCAGGAGTTTGAAACAAGATGAACCCAAGGAGATCCACACCACAAAACATAATAATTAAAATGTCAGAAGTTAAAGATAAAATTTTAAAAACATCAAGAGAGAAGTAAATATTTACATACAAAGGAAACCCCAAAATGATAACAGCTGATTTTTTTAGCAGAAAATTTGCAGGTCAGAGAGTGGGGGAATGATATATTATGTATATATATGTATATGTATATATGTATATATTATGTATATGTATATACCTATACATAATATATCATTCCCCCACTCTCTGACCTGCAAAGTATATGTACACACATATACATATACATTATATATAATATATTAATAAATACATTATATATAATATGTTAATAAATACATTATATATATATATATATAATGCATTTAAAGATAATATATTTAAAGTGTTGACACTACATCCAAAACAAATGATGTACTGTATGGTGACTAACACAACACAATAAAAAATAATAAAATCAAAAATAAATAAAGTGCTGAAAGAAAAAAAATACAACCAAGAATAACTCTACCTGGCAAGGTTATCATCCAGAAATGAAAGAATGGTTCTTTCATTGAATAGTTCTCCAGACAAACAATAGATAAAGGAATTCATCACCACTCCACCAACATTACAAAAATGTTAAAGGAGCTTCTTTAAGTGGAAAAGAAAAGAGTATAATTAGAAATAAGAAAATTATGAAAGGAAAAATAATTCCACTGGTAAAAGAAGAGATATAGTTAAGGGAGGAAAGCAATCACTTATAAAACTAAAATGAAGGTTAAGAGATAAAAGTAGTAAGATAAACTACATCTAAAAAGTAGTTAAGGGGACTCACAAAGTAAAGATATGAAGTATAAGAACATATGCACAAAATGTGGAAGGATGCATAAAAAATAAGTTCCCAAAGAGTGTGTTTGGACTTAAATGTTTGTGAAATAAAAATAGACTGCTATATACTTAAGATGTTATATATGAAACTCATGGGAGCCAAAACTCAAAACGTATAATAGAAACAAACAAAAATAGAGAAACAATGTCAAGCATAACACTAAAGAAAGTCAGCAATCACAAGGGAAGAGACCAAGACAGAAAGAAATAAACAGAACTACAAAAACAAGAAAACAATGAACAAAAATAACAATGAGTACTTATTATTACTAATTACATTAAATGTAAATAGACCAAATTCTCCAATGAAAAACATAGGATAGCAAAATGGATTTTTAAAAAAAAATCCATCTGTATGCTGCCCACAAGAGACTCACTTCAGACTTAAAGACACATACAGATTGAAAGTGACAGGATGGAAAAAGATAATCCACACAAATGGAAATGAAGTAAAAAAGCTGGAATACAAAGATATATCAGATAAAATAAACTTAAGAAATAGACTGTAAAAAGAAGAGAGAAGGACATTATACAATGATAAAGGGATTGATTTAACAGGTAGATGTAACAAATGTAAATATCTATGTACCCAACATATATAACATAAAGCAAATATTAACAGACATAAAAAGAGAAATTGGGGGCAGCTGGGTGGCCCAGTTGGTTAAAGAGATAACTCTTGATTTCAACTCAGATCATGATCTCAGAGTTTTGAGATCAAGCCCCATTTTAGGCTCTATGCTGGGCATAGAGCCTGCATAAGATTCTCTCTCTCCCTCTGCCCTTCTCCTCTCTATTCCTCTTTTAAGAAAAGAAAGAAACTGACAATAATGAATTAATAGTGCGGACTTTAACATGTCACTTACATCAATGGATAGATCTTCCAGGAGGAAAATCAGTAAGGAAAGAGTATCTTTGAATAACACATTAAACCAGATGAACTTAACAGATGTATACAGAACATTCCATCCAAAAGCAACACAAAACACATTCTTTTACATTGCACATGGCACATTCTCCAGGAAAGATCATGTGCTAGGCCACAAAACAAATCTCAATGAATTTAAGAAAATTAAAATCATTCCAAACATCTTACCCAATTATATTGATGTGAAACTAGAAATCAATCACAAGAAAAAAAGAAACACAAACATGTAAAGACTAAACAAAATGTTACTAAACAATCAATGGGTCAAAAAAGAATGAAAGAGAAAATACAAAAATAGGTGGAGACAAATGAAAATGAAACCCCAATGGTTCAAAATCTAAGGGCCATATGTACCCCAATGTTCATAGCAGCAAGGCCACAGTTGCTAAACTGTGGAAAGAACCAAGATTCCCTTCAACAGATGAATGGATAAGGAAGATGTGGTCCATATATACTATGGAGTATTATGCCTCTATCAGAAAGGATGAATAGCCAACTTTTGTATCAACATGGATAGGACTGGAAGAGATTATGCTGAGTGAAATAAGTCAAGCAGAGAGAGTCAATTATCATAGGGTTTTGCTTATTTGTGGAGCATAAGGAATAACACAGAGGACATGGGGAGATGGAGAGGAGAAGGGAGTTGGGGGCAATTGGAGGGGGATATGAACCACGAGAGACTGTGGACTCTGAAAAACAATCAGAGGATTTTGGAGGAGCAGGGGGTGGGAAGTTGGAAGTTGGGTGAGCCTGGTTGTGGGTATTATGGAGACATGCAGTACATGGAGTACTGGGTGTGGTGCATAAACAATGAATTCTGGAACACTGAAAGGAAATTTAAAAAAATAAATAAAACATTTAAAAAAATCTTTGGGACATAGAGAAAGAAGTTCTCAAAGGAAAATTTATAATGATACAAGATTACCTTAAAAAAAAAAAACAAGAAAAACCTCAAATAAACAATCTAACCTTGTATCTAAAAAAAATGAAAAAAAAAAAAAAGCAGAGCCCAAGTTTAGTGGAAAGAAGGAAGTAAAAAATCAGAACAAAAATAAGTGAAATAGAGACTGAAGACAATAGAGAAGATAATGTAACAAAGAACTGGTTCTTTGAAATGATAAATAAAATTAATAAACCTTTTGTCAGACTCAGAAAGAAAAAAAGAGAGGAGAAAAAAAAGGAAAAAGAGAGAAGACCCAAATAAATAAAATAAAAAACAAAAATGAAATGCAACAAGTGATACCATAGAAATACAGAGGATTATAAGAAAATACTACAAAACATGTCAACAAACTGAACAACCCAGAATAAATGGATAAACTGCTGATAAACTACAACTTCCAAAAATGAATCATGAAGAAGTAGAAAAAGAGAAGAAAAAAAGGGAAGAAATAGAAAATCTGAACAGATCAATGACCTGTAACAAAATTATAACAGAAATTAAAAAAAAAACAAACCTCCCAACACACATCTGATCCAGAACCTGATGACCTCATAGAGGAATTCTACCATACACTTAAAGAAGAGTTAATACCAATTTTCCTCAAACTATTCAGGAAGAAAGAAGGGAAGGGAAAACTTCCAAGTTCATTCAAGGTCAGAATTACACTGATAACAAGAATTAGACAAAACCAAAGATACTACAGAAAAAGAAAACTCTAGGCCAATATCTCTTATTAACATAAGTACAAAAATCCTCAAAAAAATTGGCAAACCACAGTCAACAATACCTCAAAAAGGTCATTCACTACAATCGGGTGGGACTTAATTCTGAGTTGCAAGGATAGTCTAATACTCACAAGTCAATAATGTGATGCACATTCATAAAACAAAAAATTTTAAAAATATGATCATATCAATGAATGCATCTCCCCAAAATAAATTTGACAAAACTCAACAAGCATTCATCATAAAAACTTCAACAAAGTGAGTTTAGAGGGAACATACCTAAACATAATAAAAGCCATATATGAAAAACCCACAGATAACAGCATACTTAATGTAAAAAATAGGAAGTTTTTCTTCTGATATCAGAAACAAGACAAGGATATCCACCTTCACAACTTTTATTCAACATAGTGCTAGAAGTTCTAGCCACAGCAATCAGAGAAGTAAAATAAATAAAGGCATCCAAATTGGTAAAGAAGTAGTTAAATTGTCACTATTTGCAGATTGCATGATAATATACATAGGAAACCCTGACTTCACCAAAACAAGCCAACAAACAACCAAACCTCTCAAATAATAAATTCAGTAAATTTGTAAGATACGAAATTAATATACAGAAATCTGCTGCATTTATACTTAATAAGGAAGTAGCAGAAAGAGAAATTAAGAAAATAACCCCATTTACATGAACATGGTGTAAATACCAGTAAAGTGATTACTGGATCATAGGGAGTTCTTAATTTTTTGGTGAACCTCCATACTGTCTTCAACAATGGCTGCACCAATTTACACTCCCATCAACAGTACAAGTGGGATCCTTTTTCTCTATATCTTCACTAACCCTTGATTCTTGTTTTTGTTTTTTTTTTATTTGAGCCATTCTGACAGGTGTGAGGTCATGTCTCAAAGTAGTTTTGATTAGCATTTCCCTGATGATGTGTGATGTTGAGCATCTTTCCATGTATCTGTTGGTTATCTCCATGTCTTCTTTGGAAAATGTCTGTCCATGTATTCTGCTTATTTTTAATTGGATTATTTGTTTATATATACAAGAAAATATTATTCAGTCATAAGAAGAATTAAATCTTGCCCTTTGCAATGACATGGATGGAGGAAAAGAGTATAATGTTATGCAAAATAAGTCATTCAGAGAAAGATAAATACCATATGATTTAAATCATATGTGAATTTAAGAAACAAAACCAGCAAAGGGCGAAAAGAGAGAGACAGGGAGAAATCAAGAAACAGACTCTTAACTATAGAGAACAAACTGATGGTTACCAGAGAGGAGTTGGGTTAAATGATGGCTAAAATAAGTGTTGCAGATTAAAAAGTGCACTCGTGATGAGCACTGGATGAGGTAAAGAACTGTATAATTACTATATTGTACATCTGAAGCTGGCACAACACTGTATGTTAACTATACTGGAATTAAAATATAAATTAAATAATTAAAACAATATATTAAAATTGTTACAAATTTGAAAATGGCTAACACAAATCAGTTGCTCTTCATTTCAACTTCAGTACATCAGCACTTTCTCTACATCAAGGAACTTAAACAAAAGTGATTGGGGCAACTATGCCATCTCTCATAGGACTTCCTTGGGGGCTAAACATAGTTTACTCCTAACTTCATTTTTGGCTGTACACACTTGGTTTTGGTAACCTCTGCAGATCCTCAAGCCACCATACTTCAGTCTGCCTGTTTGAGGCTTTGCATGTTTCTATATCAGAGTTGACAACGTGTCATTTCCACCCAGCTATAAGGCCAGGTAAGAATCTATTCTTATGGACCACATATGCATTCAAGAAACACTAGAGAGATGACAGAGCTTCTTTTATAAGCAAAAAACCCACCCTCCACCTGGAGCACAGGGTTTCCTGATCCTGTAGGAGAACTAAAAAATGAAAATGTGACAGGTTAAGATTGCTGGGTTAGGTGACACATCCACTGCACCATTTAGCATCTGCATTGGGAATTGTGAGTCTTCCCAAGTCTTTTGAAAGTGTCTCAAAAGTTTTATGGCACTACTAAGTCATCCTTTAAAATAAGAAGTGTCTTAGGAAACCAGAAGATATAAGCAGTTTTATATAAATTAAAAATATGAGAGCACCTGAGTGGCTCAGTGGGTTAAACCTCTGCCTTCAGCTCAGGTCATGATCTCAGGGTCCTGGGATAGAGCCACATCAGGCTGTCTGCTTAGAGGGGAGACTGCTTCCCCTCTCTCTCTGCCTGTCTTTCTGCCTACCTGTGATCTCTCTCTCTCTCTCTCTCTCTCTGTCAAATAAATAAAAATGTTTAAAAAAATATATGGGACCCAGTATGGAAGCAAGAACTAATGGAAAAAATCTTTCTGCTTTATTATGTTATATCACGACTACATTTGTACATACTCCATAGTATTGCTCAGATTCTAAATTGAACATAGCTTCCTTCTGTGGTCAATTTCAAGAAGCTCCTTAGATGGGCTAGCCTAGGAGAAGCAGTCAATATCTTTGCAGACATTGATACTCATATATGTGGTTGAAGTACTGATTTAGTATAGAAAATTACTCTAACACATAAACCTAACATCCCACATCTATAATCTTGCACCTTTCCTCCAAATTCAAAACAACGTCAGCCACTAAAGTTCTTGCCAGACATTAAATATAGCATTGGGAACTTGTATAAATAGTGATTAACAGCACAAGATCTGAAGTCCATATGCTTGAGTTCAAATTCTTCTCCTCACACTCCCTACGTTTGTGACCTTTGGCAAGGTTTTCCTCCTCATATAAAATGTGGGGATAAAATAAGAGTACCTTTTTCAAAGCATTGTGAGGGCTAAGTGAGACAAGCCATGTGAAGTTTGCCACAGTTTCTGACATATGGTACTCAGTTCATTTAGAAGTCTATTTTTTTTTGGGGGGGGGCTGGGTTATGGACATTAGGGAGGGTATGAGCTATGGTGAATGTTGTAAAATGTGTAAGCTTGATGATTCACAGACCTGTACCCATGGGACAAATAATACATTATATGTTAATAATATAAAAGAAAAATATTTTTAAAATGTTAAAAAAATAGAAATGCAAGAAGAAGTCTAATTTTCCTTGAGTTGATCTCATATCATAAAAGCCTGGTGAAACAATTGGAAGAAGTGCTCATTCCGTCACTGTGAACAAATGTCCCAAAGAATAAGAAGTTCTCAGTCAGGAAAGTAAGATACTGTCATCCAGAGTAATTACCTCTGCTTGCTACATAGTGGACACAGGACTTTATAACCTTATCTATGCCTCCATGGACTTGGACATCTCTGAAAACTTCATTCAGTGCTTTGGAATTTCAAAACACATACCCTCCAACATAGTTAAGGTGGAAGAGGAGTAAGGGGACACTAAGCTGCCCTCATCCCTCAAACACAGCTGGATAAATGTGAAATCATTTTGAACATCCAAGAAATTGACCTCCGGACCGAAAGAACAAACTGCACATTTATAGAGAGAAATGACCACATCATGGAAAGTAGGAGCTGTGGTGAGTTGATTTGTGGTAGAAAAGAATGTGAGTGCTGTGTAGGGAGGGAGCCCTGACCACAGAGAGAAGAATGAAAGACAGAGAAAGAGTGAAAACAGCATGCAGGGGACTGCACAATAAAAACTCTTTCCCTAAACAATTGACTGGGCAAAGGAGAGGGTCTCACTACCACAAGATGCTATAACCACTGGAGTTCAACATCTAAAATTTTAGAAGTCCATGCCATTGCCAGGGTCAATCCTGGCAAGTTTAGTAGTGTTCCTGTGGGAAGGAGGACCAAAGCCTGAAAGTGGGCAGCATGGTCTGAGGATCCCATGGGTTGCTCAGTGAGAAATAGTTCCCCTTCTTGGAGTGCATTGGGGAGAGGTGACATGGCCTCTCCAGGGAGAAAAGAACTTGTGGGTGTCAATGAGCTGCCCTGTTCATTAGGATAGGAACAGAGACACCTGCTGAGCGCAACAAGCCTTGGTGCTTTAGGCTGTGCTTTACCGTAAACTCCAAACCACTGTTCAGTCATGCAACTACTTTTCCGAGACAAACTAGCAACAGTCACACACAGTGAGACCCTCCTCCAGAGGATCAGTGTGGGTCCACGTCACACCAGGTCCCTAAAATTTGGGATTCTGAAACCTGGTCATGTACCTGAGATACAACACAGGGTACTGTGCCACCTGGCAGACAGACACCTCAGAAACAGACATGGTGAAGACAGAGATTTGATGGAAGCTGGGGACACAAGCAGGGAGATTTCTTGCTCTTCTGTGAGGGTTTCCTCAAGAGTGGCATGGGTGAATTCCCCACTCCAGTAACAAGAGAATAGGGCATTGCATTTCTCTCCCACCCATCAGCACTGACGTACTTTAGTGAGCAACACAGCTGAAGCTGCTTGCACCAACCCTGCCCCCTTGTGCCCTGCAGGTACACCTTTAATAGGGCAAGCCTGTCTGAGAACCAGTGCAGAAGGCCCTCAGAAGATCAACAAAAACCACCTGCATACACCAAGTCTATTGATCATAGAGTGTTGTAAACTTCAACTTTAGAGGAAATAGGATCTAGCTTCTTTTAACAAGCAGACCAAAACACACCTAGTTAAAACTTGGCACACAGTGGGCAAAATCCAAACACTTCCCAGTACAGGCCAGAAGAAACTATGCAGAGGACTGACAGAGGGAAGGAGCAGCCAAAACACAACAACAGATTACACACTATGAAACACTTTCTGAAAGCACTAGGCTGACAAGAATATAAGACCTCTTCTTAACATAGCCATTACTCCTGCAGGAATATAACAGGGTTTCCTAATAACACACACACACACACACACACACACACACACACCAGTAACCTAGACAAAATGACAAGATAGTGGAATTGGTCCAAAAAGAAAGAACAGGAAGAAGTCAAGGTCAGGCATATAATTAAAACAGATGTAAGTAAAGTGCCTCAACCAGTATTTAAAACAACAATCATAGGTGCCTGTGTGGCTCAGTGGGTTAAGCCTCTGCCTTCAGCTCAGGTCATGATCTCAGGGTCCTGGGATCAAATCCCGCATTGGGCTCTCTGCTCAGCAGGGAGCCTGCTTCCTCCTCTCTCTCTCTCTCTGCCTGCCTCTCTGCCTACATGTGATCCCTTTCTGTCAAATAAATAAAATTCTTTAAAAAAAATAAAACAACAATCATAAGGATACTAGCTGGGTTTGAGAAAAGCATAGAACACACACACACACACACACACACACACCTACTGAAGAGATAAAAGATCTAAAAACTATTCAGACTGAAATAAAAAATGCTATAACCAAGATGGAAATCTGGATGGATGCAATGACAATGAAGATGAACAAATAAGGAGAATGCATCAGTGATATAGAAGATAAAAATACAGAAAATAGTGAAGCAGAAAAGAAGGAAAGAAAAGTGTTGGATCATGAATGTAGATTTAGGGAACTCAGCGACTCCTTAAAGCATAATAACATTTGTATCATGGGAGTCCCAGAAGAAGAAGAAAGGGGAAAGGGGCCAGAAGGTTTATTGAGCAAATTATAGCTGAAAACTTCCCTAATCTAGGGAAGGAAACAGACATCAAAATCCATGCATCACAGAGAAGTCCCATCAAATTCAACAAAAGCCAGCCAACAACAAAACATATCAGTCAAATTCACAAAATACACAGATAAGGAAAGAATCCTGAAAGCAGCAGGGAAGAAAGTCCTTAACCTATAGAGGAAAACAAATAAGGTTTTTTGCATATCTATAAAAAGAAACATGGAAAGTCAGAAGTAAGTGCCATGATATATTTAAAATGCTAAATGAGAAAAATATGCAGCCAAGAATACTTTATCCAGCAAGGTAATCATTCAGAATAGAAGGAGAGATCAAGAGTTTCCCAGAAAAACAAAAACTAAAGGGGTTCATAAGCACTAAACCAGTCCAGCATGAAATATTGAAGGGGACCCTTTCAATGGAAAAGGAAGACCAAAAGCAAAGATTAAAAAGGAAAAGAGAACATCATCAGAAACACCAACATTACAGATAACACAGTAGAAATAAATTCATATCTATAATCACTCTGAACTTAAATAGACTCTAAATGCTCCAATCACAGGGTATAAGAATGGATTAAAAAAATCTATTAATATGCTGCCTACTAAAGACTCATTGTAGACCTAAATTCGCATGCAGATTGAAAGTGAGTGGATGGAGAACAATCTATCATGTTAATGGACAAAAAAAGAAAGCAAGAGTAGCCATACTTTTAGCATAAAAAATAGATTTTTTAATTTAAATATAATTTAGTTAAAATACACTGTACTATTAGTTTCAGGGATAGAATTTAGTGATTCATCAATTGTGTATAACACCCAGTGTTCATTGCATCAAGTACCCTCCTTAATGCCCATCACGCAATTACTAGATCCCCCCCTCCACCTCTCACCACCACCCCCAAGCAACCTCCAGTTGGTTTCCTACAGTTAAGAGTCTGTTATGATTCCAGGAATAGTCTGACACATATGAACTTAAAATAACAATTTAACTTTCCAGTATAACTTCCAGTGTAATAATATCACAATTGGAGAGAAAATAAAACCTTGTTAAAAATGTGATACTGTAGGAACACCAGGGTAGCTCAGTGGGTTAAAGCCTTTGCCTTCAGCTCAGGTCATGATCTCAGGGGCCTGGGATCGAGCCCCACATCGGGCTCTCTGCTCAGCAGGGATAATACTCCCCCCCCCCGCCTGCCTCTCTGCCTACTTATGATCTCTATCTGTCAAATAAATAAATAAAATCTTTTTAAAAAAGAGTTTGTTATGATTTTTATATTTATTTATTTATTTAAATGCGTATATACACAATAGAATATTACTCATCCACCAAGGAGAATGAAACCTTGCCATTTACAACAATGTGGATGGAACTAGAAAGTATTACACTAAGTGAGATGAGTGTCAGAAATAAGTCCATCAGAGAAAGACAAATACCACATGATTTCAATCATATATGGAATTTAAGAAAAAAAATGAATGAATTTATGGGAAGGAAAAAAATGAGAAAGGGAAGCAAACCATAAGAAATGCTTAACTATAGGGAACAAACTGAGGATTGATGAAGGGAAGTGGGTGGGGAATGGGATAAATGAGTGAAGGGTATTAAGGAGGACACATGTTATGATGAACACTTGGTGTTGTATGTAAATGATGAATCACTAAATTCTATTCCTGAAACCAATGTTACACTATGTGTTAACTAACTAGAATTCAAATAAAAATTTGAAAAAAAGAGACAACAAAAATAAAAAAACATATACACTCCAATGTTATGCCTGTTTGTTTCTGTAGTATTGAACCCCATCACTGAGATCCCTCATTGGTAGGGCCCATATCTCCAGTTCCCAAGCGCTACGAATCAGGATTGAAGATCTGTTTAAATTCTACAGTTTTACTTTATGCTGCTCCCCACCCCAGTTTCCTCTTTGCATTGGATTTTGGCCTGAAACTTATGTGGATTACTTGGGCTATGAATTTGACATTCAACTAATGCTACTCTATTTATTGCCTGTGTACAGCCTAAATTGGAACAAGCAGAGAGAAAGCCATCCAGTATCTCCTTGTTCTGGACTGCTCTATAAGTATTCACTGTTTAGTGATGCTTTCCATGAGTAGGAATGTGATTTTAATTGCACCATCCTGCTGAGTCCCTGAGTACAGACCTTGGCCAAAAGGATTTGGTTCTTTTCCAAGGCCAAAGAATGAGTGCTTTGAAAACTTCTTAAGTACAGCCTTCAGGAAGCAACATTCTGAAAAAATAAAGAAAAATTGACTACAGACTCTTGGGAAGATGGGTAGTAGGAACCCCATTTATACCCCCTACAAACTTCAGGTACTTCATGCTACCTGTGTTTTTCTGTTTACAAAAATATTGCTTTCCTGGGATCCTTAGTCATAGCTGACTTTATAGATCTAGGTGTCCTCTACTTTTGGCACTTCCTATTCCTACAAGGAATCATTCTCTGCCCAAATAAATAGGAGCCAATGAACATGGGAACCTTTGTGCTGTTTCTATCATTTTGGGGATATCAGGCCTGCCTGCTGATGCTAGAGCAGATTAATATCATGTATTTAATGAGGAGAACAACCTCTGCAGCTCCAAGGCATCATAACAGTTTTTCAACCTTATCTTCACAGAGCTCTGGCCATGGCCCAGTAGAGACAGAAAGAGTATGAGAAGGGAAAAGTTCAGAAAACTGTACCCTTAAGCTTGGTAGAAAAATGTCACCACCACTACCACCACTGTAGGTTGTCATTCACAGACATTTGTCTAGACTGATTACCAACCGCTCCAAGTTCCTTTGTTGGGCTTCCCTGAAAACTCCTGCTGGCTTGGATCACAGACTTGCCCACAGACTGACTCTTACACTTCCCACACTCCAATTTGTTATCTCTTTCTCTTGACCTGGTAGCTGAGCCTGGAAAACCCTCAACTCTATTTTGGCTCCATATCCTGAGTTTCAACATCCTGTCCATGCTTTCCCAGGACTTCACCTAAACTTGTTTCTATTTTTGACTTTAACACTCCCAACTCTGCAGCTGGTAAAAACTTCAACTCTCTATGTATCTGAGATATAACAGGATAAAAATAAATCCCTGTGAGATTTAGGTAATCACCTGGAAGCAAAGGCAGTCACTAAATGACCTTTTATAGACCCCTCTAGATCTGATAGTATTTTAATATGTGTGAGTGTGTGTTTTCAAAATATATTTGCAGTAACTCCAAAAGATTGCAAATATCTCATTTGTTGTCAGAACTCCTTTATCATATCCACTGCAGCCCATCATGGATTTATAGAATGTTTTGTCTATTCTTTTTTTGTCTATTTTTAATTCACTTATAAAATATATAAAGGCAAAGATCATGGTAGCTCACATTTATCTGACTAGTATTTAGTATTGAAATAATTACTGCACATTTCTCAACTTCATTCAGTATCTCTCTATGGCAGTTAGCAGAGATAATCACACCCTCCTCCTTGAGTTTATTACTTTCATTTCCCTGGCATCATTCCTCATAGTTCCCCACCTCACACTCATGGAACTAACAGCTTTTCTTTTGATACACATCCCTTAAATATTACTGTTCTTGAGAATTTTGTCCCTGGCCCTCATTTTTTTATACTGTACCCTTGCTGAATGTGATCTTATTTATATTATGGCTTTAACTTCCACCAACATAAAACTAACTCTTATACCCAGCCAAGAGCTCATTCCTGAACTCTTTGCACATCGAAGCAATATTTACTGGACATCTCCGGTTGTTTGTCCCACAAAAATATCCATGTCCAAAGTCAACAAGTCCAAAGTTGAATTCAATCCCACACCAAATTAACCCTTTTAGTCTTTTCTTTTTTTTAATATCAGGTAGCCCCCACCATCCATAAACTCAAGTCAAAAATCAGTATATAGATTTTTTAGTCTTTCCAATCACTCAATAGTTCTTTTGTTAATTTATTTTTAGGTTAGTATAGGTTTTTAAAGTTTTCTGAGCTAATTATCATACAATAAACTGCACATATATAAGGTGTATAATTAGGTGCATTTTGACATATAACAAAGCTATTAAACCATTACTATAATCAATATAATAAACATTCACCACCCCCAAAAGTTTTCTCACACCCTTTGTAGTTCTTTCCTCCCACCCCTCTTTATATTGCTCACATCCCTGCAACTAATTTGTTTTCTAACAAATTGAGATTCTAACCCCCATACCTCAAAGTCTGAAACTATTTGGAGATAGGGTCTTCATAGATGTAATTGAGTTAAGATTAGGGTGGGCCCTAATCCATTGCAAATGGAGTTGTCACAAAAAGGAGAAATTTGGACATAAACACACATACGAGAAGAATGCATGTGAATATTAAGGCAGAGATCAGGGTGATGCTTCCAAACACCAAGGAGTGCCAAAGATTCCCAAAAAACTACCAGAAGCTACAGAAGAGGTAAAACTGTAAATGGTTCTGCTTAACTCTCAGAAATAACTAACCTTGCCAGCACATTGATCTTGAATTTCTAGCTTCCAGAAATGTGAGACAATAAATTTCTGTTTTTTAAACATTCAGTTTATGGTACTTTGTCATGGCAGTCCTGGCATTTACTAGAATTTATGTAAATTAAATCATGTTCTGAGCACTATTTTTATAATTTTTTATAGTCTTTTCTATAGTTTCTTTCAAAGCATAATTTGTTTAGATACATTCATATTAAATCAATATTCCATTCTGTTTTTTTGCTAGGTAGTATTTCATTGCATGCATAGACCACAATTTGATTGTCCACTCACCTGTTGGTGGACTTATGTATTCTTTCCAGTTTGAGATTATTAAATATAAAGATGCCGGGGCACTGGGTGGCTCAGTAGGTTAAAGCCTCTGCCTTCAGCTTGAGTCATGATCCCAGGGTCCTGGGATAGAACCCCATGTGGGGCTCTCTGCTCAGCAGGAAGCCTGCTTCCCTTCCTCTCTCTTTGCCTGCTTCTCTGCCTACTTGTGATCTCTGTCTGTCAAATAAATAAATAAAAATCTTTAAAAAAATAAAGATGACATAAGCATTCATGTACAAGTCTAACAAAATATGCTTTCATTCCCTGAGTAAATACCAAAAGAGAGTGGAATGTCTGGATCATACATTATGCACTTTTGAAGAAACTGCAAAATTCTTTTCCAAAGTATTTTGCAAAGTGCTATTTTACAATCCCATCAGTAGTATATGAGAATTTCAGTTCCTCCAAATCATTGCCAATACTTAGTATTGTAAAGCCTTTTAATTTTAGCTATTCAAATAGATGTGTAGTTATATTTAATTATAACTGTGAATAAAGATAATTTTACTTCTTTCTTTCAATGTGGGCACATTTTATCTCTTTATCTTGCCTTACTATACTGAATAGAACATCTAATACAATTTTTAATAGAAGTGGTAAGAGTATATATCCTTGTTTTATTCCTATTCTTGGGGGAAAAGTATTTACTTTCTCCCCAGTAAATATTATGTTAGCTATAGGTTTTTTATAGATCCCTTTAGTTGTTTTGCTGATTTTAAACATGTAGGTAAATACTGTCCATGTTACCCCATCTTGGTCAGAGATGAAAGTCTATTTCTTGTCACCATAATTAGTTCATTGGGTTAACATAACAGCCTTCTGACAGCTTTCTATGCTCCAGTCTTGCCCTCTTCTGATTCAATCTTTATACCAGAATGAATTCTTAAATATATAAATCTATTAATGGTATATCCCTGATTAAATCCTTTAATTCTCTTCTTCCCATGGTTTCCCTACTATGGCCCACATCTCTTTAACATGGTATCTAAATCCCTTCTCAACCAACCTCCCTGCCTTGTTTGTCAGCCTTCCCTTTACTCCTCCCAGCAACTATAATACTATATGTTCCCAAAACACCAACCTACAGCTTTTTACCCACAAAACCACATAATTTTCCAAATTCTGTGCCTTCGCTCATATTACTCCTTCTGCCTTATTTGCATATTTAAAATCTACTCACAGTTCAACTTGAATAGCAGCTGCTCTATAACATTAATTGAATTAAGTATGCACTCAAATTAATATTCATATTAAAAATATTCATCTATAGACAACCTATAATCAAATCATAAACCTATCAGTGGTACACATTACACACCTTAGGAGCCACTGAGCCATATAACTCTGAAATTCTATAACTTTTCCAAGGTCTCTTAACTAGTGACAGAACTAGTATTATGACCCATGTCTTCCAAACTCCAGGACTGAATGTATTCTAATAGACTGGACTCTATCTGTATGAATACCCATACAAAAGAAATCATGAAACAAGATGGGATAGGGAGGGAGACCAACCATAAGTGACTCTTAATCTCACGAAACAAACTGTGGGTTTCTGGGGGGAGGGGGTTGGGAGAAGGGGGGTAGGGTTATGGACATTGGGGAGGGTATGTGCTTTTGGGTAAATTGGAAGGGGAGATGAACCATGAGAGACTATGGACTCTGAAAAACAGTCTGAGGGGTTTGAAGTGGCGGGGGGGTGGGAGGTTGGGGTGCCAGGTGGTGGGTATTATAGAGGGCACAGCTTGCATGGAGCACTGGGTGTGGTGAAAAAATAATGAATACTGTTTTTCTGAAAATAAATAAATTGGGAAAAAAAAAAAAAAAAAACCTAAACATCAAATTAATTAGCTGAAACGGCTGCCGGAAATGGTCATTTTGCAAAGCTTAAACCCTTAACTCCAAAATCCTTTACATAGGTAAATACAAGTAAAGGTCAATGTAGAATAAATAGGGAGATAGGGAGAAAGAAAAAGAAAAATCATAGGTAGAGGAAGAAGGACCAGAGACAGGATATTTTACCAGTAGGCTGCCAAAGTAGGAAGTGATTGCTTTAAGCTAGAAGAGTTCCTCTGGCATACCAAAGACCACTCCTTTACCCCATTCCACTCTTGCCTTGGATACTGGAATCTGTTAGTAATCCTGATTTAATATAAAACTCAATGAAGGAAGGTCTGTATGGCAGGAAAAAAAGGGAGAATCATTAAACTAAAAAACAAAAACAAATAAAACGCACAACAATTCTCCTTTTCTGGAACCACAACTCCTTGGAAAAATGGCTAATTTCCATCCTGGGGTGCGGAGAGTATAAAGCAAGCTTGAAACATGTTCCTATGCTATATTGCAAAAAAAGTATGTGAAGAGAAATAGATGGGGCCTTGTAAAATGGAATAGAAGCAACCCTGAAGAGACTCTCATTAGTCAAATCTGGGACAATATGAGCACTGACTCATATGACTACCAGAGTGAAATGTAGTCATTACCCAAAGTGAATTAATTTAAGATCACTAATAGTGAAAAAAAAAAATCACGTACCTCCTAATATATAAAGTAGGCAATATTGCCTATGAAATATTCTTGCTAAATGTTTTATTTGAATTTAATCAAATCTGTAAACCTAACTCCCACTTCAAAGAAATGAGGACAAAGAAACAAATTATAGTACAAAGAACCAATCACACAAATCTAGAATTTGGGAGATTTCACAAAGTACTCTTCAAGCTCTTTGAGCAAGCTCTACATGAGTCGATGTCATGGGGTTGGAGGTTAGAGTTTGAAGACACAACCAAATGCAACCCATGGACCATGACTAGACCATAACTCAGGGGAAAACAGCTATAAAAGATATTCTTGGGACAATGAGGGAAAATGGAATATTGACTCAACAGTTGATATAAAGGAATTACTGCTAATTTTGTTAAGTATCATAATGTGGTTCATGAAGAGAAATATTCTTATTCTTAGGAGATGAATGTGAAGTATTTAGGGTGACATATGACACTTGGCTCAGAAGAAAATAAGCAAATAAATTTTTATATATTTGTTTATTTAAGTCATATCTATATGCTTATACAGATATATATTTATGTAAATTTGTAATAAAAAAAGCAAATATATAAGAGGACATGAAGCAAATAGAGCAAAATGTCAACAACTGTGAAATCGAGATAGTATACATATGGTGGTTCACTGTACTATTCTGTCAACTTTTCTATGTATTTGAATATATAATAATAACTAGTTGAAGAAAAAAAAAAAGAAAGAAAAATAAAATAATAGAAGTGTATCAAGAAATCAGATGGAGTAATAGGAATTGCTAGCTTAGTGCAAAGTAGTGAAGGTCAACATAAATATATGAAAGATACAGAAAATACGGTGGAGCACATTTGCTGAGAAAAGAGATTCATGTTCCTTTCAGAGGTTCTAATGTCAGAGGACTCAGAAACCGACAATGGCTTTCTTATCCAGATTCAGGCAATTTTCCCTCTGTAACTCCTCACTGTCTTGTCACATGTATAGCTTATACCTAGCCATTCAGCCTAAGGCTCTAGTCTGCTTGCTACACCCTATGCATAAGATTGCTGATCAGGCAAAAAATCCCCAAGGCCGAATTTTTCTTTTATCTATTTTTCTTAGGAAGCTCAAAGGATTATATTTTCAAAAAAAGATAGGAAACACAGGTGGTAAGAAACACAATAATTATACTGAGTACAAATCCGAGAGTCAAAGTTTCTGGATCCTCATTTTCATCGACTGATTCAGATTTAGAAAAACAAGTGTTTCAAGAAGTTTCCAGAATAAACGTTTACCCAGGTCCAATTCAGAGCTAGATTCACCATTAAGACCTATTTTTACTTGTAAAGGAGTGACTATGCTGGCATTCATTAGAACGGACACCCCTTAATGAGTTCTTTAATGGATCAGCCCAGCAGAACACTGGTTTTGGACAAATTCCTTTCCAAAAATTACCTTTTAGAATTCCTTCACCTGAGATAAGTTACTGCATATTTATGATCTAAGTTTAATGGGTACTGCTCATTCCAAAAGAGCTGTGACAACCCAAGTAGAATGACATCATCTAAATTATGGAGCACTAGACTGGATTCTGATGAGAAAATTACACTGCAGCCATAAAGCCCCAATAATGACTTTGTTTTGTCCTAGTTTATCACAAAAAGAAGAGAGATCATTTTTTTTGATTTATCCAAAGAACTTCAGAAAAGTCAAGGTTGATCCTCGACTGAACTGCTGAATCACACCATACACCCCTCCACCACTACTCCTACACCCACACATTTTCCCCTAATATTAACACTTATTTCCTTACATTTCATTCCAGTATTGTTAACATACATGTAATATTAGTTTCAGGTGTGCAATATAGTGATTCAACAATTCTATACATTACTCAGTGCTCATCAGGATTAGTGTACTCTTTAATTACCATCACCTATTTCACCCATTCCCCTACCCACCTTCCCTCTGGTAACCAGCAGTTTGTTCTCTATAGTTAAGGGTCTGATTCTTGGTTTGTCTCTCTCTCTTTTTTTCCTTTTCTCATTTGTTCTTTTTTTCTTAAATTCCACATATGAATGAGACCATATGATAGTTGTCTTTCTTTGACTGACTTATTTCACTTAGCATTATACTCTCTAACTCCACCCATTTTTTCCACAAATGGCAATAATTAATTCTTTTTATGGTTGATATATATACATATAGATCTATATATATATATATATATCTCACATATTTATCCATTCATTTATCAGTGGACACTTGAGCTGTTTCCATAATTTGGCTACCGTAAATAATGCTGCAATAAACATAGAGATGTATGTATCCCTTTGAATTAGTGTTTTTATATTCTTTGGGTAAACCCTGTAATGTGATTACTGGATCATAGGGTAGTTCTATTTTTCACTTTTTGAGGAATCCCTGTAATATTTTCCATAGTGGTTGCACCATGTTTGCATTTCCACCAATGATGCAAAAGGGTTCCTCCACATCCTTAACAATACTTGCTTCTTGTGTTTTTTATTTTAGCCACTCAAGAGGAGTGAGGTGATATCTCATTGCAGTTTTGATTTGCATGTCTCTGATGATGAGTTATGTTGGGCATCTTTTCATGTGTCTGTTGGTCATCCGTACATCTTCTTTGGAGAAATGCCTGTTCATTTCTTCTGCCCATTTTTTTTTAATTGGACTATTTCCTTCTTGGATGTTAACACTTTTTTAGTGTATTTTTGAGATATAATTGACATTAATATTATATTAGTTTCAGATATAAAACATCATATATATATATCACAATTAATTTAGTTAATATCTATTACCACACATGATTATAATTTCTTTTCTTATGATAAGAACTTTTAAGATCTACTCTCTTAGGAACTTTCAAATATGGAATACTAGTGTTATTAGCTATAGTAATTATGCTGTACATTACATTCCTTAGACTTTTTTATAACTGGAAGTTTCTACCTTCTGACCACTTTTACCAATCTCACCTACTTTTCTACCCCTTCCCATCACTGGCCACCACCAATCTGTTCTTTCTAGCTATATTTTTTGGTTTGTTTGTTTCTGTTTTTTCGTTTAGGTTCTACACAAAAGTGATATTATATGGTATTTGTCTTTCCCTGTCTGACTTATCTACTTAGAATAATGCTTTTGAGGTCCTGTCATGTTGTTGCAAATGATAGCATTTCCTTTCTTTTCTATGGGTGAATAATATTCTATTGTGTATATGCACCATGTTTTCTTTATGCATTTATCTATCATTAGACACTTAGGTTGTTTCCATGTTTTGGTCATTGTAGATAATGCTGCAATGTACAAGAAGTACAAGTATCTTTTCTAATTACTGCTTTTGTTTCCTTCAGATAAACACCTAGAGGTGAAATTGCAGGATTGTGTTGTATTTCTATATTTAATTTTTTTGAGGAATGTTCCTACTGTTTCCATAGTGACTGCACCAATTTCCATTCCCAGCAATAGTGCACAATGATCAACTTTCTGCTACATCCTCACCAACACTTGTTTTCTTGTCTCTTTGATAATATACATTCCAACAGGTGTAAGGTGAGATCTCATTTTAGTTCTAGTTTTAATTCTCCTCATAATGAATGATGTTGAACAGCTTTTACTGTAACTTTTGGCCATCTGTATTATATCTTCACTGGAAAAATGTCTATTCAGATAATCTGTACATTCTTTTTAATCAGATTGGCATGGGTTTTTTGTTTTTGTTTTTTTGTTTTGTTTTGTTTTTTGTTTTTTTGTTTTTTTGCTGTTGTATGAGTTCTTTATGTTTTGAATATTTACTCCTTACCAGATATATAATTTGCAAATATCTCCTCTCATTCTGAAAATTGGGTTTTCCTTTTATTGATTTCTTTTGCTCTGTAGGAGAATTTTAGTTTGATTTAGTTATGCTTGTTTTTTCTGCTTTTTTCCTTTTTTTCATTTCAGTGTCAAAACCAGAAAATCATTGCCAAGGCTGATGTCAATGAGTTTACCACCTGTTTTCTTTTAAAAGTTTTATGGTTTTATGTTTCAGGTCTCACATTAAGTTTTTATTCCATTTTATTTTTTTTATTTTTTTTAAGATTTTATTTATTTATTTGACAGAGAAAGAAAGATCACAAGTAGGCAGAGAGGCAGGCAGAGAGAGGGAGGGAAGCAGGCTCCCTGCTGAGTGGAGAGCCCGATGCGGGGCTCGATCCCAGGACTCTGAGATCATAACCTGAGCCGAAGGCAGGGGCTTAACCCATTGAGCCACCCAGGCACCCCTTTTATTCCATTTTAATACTTTTTGTGTGTGATGGGAGTTCATGGTTCAATTTTTCCAACATCATGTATTAGAGAGAGGTCTATCCTCATTGTACATTCTCTGTTCTTCTGTGATAAAGTAACTGGCCATGTATGAATGGCTTTATTTCTGGGTTCTCTATTCTTTTTCACTAATATATGTATTTTTTTATGCCACTACCATACTGTCCTGATTACTGTCCTTTCCTGGCATTTGTTATTCAGGGTAAGGCTGGACTCATAAGATGAGTTTGGGAGTTTTGCCTTCTCATCATTTATTTATTTTTTTGGGAAGAATTGGAGAAAGATTGCCTTCTTTTTAAAAAGACTTATTTATTTGTTCACTTGAGAGAGAGAGAGAGAGAGTGAGCAGGAGGGGGGGCAGAGGGAGGGGAAGAGAGAATCCCAAGCAGACTCTATGCTAAGCACAAAGCCTGATGCGAGGTTAGATCTCATGACCTTGAGATCATGACCTGAGCTAAAACCAAGAGTCAGTTACTTAACTGACTGAGCCACCTAGGTGCCCTGGCATTATTTCTTCTTTAAATGTTTGGTAAAATTTACCAATGAAGCCACCTGATCCTGGAATTTAACACACTGGGAGATTTCTTTGATTACTGATTCAATTTCCTTACTAGTAATTGGTCTGTTTAGATTTTCTATTTCTTTCTGATTCAGTCCTGCTGTATTGTATGTTTCTAAGAATATTTCCATTTCATCTAGGTTGTCTAATGTGTTAATTTATAGTTGCTCATAGTAGCCTCTAATCTTTTCTTTTTCTGTGCTATCAGTTATATTACCTCTTCTTTCATTTCTGATTTCATTTATTTAAATTATTTCTCTTTTCCTCTTGATGAATCTAGAAAAGTTTGCCAATTTTGTTTATCTTTTCAAAAAGCAGCTCTTAGTGTGTCATTGATCTTTTCTATTGTCCTTTTAGTCTCTATTTCATTTATTTCTACTGTGATCTTTATTATTTCCTTCCTTTTAAAGCTTAAGGCTTAAGTTTGTCTTTCTTTTTCTAATTCTATATGTGTAAATTTAGGTTATTTATCTGAGATATTTTTGTCTCTAGATGTGGGCATTTATCACTATGAACTTCCCTCTTAAAACTCTTTTTGCTGAACCCTTAAGTTTTGGCATGTGATAGTTCTATTTTCATTTGTCTTGAGGTATTTTTTTACATTTCTGCTTCAATTTTATCCCTGTAATCAGAAATGATACTTGCCATGATTTCAATCTTAAATTTATTGAGACTTATTTTGTGGCTTAACATATGTTCAACCCTCACAAAGTTTTATGTGCACTTGAGAAGAATGGGTTTTTTGGATGGAATGTTCTATATATATATTAAGTACATCTGGTCTAATGTGTTATATAAGGCCAATGTTTCCTTACTGATTTCCTGTCTGGATGATCTACCCATGAATAGTAGTGCATTAAAGTCCCCAACCATTATTGTATTGTAGTTTATTTCTCTCTTTAAATATGTTTACATTTGCTTTGTATATAAAAGTGTAGCTATGTTCAATGCATAAATATTTATAAATGTTATATCTTCTTGTTAGACTGACCCATTTATCCTTATATAATGAGCTTCTTTGTCTCTCTCTTTTTTAAAAGATTTTATTTTTTTATTTGACAGAGATCACAAGTAGGCAGAGAGCCAGGCAGAGAGAGGGCGGGGGAAGCAGGCTCGCTGCTGAGCAGAGAGCCTAATGTGGGGTTTGATCCCAGAACCCTGAGAACATGACCTGACCTGAAGATGGGGGCTTAACCCACTGAGCCACCCAGGTGTCTCCACCTTCTTTGTCTCTTATTACAGCTTTGTCTTGAAGTCTGTTTTGTCTGATATAAGTATAGCTATAGCTACATCAGCTTTCTTTTGGCTCCCATTTACATGGAAGGGTTCTTTCTATCTTTTCAACATCAGTCTGTGTGTGTCCTTACATCTGAAGTGAATTTTTTGTAGATAGCATATAGATGCACCTATTCTCTTATCTATTCAGCCACTATATGTTATTTAGCTGAAGAATTTAGTCCATTCACAATTAAAGTGGGTATTGATAGGTGTGGACTACTTGTTATTTTATTCATTATTTTCTGGCTATTTTGTAATTTCTTTGTTCTTTTCTTCCCTTGCCCTCTTCTTTATTGACTCAATGATCTTCTGTAATGGTGTATTTAAATTCATTTCTCTTTTATCTTTTCTGTATTTACTATATATAATGATGATAATGATGATGATGATTTGTGGTTACCAAGAGGCTTATATAACAACTTACATTTATGGCAGTCTATTTTAAGTTATAACAATTTAAGTTGGAATTCATTCTGAGACTTACATTTTTACTCCCTTCCCCATATTTTATGTTTTTGATGTCATAACTCACATCTTTTATTTTGTAAATCAGTAATAAATTATTGTAATTATAGTTATTTTTACTACTTTTGTCTTTTAACCTTCATACTAGCTTTCTAAGTGATTAACCTACAACATTTGTGACATTAGATTATTATAAATTTTACCATATATTTACCTTTACCAGTGAGATTTTTACTTTCATATGTTTTCAGGTTACTAATCAATTTCCTTTTTTTTTACGTTAAAGAATTATCTTTAACTTTTTTGTGTGGACAATTTAGTGGTGGTGAATTCCTTTAGCTTTTACTTGTCTGCAAAACTCTTCATCTCTCTTTTAATTCTGAAGGAGAACGTTGCCAAATAGATTATAATAGGTTGGCAGGGTTGTTGTTGTTGTTTTTTTTCTTTCAGTACTTTGAACATATCATGCCACTCCCTTCTGGCCTGCAAAGTATTTACTGAAAAATCTTATAGTCCTATGGGGGCTCCCCTCTACATAAAAAGTCATTTTTCTCTTGCTGTTTTTAAGATTCTATACTTTGTCTTTGACACTTGAAATATAAGGTGTCTTGTTGTAGATATCTTTGGCTTCATCTTTTTTAGAACTCTGTAGAATTCCTGAATCTGGATATCCATTTCTTTCCCAAGTTAAGGGATATTTTCAGCCATTATTTCTTTAAATAAATTTTTTGCCCCTTTTTCTTTTCTTCTCCTGGAATCTCTATAAAGGAAATATTTATTCCTCGGTGTTTCATACATCCTTTAAAGTATTTTACTCTTCATTCTGTTTCCTTTTTGATGTTCTGACTGCATAAGTTCCACTGCCCTGTTTTTAAGTTCACTGATCCTTTCCTCTGCTTTATCTAGTCTGCTGTTGAACACCTTTATTATATTTTTCAGTTCAGTTATTGTGTCCTTCATTTCTCTGGTTTGATATTTTTAATATATTTTTCTAAAATCTTTATTTAAATTCTCACTTTGTTCATGTGTTGTTCTCCTAACTTTAGTGAGCACCTTTATGACCATTATTTTGAACTCTTTAACAGGCATTTCACTTATCTCTGTTTCATTGATTTCTTTTCCTGTTTTAATTTGTGCTTTCATTTGGAATATATTCCTCTTTTATTTCATTTTCCTTGACTCCCTGTGTTTGTTTCTATTCATTAGATAAAAGAGCCATTTCTCTGTCTTGAAACAGTAGATAAACTTTATTTCTCAAACTTGTCATAGTTTGTGGCTGTCTTTCAAAATTTTGTGATTGTCCAAACAGACTACTTGTTCTTAGTGGTTCCCAGTAGCTGAAAGTATGCCAATGCCTATCATTATCTCATAGCAGATGATCTCAACTGGCAGCTAGATTCTGGTTGATTAGGAGCTGTAACCTCTGGCAGCAACCTTTAAAGTATTCAGATGTACCTTTTTCAATGGAAAACTAGGAGATGGGCACTTTTTCTCTGCTCCTGTGCACTGAGCCCTCAGGTGATAGCCAGTTAATACCTATTTCTTTTTTTGCTGCCTTCATTTTGAACTTATGAACATAGCTCCACTGGCCATCAGAGCTGGGCTATTAAGGAATGTGTGCTCTGGATAGCAGCATCAAAAACCAAGGTGACCAACCTGTGTACAGTGCCCCTTCTTGAGGATATCAGTGACTTGGAACAGGGCTCAAAAACAATGTAAAAATGGCACCTGCAGGCTTTCTGTTTCTGGAGTGGGTGCAGGTAGCCCTTATATGCATGTTTAATTAGAAGACTGCCCCCCTATGCCATAGCTATAAGAATAACATAATAGGCCTCTTTCTCAGAAAGACTGGGTGTTTCATCTGCTGCCTTTCCATTGTGCACTGGGGAGTTTGCCAATTAAGTACTGTTTCTCCACTTGTTACAGTCCTGTGAGTCCCACAAATATAAACCCCAGTGGTCACCAGAAACAGACAATCAAGGGGTGTCCCCTTGAAATCACCTGCAAAATCCAGGGTCCCAGATGTGCATGTAAGGTTCTTTCCAGGAGATACTGCTTCCCTGGAGTGTGGCAGAGGGAGAGCATAAAGCTGGTAACTTCTGGGCTCCATGGTCTTTGGAGAATGTTTCAGTAGGTCCTTAAATGTGTGTTAAATTAGATGCCTGCCTCTCAGGTCAAAGCTTTAAGATAGGCAAATAGGCCTCTTTCACAGAAAGACTGTACATTTCAATCAGCTGTGTCTGTGCTGGGCCCTGGGATGTACCATGGTGAGGCTGCATGAGCCTTTAAGTTCTATTTCTTAGTTTCTTATATCCTTGTGAATCTCATGAATGCTAGGACTATTGGCTTTCAAAGCTGGATGTTTTGGAGACTTGTATCTCAGGTGCAGCTCTTAAAAGTTGTGGTGCTACCAAAGAACAAATAATCCAATCAAGAAATGAGCAGAAGACATGAACAGACATTTCTGCCAAGAAGACATCCAAATGGCCAATAGACACACAAAAAGGTGCTCCACATCACTTGGCATCAGGGAAATATAAGTCAAAACCATGATGAGATACCACCTCACATAAGTCAGAATGGCTAAAATTAACAAGTCAGGAAATGACAGGTGTTGGTGAGGGTTCAGAGAAAGGGGAATCCTCCCATACTGTTGGTGGGAATGCAAGCTGGTGCAGCCACTCTGGAAAACACGATGGTGGTTCCTCAAAAAGTTGAAAGTAGAGCTACCCTATGAACCAGGAATCACACTACTGGGTACTTACCCTAAAGATACAAATGTAGTGATCTGAAGGGGCATATACCCCTGAATGTTTATAACAGCAATATCCACAATAACCAAACTATGGAAAGAACATAGATGTTCATCAATAGATGAAGGCATAAAGAAGATGTCATATGTGTATATAATAAACACACACACACACACACACACACACACACACACACACTAGAATACTATGCAGCCATCAAAAAAACCAAAATCTTGTCATTTACAATGACATGGATGGAACTAGAGGGTATTATGTTGAGTGAAATAAGTCAATCAGAGAAAGACAATTATCATATTATCTTTCTGATATGAGGAATTTGAAAGGCAGAGCGGGGGGGTCATGGGGGGAAGGGAGGAAAAAAATGGAACAAGATGGGACCAGGGAGGGACAAAAACCAAAGGAGACTCTAAATCTCAGGAAACAAACAGGGGGTCTTTGGTGGGGGGGGGGGTAGGGTGGCTGGGTTGTAGACATTGGGGAAGGTATGTGCTATGGTGAGTGCTGCAAATTATGTAAGATCTGTACCACTGAAACAAATAATACATTATATGTTAATAAAAAAAGTTGTGTTACTAGATATAGGGTTCAAACTCTTTGTTCCTTATGGAGATGTTTAGAATTGCAAGCTCCTTTCTAATTATGAGTCACTATGTGGGTGGTATGATTTATGGTAAGATTGTGTTCAGCCTTTCCTCCCCATTTGAATATGAGGTTTTTGTTTTTTGTTTTTTTTTTCCTCATTCAACCAATGTGTAAGAGTCATTGAACTAGTTTTGGGTTTTGTTTCAAAAGCACTTGTTTCCCTATGACCCTGCAATTGCACTCCTGGGTATTTACCCCAAAGACACAGATGTCGTGAAAAGAAGGGCCATCTGTACCCCAATGTTTATAGCAGCAATGGCCACGGTCGCCAAACTATGGAAAGAACCAAGATGCCCTTCAACGGATGAATGGGTAAGGAAGATGTGGTCCATATACACTATGGAGTATTATGCCTCCATCAGAAAGGATGAATACCCAACTTTTGTAGCAACATGGACGGGACTGGAAGAGATAATGCTGAGTGAAATAAGTCAAGCAGAGTCAATTATCATATGATTTCACTTATTTGTGGAGCATAACAAATAGCATGGAGGACAAGGGGTGTTAGAGAGGAGAAGGAAATTTGGGTAAATTGCAAGGGGAGGTGAACCATGAGAGACTATGGACTCTGAAAAACAATCTGAGGGGTTTGAAGTGGCGGGGGGGTGGGAGGTTGGGGTACCAGGTGGTGGGTATTATAGAGGGCACGGCTTGCATGGAGCACTGGGTCTGGTGAAAAAATAATGAATACTGTTTTTCTGAAAATAAATAAATTGGAAAAAAAGCACTTGTTTCATATGTAGCTATAGATTCAGTGCATCTATAGCAGGGAGTCAGTTCAGGTACCTCCTACATTGCCCTCTTGAACTGGAATCCCATTAACATTTCTATGGCAGCTATAAAAATGTATGGTTACTAATAGATTTGATAGGCCTGTAGACAACTTTTCTCAATCATCCATGTTTCAATATGGTTAAAGAACAGTCTTCATATTGTGTATTTCAAAGTTCTCTGCATGAGATCAGTGGTTCTCAATGTCTGACCCCCAGAGAAGCAACATTGGTCACTTGGAAATCTGTTAGAAATGCAAATTTCTGGCTCTGCCTAGATCTACAAAATCAGAAACTCTGGGAATCTGCATTTTAATGAGCATTACTTCTTTTTCAATTTACTTTAATTTATCCAATGGAGAGTATCTAACTGTGATTTAAATGATAGTATCCCCTCAGTACTTTTGCTCCCACAAGGTGGCTTCCCTATAGTCCTTTACACATTCTTTTATCTATCTTCAGGATTTTTTGTTCATGTTATGCACTTTTCCCTACCCCTATCTGGAATTTTATCATGACTTCCTCTGTATCTATTTACCACCTACCCATCCGTGTTCAAGATCTAGTTACATTCCTCTACAAAATCTTCTCTAATAATTCCACAGTCAGATCTCCCTTCTCTTTATTCCAATTCCATTGTGATCAAGACTTAATTGACCTTCAAATTATTTACTTCCTGTCTATAGTCTTTGAAAATTTATTTGACATTTTCATTTTACCAATTTGATCATAAAAAGGGAAATTAAGATTTTCTTGCTTCTCAGCCCCACAACTCCCCAAAGACAATCCTGAGCTTATGGGGATTTAACAAATTTAATCTACTCTGACCTTTATGATAATAACCTAGTGGTTTCTGTGTAAGAAATACAGTGAAGTAGATGTGAAAACAGATGAAACAATTTTATAGATTGTGCTTCCATTCAGCTGAGATCAGTAAATGCATAGTTGTGGAAGAAGGTATACATTTAAGTGTAATATGCCCCATCCCTTCACACTGTCTAGATCTAAAATGGATTGTGAGAAGAAGTAGCAGAAATCAGAGGATGGAATAGGGTATGCCTATCCCCCTGACTATGAGAAATTGAATAGGACTTTTGTTCTATGAAATCTCTCTTTAACATTTTGGGACTGATTCAAACTGTCCCTAATTATCAAAAGATGCTTTGGAATAATAAGTGTCTAAACATATATTAAATGGAAATAAACATTCAGCTTCACACCTGTGGAAGTTCTTTCCCACTCAGGAGAGAGAAGTTAGCATATACAGATTTTGATTTCTATGAGGAATCAGCTCTGACAAGAAGTAGGAATAATGAGGTCAGTAAACCCTTGGTCAGTTGAATGTAGGCAAACATCAAAGGAACCAAAATAAAAGGTAAACAACTTAGATTTTAAAGTTTTCCTCTTAGAGTCCCACTTTGTTTCACTGAGTGTGTACCTCAGATCATAAGCCAATGTTGGCAAAATCTGGAAAATTCCACAAACTCAGTTGGGTGGCAAAAGTTTGTTTTCACATGAGAAGGGGAATTTTCTTACTCTCTGAAATCCCTAGGAGCTCTTTGAAGACCTCAGAAAATATCAGACCAACACAGTCCCAATTTCAGAAAGATTAGGACACCTTCTTTTTATAATTCTTTTTTGCAGGACATTGGCAATTAGTACTTCCTAAAGTTAATAGGTTATTACCTGAGAATAAAGACTAACATTATGGAAACCAAGTCTCCATGGTGGAATCATATCAGGATGAAAAGTAAATAATTAAACAGAGCTATGACGTGTTTTTTTAATTTTATTTTATTTTTTCAGTGTTCCAAGATTCATTGGGTTTTGTGTGTTGCTTTATTGATTTGTTAAATGACCTAGCACTACATATGTAAGTTAGCAACTCAACCAATTTTTTTTCAGTAATTAGAGCTCTTGCTTGATTGAATTGATGGTTTGTCAAGAGAAGTAAGACCAAAGGCACAACAATTGTGTTTGTTTCTGTCTATTGTCATAAACAGAGAACAAGAATTGCATTGCTAATGTTTTCCAAGGACTAGATTTAAAAAAAAAAAAAAAAACTTTTTGAAAAGGAAGCACTCATTGGTAATTGACACCAACAATTTCATAAAAGTACTGACCCATAAGACAATTGTAAAGTGGATAATGTCTCTATTTTTTAAAAAAAATTATTTATTTATTTGACAGAGAGAGACCACAAGTAGACGGAGAGGCTGGCGGAGACAGACAGAGAGGGAAGCAGGCTCCCTGCTGAGCAGAGAGTCTGATGCGGGACCGATCCCAGGACCCTGAGATCATGACCTGAGCCAAAGGCTCAACCCACTGAGCCACCCAGGCACCCCTTAATGTCTCTATTTTACAGGATGTAAAAACTGAGCATCACTGAGCTTGAATGACTTGATTTCTTGCATAATTACAAAGTGATGGATCAAAAATTCCAGACCAAGCAGTCTGACTTCAGAGTCCATGCACTTTACTCTTATTTTACACTGATTTACCTTATAGCCTTATAGCCTTCCTTCTTTGTTAATCTATTCAGACCTATTAATGCAGAGTTGTAGTATGGAATGATTAAGAAGAGGGACCTTATAGTCACACAGACATGGATTTGAATCCCAGCTGTACCACATACTAGCTGTGTGATCTTAGGCACTTTACTTAACTTTTCTGATCTTACCTTCTTTTGTTTTAGTAAAATAAGCTTAATAACAACCAATTGACAAATTTGGTGTGAGGATTAAATTGGCATGACTAATGTCACATGTCTTCCACATAGTAGACACTCAGTTCATTATCCTCTTTCCTCAAAGCATCCTCTTAAGTAACTACCCATTGACTGTCATGGATAGCCCTTGGATATGTATCCTGTTAACTTTCCCACTTTTACTCCCACCACTAGCACAAAAACTACTCAACTAGACTAGTCCTTCCTTTGCCACCCAGCCTAGTAACACCTCATGTTCATGTTCACATTTCTCTTCATGCTACAGGACATTTTTTTAAATTTTTCCCAAACTTCAAGTTATACATTTCTGTACTCCATGAATGATAATGGTTATAAATATGATATTTTTCCAAAGTTCAATATTTATTTGCATTTTAATGGAGCCACTTAAAGATACATTACCTTATCCCAAACATAACACCTGCTTTCACCTGCTCAAGACCATGAATCTACAGAACAAAATAATAAGGTTAAGTTAAATTAAAATTGCACAAAATTTAGACTCATTGTAATACCTTCAGAGTGACAAAACTGGAGGAGGTATTAAAGGTATTGTGGTAAAATCCTCAGAGAATGGAAAAGAATTTTCCAAGATCACACAATGTTAGAGTCAAGACTAGAAGTTAGATGCTTGAATTCTAGTCAAATTATCTTTCTAATGTATTATACTTCCTCAAAGTGTTCGGGTTTGTTTCATTCTAAGAACAAAATAAAACACTTGTTTTACCCTTGTGTAAAAATAAAATAAGAGAAAAATTCTAATCAACAAGTACCACAAACAATAAAGGTTAATATTAAATCTCTCTTAGGGAGATAATTAACAAATCCTGAGTTAAGTGGCTCTGCTGCAGTTTTATTGAACAGTGGTTCTGGTTCTCCTATGATCCACATCTCACCAGGGGTGGCACTAGCAGTCTCTTTGCTATTTCCAGATACAAACATTCCTCCTCTAACGTATCAAAATTTTTATCCTTTGGAACACAGACCATCTAGCTCTACCATTCTTCCCTTCTATTTTGATGCCATTTGTTGACCACTGCCCAAGTCTTTTTTTTTTTTTTTTTTAAGATTTTTATTTATTTATTTATTTGGCAGAGAGAGAGATCACAAGTAGGCAGAGAGGGAGGCAGAGAGAGAGGGGGAAGCAGGCTCACTGCCGAGCAGAGAGCCTGATGCAGGGCTCAATCCCAGGACCCTGGGATCATGACCTGAGCCGAAGGCAGAGGCTTACCCCAATGAGCCACCCAGGCGCCAGCCCAAGTCTTTTAATGAGGCCTCTAGTTCAAACTATTTACCATTTCAAAATAATGACACCATCTAGAGAGATTTCAATGTCCACATAAATAATCTACGTATTATCTTAGCTCAGTGTGGGTTTTGTTTTTGTTTTTGTTTTTTTGTTTTTGTCTTGTTTTGTTTTGTTTTGTTTACTCTTGTAACTACAATCAATTTTTTTTTAACAAACTCTGCTCCCCTGGCCACATCTGAGCATTATCTTGAGACAAAACTACTTCATCTAAAAACATCAATGCAAATATCTCTCTAATGGACTCCAAGACTATCTCCCTCCAGATATCTTACTTCTTTCTATATTCTTTTCTCTAACCTATAGTCATTTAACCCTTTCCTTTTCCTAGTGTGTGAGATGTCTCTCTTCATTTTCTTCATCTGGTTTGGACACCATGAACCTCAATTTTTCCCTTTACCAGGACACTCAACTCCCTTTTCCCTTTATCCAAATCATATCCGCCTTGTGAAACTCCAGTCCTGAGGCAATCTAAGCACCTTACTTCTCTGCTGTTGAACCAAAGCATGTAAGTGTGCCAAGGGAGACAACTACACAACCATACAGAGAGTGACCACTATAAATCCTAACAGAGCTTCAGTGTAATTCAGAACTTTAGTCACCTCTTTCTCCCATTATCCTCAGGGCTAATTTCAGATCTCTTTTCTGAATCCCCTTCACAACTGCCCACCTGAAGAAAATTCTATCATGTCCTATGTACTAAGAAAATAGAGGTCATTAGGTAAAAACTTCCATGACTTACTGTCCCCAACCCTACAAATTTGTCTGTATCTGTAGCCATCTTTAACTGCTTTCCTCCTGACATCTCAGTGGAAAGTATTATTCCTTCTCCTGTTTATCACTTATCACATTCTTTCCTTCCTAACTGACAACCTTGCTATTCCGTTCCCATTAACTCTCTCCCTTCAGTATATGAACTTGGTCAAGTGCCTCAACCTTAAAAACAACAACAATATCAACAACAATAATTTTCTAGGCCCTATTTTTCTCCTTAAATTTTCTCTACCTCTTATTTTCTCCTTTAATTTTCTGTACCTCTAACTCACATACAACTTTGTGAAAAGAAAAAAAGATGAGTCTTTCTCTACTTCCTCACCATCAATTTACTCCTCAATGTAGAGCAATTTGACTTCTATTCCAACCACCATTTTCACAAGGGCCACTGCTGACTTTCTAGTTTCTCAGGTAACTGAATCATTTTAAACCATGGTCATACTTAATTTCCCTGGTGATTTACAACTAATTTAAACCTATCTTCATCCTTTGAAACTATCTCCTACTGACTTTATAGAAACTGTTTAGTTTCCTTCAAGGGCTCATCTTTATTTTTCCCCCTTATGTTATTTTGTTATATCATTAAAAATATGTTCATTAATAACATTAAAATATGTTCAAATAAGATGTAACTTCCTTACATTTATGGCATATGATACACTGTGAAACCAAACCAAACTTACAAATTGAGCATGCACAATATTATAAAACTGACAAAATTTTAAAAAACTACATTAATAGGATAGATACTATCAATTGCTGTGACAATATTATCTATATTATATTTAGATAACATATTATCACTGTTTCATTAAATACAAAGCTGTATTTGTTTGCTTTATGCTTGACTGGCCAATTTTATCCATTTGATTCTGAGCATAATAAATTATCATCTGAGTCACTGTAATTACCACTGTTGTTCATTTTTCTTATTAACAATTCACTCTTTTTATCTACCATATGGTATTTTGATGAAACAGTCAAATGAATGCTATCTCAAAGTTTCCAAAAACATAATTTTCCCCTACTTCTATCTTAAACTCAATTGTCTTTCAATGTTCCCTATCTTTGTAATAGCACAATCATCTACCCAATTACGCAACTCAGAAATTCTGGTATCATCATGGAAAACTCTATCTCCCCTTTTTTACGAAAGATTTATAATGTAATTAATTATAAACAGAACTAATTTATTTCCTTCTTTTCATTCCCTTTTCCTTTAAGTCAACACCTCAGAATTGATTATTTGAACTACCAAGAGCCCTCAAGTATTTTGTCTTTCTCCTTTCTTCCCTTTCTAATCCATTCTTCATAGAGCATTTAGAGTGATCTTCCTAAAGTAATCTTCCTGATGTCCCAAAATTATCATGTCCTTTTATTGCCCAAAACCCTTCAGTTGCCTGTGGGTTAGGTACAGAATAAGTTCAAAACCCTTAGCATGGAAAGTGAAGCCTGTGTCCAAATCATACTCATCTATCTCCTACAATGTGCACCTCTCTATAGGTACTCAGAGAATTATTTTTGCTTTGTATCCTTAAACAAAGAAGTAATATTTTCACCAAGTATTTTTCTTCCAAAAGACATTAATAATATGAAAATACCAGCTATTTCAGGACAGACATTTCTGAGATATGACCCATTTCATCATTCATGGATGTCCAGGTCAAGTGCACAAAGTCATCTGGGTGTTTTTTAGCAAGTAAATGAATGTAACTAAGATTCTATGCTCCATATTTTTAAAGTTGTGGATGGACATGAAACATGTGTCATGCTTCTGGCATTGACTTTCTTTAAAGACACTAGTGAAAATATGGTGAAATCACTGGCACTTTATTTTTTTTTTCCTTATCACTTGGGACTGTAAATGTTAACATTAAGAAAGCCAAACGTAGGGACACCTGGATGGCTCAGTCATTAAGCATCTGACTTCAGCTCAGGTCATGTTCTAAGGGTCCTGGGATTCACCTCCAAGTGGGGCTCCCCACTCAGTGGGAGGTCTGCTTCTCCCTGTGCACCTCCCACCACTCATGCTCTATGTGTGTATGTTTGTGTCTTTCCATCCAATAAATAAATAAAATCATTACCAAAAAAACTGAGCTTAAAATAACTTAGATTTGATCTAAAGTTGTTCAAGAAGGCCAGGACTACTTGGAATGCACTGAATATTAGAAGTTAGTAGGCGTTGATGAATAAGAAATTCTTTTTCTGGAAATATAAAAGAAAGAGCATGAGCATTATTGTGAGACACACTTGTGTTTGAATCTTGACAGCTTCTCCTTAATTGTGTCACTTTAGTCATTATTTAACTTTTCTGAGCCCAAATTATCTGCAAATAGAGATAATAAAGCATATTATACTTTTATCACAGGATTGTTGTGATGATCAAGAAATAAAATCATGACGGATAAATGGATAAGAAAAATGTGGTCCATATACACTATGGAGTATTATGCCTCCATCAGAAAGGAAGAATACCCAACTTTTGTAGCAACATGGACGGGACTGGAAGAGATTATGCTGAGTGAAATAAGTCAGGCAGAGAGAGTCAATTATCATATGGTTTCACTTATTTGTGGAGCATAACAAATGGCATGGAGGACATGGGGAGATAGAGAGGAGAAGGGAGTTGGTGGAAATTGGAGGGGGAAGTGAACCATGAGAGACTATGAACTCTGAAAAACAATCTGAGGGTTTTGAAGGGGTGGGGGGTGGGAGGTTGGGGTACCAGGTGGTGGGTATTATAGAGGGCATGGATTGCATGGAGCACTGGGAGTGGTGAAAAAATAATGAATACTGTTATGCTGAAAATAAATAAAAAATATTTTTTTTAAAAAAAGATAAAATCATGTATGTAAGAAACTACCTATCCAAATTGGCAATGAAGAAGTCAAACTCTCTCTCTTCGCAGATGACATGATTCTTTATATGGAAAACCCAAAAGACTCCACCCCCAAACTACTAGAACCCATACAGCAATTCAGCAACGTGGCAGGATACAAAGTCAATGTGCAGAAATCAGTGGCTTTCTTATACACTAACAATGAAAATACAGAAAGGGAAATTAGAGTATTGATTCCATTTACTACAGCACCAAGAACCATAAAATACCTGGGAATAAACCTAACCAAAGAGATAAAGGATCTGTACTCGAGGAACTACAGAACACTCATGAAGGAAATTGAAGAAGACACAAAAAGATAGAAGACCATTCCATGCTCTTGGATCGGAAGAATAAGCATTGTTAAAATGTCTATACTGCCTAGAGCAATCTATACTTTTAATGTCATTCTGATCAAAATTCCACCGGTATTCTTCAAAGAGCTGGAGCAAATAATCCAGAAATTTGTATGGAATCAGAAGAGACCCCGAATCTCTGAGGAAATGTTGAAAAACAAAAATAAAACTGGGAGCATCACGTTACCTGATTTCAAGCTTTATTACAAAGCTGTGATCACCAAGATAGCATGGTACTGGCATAAAAACAGACACATAGACCAGTGGAACAGAGTAGAGAGCCCAGATATGGACCCTCAACTCTATGGTCAATTAATCTTCGACAAAACAGGAAAAAATATACAGTAGAAAAAAGACAGTCTCTTCAATAAATGGCGCTGGGAAAACTGGACAGCTATATGTAGAAGAATGAAACTCGACCATTCTCTTACACTGTACACAAAGATAAACTCAAAATGGATAAAACACCTCAACGTGAGACAGGAATCCATCAGAATCCTAGAGGAGAACATAGGCAGTAATCTCTTCGATATCAGCCACAGCAACTTCTTTCAAGATATGTCTCCAAAGGCAAAGGAAACAAAAGCGAAAATAAACTTTGGTGACTTCATCAAAATCCAAAGCTTCTGCACAGCAAAGGAAATAGTCAAAAAAACAAAGAGGCAACCCACGGAATGGGAGAAGATATTTGCAAATGACACTACAGACAAAAGGTTGATATCCAGGATCTATAATGAACTCCTCAAACTCAACACACACAAAACAGGCAATCATATAAAAAAAAATGGGCAGAAGATATGAACAGAGACTTCTCCAATGAAGACATACAAATGGCTACCAGACACATGAAAAAATGTTCATCATCACTAGCCCTCGGGGAGATTCAAATTAAAACCACATTGAGATATCACCTTACACCAGTTAGAATGGCCAAAATTAGCAAGACAGGAAACAACATGTGTTGGAGAGGATGTGGAGAAAGGGGAACACTCTTACACTGTTGGTGGGAATGCAGGTTGGTGCAGCCTCTTTGGAGAACAGTGTGGAGATTCCTCAAGAAATTAAAATAGAACTTCCCTAGGACCCTGCCATTGCACTCCTGGGTATTTACCCCAAAGATACAGATGTCATGAAAAGAAGGGCCATCTGTACCGCAATGTTTATAGCAAGCAATGGCCACGGTCACCAAACTGTGGAAAGAATCAAGATGCCCTTCAACGGACGAATGGATAAGGAAGATGTGGTCCATATACACTATGGAGTATTATGCCTCCATCAGAAAGGATGAATACCCAACTTTTGTAGCAACATGGACGGGACTGGAAGAGATTATGCTGAGTGAAATCAGTCAAGCAGAGAGAGTCAATTATCATATGGTTTCACTTATTTGTGGAGCATAACAAATGGCATGGAGGAATGGGGAGATGGAGAGGAGAAGGGAGTTGGGGGAAATTGGAATGGGAGGTGAAACATTAGAGACTATGGACTCTGAAAAACAATCTGAGGGTTTTGAAGGGGTGGGGGGTGGGAGGTTGGGGTACCAGGCGGTGGGTATTATAGAGAGCACGGATTTCATGGAGCACTGGGTGTGGTGAAAAAATAATGAATACTGTTATGCTGAAAATAAATAAAATTTTTAAAAATGTGTCTTACCAACACCTTGTACACCTTAAATTTACACAATTTGTATGTAAGCTATATGTAAATAAAGCTGGAAAAAAAAAAGAAACTACCTGGCACATAGTCAGTGTCCAAAAAATTTCTTGTAACTTCATTGTTTTATTATCTTAAACTGACTACCATTTTCAACTACACTGGCAAATCTACTGTAAAATAACAAAATAAAGAGATCATCAGAAAACAAATAAGTAAACGTAAACAAAAGAGAGAAAGAGATGGAGAAAAAGAAACCAAGAAATTGACTCTTAACTATAGAGAACAAACTGATGGTTACTAGAGGAGAGGTGAGTGGGGTATGGGTGCAATAAGTGATGGGAATTAAAGAGTATACTTATCATAATGAGCACTGAATAATGTATACAATGATTGAATCACTATATTTTATACCTGAAACTAACATAACACTGTATGTTAGCTATACTGCAATTAAAATTTTAAAAACTTAATAAAAAACAGATCATGAGGAAAGAACTAAAAACTATAGAAAGTTTTGAAAGAACTAAAAACTATAGAACTAATGTAAATTTAACAGAGACATTTTTAATGTACCGAGGGAACAAATTCACTGTCCAGCACACGGTAAATTTCTGACAAATTCTTTTTTTTTTTAAAGATTTTATTTATTTATTTGACAGAGAGAAATCACAAGTAGATGGAGAGGCAGGCAGAGAGAGAGAGAGAGAGAAGCAGGCTCCCTGCTGAGCAGAGAGCCCGATGCGGGACTCGATCCCAGGACCCTGAGATCATGACCTGAGCTGAAGGCAGCGGCTTAACCCACTGAGCCACCCAGGCACCCCTGACAAATTATTTTTTAATGAAAATGAAGGGAGAGAAAAAAGTAAAAAGAAGGCAGTCTAATAAAGGATTCCTAAACAAGTAAGCTATCAATGAGTTGAATATTTCATGTTTCCTCATAACAGTACCAATATTCTTAACTCCTGATCTCTATTTCTCTAGAATCTCATAGATTATGGTTTCCAGGATTTTTTTTTTTTTTGGATAACTTGCTTCTGTCATCTGTCCTAGCAATGTACCAATTACCTTGCCTTTTAAACACAAATTCTGCCCAGGTTTGGTGCTACATAATATTTGTGAGCTTGATACAGAGTGTAAGATCTACAGTGTACTTCTAAATTTACCTTCAACACATACTCTCTATTTGGGTCACTGCTATTAGACAGCAACTGATGCACACAAAATATATGAATAACAGATGGATAATAGTTAGATTTTAATGGTATGAAAATGAAATACAGGAGATACCTGGAAAAAAATATGTCCCAAAGCCTTTTCTTTCTTTTAAAATTGTTGTTTTTATTCCAGTTAGTTAAAATACAGTCTTATATTAGTTTCGGGTGTACAATATACTGATTCAACAATTCCATACATCACCCAGTGTTTATCATGACAAGTGCACTTCTAAATTCTAAACACCTATTTAATGCATCTCCCAATACCCGTCCCTTCTGGTAACTGCTTGTTCCCTACAATTAAGAATGTATTTCTTATGTTTTTAATTGTATGTATTAACATATAATGCATTATTTGCCCCAGGGGTACAGGTCTGTGAATCATCAGGCTTACACATTTCACAGAACTCACCATAGCACATATACTCCCCAATGTCCATAACCCAACCACCCTATCCCTACCTTGCGACTTCCCCAGCAACCCTCAGTTTGTGAGATGAAAAGTCTCTTATGGTTTGTCTCCCTCCTGATCCCATCTTGTTTCATTTTTTTCCTTCCCTACCCCACACAACCGCCCACACTTCCTCTCAAATTCCTCATATCAGAGAGATCATATGATAATTGTCTTTCTCTGATTGACTTATTTCACTTAGCATAATACTCTCTAGTTCCATCCATATCATTGTAAATGACAAGAATTTGGTTTTTTGATGGTTCCATTGTATATACATACCACATCTTCTTTATATATTCATCTGTTGATGGACATCAAGGTTCTTTCCATAGTTTGGCTCTTGTGGGCATTGCTGCTATAAACATTCAGGTGCACATGCCCCTTTGGATACCTATATTTGTACCTTTAGTGTAAATATCCAGTAGTGCAATTGCTGGATCGTAGGGTAGCTCTATTTTCAACTTGTTGAGGAACCTCCATGCTGTTTTCCAAAGTGGCTGCACCAGCTTGCATTCCCACTAACAGCGTAGGAGAGTTCCCCTTTCTCTGCATCCTGGATAACATCAGTCATTTCCTGACTTGTTACTTTTAACCATTCTGACTTGTGTGAGGTGGTTTCTCATCGTGGTTTTGATTTGTATTTCCCTGATGCTGAGTGGTGTGGAACACATTTTCAGGTGTCTGTTGGTCATCTGGATGTCTTCTTTTCAGAAATAACTGCTCATGTCTTGATTGGATTATTCTGTGGGTGTTAAGCTTCATAAATTCTTTATAGATTTTGGATACTAGCCCTTTATCTGATATGCCATTTGCGAATATCTTCTCCCATTCTGTCAGTTGTCTTTTGGTTTGGTGACTGTTACCTTTCCCGTGCAAAAGCTTTTGATCTTGATGAAGTCCCAATTGTTCATTTTTTTTTGCCCTTGCTTCCCTTGCTAGGAAGAAGTTGCTGCAGCTGAGGTCAAAGAGGTTGCTGCCTTTGTTCTCCTTAATGATTCTGATGAATTCTTGTCTCAAATTGAGGTCTTTCATCCATTTTAAGTCTATTTTTGTGTGTGGTGTAAGGAAATGGTCCAGTTTCATTCTTCTGCATGTGGCTGTCCAATTTTCCCAACACCATTTGTTGAAGAGACTGTCTTTTTTTCCACTGGACATTCTTTCTTGCTTTGTCAAAGATTAGTTGACCATAGACTTGAGGGTCTATTTCTGGGCTCTCTATTCTGTTCCATTGATCTATATGTCTGTTTTTGTGCCAGTACCATGCTGTCTAGATGATGACAGCTTTGTAATAGAGCTTGAAGTCTGGAATTGTGAGGCACAAACTTTGGCTTTCTTTTTCAACATTCCTCTGGCTATTCAGGGTCTTTTCTGGTTCCATTTATATTTTAGGATTATTCATTCTATTTCTTTTAAAATAATGGGTGATATTTTGCTAGGGATTGCATTAAATGTGTAGATTGCTTTAGGTAGCATAGACAATTTCACAATATTTGTTCTTCCAATCCATGAGCATGGGACATTTTTCCATTTCTTTATATCTTCCTCAATTTCTTTCATGAGCACTTTATAGTTTTCTGAGTACAGATTCTTTGCCTCTTTAGTTAGGTTTATTCCTAGGCATCTTATGGCTTGGGGTGTAATTGTAAATGGGATTGACTCCTTAATTTCCCTTTCTTCTGTCTTGTTGTTGATGTAGAGAAATGCAACTGATTTCTGTGCATAGATTTTATATCCTGACACTGTACTGAATTCCCATACAAGTTCTAGTAGTTTTGGAGTGGAGTCTTTTGGGTTTTCCACATATAGTATTATATCATCTGCAAATAGTGATAGTTTGACTTCTTCTTTGTGGATTTGGATGCCTTTAATTTCCTTTTGTTGCCTGATTGATGAGGCTAAAACTTCTATTACTGTGTTGAATAACAGTGGTGATAGTGGATATCCCTGCTTTGTTCCTGATCTTAGGGGAAAAGCTCTCAGTTTTTCCTCAAGGAGACTGAAGCAGTCATCAAAAATATCCCAACAAACAAGAACCCAGGGCCAGATGGCTTCCCAGGGGAATTCTACCAACATTTTAAAAAAAGAATTAATACCTATTCTCCTGAAACTGTTCCAAAAAATAGAAATGGAAGGAAAACTTCCAGACTCATTTTATGAGGCCAGTATCACCCTGATCCCAAAACCAGCCAAGGATCCCATTTAAAAAAAAGAGAATTAGAGGCCAATATCCTTGATGAACATGGATGCAAAAATTCTCACCAAAATACTAGCCAATAGGATCCAACAGTACATTAAAAGGAATATTCACTATGACCTAGTGGGATTTATTCCTGGACTGCAAGGTTAGTTCAACATCCGCAAATCAATCAATGTGATACAATACATTAATAAAAGAAAGAACAAGAGCCACATGATACTCTCTATAGATGCTGAAAGAGCATTTGACAGTATACAGCATCCTTTCTTGATCAAAACTCTTTGAAGTGTAGGGATAGAGGGTAATACCTCAATATCATCAAAGTCATCTATGAAAAACCCACAGTGTGTTTCTTATTTTAAAATTTTATTTATTTATTTGAGATAAAGTGAAAGAGTGAGAGCATGAGCAGGGGAACAGAGGGAGAGGGAAAAAGAGGTTCCCAACTGAGCAGGAAGTCTGACATGGGGCTCGATCCCAGGATCTTGGGATCATAACCTGAGCCGAAGGTAGATACTTAACTGACTGAGTCACCCACATGCCCCAAGAATCTGTGTTTTGATTTCTCTCTTTTCTCTTTATTTTTTTCCCCTTTTCACATTTGCTTTGTTTCATAAATTCCATATATGAGTGAAATCATGTAGTATTTGTCTTTGTCTGATCTCCTTATTTTGCTAAACATTACACTCTCTATGTCATTGCAATGGACAAGATTTCACTTTTTATGACTGAATAATATTCCTGTGTGTGTGTGTGTGTGTGTGTGTTTAATCACTTCTTCTTTACCCAATCACCAATCAATAGACACTTAGTCCAACTCCATATCTTGGCTATTGTAAATAATGTTGCAATAAACATATAGGTGCATGTATTCCTTTGAATTTGTGTTTTTATATTATTTTGGTCAATATCTACTAGCGGAATTACTTGATCATAGGGTAGTTTTATTTTCAACTTTTTGAGGAACCTCCATATTGTTTGCCCAAGTGGTTGTGCCAGTTCACATTCCTGGGAACCATGTATGAATGTTCTTTTCCTACACATCAATGCCAACATTTCTTTCTTATGTTTTTCATTTTAACCACTCTGACAGGAGCAAGATGATATCTCACAGTAGTTTGGATTTGCATTTTCCTGAAGATAAGTGATGTTCAGCATCTTCCTATATGTGTGTTGGCAATCTGTATGTCTTTGGAAAAATATCTGTTCATATTTTCTGCTCATTTTTAAAATTAGATTATTTGTTTTGGGGGTGTTGAATTTTATGTTTTATTATATATTTAGGACACTAACCCTTTATGTCATTTGCAAATATCTACTCCCATTTAGAGGTTGTTTTAAGTTTTGCTGATTTTTTTCCTTCACCGTGCAGAAGCTTTCTATTTTGATGTAGTCCCTTCCAATAGTTGATTCTTGCTTTTGTTTTCCTTCCTTCAGGAGCCTTATCTAGAAAAAAGTTGCTATAGCCAATGTCAAAGAAATAACTGCTGGGTTCTCTTCTAGTTTTATGGTTTCGGGTCTCACCTTTAGGTCTTTAATCCACTTAAAGTTTGTTTTTGTATATGGGTTTTAAAAGTGGACCAGTTTCCTTCTTCTGCATGTTGATGTCCATTTTCACCAGCACTAATTTTTGAAGACTGCTTTTTTCCTTTAGATAGTCCTTCCTGATTTGTTGAAGATTAATTGACCATATAATTGTGGGCTTATTTGGGGGTATTCTATTATAGTCTATTGATATATGTGTCTATTTTTGCGCCAGTACCATACTGTTTTGATCACTACAGCTTTGTAATATGTCTTGAAATCTGGAATTGTGATGCCTCCAGCTTTGCTTTCCTTTTTCAAAATTGCTTTGGCTATTCAGAGTCTTTTGTGGTTTCATACAAATTTTAGGATTGTTTATTCCAGTCCTATGAAAAAAAAAGCTGTGGGTATTTTGACAGAAATTGCATTAAATGTGTAGAATGTTTTAAGTAGTATAGATGTTTTAGCAATATTTATCCCTCTAATGCATGAACATGGAATGCCTTTCCATTTCTTTGTGTCATCTTCAATTTCTTTCATCAGTATTGTATAGTTTTCATAGTACAGTCTTTCACCTCTTTGGTTAGGTTTATTCCAAAGAACCTTATTTTTGGGGTGCAATTGTAAGTGGGATTGTTTGCTTAATTTCTCTTTCTGCTGCTGCATTATTGGCGTACAGAAACGCAACAAATTTCTGTACATTGGTTTTGTATCCTGTGGCTTTACTGAATCTTTTCATCAGTTTTAGCATTTTCGGGTTGAATTATTTCAGGTTTTCTATATATAGTATCAGGTTGTCTGCATATAGTGAAATTTTTATTTCTTCATTACCAATTTAGATGCCTTTTACTTCTTTTTTTGTCTGGTTGCTGTGGCTAGGACTTCCAGTATTATGTTGAATAAAATTGGTGAGAGTGGACATGCTTTTATTGTTCCTGATCTTAGAGGAAAACTCTCAATGTTTCCCCCATTAAGGATGTTGTTAGCTGTGGAATATTTTATTTGGCCTCTCTGTTGTTGAAGTATGTTCTTTCTGAACCTACTTTGTTGAGGTTTTTATCATGAACGGATATTGTCTTTTTCAAATTTTTTTTCTGCATGTATTGAAATGATCATATGGTCTTTGTTCTTTCTTTTATTGATGTGATGAATCACATTGTTTGATTTGCAAATATTGAACCAGGCTTGAAACCAGGGATTAAGTCCCACTTGGTTTTAGGAAATTATTTTTTTAATGTATTATTGGAATGGGTTTGCTAGTACTTTGTTGAGGATTTTTGCATCTGTGTTCAACAGGGATATTGGCCTGTAGTTGTCTTTTATAGTGGTATCTTTAACTGGTTTTGGTGTCAGGGTCATTTTGGCTTCATAGACTGAATTTGGAAGTTTTCCTTCCCTTTTAATTTTTAGGAATAGTTTGAGAAGAATAGGCATTAACTGTTCTTTAAATGTCTGGCAACATGACTTCACCTGTGAAGGCATCTGTTTCTGGACTGTTGTTTGTTTGCAGATTTTTTTTTATTACTGGTTTAATTTCACTGCATGATATCAGTCCCTTCAAATTTTCTATTACTTCCAGTTTCAGTTTTGTTTGTTTGTTTGTTTATATGTTTCTAAGAATTCATCCATTTCTTCTAGGCTGTCCGATTTTTTGGCTATAGTTTTTCATAATATTCTTTTATAAAATTGTATTTCTATGGTGTTGTTATTTGTCCTCTCTCATATGAGAGAGTTGAGATTTTGAGTCCTTTCTCTTTTTTTCTTTGATAAGTCTTCCTAGAGGATTATCAATTTTATTGATTGCTTCGAAGACCCATCTCCTGGTTTCATTGATATGTTCTATTGGTATTTGTTTTTGTTTTTAGTTTCTACATCATTTATTTCCTCTTTAATCTTTATTGTTTCTTTCCTTTTGCTGGTCTTGGGTTTTGTGTTTTGTTCTTTTTCTAGTTTCTCTAGGTGTAAGTTTAGGTTATTTGAGATTTTTCTTGCTTTTTTTGAAAGTCTTCTATTGCTATAAACATCTCCCTCTTAGAATTACTTCTACTGTATTCCAAAGTTTTGGACCACTGTATTTTCATTTTCTTTTGTTACTATGTATATTTAATTTTTTTTCTTTTATTTCCTATTTCATCTATTCACTGTTTAGTAGTATGTTATTTAACTTCTGTGTATTTGTGCTCTTTCCAGATTTTTAATTGTGATTGACTTCTGGTTTCATAGTGTTGTGGTCAGAAAAGGCACATGGTATGACTTTGATCTTCTTGAATTTGTTGAGGCTTGTTTTGAGGGCTAATATGTGATCTATTCTGGAGAATGTTCCTTGTGCACTTCAAAAGAATGTTTATTCTGCTGTTACAGGATGGAATCTTCTGAATATATCTGTTAAATCCTTCTGTTCCAGTGTGTCATTCAAAGCCATTTTTTCCCTGTGTATTTTATGTTTAGATGATCTGTCCATTGATTTAAGTGTTGTGCTAAATTCTACTGTTGCTGTACTATTACCAATTAATTTCTTTCTTTTTTTAAGATTTTATTTATTTATTTGACAGAGATCACAAGCAGGCATAGAGGCAGGCAGAGAGAGAGAGGTGGAAGGAGGTTCCCCACTGAGCAGGGAGCCCAATGCGGGGCTTGATCCCAGGACCCTGGGATCATAACCTGAGCCGAAGGCAGAGGTTTTAACCCACTGAGTCACCCAGGTGCCCCAATTTCTTTGTTTCTTATTAACTGTTTTATGTATTCTTGTGTTCCCATGTGTTCTAAATATTTACAATTGTTATATCTTCTTGTTGGATTATCCCCTTATGATTATATAGTGTCCTTCTTTGTCTCTTGTTGTGGTGTATTTTAAAGTCTATTTTGTCCAATGTAAGTATTGCTACTCCAGCTTTCTTTCACTTCCATTTTCATGATAGGTATTTCTCTATCCCCTGCCTTTCAATCTGCAAGTGTCTCTGGGTCAAAAAGAGTACCTTTTAGACAGCATATAGATGGGTCTTAATTCCTTTATCCTTTCAGTCACCTTATGCCTTTTGATAGGAGCATTAAGTTCATTTGCATTCAAAATAATTATTGATATATAGTATTTATTGTTATAAATAGTTTAGATAGTATTATATCTAGTATAGATATAATAGTATAGATAGTATAGATATAGTATTTTATTACTTGCTTTGTGATTGTTTCTGAGGATTTTCTCTGCTCCTTTCTTGTTTTTCTCTCCTTTTACTTATATATTTGGATTTCTTTCTCTTTATTCTTTGCATATTTATTAGTGGGTTTTGATTTATGGTTACCATTAGCTTTGTATGTAACATTAAAGATGCTCATTTTTATTAGCTCTAATTGTTATGCCTTGTTTTTTACTTAGTGAAAGGGTTTTCTCGTTCACCCTTTTTTCCCCTTCTATAGTTTCTGCCCCTGCTCACTGTCTAAAGAAGGCATACCATTTGTGACAGGCAAAGACAGTAAACAGCTCATTGAAAATCTGTTTTGGGGAAACAGCTAAACCCCAGCTATGCTCTGCTTTAGAGGGAGATGTGTCAAGCACTCCACTTATGAAGACCTGAATATGAAGCCAATAATGACCCAGAACAAACCAAAGATGTGAGCAGAAACATAACTGCAAGTGTTTTAGCAGGAAACAAGCAGGTAAATTAACAGTGAAACACATGTCTTCATAACCAACCAGAAACCATTACTAGTTTCACAACCTTCATTTTATTCTTCTTGAGATGACTCTAGGAGCAAAGTGGGATACATTTGTCAGAAACTAGATAATTCCTGGTCAGTGTTCAAAAAGCAAAACACCTTCTCTGGTCTGCAGAGAGAGCCAACATGGAATTGAGAAAAACCTCTGAAAACACATTCATGTCTGCTTAAACAAGATAGGATTTTTCTCTCCTTCAAGCCCTGACCAGTTCATAATTCACCTCTGTTAAGGAACAGGCAGCTATACATTTTACTTATAAATTCCAAACAGCTACTGCTCATTTGCATCTCCTTATTCAAATCCAGCCATCCCAGTTCCTCTAAGGTTAACTGCCCAGAAGCTGAGAAGAAATGTTTTCTCTATGAATGCATAATCGGTCATTGATGAAGAAACAGGCATTCACTCAGTCTTACCTGACCTAGGAAAAAGTTTCTAAACATCTTTCCAGAAGTCCATGTCAGTCAGTACAATCTCCATATAATTTATAAGGTATTAAATATCAAAAATAATGGATCTTTTCAGTTAGCATCTTGGCAGATGATGATAGCAGTACATTTTATGAGAAGCCAGCACAGACTTCTCCCAGTAAAACTGCAAAGAGAAAACTGTGAGTATTGGCCACAGATCCAACTAGAAAAAGGCTGCTATTATACTCCATTACAGTTAAAGCTATGTATGTACCACCTGGATGGCATTCAATCACATATAACTTTTCCCTCACTCTTATTTTTTTTCTTTTTTATTAAAAACATGTCCTCTCAATGGCTAGACAGTGGTTTCTAATAAAGAAACAAACTGAAAATCAACCAGGGGAATGTGTGTTGAAAGTAATGGGAGATTTTTCAGAAACACCAGTAACAAGACACGTCCTTGTAGTCAACTTTCTGTGCTATGTGACATGCCATAGGAACTAAATGCTCCAGTCTAATGTATAACTCAGTAATGTCAGCAAAGTGCCAGAAAGTACAAATTAAATGAGGGGACACTGCAAAACGAAAGGTGGAGTTATTTACGTGAGACCTGAATATAACTTAAACATGCTCAAGATTTGTTTCCTCTTTCTAAGCTCTTCTTTGAATATCTGGAAAGATATTCTGGCATCCCTACATTCTACAAAAAAGAAAAAGCCCTCAGAAATAAAAGATGATAAGGTAATTAAGGTAGCCTCTTTAGGAAATTAGGTTTCTATTTTGCCAATTGTATCCTAAAAGTCAGACATTTTACTCTTCAAAGTTCAGGTTCTAATGAAAGTCAGCATGAAGCAGTTGGAAAAGGTGCTGCACTTTAGGGAAAGAAGTCTCAAAGGATAAGTGGAAGGTCAAAAGAGTATATAGAAAGGGCCTTAAAGTCATACAGTCTTGGTTTCCCATTTCAGATCTACCAATTTTTTTATTCAACAAATATCACTTGAGTGTCTAGTATATGCTAGATATTGTATTGAAATAGAATAACATTATCACTGTCTTCATGGAACATACATCTTATAGAAAATAATGTAGACAGACACTAAACAAATGAATTAAACAGAAGAATATTAGAGAGTGCCTTGAAGAAAATTATAATAGGGTGCAGTGACAATAGTAATGGCATATCTATTATAGATTAGATGACCAGGAAAGACCACTCTGAAGAGGTGACATCTGAACCTGAACGATGACAAAGAGCCACCCACAAGAATACCTAGTGTCAAACAATTCTAAACAGAGGTAACATCAAAGGCAAAGGCTCTAAGACAAAAATGAGCTTCATTTATTAAAGGAACAGAAAGAAGACTGACGTACCTGGAGTTCAAGCATGAAAAAGAATAGTAAGAGATGAGGTTGGACAATAGATAAGAGCCTTATCTTGGGTAGTCTTACCATGGTTAGGTGTTGGATTTCATAAAGACCCACTTAATAACGATGAGATTTTGGGCAAGTTGCTTAATTCTGTGTCTCATTTCCTTCATTTGTAAAGATAATAAAAGTACCTACCTCTTATGATTGTTATAAAGATTAAAAGAGAAAATACATGTAAAGCACAGTGCCTGACATACAGTAAACATTCAATAAATGTAGTTGTTATTATATATTAGAATAATTCTTTCTATAACTGGGGGCTTATAATCAGACAGGCTGTATGCAAGTCATGGTTCTGTCACTGATTGGCTGCATGACTTTGGCAAAGTTACTTAAGCTTCCTAAGCCTCAGTTTTATAATCTTAAAAATGAGGTTAGGAGATTTTGTGTACTATATCCTGATGCACATTGACCATTTGAAATACATTAATTGATATCATCATTGTTATTCAAACTCTTTCTGGTCTTATAAGTGGGAGTAAGCAGCCACTTTTGTGGAATGTTATCTAGAAAACTTAGAAAGATTTCTTTTCCCCAAGCGTCCCTCTTCTTCTCCTTAATGACAGAAGTTCCAGCATTAAAAATGTATTCCTTGTGCTTAAGATTCAGTCCAGGCTGAACAAAGCAGTACTGGGTAAGAAAACAGGCTTTAATGACATACAGAAATGGGATCAAATCAGATTGCCACTTAAAGCTCCAAGACTGTTCTTCAGCTTGTAGAGCCTCAGTTTTCTTATCTGTAGAATGTGGCTAATAATAAAATCATATATATAGATATAGATATATATATATGAGAGAGAGGGGTAATATATTATATATTGTATTGTATTATATTATATAGAGATTTTATATATGTGATCTCTCTCATATACTGTATCTGGCACTTAGTAAGCAACATCATCTATATCAGCATTATTAACAAGTACTGTTAGTTCTGGCTCAGCATCAATGATTTTACAGTTCCAGCCTTAGAACTATCAGAGACTTCAGAGATAACTGAGAACAACCTACTTATTTTACTAATAAGGGATTTCAGGCATGGAGGGAGAGAGACACTTGCCCATACTTACACAGTGAGTAGAAAAGCTTAGTATGAAAACCAGATTTGAGCTTCCAGGCTAAACATATTTATTACAACACAGAGTTAGCATTTAGATCTTGCTCAGGGAGCATATTTTGCTGAAAGGAATGGTGGAGACAGAGACAGAAATAGAAAAAGCAAGCGAGCTTCTTGCTGCAGGATGAAGCCTGAGGTCATGACATGATCAGCTTTGCTGACTGGAAGTTGCCTAGACTTGGGTCTTCATTAGTCTTTTGAAGACTTTGTGGCTTGGACAAGAACATAAATACCCAAAGGTAGACAGACTAAGCACAGATTCACAGAATTTGAACAATTCAGGGCTTTATAACCCTTTTAAAAACAAAGAAATGTGATGTTTTAAAATCTGAATTTTTACACTTCTATATATGCATTGATAAATACAGCATAAACTTAATTAAAATAATTTTATTTATTTATAGAGAGGCATCCTTCCCTCTTTAATGCTTATGCTCTTTAAAGTTTTAATCTAGGCCTACTGTGGAGCCGGAGATTTGGTTCCTTTTATGTCTTCCCCTTTATTTTTCTCTCTTTTCTATAACACTTATCATCTGTCATTACTTTTTAACTTGGTTATTTGTTTGTTTTGAGCTTTCCCTATTCTGACTCTAGAATATTTAAAACAGTTTTTTATTATAATTTTTTAAAACAGCCTTTTATTTATTTATTTAAAACAGCTTTTTGTCTGTTATAAAAAGACAATTTTTTTCTATTATAAAAAGACAAATAAAAAAAACAAACTATTTGTTATTAAAAACAAATAATCAGGAACAACCAGTTATTGATCAGTCAGCTATCCAACTCCAAAATCATCTCATTGTTTTCAGATGGTCTTTTTCCCTTGACTTTCTCCAGGACGCCTAGCTGGAGTCCTAGGGAATTTAATCAAATCTGAGAAATCAGATTCAAGAATCAGCTTGGCAGGAAACCCCCAAATAAATCAAAGCCAAACTGGACAAGTCAGAGAAGGTAGAAGTGAATCTTTCAGCTTGATTCCTGAAAAGTCACCAAGGAGTTTGCCATTTACAATTCTGCATTAGTCTTTAGATGGCCTGAAAAACAAAGTATTGGAATTGACTCGGGTACAAATATACCTTAATAAATTCTATCTTGAAGGATGGAGGGAAGATAAAGGAAAAGTGGCACTGGGTGCCTACAAATAAAGGCAAAGTTTAATAAATAGTTGAGCAAAGTATAACTACTAGATAATCCGAACATTTTATTAAATTTGATGAGCATTTGAAATCCAAGTTGTAGTTAAAGCTGAATTATTGCTTTTGTTTTTACGTGTAAAATAAAAATCAATTTTATATTTAGTTATACATTACATCTTTTGGTTACATTGCTCATATGACAAAAGTTTTTATTATTAGCAAGTTATATTAACTACAAAAATTGAAATTAATTAAAATAAATTGAAATATGAAAAATTAAACACAGCTAAATATGGAAATTACACAAAAGGAGACTGATTTATTGATATATCTTATGTCAACCTGATTAATATATCGCATTAAACTCTTTGGTGTCATAATCCTAAAATTTTATAATTTTGAGAGCCAAGAGCACAAATAAAAGGTTACATACAGTTTCTACTTTACAAGTGGGAAAGAAAGAACACTAAAAAAACAAAAAGATTATTCATACTTTGATTACTAATTTGATTTTACAACATAACCTAACAAATGAACTTAGCTTAACTTAACCTAATGTCATTGAACTGAATCTAATGCTTATATATTCTATGTATAATGTGTTCACAAGACAACATAATGCATGATTATTTTTTAGAACTTTAGACCACAGGAAAAAGTATGCCATTTTTGAAAGTTTAGTTTTATTATTGTTCTATTGTTTTAGCATTTTTTTTCAATGAGTCCCTAACCAAAGCTCAGATTTAGTCATTTGTATCCTGGTAAGGAAACAGATTTTACAAAAGAAATTAAACAATTTACTGTAAGCCAAGCCTGGTATTGCTTTTTTATTTCTTTCTTTAATTTGAGACCCATCAACAAAGAATATTAAGTTAGGATTTAGTGTTGGAACATCCAAAAATTCTGTTCTTGGCATGGGTAATTTTGATTTACAGAATGACAATGAAGATATTCTCCTCATTCAGTAAGGTTATAGAGTTGTTGGAGAATATTACACTAGCAAATGTTAATATGAGGAGAAAATAGTAATTCATAGTTAATCAATTGGTATAAAAATATTGATGGTTTCCATTAATGATAGGGATTTATAAATATGGTAACATTTGATTTAAAGGATTCGTATAAGGAAAGGTGGGTGAAGGTACAAGTGAAATAAGTGATGGGGATTAAGGAGTGCATTTGAGATGGGCACTGGGTGATGTATAGAATTGCTGAATCACTGTATTAATACACCTGAAATAAATATAACACTCTATATGTTAACTATACTGGAATAAAAATAATATATAAAGGATTCATGTGAGAAAAAAATTAAGTTACCTTATGCACATGTTTTAAACTTAAAAATTGGTATTTTTAAGTCTATATATCATCAGAAAGAAAAACAAAGGTTACCAGAATTTTAAGAATTTGATTATTGTTTAAAATTTTTACCTTTTCTATTATTGCTTTATGGGGTTTGGGGTTTTGCTTTGTTTTGTTTTTAATCACTTCCTGGCACAATTTTAACAACTTACAAGATGCACTGTTCCTGGAAGATTTATTTTAAAAGTCTTAACATTTTTAAGTTGCCATATCATCCAAATATTTTAAAAATTAATTAATATACATTTTAAGAATGTTTTATTGCTTTGCAACATTTTAATTGTTTTGTCGTGTGTGTGTGTGTGTGTGTGTGTGAGGAATGTAGATGAGGGAATATATTTTTGTTCCTTCTGACATGGCACAAATGTAGCATCTTTCAAGCTATATTGTGCTCAGAAGCTCTATTTACATGCCTTAATATACTTAAATCTACATTTCATCCAATAAAGGGTAAAACATTTTACAGATTATTTTATTTCTTTAATTGCTTAAGTGAGTTATAAAAATGTTTTATCTTCTTTTGTGCATTTGTAAATATTGATTTTACTTAAATCTACATTTCATCCAATAAAGGGTAAAACATTTTACAGATTATTTTATTTCTTTAATTGCTTAAGTGAGTTATAAAAATGTTTTATCTTCTTTTGTGCATTTGTAAATATTGATTTTAATTGCTCCTGAGCTAGGCACCAGTTTAGCAGCTTCCCTTGATCCAAAGCATCATATGAAAATCACAGTATTTTTTAATTTTTACAAATGTCCAAAAAATATATAAGTTCTAAATTTTTGTGTTTTGTTTTGTAAGGAGTTGTTTTATGGGTTTTCACTGAATTTGGTCCTGATTTGGGAAGAAATTTAGCAGATTTCTACCTGTACTGTACTTCAAATTTTCACACAAATTCTACAATATTTTTAGTTTTACAGAACTTAAACAATAAATAAAATGTAAATGCAACTGTTAGGAATTATTATTTTTTATAGTTTTTTTCTGAGTTTTGTTGTATTGGTTTGGGCTGGTTTATGTATTTTTTTCAATATGCTCCTGACCTGGTCACAATTTCAGCAACAATCTGGCTACATTGTGTTCCAAAACTCAATATATAAAAAAAAAAAAAACTTAATATGAAAGAAAAGGTGATTTAAAGTTACAGATCTCTACTCTCAACCCTCAAATAATATTAAGAAAGTTTTGGGAAAGATTTTTCCATGTGTTTTATTGTTTTATTTTTTGTTAATATGTTGTTGTTGTTGTTGTTGTTGTTGTTGTTTTCAATGTGCTCCTGACCTGGGCACAATTGCATCAGTATTCTGGCTGCATTGTCCTCCAAAAATTTGTATGAAGAATATTTTATAGAATCAGTCTCTCAAAAGAAAGATAATTGGAAATTCAAGAAAAAATGTTGGTGTTGCTAGGTTTTTAATGGATACCTGTTGTTTTATTTGATTTTCTATTTTGTAATTATTTTGGGCACACATTTAGCAGCTTTCTGGATTTGATGCTTCATATTAAAATCTTAATGTAGTATAAAAATGAAGATTTAAAAAAACTGACTCTGCTGGGAACTACAAATGTGTAAATCCAGTTAATTTGTTTCTTTACATCCATATTCAGGCAAACACAATCTATGTCTCTACTTTCAAAATATATATAATAAATTTCAACAGCTTTTTAAAATTTAATACATTTCTTATTAATAATGTTAGGCTAAAATATATTCTTGTGCTAAAATGTACTCTATGACAATACAAAAAAGGAAAAAAAAGACTAACATGTATCAGTAGTAACACAAAGATTTTTTTTAAATAATCCCTGAATTTGTTCCATATTTATAGGCCCAACCTAATTACCAAATATTATCAGAGTAGAAATATCTTTATTAAAATTTTTAAAATCATCTCCATATCACTAAAGTCAAGGTCAAGGCTGGCTACTTATATAATGTGGTGCAATGAAATTACAACCCAGCAGAAGTTTGTCAATCTCTTTTGGTTGTTGTAATTAGACCTGACCTATAATTATTGAACAAAACAGCATATGCACAATAAACATTCAAATAAATGTATCTGACTGTATTCAGTACATTAATCTATTTTCAGTATCATTAGCTTCAAACTCTCTTGTTCATAGCAGAGGAAAAACCATATCTACACCTAAAGACAATTCTCATTACTTAAAAGGTGGATTCTAACATCAATTCACCACCATTATGTGTTGTTTGATCACTAACCTCTTCTTGAATAGCTGGAAGGGAAGGCTTTGTGGTCAGAGGTGTTTCAGTCTTAAACAGGGACTCCATCTTGATATGGGTATTGATGTAGAAGGACTTCTGAAAAGATTCAAGGGTGAAGTAATAGATGAAAGGATCAAAGCAACAGTTCAGAGTTGCAAGGCACAAGGTGATTGGGTACATAATCTTTGCAAATCTTTCCAACAAACAATTGGTAATGGCTTGGGATCGTACCAGGGCATACAGGAAGAGGACAGAGTTATAGGGTACAAAGCATACCACAAAGACTGCCATATGCACTGTGATCATCTTCAGCACTTTTTTCTTATTGGTCCCAATTTGAGACAGTGTAGCAGGCTTGCGGAGGGTTCTTAGCACCACGGAAGAGCAAGAGACATTCAATATCAGAGGAATGATGAAACCAACAACTTCAATAAATATGGTGATCTTGGACAGATAAGTCTTCCAGACACGTTTGGAGAAACCCTCAAAGCAGGTGGTGGTTGCATTGTTGACATTAGTGGTGGAGAACAAAGAGGCTGAAATACCACCACTGAGGACTAGGATCCAGACTCCAGCACACACAATGGCAGAATTCCTCCTTGTCCTAATGGTACGAGATCGGAAGGGATAGACAATGGCCAGGAAACGATCCACGCTAATACAGGTGAGGAATAGCATGCTCCCATAGATGTTGGTGAGGAATGCAGTCCCAGAGATCTTGCAAAGGGTGTCACCAAAAGGCCAATGACGGTTGAAATTGTAAAAAATTTTGAAAGGTAGAGTGCAGACAAAGAGCAAATCAGAAAGGGCCAGATTGGTTATAAAAATAGCAGTCTCACTTCTCATTCTCATGCGGAAGCAGAAGACAAACAGAGAGGCACTGTTGGTTATCAGACCCAGGATGAATACAACACTGTAGACAGCGCCATTCAGATTATACTTGAAGGAATCATCAACAATGCAAGTATTATTGGCAGTAGCATTGCCTAACCTGGGTCTGAAGCTTGAATTTAAATCTTGAAATTGAAAGTCAATGAATCTTCTGTCACCCATGGATTTGCTTTTGTTTTTGTTTTTGTTTTTCAGAAGGCCTGCTGGCTGCAGGGTTCACCACTTTGAGACTAGAGACTGGTAAGAAATATTTTCCTCCTATAGGAGACAAGATGGAATGAATAACTAAATCTGCCTTCCATTCATTTCTGTGGAGTAAAAGATATCTTGTCTACCAGACTAGAAACAATATGCACGTTCAGCTTGTTTTGACAAGGACGTTTTGAGCACAAACCATATGTCAAAAGGTACTATACGAGTATGTTGCAAGACTGGGAGAGATCATACTTAATATAATAAAGGCAATACTATATGCAGCATTGCAATGAACAGGAATAAGATATTGGTTGCTTGAGAGCCTAAACAGGGATGGGGGATGGGGATGGGGAAACAGACCACTGATAGTTAAAACAGCACTAATAGTTTGAAATGTGTGAAAAATTTTTTAACTTTCAAAAATGTGTTTTGATTCCCTTAAGAACACCATAAGATAGGCAAGAAAAGAATTTATCACCATATTACAGAAGAAAAAAACTGAAGCTTGTGTAACTTAAAATTACAAGGTCAGAATTAGAAGAATGTATAATTGGTAATGTCAGAACAAGAACTCAGATTTTTTATCCCTAACCAAAGGATTGTTACATTACTCTAAATTATATTGTCTCCCTTCCAATACTAGTAAACTTCATTGTCTGAGTATTAGTTCTATTTTACAAGACTACAGGTCAATATGGCACTTCCAGGACATGCTCTTAAAGAAGTTATGATTAAACTTCTGAAGTAAATTATTGATTCACTTTTCTTCTAACACATGAGTTCAAAAAGCAAAGATCACTCAGTCAATTAAAGCTTCTGGTGAAAAGATTTTTTTCACCATATTACATAGCCTTTTGAGGGTGATAATTCACATAAAAATCTCAGAATTTCCCTCTTGCAGATTGTAGTTCCTTCTTGCTAAATGCTTAGCCTAGTATGTTTTCATCTCCTCTTCCGACAGCCCAATCCATTACTTTCATGCTTTCAGCTCCTAAATTGGTCCTAATCAATAAAACCTTTTCTGGCTAACTACAGTGAAATGTAAAAGATTTCACTTAAAGGACAAACCCCCTACCCCACTATACACTTCTGACTGATGAGTTGGTTACCTGCTCATTGCTTGCCACTGTTTATACATGTGGCAGTCATTAACTTGATCATCCTGTTGGGTATCTAGACCAACATTGTTCTAGCTTGCATATAGAAATCTTTTTAACTTTCTGGGGCACCTGGGTGGCTCAGTGGGTTAAAGCCTCTGCCTTCTGCTCGGGTCATGATCCCAGGGTCCTGGGATCAAGCCTCACATAGGGCTCTCTGCTCAGCAGGAAGCCTGCTTCCTTCTCTCTCTCTGCCTGCCTCTCTGCCTACTTGTGATCTCTGTCTGTCAAATAAATAAGTAAAATCTTTAAAAAAAAAAAAGAAATCGTTTTAACTTTCTATGTTAACAGCTGCCGTAGGAACTGTCTTTCGAATTCTCTATAATACACTAGGGACAAGTAACTGCTGAATGAATTCTTTTCAATGAGGAGGATATGGAGTAAAAGTGGTCTTTGCTCCTTGATATAACCAATAATGGATTTTCACATGATTATATTTTAAAATGTGAAAGACATTTTTCTGAAGTGATTCCACCTTACATTACTCTTTCCTTCCAACTCCCAGCAAACAGGTCAAAAGGCCACTCTATGTAACAAAGAAGGGAGTGGAGTGAGGAATCTGCCTGAGATATAGAGGCCTGAAGTTATTTCAACCAGTGTTTGGATTGAGAAAAAAAAAAATCACTCGCTGCAGTGCCTAGAGAGAGAAATGGTCTTGGAGAGATGACTTATGGGATGTATATCAAAGAGTTGTCATTTTTAATAGCTAAAGTTCTCAAGTTAAGATTGGAAACTTCCTATAACTCGATTCTCAATCAAAAATCTTTATGGAGTGCCTCTCATATTCTTTCTTGACCATTTCATCCCATAGGCCCCACTCAGTGTTTGCCATAATCAACCTTGATATGTAAAAGCAAAGTACAATGGGAACCTTGACCAAATAAGGTCCAAAAGAGGGGAAAAAACAGACAGGGAAGAAATAAAATTAGGTAAGAAGAGCAAATGAGGAGATGGGAAGAACGTAGCAATGAAATTAAAACCGAAGAACTGAGAGAATGAGGAGAAGAAAAGGTGAAAGGAAGAGGACCTTGATCGGGAGAGGTCAGTGCTGCTATCTAATTTGTATTTAGGGCCTTGGGAGATTTTTCTGGTTCACAATTCCTCAAATCTCATCCTCTCTACTACTTTGCTTCATCTCATTCCTTCCAGTGTTCTCAAAAAGAACAGTACGCGATCACTATGTTTAAGGTCACTGAAGCTGATCTGCAAAAACAGGAAGAATCTGAAAAATCTCAGTTAATGTGGTTTCTATCCCTCTTTGGGAACTGTAGTCCCAAGTTTCTACAAATTCTTTCCCCAAAGGGATGGCAGACAGAAAAAGAGAATGGCAAACGTCTCAACTGCTTAAAGCACTTTATCTAGTATTTTTAACATCTACCACTCACTACCCATTAGTCTGGATGCCATTTTTTTTAATTGTTAAAAGAAATCAAGAGAGTAAAAAATATTCCTCTAACATAATTACATAATCTAAAGAAATTAAGGGACTGAAAAATCCCTAATATTAAAGCAAATCTTCATTCACTATAACCTGCTTGCACCTGCCTTTTACAATAAGTACTGCCAATAGGATTATTTGGAAAATGCTTTCATGACAGATGTCTTTTTGCTTGTACCCAGAGCCCCTCAACTCTGCCTACTGATGACCTTTTTACACAGCATACTTCTAGCTTACTGGCTATTATTTTGTACTTCCCAAGTTGGTGTACTTCAAATAGATGAAATTTGTCTCCCTAGTTTTCCATTCAGTTTTATGACTCCCAGAACATATACACTACACCAACAACAGGCAGTCTCGCACTTCTGCTTTGCTGCTTTGAGTAACCAAATCCTGTGGGAGAGAAAGGACCACAGACAAGAAAGCATTACAGTCTCAATCCTAAAGACAGGGCATGGGAAAACAGCCACTAAGGCCCTATTCATAGCTCTCCTTTGCTCGAACACATAGCACCTTTGCTGTCTAGCAGTGAGGGTGTGGTGCTGGGACTTAACACAGCATTGGAAGCAAGGAGTTCTATTTCTGACCCAGACACTAGTTCACTCTGTAACTTGACTATACTGTTTCTCTTTCCTGTATAAACATTACCTCTGAGCCTCCCATCTGAGGCTAAGAAGATTCAAAGGGCTTGTGAGTAGCTTTTTGAGCTTGCCAGTATTCAGTCCTACCTAATCACAAGGAAACTTTATAGAAGATTTTTTTCCTTCTTTTTCCTGACACAACTAGACACTTACGTCTCTGTCTTTCTTAGTAAGCTGAATTTACCAAGCAACACATCTTACTCCTGGCACCATGTATATACCTCAGAAAGGCCCCCCTTGAATTTCAAACTTTACACAATTTTCTCATAATAGGACAATCCAGAGGGTACCCTCATAAGGACCATCTCCCACTGAGCTCTGGTTAAAAAATCAGAAAGGCATTTGACTCTCAAGATGATTCTAAAGGAAAATCAATGATATTTAAAAAAACAAGGTCTCTTCTGACTTCCTTTCTTTTGACTAAAAGAAACTTTTTTAACCAGTAGATTTTTCATAAATGGCTAATATACTGCGCACTGAATGAAGGCAAGGGGGCCAACATGAGCTTCAGATGAGATGAAGAAGAAAAAACAGGCTGATTCAGTTAATTACATATTCCACTGTAGGTAGCATGGGACTATTGTCTTGCAAAGACCTTTGCATCCAATCATTCCAATATTTAATCACCTAGGGGGTTCAGAGAACTGGGTGGATATATTTTAACTGACAATGGGCAAGAGGTAGATCACCTGGAGGTTGACTAAAAGGAAATCTGACCCTTAATGAATTTTCAACTTTAACTTACACATACAGACCCAATTTGAACAGTGCATGGTAGTATTCACATTTTTAAAAAATTTCTAATAATGATGAAATATACCATGTTTAGGGTCTTTGGGGCTCCTAGAGGAAGTGGAGTTAGTTTTTTGGTCCTGTAAAGATGAATACCTAAATCACTTCACTAAATGCTAAACTTTCAAACACTAAATGCTATTTTCAAAGGATAACACTGAAATCAAAGTTCTAACTCCTGGCATATTCCCAGTAGCATAGAAAGGTTGCCTTGCTTTTTTTTTCCCCCTATAGAAGACAGTCCAGAGTTTAGGAAGACAAGGCCTTAAAGGTAAAGTATGCTCAAATTGTCTCGCCTTGCTCCATTTTTATTGAGCTTGGGTCAGGTCAGAGTGCTTCTGATCCCCAGAGGACTTCCTTTTTCTCCTCTGGTTGAAGCTTAGGAACATTGACAATAGTTTTCAGAGGAAGCCAAAACCTATTGTGTCCTTGCCTATAAATATCTAGCAGTGAAGCAAACTAAAAAATACAAAAATATTGCAAAAAAATACAGATCAGACCATTCTGCTGGAGTAATAGGGAATATGTCCAGACTGTTGCTTCTCATGAGAGTGGATGCTAACAAATAAGACTAAGTCACAGGCATGGCTCACCATCATACACATGGTTCTAATTGATGTTCCTATGCACTGGTTGATGATTCATAATAGTTTTTAAAATACAACTTAGTCTTATGGCATTAATAATATGGAGGAAACCATAGATAAATATTTTACTCCAGAACTAAGCTGTGAAATTGATCTCCTTCATTTTTCATGTCAAGTAAGCCAAGCTGTGCATCAAATCTTCAGATTGATAAGCTTCATTTATTTCAATGCAAGAAATATCCTTTTAAAAATCACATATTTATATTGACTTCGATTTGCACTGAGATTATTATGGTTGTTCTGCCTCTTCACTTTATTTGAGAAGAGCAAGAAATTGACACAGGCCCTAATTGGAGCAGATCCTAACCTCAGTAATTAACTTGATTTTTTTTCATTACAATAATCCAGTCTCCCACTAACCCTCCACCTGATGACACAGTCTAATCTTTAAAAAATAATACTGCTTAGTGCTCAACCTGATGCGGCAAAAGATTGGATCAACCCTACCAAAATAGAACTTTCCCTAATAGTTACAGAGTAAGATAATTGCAGAGAAACTGCTCAACTTAATATTATGAAGTTGTTTAGAATCTTGAGATTCAATATCATCTCAGCAGAAGTCCCAGACCACTTGGAAAACATTTTGGGTGTTCCTAAAAGAGTTCATTTCCAACTTTTGTGAGGTTCATACATGCCAACTGGGAATTTGGCTTTATTAGACATATTTAAACAGGCAAATTAGTTATCAATTTGCACACCGATTCATCTGACATACTTGGATACTGATTTTGATAATATGAGTAGAAAATATGTCTCCCATCTCTAAGGGCATATACCACAGAGGACTTAAATCAAAGGATCTATATACATCTATACCAAAATTATCTGAATTACAATAAAAATTCACAATGCTTCCATTCATTCTGGAGTTTTGGATCTTATCATATACAATAAATTGGAAGTATTGGTTACAAAAAAGGAAGTTGGAGAATGAATTAAGAATTTTGGAGAAAGTTATTACCAAAAGAGTAGTACTCACCGTATCAGTTCAAACCAAATTTTAACACCAATTTTATCCAAGACTTGGGTAATAACTGAACTTTCTGGAGATATTATTGTTAGGGATTTCCTCCAATGAATGCTATGAAACAGAATTAGTCACAATAGTGTGCATGGAGAGACCTTTCTAATAACACATATACCAAAATTATAAGGTAAGGAAATTTATGTGATATAAATCAGAGTAAATTAAAGCAAACATTTTAAAATGGTACCTAAATAAAATGGTACCTAAATAAAATGGTACCTAAATCCAAAATATTAAATTAAATTAAATATAAAATAAAATAAAAATTAAATTAAAAATTAAATAAAATAAAAATAAATATATAAATTATTTATAATTTATATATTTTTATTTATAATTTATATATTATATAATATATTTTTATAATTCTATATAATTATATATTTTAAAAATAAATATATAAAAATAAATAAAAAATAAAATTAAAATATATAAAATATTATTATTGCAGATAACATTTTATTTTTCAAATTTGTCACTGATGAGCCGAAATTTATTAGTTCTATTGACAAGAATAAAATCCATGCGTCTGTACTATCTATATTCATTAAAGACAACTAGTGACAAAAGGCATAAAAATATTTGATCCACTTCCATAAGGCAACACATTACATTAAAAATAATTGAACAAAGGAGATTTATATTTTTTGGTCTGAAATTATATTTGTTCTTTATTTATTTTTCTTATCTTTTTCTCTGGCAAAAACTGTTATTATTGGAGAGGAGCCTTGATAGGGGAGGAGGAAAGAAGAGTAGGACAACAGGTGGAGACTACACTGTCTTGGCTCTAACCTGCACGCCCACCCCAGCTGGATTTCTTTCTTCCCTGAACTACAATGATATGAGCAAGTCTTCATGGCTGGGTAATAGCACACTGACAATCACTGTTGCTTCTACTAGAATGTCCCAGGCCTACCATGTTTTGTCATATCTTCAAATCTCAGCTCTGCCCAAAGTACTGGCAAAGAACTAGAAATACTCAGCAATGGAATTCTTACAAATAGCACCGGCGTTTGAACACTGCTCATTTACTGCCTGTAAAGAAGAATCATCTGCTAGTGCCAAACTTGCACCATAGTCATATCTCACCCTATTCTGAACGAAAGTGGCCTAAACAAAGCAGACTAGTAAATAAAACTCCAACTCTCCTGAAATAAGGTTTCTCTAATAGAAGAGACCCAAAACAAGAAAATGAAGTCATTAGACAGTCTAAAATATATTTGAAATAATCTTACTATTAAGGAGAATTGATTTTCACACTCCTCCAGAAAGCAGTATTTTTTAAATAAGATGAGTATCATTTTACTGGTTTATCTTAAGGGAAGACAAAAGCATTAACATTCTTTTCTTTCATGGCTTTCACAATTGATAAAGATTATTAAGAAAACTTTTTTTTTTAAATACAGGCAAACTAGGAAGTTCAAATACCCAGAGGTTTTCATATTTGCTATTAATTCAATATGGCCATATCTAGCCCCATTGCTAAGTAACTGTGTGAGAGCAAGTCACTATCCCTTTCGGGACCTAATTTTTCTCCTTCCACCTTCAGCTTTGATTAACAGCAGCCTTTAACTGATGTTAAGGAAGTGGCCTTACTGGCTATTCTCTCCTATCAGTTGTTTCCATCTGCTGCAATTTATTTCTTCAAAAAAATAAAAATAATCCCTCAAAGTCTGAGATAAAGGAAATCAATATTTATTAGACTCAAGGAAACTATTGCTAGATGTCTTTCATTTTTAAAGTGTAATTGACATATCACATTGTATTAGCTTCAGGTCTACAACATGATGATTCGATATCTGTATACATTGCAAAAGGATCACCACAATAAATCTAATTAACATGTGTTACCATAAATAGTTTAGATTTATTTTAGTATCAGAAACAAATATTACTAATTAGTGCCAGGAGCTAAGAATCAGAGATCAAGATGTCCTTACATCCTAGTCTTCCTAATGCCCTTTTTCCTCATCCCCATATCAGGAGGCATATTGGCTCTAATTGTGTAGGTTTTAATCCTCAACCTTTCCACCTGTTCTCCAGTTACCTTACTTCTCAAAATATAAAGTTCCCAAAGTACTTCAGGACATAACTATATAGAGTCAATAGACCATTTAACTTACGCATTGTTCTAATAACCAATTACTTACCTACTAAAAGTGAGGCTGGATTTGGAGTGGTAGGTGACCTCCTATTAAGCTCTCAATTTTCAGTACTAAAATTCACAAATATATTATAGGGTTTTTTCCCCTTCCCCCTTAAGAACGCCAAGATCAGACTATACATGATAAACACACACAGTAAAATAAATAAATAAATAAATAAATAAATAAATAAAAAGACAACTGCACAGTTCGACTCTGAATACACCACAAGGGCAACAATTCTCACTACATTTTCTCTCAAAGGAAACTAATTGAAGTTTTAGCTAAGCTTGGCCTGAGTGTTCTTATAAGGCATCGTCCTATTCTTCTCTTTAACTCACAGAGAGTACAAATTCTGAAAGGCTAGTCTGATTGTTCCAGTAGGGCATTCATTCACATCTCTGATTGGCAGGAAATGCTTTAGAGTGTAGATGCCATCAAGTGGATCAGCTGAACTCATCCCTTTTAGCAAGAGTGCAACTTTTCATCCATGACATGGCAAAGGATTTACAATATATGTTAATGGGATATGTTTGAAACTTTGTTCTGAAAAATAAACATGTTTCAAAGTCACTGGATAATCTGGAGCTTAATTATTGTTGTCTTCATGTTACTTATATAAAAAGAAAAATAATGTAATTTGGTAAGATAGCAAAGTGAATAATCCCACCAAGCTCTAAGTGTTCTAATTTTTTGATTCATCTGGTCTTTTCCATACTTAAATAATGATGAATTACACCGCTATATTTCCTAAAGCAAAATTAACTAAGACACGGTATTTATCAATTCAAGGAGAGCTTGTCAGTAAAAGTCTTTAAAATATCCAACATATACAAAAAGAATTTTAAATGACTCATTATTGCATTTGTAATGAAAACAGTGATTAATTTCACGTATATTATCAAATTCAACTTATGCCAGAGTGAGTTTTTCATTTAAACATGTTTCTTCTTTTATGGTCACTTTCATGAATTGTTCAGTATAGCAAATGTCACATTTTCCATAAATCAATTAAGCATCAAAGGCATACCGCAATACAGTTTTACTAGAAGAAATCTCATCATAATAGAAACCACATTAATTCACAATCAATTGTAAAACAAAGAAATATAAAGCTAGCCAAAAGAATTTCTAAATTACTCTCATTTTAAATGCACTCTTTAGGTCAACTGTGTTTACGTGAAACAACGGCCTGAAAATCCAGTATCTCTCCCACTGAAGCAGTATTATTGCCAAAACAATATAAATCACTGTTTTTTTTTTAAACCATTCAACACAACGATCCCTGTTCAGCACTTCAGAGTTGAAGTCTAACTTCTATCCCCAAACACTCAAAGCATCAGTGAATCTGCCGAAGTTTGTTATGCCATCCCCCGCAACCCTCAAACGCCCAAAGCAAATCTTTCTCAAAGAGACTTACCCCAAGAAAGAGTGTGCAAGATGAAAGAATGTGCTCATGGCTGTAGACAATTAGCTAAGAAAGATGTAAATGGGCAACTTGCACTTGAGAAGTGCATATTTTAATCCATTATTTTTTTACAGGGAAAGGTTAGCCCAGCCCAAAGTAACAGACTCTGGGCTGCTGAAGCTCTTACAACAAACCGCTCATTCTGAAAATGTGAGCTTATTTACATTTATCTCTTTCCTTTGTTACGGAAAGGCTCTCTTGAATGCGGTAGCCAGCATGCCTTTAACAAACAGGACACAAGAAAAGGCCCAAAGTCCGGGCTGGAGCCAGGGCTGGGGGAACTCTTGGGGGTCTCAATAGGAAATGCTTTTCATTGGATAAGGAGACATTATTAGGAGCCGAGATCCCGCCCAGTCCCCTGTGCTCCATCGTTTCCTTAGTCACCAATCACTGGACTGAAGAAATTTTTCCTTAAAGAGCATTGCCCAGGAAAAGCAGTTTTCACAGTCAAGAATTAGCAGCTTAAGTGCCACTTAACAATATAAAAAGTGCCTTTCCTTACTGATTAATCCACAGAGAAAGCCTGTGTGCCTGTTTCTGCAGCAGGACTGCTATCTCTCTAGGATTCTAATGGGTAGGAGGAAACTGGGAGGACTGTTTTAATTATGAGCAGACCCTTTTTGCTCCAAGTTGTTTAAAATAATTACAACAATACTGATCATAATAAGTAGGGGGCAGGGAAAGGCAAAAGTGAATGAGATCATTAATGTATTCCTGTCATACTATGCAAAATTAAACCTCCCACGAACACACACAAAAAAACGATTCTATACTCACTTACTTAAGCCAGCGAAGTGCCCTCAGTTGTTAATGTGCTGGGGTCCCAGAGCTCTAATACTCTCCTTCCATGGACTTAAGAGTGTTCTGTGGCAAAAGGTGGGTCTACATTTCTCTTAAATAACTGCCTGGAGGGTAATCTAATTACCATAAAATTTTCAGAGGTTTTCCTAAAACCAAAATAAATAGTACACATGCAATCTGTTTATAATGGAGAGTTATCTTCAACTGTATACCTCCTCCTCGCTCTTGGCAAGTTCTTTCCCTGTAGATTCACTGCCTTGGTCACCCACCTTGCTTTTTTTCTTATTTTTTTTTTCCTCCTTCTTTTCTTCTCTCTGGTCTGAATTTGTTGCAGAAATTCAGTCATCCATATGTAACTTCACTGCTAGCCCTTCCCCTCCACCTGGGGCCCCCTTCCTATCCTCTACCTCCACCCACTGCCAACATTACCACCAACAGCAACCCCTCCCCCCCCTCAGGAATGAAACTCTTGGGTCAGGGATAAGGTGTTTTCTATCTCTGTCAGAGCCTTGCCCCTGAAGATTTTAGTAATCCTCTGTCTGCTTCAAAACTTCAGTCTGCATAATTAGCTGCCTCCCAAATAAGCCATGCTTCAAATTTGTTTATTCTACCTCTCTTTAGCTCTATTGTTGCTATTCGCACTGTCAAGGTCAGTAAACAAGTGTGAAGCTGATACTGGCCTTATTACTTGTGACTGATCCTAAAAAACACTCCTCTGTTCCTCCCCCCTCCTCCACTCTTAGGTTCTATTCTTTCTGTTGCCCTCTCCACTTATCTCAGGTATGTCTATTTCTGTCTGTTACTAACATTGGCTGAGTCTCCAAAAGGGGTCATTCACCCACTCCGGGCTTAGACCAGCTCTTGGTGCATTTGTCAATCTACAGGAGATACATTCACTTCCTTCATAGTCTAGCTGGGGATACAAGACCCATCAAAGAGATACCAAAGGCAAATTTTGAAAAATACTAAAGTAGTTATGTGAAGATTAAGTTCTATAAAGGATCAGAGAACGGAGAGAAAATCCCATGGATAAAGGCAGGAGGACTTCCTGGAGGGGGGTGGGGTCGATTTGAACTGGACCATAAACTGGGAACCTTTCCAAGTGGCCAGACCCAAGTGATCAAATGCATGAGGTGTGAAGTGAGAAAAGGTGAGAAGCAAGATGGTGAAGAAAAAAAAGGAAGGGTGAAGAGAAGAGCTTTGGGGAACTGTGCTCAGTTGTAGCAACTCAGTGAACAATAATGACTAAAGTCAACTTATAACCACAGTCACTGTATGACCAGCTCATTATCTTTCTCCTGTTTGTGTTAATATCACTCAGCCTTCTAATTCATTTCTCCCTATAGTACTTAAGTACCTTTCTGATTAATCTCACAAAGGATTTGAGGTCTTTTACCATATCAATGGGTTGCATGCTCTTCTAGATCACTTTTGCTCTGAGCTCCACCCTCACTGACCTGCTTTCAACGTCCTAGAATGAAATGGAGCATCCATACCCTGGACATTTCCACAGGCTATTACCCCTCCCTGAACATTTCTCCCCCCTCCATTCTCACCAAATTAATTCTTCTTCTTCCTTCAGAAATTATACCAGTAATCATGTCTTCAGAAAACCCTTCCTTAATCCCTAGTTCAGGTCACACCCACTTATATGCTCTTACAGAATTATGGACCTCTGCTTTATTGCATTCATCAAAGATAAAATTTTACATGCTGTTGCATTATTTTTCATTTGTGTGATAATCTAATTGTCAATATCTCCCAACTGCAAACTCCAAGAGGACAGGATCTATATCTGCTTAATCCAAAATTAATATTAACAGTGTTTACAAAAACTCTTCTCCCAGACTTTCTCTCTTGCTTGAGTAAAGCAGTAGTATGCCTTTTTTTTCTTTTACTTCTCAGCTGAAAAGACATGCCATTTCATTCATTTACCAACAAGTCCACATCAAGGTGTTATTTTAGAACAGAGAATACATACACATTAAAAAAAGTCCCATGAACAAGAAAGTACTGAAGTTTACCCACTGCTCTTCTTTTCTCACCTCACTCCTCAAACTCCTCACGGCAAACATTCTAGCTTTACTTCCTCTAATATTTGGAAAATAAAAGGAGGAAAATGAAACTTTTCCAAGGTATCCTCCAAACAGCCAGTGTATAGCCATTCAACTTAATCCAAAAAGTCCTCAAAACTCTTTCACTGGGGCACCTGGGTGGCTCAGAGGGTTGAGCCTCTGCCTTAGGCTCAGGGCATGATCTCAGGGTCCTGGGATGGAGCCCTGCGTGGGGCTCTCTGCTCAGCGGGGAGCCTGCTTCCTCCTCTCTCTGTCTGCCTCTCTGCCTGCTTATGATCCCTGTCTGTCAAATAAATAAATAAAATCTTTAAAAAAAGCCTCTTTCATTGAGTTGCTGATGTACTTGCCACTGGAGGGGGAATGAATATGCAGCTGAAAAAGTGCATTCAGAACTACCCGGGGAAAGGAGTATACATTTCCTCTATCTGTTTGAAAAGAAAGTAACAAATATGACTGACTTCTAACTGGGAATTTATACACTTGAATATGAGGAGTCAGATGCTTGGGAACTTCACACTCCATTTTTTTTTTTCTTTCTGCCAATATCAAAGGACTGGGTGAATTCACCTCAAGTACCAGGGACCCAACACTATGCTAATTTCCTTAGAAACATTACAAATGTAACTAAAGAATTTCACTATGTCTATAGTTTAGGATGCAGCTAAAAGTTTTGGTGACTCTCTAAATGAACGCAGTGCTGTATACACCTGCACACTGTTCTAAGAAGGAAGAGACCATTTAATTAGTAACTTTGCATTAATTATCAGATGTCTTTTTTTAAAGGTATTTATTTATTTGAGAGAGAGAGAGAGAGAGCGAGAGAAAGCAAGCATGAGAGGGAGGAGGTCAGAGGGAGAAGCAGACCCTCTGCTAAGCAGAGAGCCCAATGTGGGACTCCACCCAGGGACTCCAGGATCATGACCTGAGCCAAAGTCAGTTACTCAACCAATTGAGCCACCCAGGCACCCTAATTATCAGATGTCTTGAAGCCATTCAGAAAACAAAGGAACAAAAAAAAGTTGAAATCCTGAATCTTACAGACTTTCTTTTAAAATATAGTCTTATTATTTTGCTTCCGTGGGAGGAAGGGAGGATAACAGGTTCCAAATCAGTTCATAACATGGGACATTACATTTCTGAGAGGGCAGCAAATGTGTTTTCAAGCACAGTCCCTGGCAGATTTTTAGTTCATCCTTTACACTGGAACACCATCACCTCTTAGATGTTTCTCTAGCACCTGAGATTTCCTTCTCACTAACTAAACAGTCTTGCAGTCTTGGATAATAAAAAGTTCCCATTGCTACAGGCAGAGTTGGTAGTGAAAGGTCCCCCCAAAATGGGTCTGTGATTAAAGGAGTGAGACTGATCTTTGTATCAGTCTCACTTTGTAAAGGAGTGAGACTTCTCTTTGTAGAAGACTAGGTTGCTAGGGCAACCCCTTGTAGCCGAGGGCAGAGCAGAGGGCGGGGTGTGTCTCCTGAACATTATTTGAAATGGGGTCACCTTGTTTAAGCAGGGTGTACATCACGCTCCGAGGAGGGCAAAAGGAAGGAGATCCATCCATCCATTGCCAGTCTCCAGAATTAGCCCTGCCAAGGTCTCTTTAAGAATCCTGCTCATTTTCTCTACTTGCGCAGAGCCCTGGGGCTGGTAGGCACAAGGTAGCCTCCAACTAGTGTCCACAGCTTTGGCCAATGCCTGTGAGACTGAACTCACAAATGCAGGGCTGTTGTCTGACCCGAACACAAGAGGTAACCCAACCCTCTAGTATCTTTCTGGCTACCACTCCTGCCATGTCATATTTGGCAGATAAAGCCTTTACCCAGCCTGAAAAAGTATCTACAAAAACTAACATATACTTGTGTCCATATTTTCCCAGTTTCATCTCTGTAAAATCTATTTCCCAATAAATTCCTGGTTCCTTGCCTCTTTTTCTTTTCCCTCTTCCCATTTTAGTTCCTCCCACATTTACCACCTGACATTGAGCACATCTATCAACCACATCCTGAGCCATATGCCCTAATTTAGTAACCTGGAACTGCTTGCCTATAAGCTCTTTAAGCTTGTGTGTCCAAATGAGTGCCCTGATGTATTTGACTTACTAATTTCTTCTAGTCTTCAAGGAAGAATTAACTTTCCTGTTCTAGTCTTACCCCAATCCCCTTCATAGTCTAATTTAGTCCATTTTCTGTAAATATCTTAACTCTTCCTTGAACAGGAGGAACGTGGCAGCAATTATGCAGAGGCAAGGGGGAACCCAGTTGCTACTGGATCTTGCTAAGATAAGCTACTGGCCTTTGCCAAGGCCCCAGAGTCTGAGTCAGGACTCCTTTGGCCACCCTTGCCATTTTATACACATACAAGTGGAAGGGCTTGGTAATGTCTGAGATGCCCAATGCTGGGGCACTCAGTAAGGCTGTTTGTAATTCCCAAAATTCTCCTTCTGCCTCAGCTGTCCACTCTACCATAGTGAGTCCTCCCTTAGTTAGTTCATAGAGAGGTTGCGCCATCTTTGCGAACCGCAGTATCCACAGCCTGCAGTAGCCCACTGTCCCAAGAAAATCCCTCATGGAGATCAAAGCCTAAATAAGTGGTGTGGCTTTGACAAAGCTGTGTTTTCTTTGCTGACACCTGCTACCCTTTCTCCTGCAGAGTCTATAAGAGAGATCTCATCCCCCGCAAGCATGACTCAGTCCTCAGCGGCTATTTCCACTATTCCCACTAACCCAGTCAGATTCTTTCCTTCAACTCCTTCAATTTTCTGAAGTTTCCTCCTTATACCTGGGGCTGACTGACTGGCAATAGCAAGATCATCTAAACGAGCTATTGTGCAACTTCTCTGAAGTTTACCTCAAGTTGCCTAGCTTAGGTAAACACACATTTAAAGACAACCAAATCTAGAATTTAACACCAATAAAGGTGTGTTATTAAAACATTATTTTTCTCTCTGAAATAGCCCTCATTTCCAGAGATAGCCAAATCATGACTAATTCATTTGAAAAACAAGTCCAGTTTTAACAAACTTGGCCCAATTATTTTCATAAGCTCAGCAAGAACAGTAAGTGATCATAAAGCTCTTTTAGAATCTGCTTTGCTAGAACTTCCTATAAGGAATCTCTAGGTTGAACTCTTAGTAGCCTCTCCAGGCTAGAAGCCAAGCCACGTACTTGCCATCAGACATGCCTGTAATACCTGTCTATTTGGGGGAATTCCTCTTCCTGAGGTGCCCAAAGTATCCTGAGGTCACTGAATCAGCCAGGAAGTGACATCCTTTACTCACCTGGTGAGGCTGCTGGGAACTCTGTAAGCAAGGTATCAGGCCATCAGTTCCAAAGGGCTTTATGGCTCCAGGTTTTATAAAGTCAACCTTAGTTCCTTTAAGCTGTCTGGTCATATCTGAGTCTTTTCAAATATGACATTCCAGTCAATGCCTTGGTAAAATAACCCATGTTTCCAATGGTGTCCTGTTACAAGGAGAACAGATTCTTATTGAACTTATGCAAGTGACTGATGGCCCTGGAAGAAAGAATACTTGCTGAGACCTTTTGGTTTCAGAGGGTTCAGATAGAAAGAAAAGTTGAATGCCTTGATTTGTTTACAAATGAATACTTTTACATCTCTGTAAGTTACAGATAACTTAAGAAAAAGTTTCCCTAGTCTGGAAGAGCAAACATTACAGAGCCAGTCATGTTTAAAATAAGACAAAACATTAAGAGACACAACATTACAATTTCCTTCAGTTCATCTAGTCCCATGTTGCTAATTCTGGTTTAGTCTGAATGCAGCTTTTACTTCTGGAAATTCTTATCCATTTCAGTTCCAGGATTTTAACATATCAAAGACCTGTATTTGTCCTGAAAGTCTCCCATATAAATTTCCTTTAGGGTGGAATTCTTCTTTCAAGAGAATTAAAAAACAATTATAAATGACAAAAACTCAGAATAGATATGGTTAAATATCAAATGATGACCCTTATCAAAACAGGAAAACTTTAAGAAATGTATAGAACCTCTAGAGTAGTTACAGCATTTACCCAAATGTAACCCAAGGTTTGTCACTGGTTTAGCAGTACTCCCTGAGTAATTTAGCATATCAAGGGAAAGCCTTATGAGTCAAAGAGTTCTCATTTACAACTCTGGGCAGACAAAGAGAAAACCATGTACATTTTCTTAGAAACATCTCAATCTCTAGTGAAGACTAAATATTAATCAATTGTGAACTGTTGCAACAGCAGTTAAACACAAAACATGTTTACCAACAGGGGCACCTGGGTGGCTCAGTGGGTTAAGCCGCTGACTTCGGCTCAGGTCATGATCTCAGGGTCCTGGGATTGAGTCCCGCATTGGGGTCTCTGCTCAGCAGGGAGCCTGCTTCCCCTCTCTCTCTCTGCCTGCCTCTCCATCTACTTGTGATTTCTCTCTGTCAAATAAATAAAAAAAATATATGTTTACCAACAGATTTTAATATTCTTAGTTTCTTTGCAATAAGAAGTCAAAAGCACAAACCTGGGACGCCTGGGTGGCTCAGTGGGTTAAGCCTCTGCCTTCAGCTCAGGTCACAATCCCAGGGTCCTGGGATCGAGTCCCACATCGAGCTCCTTGCTCGGCAGGGAGCCTGCTTCACCCTCTGCCTCTGCCTGCCTCTCTGCCTGTGCTCGCTCTCTCTCTCTCTCTCTCTGACTAATAAATAAATAAAATCTTTAAAAAAGAAAAAAAAAAAGAATGAAAAGTGTGTCGTTTCAGCCAGAAAAAAAAAAATAAATAAAAGCACAAACCTACATCCAGTACTCAATGCTTTAGCATTTTATCCCATTTGGTTAAGACCTAGATGTCCATAAATTAATTCCAATTGTCATCCAACAAAAACTTTGAAGTTTCAGGTTACCAAAGACTTTGAAAGCTACTTTAACAATTACCCATTAAAACTTTGAGACAGATGATTAACCATCAGTTTAGTCATCTCTTTGTTAACAGATTTTAACAAATAACACAAGTTTAATTGACCCTCAGTAAACTTTGAAGTTTCACAATCACTGCTGTTAACTCAAAAGACATGTTCATCCTAATTAACCCAACAAACTTAACTTAGTTCAAATACTGATTTATATTCCACCTGGGCCCACTCCACTTCAAATGTTTACCTGAGACCTGAGTGGGAAGATCCGGAGTGGGGCCTATTAGGTCCAGGGGATGCTATTCTTATTTCCCGACAGTGAAGAACAGAACAAAGTGCCACCAGAAGGCAGACAAAGGGTTCCCAGTTCTAGAGTTCATCAGCTCCAAGAGAGGAGCAGAAGCCATGCTTTCCCACCAGCAAGGGGTAGGGGCTAGGCAGTCTCCGTCGGGCCAGAGACGGCAAGGAATTTCCCCAAAATGAAGGGAGTTTCAGCAGCTGCTTGGGAATATTTCTTAAAGTCTCTGTCTCGAGTTAGACTAACCACAGTTGGCTCCAGTTATAGCCTTTAAAAGTCAGTGTCCCCTTACTCTCTGCTTGCCCCATTCCTTCAAACACAACAAACAGCACAGCAGACAACAAAAAGACAAGACAAAGACAACCACAGGCCCAGCGGTCCTTATCCAGAACCTGCCACCGGTGGGGACTTTCTTGATCTTCTGACTGCCTAGGGGTCTTGAACCCTCTGGTCGGCATCCACTCCAGCCCTGGGGAGAATGGCTGCATCCAGCTTCTCCCTGGTAGGCCATGCCTGGAGCTCTGCAACCAGACAGACAGACAGGATCCTGAGATCTTACCTCCGAGGCTTTTCCCAGAAATTCTGATGCAGGCTCAGTTCTCATCGTTTAATCCCAGATAAGCCCCCAAATGAAAGGCCCCCCAATAATGGGTCCATGATTAAAGGAAAAAGACTGATACAAAGAGAAGGTCAAGCAAAGCTTTATTCCGTGCCAAGCATTAGGAATCAAACCTACCGGCCAGGGCCACGTCTTACAGAGATCCGGACCCCTCTCTGCTTTAAGACTAGCTTTTAAGGGCAAAGGCCATGTGCTTGGGCCTGGCCAATCACAGGTGGCCAATGAAATTGTAACACAAAGAGAAATCTGCACAGTCATGCTAGGTCACACGTAAGTGACCAATTGAATTACAATTTACCCTAGTAGATATCTGAACTAGCCTATCACCTTGGTCAGAATTGGTGCCCAAAAGGTGGGACCCACACTCCTCGGTAGCCAGGGAGACAGTATGTGTCCCCACTGATCAGATACCTCCACCTGACCTGATGCACCCTTGTATTTGGGCTTTGTTACCTGGGACTGGTTTCCCGGGCTTGCTTTTAAGTAAGTCCCCGAGGGACGCCTGGGTGGCTCAGTTCATTAAAGCTTCTACCTTTGGCTCAGGTCCTGATCCCAGGTTCCTGGGATTGAGCCCCAAATCGGGCTCTCTGCTTAGCAGGGAGCCTGCTTCCTCGTCTCTCTCTGCCTGCCTCTTTGCCTACTTGTGATCTCTGTCTGTCAAATAAATAAATAAAATCTTAAAAAATAATAATAAGTAAGTCCCCAAGGTGGGGGGCAGAGTCAATTTAAGTTTTACTGCATAAAAAACAAAATCACTGTTTAACCCAAGATGGAATCCCTCTGGAAAAATAGGCCCTTACAGTAGTCAGGAAAAAAAAAAAAAAACAATGTTTTTACTAAAGAGCTTTGTAAAGTGATGAGAAGCCTTGAGCTCTTCCTATAGGTTAGAAAAATGTCAAAGTAATAATCTAAGTGCTTTGCTAATATTTATTCACCAGATCTGTGCAACTCCAAGATGTAGATGCTATCATTGCTCCTATTTTATACTCAAGAAAAATGAGGCACAGAAAGATTAAGTGACTTGCCCAAAATCACACAACTAATAATTCTTCCAATGTTTCTGATCATTTCTGTACTAATAATTATAACCACATCTTCTTTTGCTACAGTGCTCACAACTCTGTCCAAATTATCTTGTTAACAAGGAAATATAAAGATCTACATTTTGTAATGCAAACTACTCATTAGAAGGTGATCAATCCCATTAATAAAATGTGTGGCTTTTGAACCATTCTAAGATTTAAAAATTTCTGTCTCTGGATCTTTAAATATGAGACATAAAGTCAGAAGCTAAGTTTTAAAGACATAAGGAAAAGTGGCTTACCTAAGGCAACAAAGCTATTAAATAGCAAAACCAAATAAAATTTCAAGAGTTTTGGAATTATGTTAGTATAAATCTGAAGTAAAAATTTTTGCCCATTTTTTAAAATTTTTTCAGTGTTCCAAGATTCATTGTTTATGCACCACACCCACTGCTCCACACAATACATGCCATCCTTAATGCCCACCACCAGGCTCACCTAACCCCCATCCCCTCCCTTCCAAAACCTTCAGTTTCTGAGTCCACAGGCTCTCATGGTTCATCTCCCCCTCTGATTTCCCCCAACTCACTTCTCTTCTCCTTCTCCCAAGGTCCTCCATGTTATTCCTTATGCTCCACAAGTAAGTGAAACCATATGATAATTGACTGTCTCTGCTTGACTTATTTCACTCAAAATAATCTCCTCCAGTCCCATCCATGTTGATACAAAAGTTGGCTATTCATCCTTTCTGATGGAGGCATAATACTCCATTATATCTATGGACCATAACTTCTTTATCCATTCATCTGTTGGAGGGCATCTTGGCTCTTTCCACAGTTTGTTGACTGTGGCCATTGCTGTTATGAACATTGGGGTAGAGATGGACCTTCTTTTCACTACATCAGTATCTTTGGGATAAATACCCAGTAGTGCAATTGCAGGGTCATAGAGTAGCTTTATTTTTAATTTCTTAAGGAATCTCCACACTGTTTTCCAAAGTAAATTTTGGTAAGTTAAACCAAATATTGGAAACCCAAGAGCAACCACTAGGAAAAATCCCTCAAAAATATAATTTGAAATCATTAAAGGAATGGAAAAAAGCACAATACAAAATAGGCATTCAAGACAAAGAGACATAGTAAAAGCAGAACACAAGATAAAAATAGACATGAAACATACAGAAAAAAATAGTAAAATGGTATAAAAATTACAACTGTATCAATAATATATCAAATTAGATAAATAATCCAACCAAAAAGCACATATTATAAAACTTAATTAAAAAAACAAGATCTGTGACACCTGGATGGCTCAGTTGGTTAAGCAACTTTCCAGCTCAGGTCATGATCCTGGAGTTCCAAGATCCAGTCCAGCATGGTCTCTTCACTCAGCAGGGAGTCTGCTTCTCCCTCTGACCCTCCCTCCCTCATGCTCTCTCTCTCTTTCCCGCTCTCATTCTTTCTCAAATAAATAAAATCTTTTTAAAAAAAATCCAACAATATGCTATCTATAAGGCATATTTTTTTCTTTTTCTTGTTTATTTTCTTTGTTATGTTCAGTTAGCTAGCATATAGTACATCATTCATTTTTGTCGTAGTGTTCAATGATTCATTAGTTGCATATAACACCAAGTACACACCCCAAAACATGCCCTCCTTAATACACATCACCAGGTTACCCCATCACCCCACCCTCCTCCCTTCATACACTTTAGATTCAAAGGCAATAATAGACAGAAAGCAAAAAAAAAAGATTTAACATACAAAAATAACCTAAAAAGGAGCTAGAGGGGCTATACTAACATTAGACAAAGTAGACTTAAGACAACTACCTGTTACTGAGGATAAAGAAGGACATGTTATAATGACAAAATGGTCTATCTATCAGGAATTTTATAAATTATATGCACCCATACACAGAGGCACAAAATATATGAAGTAACAATTTAAATAATTGAAGGTAGAAGTAGATAATTCAACAGTAATAGTTTTGACATCAATTTCTCACTTTCAATAATGATAGAATGACTAGACAGAAGATCAAGAAAGATATTGAAAAATTGAAAACTGCTGTACGTCAACTAGATCTAATAGATAGACCTAATAGTCCTATAAAACACTCCACTCAACAACAGTAGAATATACATTCTTCTCAAGTGCACATGGAATATTCTTCAGGAAAGATCACACATGTGGCATAAAACATGCCTCAGCAGATTCAATAGGATTAAAATTATGCAAAATATGGTGATAATCCAGAGTGGAATTAAATTGCAAATCATAAACAGAAAGAAATTGATTTTTTTTACTGTGGAAATTAAACAATACACTCCTGAATACCAGTGTGTCAAAGAAGAATCAAAAGGGAAAACAGAATACTGTAAGATGAATAAATATGAAAACCCAACATATCAAAACTTACGTAATGCAGGGGCGCCTGGGTGGCTCAGTGGGTTAAAGCCTCTGCCTTCGGCTCAGGTCATGATCCCAGGGTCCTGGGATCAAGCCCCACATCGGGCTCTCTGCTCGGCAGGGAGCCTGCTTTCTCCTCTCTCCTCTCTCTCTCTGCCTGCCTCTCTGCCTACTGGTGATCTCTGTCTGTCAAGTAAATAAATAAAATCTTTAAAAAAAAAAAAAACTTACGTAATGCAAAAAAAGTACGAAGAGGGAAGCTTATAACTGAAAATAACTATCAGTAGAAAAAAAAACATTAAAAATCTTAAAACAATGCCCTATCACTTCACCTTAACAAAAAAAAAAAAAAAAGAGAGAGAGAGAGAGAGACGTATAAACCTAAAACAACAAAAAGGAAAGAAATAATGATGATAATGATGTGATAATGATGATGACCAAAGCAGACATTAATAAAGTATAGAATAGAATAATACTATTATTATTAATACTAACAGAATAATAAACTAAAATAATAATTAATAATTAATAGAATAATACTATTATTATTAATAGAATAATGATGAGGATCACTAAAGCAGACATTAATAAAGTATAGAATAGAATAATACCAAAGAGTCAATGAAACTAAAAGTTTGTTCTTTGACTAGATCAACAAATTTGACTATCTTTAGCTAGACTGACCAAGGGAAAAAGATACAAGACTCAAGTTACTAAAATTGGGAATGAAACAACAAACATTGTTGCTGGCTTTACAAAATTGAAAATTATTACAAGAGAATGATGTGAATGATGTTAACAAATTTAACAAACTAAGTGAAATGGACTAAATCCCTAGAAATATACAAACTACCAAAACAGACTCAAGATAAATGGAAATTCTAAATAACATATAGCAACTAAAGAGACTGAATTAGTATTCAAAAAGCTATCTGGGCCACCTGGGTGGCTCAGTGGGTTAAGCCTCTGCTTTTGGCTCAGGTCATGGTCTCAGGGTCCTGGGATCGAGTCCCGCATCAGGCTCTCTGCTCTGCAGGGAGCTTGCTTCCTCCTCTCTCTCTCTCTCTCTGCCTGCCTGTCTGCCTACTTGTGATCTCTGCCTGTCAAATAAATAAATAAATAAAGCTTTCTACAAAGAAAATTCCAGGAGTAGATAATTTTGTCAAAGACTCAGGGAAGACTTAATACCAATCCTTTGCAAACACTTCCTAAACATAGAAGAGAACACTTTCAATTTATTCTATAAAGCCATTATTCTACTGATACTAAAACAAAGACATCCCCCCCCAAAAAAATACCAATACCACTTGTGAACACAGATGCAAAAATCCTTTAAAACTACAAGTGAACCAAATCCATCAACATATGAAGAGGATTATATACCATGACCAAATAGGATTTGTCTTAGAAATACAAGGTTGGAATTGCTTAGGAAATGTTGAAAAAGGAAAACAAAACTGGGGGCATCACATTGCCTGACTTAAAGCTTTACTACAAAGCTATGATCACGAAGACAGCATGGTACTGGCACAAAAACAGACACGTAGACCAGTGGAAAAGAGTGGAGAGCCCAGATATGGACCCACAACGCTATGGTCAAATGATCTTTGACAAAGCAGGAAAAAAATATACAGTGGAAAAAAGACAGTCTCTTCAATAACTGGTGCTCGGAAAATTGAACAGCTATACATAGCAGAATGAAACTTGACCATTCTCTTACACCACACACAAAGATAAACTCGAAATGGATAAAAGACCTCAATGTGAGACAGGAGTCTATCAAAATCATAGAGGAAAACATAGGCAGTAACCTCTTCAACATTGGCCACAGCAACTTCTTTCAAGACATGTCTCCAAAGGCAAAGGAAACAAAAGTGAAACTGAGCTTTTGGGACTTCATCAAGATCAAAAGCTTCTGCATAGCAAAGAAACAGTCAACAAAACAAAGAGGCAACCCTTGGAATGGCAGAAGATATTCCCAAATGACACTACAGACAAAGGGCTGATATCCAAGATCAATAAAGAACTCCTCAAATAACACTCAAAAAAACAGATAATCACATCAAAAAATGGGGAGAAGACATGAACAGATACTTCTCCAAAGAAGACATAAAAATGGATAACAGACACAGGAAAATGTGTTCATCATCACTAGCCATCAGGGAGATTCAAATCAAAACCACATTGAGATACCACCTTACAACAGTTAGAATGGCCAAAAATAACACAACAGGAAAGAACAAGTGTTGGAGAGGATGTGGAGAAAGGGGAATCCTCTTACACTGTTGTGGGAATGCAAGCTGGTGTAGCCGCTTTGGAAAACAGTATGGAGATTCCTTAAGTAATTAAAAATAGAGGGCGCCTGGGTGGCTCAGTGGGTTAAAGCCTCTGCCTTCGGCTCAGGTCATGATCCCAAGGTCCTGGGATCGAGCCCTACATCGGGCTCTCTGCTCCGCAGGAAGCCTGCTTCCTCCTCTCTCTCTCTGCCTGCCTCTCTGCCTACTTGTAATCTCTGCCTGTCAAATAAATAAATAAAATCTTAAAAAAAAAAGAAATTAAAAATAGAGCACCCTATGACCCTGCAATTGCACTACTGGGTATTTATCCCAAAGATGCTGATGTAGTGAAAAGAAGGTCCATCTCTACCCCAATGTTCATAACAGCAATGGCCACAGTCAACAAACTGTGGAAAGAGCCAAGATGCCCTCCAACAGATGAATGGATAAAGAAGTTATGGTCCAGGGACGCCTGAGTGGCTCAGTTGGTTATGCAGCTGCCTTCGGCTCAGGTCATGATCCTAGCGTCCTGGGATCGAGTCCCACATCGGGCTCCTTGCTCGGCAGGGAGCCTGCTTCTCCCTCTGCCTCTGCCTGCCTCTCTGTCTGCCTGTGCTCTCTCTCTCTCCCTCTCTCTCTCTCTGATAAATAAATAAAATCTTAAAAAAAAAGAAGTTATGGTTCATAGATATAATGGAGTATTATGCCTCCATCAGAAAGGATGAATAGCCAACTTTTGTATCAACATGGATGGGACTGGAGGAGATTATTTTGAGTGAAATAAGTCAAGCAGAGACAGTCAATTATCATATGGTTTCACTTACTTGTGGAGCATAAGGAATAACATGGAGGACCTTGGGAGAAGAAGAGAAGTGAGTTGGGGGAAATCAGAGGGGGAGATGAACCATGAGAGCCTGTGGACTCTGAGAAAGAAACTGAAGGTTTTGGAAGGGAGGGGTTGGGGGTTAGGTGAGCCTGGTGGTGGGCATTAAGGATGGCATGTATTGTGTGGAGCAGTGGGTGTGGTGCATAAACAATGAATCTTGGAACACTGAAAAAATAAAATAAAATTTTAAAAAAGAAATACAAAGTTGTCTCGAGATAAGAAAAATTAATTTACTACCTTAGTAGAATAAAAGACAAACCACATGATCATCTCAATATATGCTGCCAAAATCCAATACCCTTTCAAAATAAAACCAATGAATCAACGAGGACTGGAAGAGAAAATCCTCATCATGATAAAAGATAGCTATAGGGATGCCTGGACAGTTCAGTCAGTTAAGTGTCTGCCCTTGGCTCAGGTCACGTCCTAGGGTCCTGGGATAGAGGCCCACCTTGGGTTCCTTGCTCAGCAGGTATCCTGCTTCTCCATCTGCCTGCTGCTCCCCTTGCTTGCTCAGTCTCTCTCTTTCTCTCCTCTCTGACAAGTAAATAAATAAAATCTTTAAAAAGATAGTTATAAAAAATTCACTGCTAAAAATCTTATTCAAGGTGAAAGACTGAAAGTTTTTCCACTAAAATAAGAACAAGTCAAATATGTCTCATTTCACCACTTTTATTCAGCATAGTGTAAGAAATTCTTGTCAGAACAGTTATGCAATAAACAAATATAAGTAATAACAAAATAAGTAAGTAAGCAAATAAATAAATGGCATCCAAATTGGAAAGAAAGATGTAAAACTATCTCTATTCACAGATGGCATAAACTTGTATATAAAAAATTACAAAGAGTCCAGAAAATAACTATCAGATATAGTAAACAAGGTCAGCAAGTTTACAGGATATAAGGTCAATATACAAAAATCAGCTAAATTTCTAAATACAAGTAATGAACAATCTGAAAACATTTTTTTTCTTTTTTAAGTTTTATTTAAATTTTAGTTAACACACAGTATATTTGTTTTGGTTGTACACTTTAGTGACTCAACACTTACAAAAAACACCAGGTACTGATCACAAATGTGCTCCTTAATCCCCATCACTTATTTAACCTAACCTGTCACCCATCTCCCATCTGGTAACCATCAGTTGGTTCTCTGTAGTTAAGAGTATGTTTTTCAGTTTGCCTCTTTCTTTTTTCCCTATACACATTTGTTTTATTTCTTAAATTCCACATGAGTGAAGTCATATGGTGTTTGTTTTTCTTTGACTTATTTTGCTTATTGTAATACTCTCTAGATCCATCCATCTCATATTCATATGTGTGTGTGTATATACACACACATATATAGAGACTAATAAATGAATAAAGAAGAGGATATATATATGAATAAATAAAAATAAATTAATTAATTAAATAATATATATATGAATAAATATATATTCATATATAAATGAATAAAGAAGAGGAGATATATATATGAATAAATATATATTCATATATAAATGAATAAAGAAGAGGAGATATATATAATAAATAGATATTCATATATATTAAAAATATACATCTCCTCTTCTTTATTCATTTATATATATGAATATATATTTATTCTATATATATTATTTATTTATTTATTTATTTTTATTTATTCATATATATATCTTCTCTTCTTTATTCATTTATATAGAAGAGTAAATGAATAAAGAAGAGATATATAATATATAAATAAGATTAGAATATAGAATAAGAATATTAGATTAGATTATAGAAGATTAGAATATAGAATAAGAATACTAGAATAAGAAGAGAATATATAATATATAGAGGAGATATATATAGATAGATATATATATCTCCTCTTCTTTATTCATTTATCAGTCAATGGACATTTGTTTCCATAACTTGGCTATAGTAAATAATGCTATTATAAGTATTGAGGTGCATGTATCTCTTTTGAATTAGTGTTTTTGCATTCTTTGGGTAAATACCTAATACTGCAATTGCTAAATCATAATGTAGTTCTATCTTATCTGTTTTACAGAGTGGCTGCACCAGTTTGCATTCGCACCAACAGTGCAAGAGGTTTCCCCTCTTTCCACATATTCACAAATACCTCTTGTTTGTGTTGTTAATTTATTTTTTTAAGATTGTATTTATTTCACAGAAAGAGACACAGTGAGAGAGGGAACACAAGCAGTGGGAGAGGCCTCCGAAAGAGCAGGGAGCCCGATGATGATGGGCTCAATCCTGGGACTCTGAGATCATGACCTGAGCCAAAGGCAGATGCTCAACCTGCTGAGCCACCCAGGCGTCCCTGTGTGTTAATTTTAGCCATTCTAACTGGTGTGAGGTGATATTTCATTGTAGTTTTGATTTGAATTTCTCTGATGACGGGTGATGTTGAGCATCTTTTCATGTGTCTATCGGCCATCTGTATATCTTATTTGGAAATATGTCTACTCATGTTTCTGACCATTTTTTAATCTGATTATTTGTTTGTTGGGTGTTGATGTTGATAAGTTCTTTATAGATTTTGGATACCAACCCTTTATTAGATATATCACTTGCAAATGTCTTCTACTATTCTGTACATTGCTTTTAGTTTTTTTTTTTATTGTCTCCTTCACTGTGCAAAAGATTTTTATTTTGATGAAGTCCCAGTAGTTTATTTTTGCAATTGTTTCCTTTGCCTCTGAAGGCACATCTAGTAAGAAGCTGCCATGACTGATGACAAAGAGGTTATTGTCTGTGTTCTCCTCTAGGATTTTGACATTTTCCTATCTCACATTTAGTTCTTTAATGCCAATTTGAATTTATTTTTGTGTATAGTGTAAGAAATTGTTCCAGTCCAGTCTTCCCAACACCATTTGTTAAGAGACTTTTTCCTATTGGACATTATTTCATGCTTTGTTGAGTATAAATTGACCATATCATTTTTTAAAATCCCATTTGTAGTAGCATCAAAATGTATTAAAAAATAAATACTTGGGAATACATTTAACAGAGAAATAAAAAACTTGTGTACTGAAAACTACAAAGCATTTTTCAAAGAAATTTAAGAGTATCTAATAAACTGGAAAGACACCCTATGCTTCTGGATTGGATAGCATAATATTTTTAGAATAGCATTATTGTTCAAATTGATCTACCTATTCAAATAATTTCCTCTCAAAGTCTAAGCTAGCTTCTTTTTTTTAATAACAAGCTAAAATTCATATGGAAATGTGAGAGACCCAGAATAGCAAAAATAATCTTTTAAAAAAATAATGAATTTGATAGACTCACACTTAAACAATTTCAAAACATACTACAAAAGCTATGGTAATCAATACTGTGTGGTACTGGCATAAGGATAGACAGACAGAGATCAGTGAAATAGAAGTGAGAGTCCAGAAACAAACCCACACTTTTATGCCAATTGATTTTTGACAAGGACATCAAAACAATTATATGGGGAAGGATAGTCCCTTCATAAATGGTACTGGGCCAACTAGATATACACATTCAAAAGAATGGCTTTTGATTTACCTAACACCCCACACAATGCAAAAATTAAACTAAGGTGGACCATCTACCTAAAATTAAGGGCCAAAATTATAAAACTCTTAGAATAAACAATCATAAATCTTAGAGATATGGGGTTAAGCAATGATACCTTAAATATAATATAAAACTTACAAACTATTTAAAAAAATTAAAATTTTCACTTTATCAAAATTAAAACTTTTGTGAACCATATGACATCAAGGAAGTGAAAAGACAATTTACAGAATAAAATAAAATATTTGCCAATCATGTCTGGTTGAGACTCTATGCAGAGTACAAGATGAACTCTTATGACTCAATAAGATGAGACAAATGCAAAATTTAAAAATGGTCAAATGACTGGAAGCCTATATCCTCAGCCCCTTTCACCCATATTATCTACTCCTCCACCCCTTCCCCTCTGACAACCATCAGCTTTTTCCTCTGTATATATAGATTTGATTCAACTTTTTGTTTGTTTTTTTTTATTCTTTTTAGAGTCCACATAAGTGAAATCACATGGTATTTGTCTTTCTCTCTCTGACTTATTTCACTTAACACAATACCCTCTAGGCTCAGCTATGTTGCTGGAAATGGCAAAAAAAATCGTATCATTTTTCATGGTTGAGTAATACTCTATATATGTAGATATAAAAGGTACAGCATAGGAAACATAGTGAATGGTATTATAATAGCAGTGTATGGTGACTGAAGGTATCTATGTTTGTGGTGTTGTCACCATGGAAAACGGTATCAAAATTCCTCAAAATGTTAAAAATAGAACTACCATATGATTCAAAAATCCCACTTCTGGGTATATGTCCAATAGAGAAAAAAAATTGAAATTCATAATCTCAAAGAGATCTGGACCTCCGTGTTTATTGCATCATTATTTATAATAGCCAATATATGGAAATAACCCAAATATTCATTAACAGATGGAGATGATAGATAGATAGATAATAGATAGGTAGATAGAGATAGAGAGATAGACTATGGAATTTTATCCAGGCATAAAAAAAGAAGAAAATCGACCTCAAAGTCAAGATGGCAGAGAAGTAGCAGGCTGAGACTACATCAGGTAGCAGGAGATCAGTTAGATAGCTTATCTAAACATTGCAAACACCTACAAATCCAATGGGAGATTGAAGAGAAGAAGAACAGCAATTTAGAAACAGAAAACCAACCACTTTCTGAAAGGTAGGACTGGCGGAGAAGTGAATACAAAGCGATGGAAAGATAGACTGCGGGGGGAGGGGCCGAATCCCGGCAAGCAGCAGAGCAATGGAGCACTAAATCAGGACTTTTTAAAGTCTGTTCCACTGAGGGACATTACTCCAGAGGCTAAAAAGGGGTGAAGCCCATGCGGGGTCAGCGTGGCCCCAGGTCCCACAGGATGACAGAAGGATCGGGGTGTCTGAGTGTCACAGAGCTTGCAGGTATTACAACGGGGAAGCCGGCTACAGAGACAAAGCCGAGGAGTGAGCGCTCAGCTTGGGGTTACCTTAAACCAGTCGCAGACTGGGTGAGCTCAGAGCGCGGCCCAATGCCAGGGAGATGGGAGTGATTGGGCGCTATTCTCTGAAGGCACCCTGAGGAGCGAGGCCCCGAACCCTCGGCTCCTCCAGGCTGGAGACTGGGAGGCCGCCATTTTCATTCCCATCCTCTGGAACTCTATGGAAAGCATTCAGGGAACAAAAGCTCCCAAAAGCTAACCCGAGGAGATTACCCAGCCCAGGCCCCAGTAAGGGTAGTGCAATTCCGCCTGGGGCAAAGACACTTGAGAATCACTACAACAGGCCCCTCCCACAGAAGATCAACAGTAAATCCAGCCAGGACCAAGTTCACCGACCCAGGACTGCAGGTTCAATACCAAGGAGAGCAGCAGAATTCCAGAGGAGGAGAAAGCAAAGCACGGAACTCATGGCTTTCTCCCCATGATTTTTTAGACTTGCAGTTAATTTAATTTTTTTTTCAATTTTTGTTTTCTTCTTCTGCTTAATTTTTTTTAAATTTTACCCTTTTCTTCTTTAATGGTTTTTAGCTAGTTTATCTAATATATATATATATTTTTTTTTTCTTTATTTGTTTTCTTTTAAATTTTTTTTTCTGAACCTCTTTTTATCCCCTGTCTTCCCCCCAAGATTTGGAATCTCTTATGATTTGGTTAAAGTGTATTTTGCTAGGGTCTTTGCCACCCTTTTAGTATTTTAACTGTTCCTTCATGTACTCTTATCTGGACAAAATGACAAGGCGGAAAAATTCACCACAAAAAAAGGAACAAGAGGCAGTACTGAATGCTAGGGACCTAATCAATACAAAAATTGGTAATATGTCAGATATAGAGTAGAGAATGATGATTCTCAAGGTACTAAATGGGCTCGAAAAAGGCATGGAAGATATTAGAGAAACCCTCTTGGGAGATATAAAAGCCCTTTCTGGAGAAATAAAAGAACTAAAATCTAACCAAGTTGAACTCAAAAAAGCTATTAGTGAGGTGCAATAAAAAATGGAGGCTCTCACTGCTAGGATAAATGACGCAGAAGAAAGAATTAGTGATATAGAAGACCAAATGACAGAGAATAAAAAAGCTGAGCAAAAGAGAGACAAACAACTACTGGACCATGAGGGGAGAATTCAAGAGGTAAGTGACACCATAAGACGAAACAACATTAGAATAATAGGGATTCCGGAAGAAGAAGAAAGAGAGAGGGGAGCAGAAGGTGTACTGGAGAGAATTTCCCCAATATGGCAAAGGGAACAAGCATCAAAATCCAGGAGGTTCAGAGAACGCCCCTCAAAACCAACAAGAATAGGTCCACACCCCGTCACCTAATAGTAAAATTTACAAGTCTTAGTGACAAAGAGAAAATCCCGAAAGCAGCCCAGGAAAAGAAGTGTGTAATATATAATGGTAAAAATATTAGATTGGCAGCAGACTTATCCACAGAGACCTGGCAGGCCAGAAAGAGCTGACATGATATATTCAGAGCACTGGGAAAACATGCAGCCAAGATTACTATATCCAGCTAGGCTATCACTGAAAATAGAAGGAGAGATTAAAAGCTTCCAGGACAAACAAAAACTGAAAGAATTTGCAAACACCAAACCAGCTCTACAGGAAATATTGAAAGGGTCCTCTAAGGAAAGAGAGAGCCTAAAAGTAGTAGATCAGAAAGGAACAGAGACAATATACAGTAACAGTCATCTTACAGGCAATACAATGGCACTAAATTCATCTCTCTCAATAGTTACCCTGAATGTTAGTTGGCTAAATGCCCCAATCAAACGACACAGGGTATCAGAATGGATAAAAAAACAAAACCCATCTAAATGTTGCCTACAAGAAACTCATTTTAGACCCGAAGACACCTCCAGATTTAAAGTGAAGGTGTGGAAAAGAATTTACCATGCTAATGGACATCATAAAAAAGCTGAGGTGGCAATCCTTATATCAGATCAAATAGATTTTAAACCAAAGACTATAATAAGAGATAAGGAAGGACACTACATCATACTCAAAGGGTCTTTCAAGAAGATCTTCAACAAGAAGATCTAACAATTTTAAATAACTATGCCCCTAACATGGGAGGAGCCAACTATATAAACCAATTAATAACAAAATCAAAGAAACACATCAACAATAATACAATAATAGTAGGGGACTTTAACACTCCCCTCAATGAAATGGACAGATCATCCAAGCAAAAGATGAACAAGGAAATAAAGGCCTTAAATGACACACTGGACCAGATGGACATCACAGATATATTCAGAACATTTCATCCCAAAGCACCAGAAAAAACATTCTTCTCTAGTGCACATGGAACGTTCTCCAGAATAGATCACATCCTGGGTCCTAAATCAGGTCTCAACCAGTATCAAAAGATTGGAATCATTCCCTGCATATTTTCAGACCACAAGGGGCGTTAGAGAGGAGAAGGGAATTTGGGTAAATTGGAAGGGGAGGTGAACCATGAGAGACTATGGACTCTGGAAAACAATCTGAGGGGTTTGAAGTGGCGGGGGGGTGGGAGGTTGGGGTACCAGGTGGTGGGTATTATAGAGGGCACGGATTGCATGGAGCACTGGGTGTGGTGAAAAAATAATGAATACTGTTTTTCTGAAAATAAATAAATTGAAAAAAAAAAAAGATTGGGATCATTCCCTGCATATTTTCAGACCACAATGCTCTGAAGCTAGAACTCAACCACAAGAGGAAATTTGGATAGAACCCAAATACATGGAGACTAAACAGCATCCTTCTAAAAAAACAAATGGGTCAACCAGGAAATTAAAGAAGAATTGAAAAAATTTATGGAAAGAAATGATAATGAAAACACAATGGTTCAAAATCTGTGGGACACAACAAAGGCAGTTCTGAGAGGAAAATATATAGCGGTACAAGCCTTTTTCAAGAAATAAGAAAGGTCTCAGGTACACAACCTAACCCTACAACTAAAGGAGCTGGAGAAAGAACAAGAAAGAAACCCTAAACCCAGCAGGAGAAGAGAAATAAAGATCAGAGCAGAAATCAATGAAATAGAAACCAAAAACCAATAGAACAAATCAACGAAACTAGGAGCTGGTTCTTTGAAAGAATTAATAAGATTGATAAACACCTGGCCAGACCCATCAAAAAGAAAAGAGAAAGGACACAAATAAAACCATGAATGAAAGAGGAGAGATCACAACTAAGACCAAAGAAATACAAATAATTATAACAGCATACACTGAGCAACTCTACACCAACAAATTTGACATTCTGGAAGAAGAACTAATTCCTATTCTCCTGAAACTGTTCCAAAAAATGGAAATGGAAGGAAAACTTCCAAACTCATGTTATGAGGCCAGCATCCCCTTGATCCCGATACCAGCCAAGGATCCCATTAAAAAAGAGAACTACAGACCAATATCCTTGATGAACACAGATGTGAAAATTCTCACCAAAATACTAGCCAATAGGATTCAACAGTACATTAAAAGGATTATTCACCTCGACCAAGTGGGATTTATGCCAGGGACACAAGCTTGGTTCAACATCCGTAAATCAATCAATGTGATACAACACATTGATAAAAGAAAGAACAAGAACCATATGATACTCTCAATAGATGCTGAAAAAGCATTAGACAAAGTACAGTATCCCTTCTTAAGACTCTTCAAAGTGTAGGGATAGAGGGCACATACCTCAATATTATCAAAACCATCTATGAAAAACTCACTGCACATATCATTCTCAATGGAGAATAACTGAAAGCTTTTCTGCTAAGGTCAGGAACACGGCAGGGATGTCCATTATCACCACTGCTATTCAACATAGTACTAGAAATCCTAGCCTCAGCAATCAGACAACAAAAGGAAATTAAAGGCATGCATATCGGCAAAGAAGAAGTCAAACTATCACTCTTTGCAGATGATATAATACTATATGTGGAAAACCCAAAAGACCCCACTCCAAAACTACTAGAACTTGTACGGGAATTCAGTAGAGTGTCAGGATATAAAATCAATGCACAGAAATCAGTTGCATTTCTCTACATCAACAATAAGATAGAAGAAAGGGAAATTAGGGAGTCAATCCCATTTACAATTGCACCCAAAACCGTAAGATACCTAGGAATAAACCTAGCCAAAGAGACAAAGAATCTATACTCAGAAACTATAAAGTACTCATGAAAGAAATTGAGGAAGACACAAAGAAATGGAAAAATGTTCCATGCTCCTGGATTGGAAGAATAAATATTGTGAAAATATCTATGCTACCTAAAGCAATCTACACATTTAATGCAATCCTTATCAAAATACCATCCTTTTTTTTCAAAGAAATGGAACAAATAATCCTAAAATTTATATGGAACCAGAAAAGACCTCGAATAGCCAAAGGAATATTGGAAAAGAAAGCCAAAGTTGGTGGCATCATAATCCAGACTTCAAGCTCTATTACAAAGCTGTCATCATCAAGACAGCATGCTACTGGCACAAAAACAGACACATAAATCAATGGAACAGAATAGAGAACCCAGACACAGACCCTCAACTCTATGGTCAGCTAATCTTCGACAAAACAGGAAAGAATGTCCAATGGAAAAAGACAGCCTCTTCAATAAATGGTGTTGTGAAAATTGGACAGCCACATACAGAAAAATGAAATTGGACTATTTCCTTACACCACACATGAAAACAGACTCAGAATGGAGGAAGGACCTCAGTGTGAGAAAGGAATCCATCCAAATCCTTGAGGAGAACACAGGCAGCAACCTCTTCGACCTCAGCCACAGTAACGTCTTCCTAGGAACATCGCCAAAGGCAAGGGAAGCAAGGGCAAAAATGAACTATTGGGATTTCATCAAGATCAAAAGCTTTTGAACAGCAAAGGAAACAGTTAACAAAACCAAAAGACAACTGACAGAATGGGAGAAGATATTTGCAAACGACATATCAGATAAAGGGCTAGTGTCCAAAATCTATAAAGAACTTAACAAACTCAACACCCAAAGAACAATAATCCAATTAAGAAATGGGCAGAAGACATGAACAGACATTTCTGCCAAGAAGACATCCAGATGGCCAACAGACACATGAAAAAGTGCTCCATATCACTCGGCATTAGGGAAATACAAATCAAAACGACAATGAGATATCACCTCACACCAGTCAGAATGGCTAAAATCAACAAGTCAGGAAATGACAGATGCTGGTGAGGATGCGGAGAAAGGGGAACCCTCCTACACTGTTGGTGTAGTGCAACCACATGCAAGCTGGTGCAACCACTCTGGAAAACAGCATGGAGGTTCCTCAAAATGTTGAAAATAGAGCTACCCTATGACCCAGCAACTGCACTACTGGGTATTTACCCTAAAGATACAAACATAGTGATCCAAAGGGGCACGTGCACCCAAATGTTTATAGCAGCAATGTCTACAATAGCCAAACTATGGAAAGAACCTAGATGTCCTTCAGCAGATGAATGGATAAAGAAGAAGTGGTATATATACACAATGGAATACTATGCAGCCATCAAAAGAAATGAAATCTTGTCATTTGCAATGACGTGGATGGAACTAGAGGGTATCATGCTTAGCGAAATAAGTCAATTGGAGAAAGACAATTATCATATGATCTCCCTGATATGAGGAAGTGAAGATACAATATGAGGGGTTAAGGGGGTAGGAGAAGAATAAATGAAACAAGATGGGATTGGGAGAGAGACAAAACATAAGTGACTCTTAATCTCACAAAACAAACTGAGGGTTTATGGGGGGAGGGGAGGTGGGAAAGAGTGGTGAGGTTATGGACATTGGGGAGGGTATGTGCTATGGTGAGTGCTGTGAAGTGTGTAAACGGCGATTCAGAGACCTGTACCTCTGGGGATAAAAATACATTATATGTTTATTTAAAAAATAATAATAAATAAAACTAAAAAAAAAAAGAAGAAAATCCTATCATTTGCAACAACATGGATGAACCTGGAAGGCATTATGTTAAGTGAAGTAAGCCAGTCACAGAAGGACAAATGCTGTATGATTCCATTTATATGAGGTATTTGAAATAATTAAACTTACAGAAGCAGAGAACGGAATGGTGATTACCAGGGATTTGGGGGAGGAAAAATATTATGTTCAATTAGCCAAAATATAGTGTATCATTAGTTTTTGATGTAGTGTTCAAAGATTCATTAAAGGTCTTTAAAAAGATGAAAATGTTAAACAAAAGCGGTCTCAAAGATCCTTAGTGCTCTCACATCCAGGGACTCTATAATGTTAATCTAATCTATTTTATCCATGTAACCACTTTCTGTTGTCTGTTTTCTTTACCACACACTCTACTGGATTCCTTTCACCTCTGAACTCAAAATGAAATGACTTTTAAAATTCCATTACAATCTGTATCAATAGTTATTAATAAATGCACTTATCCGACATTTTTGAGATACCCTTGTTGTACAAAGCACAGAAAAAAAAGTGATATAACTGATAGAGATAATTAGGTTTTGGCCTCTGCCTCCAAGCATCTGACAGATATGAAGTCAATGAGCTGTAAATCAGTGCAGGAGGAAGTCCGGCTGAATATACCAGAGAGGGAAGGCTTGACAAAGTAGGAAGAATTCAAACCTTAAATAATGAATAAGCATTTAGTAGGTGGACACAGTGGTACTCTAGGCTAAGAAAATTGTGTGAACCAAATGATACAAACTGGAAAGTCTGTTCTTAATGCCATTCCCCCAAGGATCTCATCTATGCAATACCCAGTCTAAGTCGTTATGATAAATATTTGAATGCCATAATTTACATCCCTTTTGAAATATTTTATCATTCATACTACTTACCTCTATCCTCCAGCTAGTGTAAACTGGTGAGATTTTACTGCATTCCTACCCATATTGCTTCACTTGATGACTACAAAGGAGTTCACTTTTTTATGGTTTTCTGCGGATTAAGGAAGTAACACATTTTTTTTTCTTTGAAGTCAGAACTTGTACAGGAGGCAATCCAAAATAAAAATAAAGAAATACTCAGGGCACCTGGGTGGCTCAGTGGATTAAGCCTCTGCCTTTAGCTCAGGTCATGATCTCAGGGTCCTGGGATCAAGCCCTGCATCAGGCTTTCTGCTCAGCAGGAAGCTTGCTTCCCCATCTCTCTCTGCCTGCCTCTCTGCCTACTTGTAATCTCTTTCTCTGCCAAATAAATAAATAAAATCTTAAAAAAAGAAATACTCTAATTCTTTTCATGACGTCAATAAAAATATTTATAATAAAAGATTTTGCAGAAGATTTTACATTTAAAGATTTTTTTAAATTATTAGACTTTATTATTTAGAGCAGTTTAGATTTACAGAAAAATGGAGCAAAAAAGGACAGAGTTCTCATATACTCCTCTGGCTTTGCACTCACACACATAGTTTCCCTTACTATGAACATCTTACATTAGTGTAGTACATTTGTTAAAGATGATGAACAAATATTGATGCAATATTATTAACAAAAAGTCATAGTTTATATAAAGGTTCTCTGTGTTATACAGCTTCATGTTTTTTTCCTTCCAATATTTTATTTAAATTCCAATTAGTGAGAATATAATGTAGTATTGGTTTCAGGAGTAGAATTTAGTGATTCATTATTACATATAACACCCAGTGCTCATCACAACCTGTGCCTCCTTAATGCCCATCCCCCATTTAGGCCTTCCCCCACTCACCTCCCCTCCAGCAACCCTCAGTTTGTTTTCTATAGTTAAGAGTCTCTTATGATTTTCCTCCTTCTCTGTTTTCATCTTATTTTATTTTTCTTTCCCTTCCCCTATGTTCATCTGTTCTGTTTCTTAAATTCCACATATAAATGAGATCATAATTCCATGGTTTTGACAAACACATATTATGTGTCCACCATTACAGTATCATTACAATAATTTTCCCTGCCTTAAAAACTTTCTGTGCTCCTTCTACTTATTCATCCCTCCTTTGCTTTCCCTGAACCTCTAGCAACCACTGATCTTTTTACTGTCTCAATAGTGTTGCCTTTTCCAGAAATCCATATAATTAGAATCACAGAATACATATTCTTTCAAACTGACTAATTCACTTACCAATATGACTTTTAAGGTTCCTTGATGTGTTTTTATAACTTAATAACTTATTTCTTTTTATGACTAAAGTGTATTCCCTAGTCTGGATGTACCACTGTTTGTTTATACATTCACCTACTAAAGGATATCTTGACTGCTTCCAAAATTTGACAATTATGAAAAAGGCTGCTGTAAGTATTTGTGTGCAGTTTTCTGTGTGGACAAAAGTTTTCAACACACTTGGGTAAATACCAAGGTGTGAGATTGCTAAATTGTGTGGTAAAGGTGTTTAACTTCGTGAAAAAGTGCATAATTGTCTTCCAAAATGAATATACCATTTTCCATTCCCACCAGCAAGATATTACTACCATTTCAAAATTATCCTAATGAAAACTATTTTCAGTATGGAGTAATGAGATCTTCTTAGCCATTGTGGTTAATTTCTGTATCTAGAAAATAGGCAATAAGAGGGAAAACCAAGAGTATGGCTCCCATTATACATGTGGCTTTCTGGAGATCTTGATTCCTTTTAAAACCCAAGGAGCATTATAGTGCAGAGAGTACATAAGCCAACCTAAATAGGAAAGGAGAATTTCTGCAGAACTGGATTTTTATGCAATGAAAATGAGTTTGTTTTCCAATTATGTTGATACTTTCACAGTGGTGTTTACCCACTGAGCAGCTTCAGACAGTCAAGGGTAGAAAAACCACACATGAATCTTCTATAATTTGACCCTTCAAGGGTCAGTATTCCCAAATCGATCTTCACCCTTTATTTGTTGGGTCCCCCAATAATGGGTCCATGGTAAAAGGAGCGAGACTGTTATAAAGCGAACGTCAAGCAAAGCTTTATTTCACGCCAAGCATCAAGAATCAAACTGACTGGCCAGGGATGTCTCTTGCAAAGAGGCAAGCACCCTCTGCCTTACAGACTAACTTTTAAGGGCAGAGGCCATGTGGTTGGGCCTGGCCATGCACAGCTGACCAATGAGATTGTAACACAGAGAAAGCTGCATAGTCCTGCTAGGTCACACATAAGTGACCGATTGAATTACAATTTACCCTATAGATATAGATATAGATACAATTTACCCTGTAGATATTTGAACTAGCCTATCACCTTGTTCAGAATTGGCATCCAAAAGGCACCCAAAGGGTGGGGCCCATACTCCTTGGTAGCTAGGAGACAGTATGCACCCCCACTGATTGAATGCCTCCACCTGGCCTGACCCACCCTTGTATTTGGGCTTTGTTACCTGGGACTGGTTTCCAAGACTTGTTTTTAAGTAAGTTCCCTGAAGGGGGTGGTGACAGGGTCAGGATGGAGCTGCTCTGGCTAAATAGGCCCTTACACATTGAGCATGCTCTCATTATTCCTTCAATAGGAACTGAGTACATACTGTTATTATTAATTATCTTCTATCTAGTTATTTTCTGTCTATCTAGGAAAGATAACCAATCTTTCCAATTATATTGTTAATACTTTGAAGGTGGGGATCCTATTAGTCACTTTTATATTTCCCTTTGCATTGTCTGGTATGGCCCTTTGCTCTTTTGGTTATCTCTCTTTTGGTTGCAAGGAGAGAGACCCAATAAATCCAACCAAAGTAAATGAGGAGGGGTGGGTTAAGATATAAAAGAGCCTCAAAGAAAATGAAGGACAAGAACTGATATATAGCCACACTTCATGAGAACTGGAACTGGAATAGAAGTAGAGTACTTATGAATGCTATCTCTGAGGACTGAACCCAGACTGCCTGGGTTCAAATCCTCATTAGCTCTGTGACTTTATATATGTCACTAGCCAATCTGTGCTTCAGTTTCTTCAGTTTCTTCATCTGTAAAACAAGGATAAGGATCATATTTGCTTCATAGTAAGTATGTAAAGATTAAATGAATTAGTGTAGGTAAGGAGGTGAGAAGAGTGGCTGGCATATAGTAAGTAAATATTAAATATTATTATCAGATGCCAAGACAAGATCTCGATCTCTCTCTCTCTCTCTCTCTCTCTCACAGTTCCATAGTCTTTTTTTTAAATCTCTGGTTTTATTTATGGACCATCACTGTTCCTTTTTGCAAATCAATTTCCTCTGTCTCTATATTTTTTCTGCTATCTAAAAATTTCAGCTTCAACATTGTCTTCTATCTTATTTTCTTTGTCAATCTAGCTAAAGTTTTGTCCTTTTGCTTACTATACTTCAAACTGATGGCCATGTAGTATGGTGGTTAAAAGAGCATTGACTCTGGATCCAGACTTCCTGGTTTCTACCTTAACTTTGCCACTTATTACCTGAGTGCCCTTGAGCAAGTTACTTAGCCTCTTTGTGATTCCATTTCTGAGTTTGTTAAAGGGTGATGATAATAATAGAATCTATCCAATAAACTGTTGTGAGGATTGAATGAGCTAAGATTTTTCTTAGTATATATAGCAAGTGCTTCAGTAACATTTGCTTTTGTGTTTTTTTTCTGCTGCTAACTGCATCATAATAGAGTTTGTTTAGCTTTGCTCATCTTTTGTAGGTTGGGATTCATAGATTATAAATTGATGCTAAGCCTAGGAATAGATTTCATTTGTTTAGGTACCCATTTATGGTCCAGTCAGTCATGGCCAGGACAATAGAGCCAGAGACTACAGAGAATAAATCATTACTACCCTTGGTGGGACTGCAGGGGTGGGCAGTTTACATTTCCTTTAGAATGTGAGTGGGTGAGTGCTGTAAATATACCTAGGAAACATAAAGTTCTCAATAAATATTGCTAATATTGAGTGAGTTGGAGGACAAATTCAGATATAGATTGGACTGAGTATGTGTGAGGTCCATCTAGATCTCTTCTTGGAAATATGTTTGAAACTGAATCCTAGAACCACAGAATGCCAGAGCTGACCAAGGTCTTAAAGAGATCCTCCAAATACAAATTCCTTACCCATGATTTCTGCCCCACATTTCAGCTTAGAAAACTAAAATACATAAACTAGATATAATAGTTCAAATAATACAGTAAATTATCAAAAGACCTCATTATGCTATAATTACTGATGTACCATTTAACTTACCACTTAATCCAAATACTTGTACAAAACCATTTTCTACAGATCTCTAACCATATATCTTATCTATTTTGTCAGTTTTATGGACAAACCTTAAACCAATGGCTATTTTTATTTAGATTCTCATATTCCTTCTTACAGATTTCTACCTAAATATGGCACCTCAGAATATAATGTGGTTTTTTTTTTAATTTATTTTTTTTCCAATTTATTTATTTTCAGAAAAACAGTATTCATTGTTTTTTCACCACACCCAGTGCTCCATGCAAGCCGTGCCCTCTATAATACCCACCACCTGGTACCCCAACCTCCCACCCCCCCGCCACTTCAAACCCCTCAGACTGTTTTTCAGAATACAATGTTTTTAAGTGACTTTCCTACCTGATCCCCTGCCACATAAAGGAACTAGAGTCAGAAATATTTAAAAAAAAAGAAAACAACTTATAGCGTGGTCTCACCCATAAACTAGCTTTACTGTGTAAGGCACTTATGTATAACATATTGTTATATCCACCAAAATATCAATATTTTAAAGGAAAATGGAAAACATTTATGCAATAAAAATGACAGTATTTCAAAAAAAATCCAAGCTTGAGGTCTTATTAATTTAGACATAACTCATAAAGAAAGATGTTTCCTGACAGTTAACTCCTTATTGGCAAACTCCTGATTGGCAAAGCCATGGAAAGCAATCTGAAAGACCTGAGGCAAAATGGAACTATAAGCAATCAGGAACATAGATACTAACTGAAGATACATTGTGCCAGAACATTTTAATCACTTTACATTGGAAAAAATCTCTCTATATATACAAACACACATATATATCTCCACATTTTTCTTTATCTATTCATTTGTTGATGTAAATTTAAATTATTCCTGCACCTTGGCATGATTTCTCTTATATGAGGTATTTGAAATAGTCAAAATTATAGAATCAGAGGGTAGAATGGTGGTTGCCAGGGGTTCAGAGGAAAGGAAAATGGAAAGTTGTTGTTCAATGGGTATATAGTTTCAGTTATGCAAGATGAAATAGGTATAGAGATCTGTTGTACAATACTGTGTTTGTAGGTAATAATACTGTTTTGTACACTTACAATACCATTTTATACACTTAATACTGTTAAGAGGGTTGATCTCATCTTCAGTGTTCCTACCACAAATGAAATTTAGTTGTATATGAACAAGTTTAATAGACTGATCTGGAGGAATTGAGCTGTGAAAAAAAATCCATAAATACATATTCTCTTCATAATATTATGAAAGTATAAGGAAGAACTTCAGCCATTGTGAAATATTTGAAGAACTGTCACAAGAACATTCATCTACAGATTTGTTTCTGTTTAGAGACAAAGAGAAGAAAAGGTGGAAAAAAGAAAATTTTATTTGTGTGTGTGTATTAAGTCATCTACTTTACTACATGTCTCAGAAGTTGTTACTGTTGTTATTTCATATTTATCAAAATAGAACAATTGAATATTTCTTCAGAGAGGTAATAGAAAGCTGTATTGGAAGCATTTGTACTAGTTAATATTTGGTCAGATTTTCTAAGGTAATAGTTTCTGGTGCTTTTTGAAGAAACTTTAAAGGAACTTATTAAGTTATAAGAAGATTTTAATCTCCAAACTAGAATATTACTTACAGAGTTGTATAGAGTGAGGCAAAAGTTACACAATTACTTTATTTCCAGGTAAGAACTGGACTGTTTTCAAAATGAAAGAAATGACTTTAATCATAAAGAAGTCACACATAATAATAATGCCTCATGTCAAGTAAGAATTTCAGAAAATAAGAAATTTAACTACATAAGAGGTAAATATAGTTAGTTGTGTGTTTGTCTGTGTGGTTACTTTAGACTTATCCTATATTTAGGCTCCAAAAGAAAATTATTATCAATTTAATAAACTTTTATATGTGTCTAATTTTATTATTTGAGGAACTGAGTTTATGATCAGGAGACCCAGAAATAAATGAGACATTATCTCTGCCTTTCAAGAAGCACACAGTTTCCTTGTTAAGGGAGATGAATGAGCATGACTCAAAGTATCCTAGCTCATGTGACTAAGTCACACCATTTATCTAGGAGAAGAAAGGCAAGAGAGAGAACCAGTTTGAAGGAAAGAAATAAGTTTGGTTTTGAACAAGTTGTGTTTGACATGCCTAATAGGACTCCTGCATGAGGAAGTCTTGTATATAGATGGATAGTCTGGGGCTCAGGAAAAATTTCAGAGCTGGAGATATAGATTATTGAGTCATATTCATAAAGGACATAGTTGAAGTCAAGGGAGTAAATATGATCACCCAGGGAGAACAGATATAAGATGAGAAAAGGACCTGAGAACAGTGCAATGAGAAATACTCTTAAGGAGCAGACAGACTAATAGAAGCCATCGAAAAACAATGGAAGTTCCAAATAAATATCACTGATTGAACCCAAGTGTATAGTTTGTCTGAAGCCCCATTAACAGAATACAGATTACTTAGAATTATAAACCTACAAATACAAAGAACAAGAAAGGAAACAACACAATTTTGGAAGTTGGAAAGCAGATGGCTGAGTGGTAACTATTAACAATTAGAAGAAACGAAGGTGATTATCTCTGGAAACTGAGAAATGGAGGGAGGATATGCAGGTCTAACTTGTTATCTTTGTAAATCTTTTGTGACAAGCCTATTAGAAATTGAGACCAATATCTGAATATAAATAATTTGAGAAGATGAAGAATTGGACATATTACATATGAACTATGCCTTCAAGAGGTTTGGTTATGAAAGAAATGAGGCCAATATAGCTTGAGGAATAAATATAAGAAATATGTTTTGGGGGGGCACCTGGGTGGCTCAGTGGGTTAAAGCCTCTGCCTTTGGCTCAGGTCATGACCCCAGGTTCCTGGAATTCAGCCCCGCATCAGGCTCTCTGCTCAGCAGGAAGCCTGCTTCTACCTCTTTCTCTGCCTGCCTCTCTGCCTACTTGTGATCTCTGTCTGTCAAATAAATAAATAAAATCTTTAAAAGAAAAAAAGAAATATGTCTTGGTGTCTATAAAATATTTTAGACTGAACACATTTATAAGCAGTTTGGAAAGATAAGAAGAGTTAAAATGAGGTTCAATGATATAGGAGAGGAGGAAGAAAAGGAAGAATAACTACAGGGTCATTGGATGGGGGGAAGAATTAGGAGATAATTGTTGCCTGGTGTTATTTTTAAGTGAAACAGAAACGTAGATCATCTGCTCAAAGAGAAGGGGCAGAAGAAGGGGCTTGAGAAGAAGAATGAAGTTTTAGAACAGCTGCAGTGGGAAATGGAAGAGCCAACTGTAGATGAGAACAGGATTAAGGATAAGAGTAAAGGGCCCAGCCAAGTGAGATTAGAAAACACATATTTGTAGTGGAGCCAATGAGCATTGATATGCAGTTTTTCCCTGATGAGTCTTCAGCAGACTGGGAACAACAACAGGCAAATTATGCCACTGAACTGAGCCAGGACTAAGGGATTCCCAAAGCTATGAGATGGAAGGTGAAGGAGTAGAATAATGGAGTACACTTTTGAGTGTGTCATTGAAATGGGGTCCAGAATAGGGTAGAAGGGAGAAGACAGGATGTGGCTGCTAGCAGAAAAGATTAAGAGAGAAAGGAATGAAGGTCACAATAAAGAACAATTTGGTGGTCACAAAGCCATTCCTCAGCATTTCACATATAAGTTCAGGTAACTATTGCCTCTGTGACCAAACCTCTGAATGCTTTTAGTTTGATAGCTGTTGATTTACCAGCTAGTGCAGTGTCAATGAAACTTAAATCATTGCTTTTTACCATGAGTTACTTCTCTATGGTGATCATGATTTCAGTATTCCCATTGTTTGCAAGGTATTTCTCTCAACTAATTTTTTTAAAAAGTAGGCTATTTCTCTAATTTTTATTTTTTCCCTTGTCACTTTTTTCCATCTAAGTTTTTTTTTTATTAACACATAATGTATTATTTGCCCCAGGGGTACAGGTCTGTGAATCATCAGGCTTACACAATTCACAGCACTCACTATAGCACATACTCTCACCAATGTCCATAACCCAGCCACCCTATCCCTACTCTCCCCCCACCCCCCAGCAACCCTCAGTTTGTTTCCTAAGATTAAGTTTCTTCTGTTTTGTCTCCCTCCCCAGTCTCATCTTGTTTCATTTTTTCCCTCCCTAACACCCACAACTGCCCACACTGCCTCTCAAATTCCTCATATCAGCTCTCTGATCTCTTCATATGATAATTATCTCTCTGATTGACTTCTTTTGCTTAACATAATACCCTTTAGTTGCATCCATGTTGTTGCAAATGGCAAGATTTTTTTTAATCTTCATCAATTCAGCCTGGGTTGGGGAGAGGACTTAGGCACAATGAAGAGAAGTATGTATGTATATGACTCTAGGTTTGGCACTGCCTCAGGAACACTTTACTGTGGGGAACTCAAAGAACATTTGGAACTTACCAGTTTTCTGGAAGTCCCAAACTGCTGCCTGTCCTAAACAAAAATCCTGGCTAATCCCCTCTCAGTCGTCCTCTAGAGGGCAGCTGCTTCTCATTGGTTTGGAAGCACATCTTGCCAGATAGTTGTTCACCATTTGCAGGTTCTGATTTTACAGTTGGGTATGAGTGGGAAGGGATGTTTGTTTATTAGAAAATGCAGAGTACTTAAGGCCTATCAATTCCCAACCAAAATTCTTCCTCCAGCTTTCTGGATCATGTCACCAAAGTTCAGGAGAAATTTTTCTTTCTGCCCACAAAGTTGTGGTAGGTTCAGACATATTTACATCAGGAATAATTGCCCCCAACTAGCAAAAAAAATAGGAGTAACACCTTCAGCCTTCCTCCAATTGTAGGAAAATGTCCCATATCTCTGACTCTATTTCTTCATTATTAAATGGTTTACTTGAGATAAATACTTTTGGGGTGTCTGGGTGGCTCAGTGGACTAAGCCTCTACCTTCGGCTCTGGTCATGATCTCAGGATCCCGGGATCGAGTCCCACATCGCATCAGGCTCTCTGCTCAGCAAGGAGCCTGCTTCTCTTCCTCTTTCTCTCTGCCTGCCTCTCTGCCTACTTGTGATCTCTGTCAAATAAATAAATAAAATCTTTTAAAAAAAAGATAAATACTTTTGAAGGAAAAATGTTTCCAATTTTTTTTTCTCCTGTCATGGTTTATTTTTTATTTTTTTATTATTATGTTCAATTAGCTTTAAGATTACCAACTCTGGTGTATGAAAACATAACCTTTTTGTGTGGGGGGGATTTCCTTTTTTAATTTCAATTCAATTAATTAATATATAGTGTATTATTAGTTTCAGAATTAGAGTTCAGTGATTCATAAGTTGTATAGAACACCAGTGTTCGTTCCATCAATTACCCCTCTTAATGTCCATCACCCCAGACCCCCTCACCTCCCCTCCAGCAACCCGCAGTTTGTTTCCTTTGCTTAAGAGTATCTTATTGTGGGGCGCCTGGGTGGCTCAGTTAAGTGTCTGCCTTTGGCTCAGGTTATGATCCCAGGACCCTGGGATCAAGCCCTTCATCAAGTCCCACATCAGGCTCTCTGCTCAGTGGGAAGACTGCTTCTCTCTCTCTCACTCCCCCTGCTTCTGTTCCCTCTCTCACTGCCTCTCTCTCTATCAAATAAATAAAATCTTTTTTTTTAAAAAAAAAGGAGTGTCTTATGGTTTGTCTCCCTCTATGGTTTCATCCCATTTTATTTTTCCCATGTTTGTTTCTTTTACTAACCAGAATCATGCTGTATGTGTTGTACTTTGATGTGCTTGTTAGAGCTGTTCTCAGCCAAGCATACTCCTTTTATCCATTATATATTCCACAGAATTAGTGTCACTATTTGGGTTGCTTCATTCTGCTGTTATAATTATGCCCACTCTTGTGCACAACATTGAGCACAGGGGCTGGAATTTGAGGGGAAAAGTGTCAGTTTGAGCCCTTGGCAATCTGAGGTGAAGGCATGTTGACTTGGCATTGAGCAGGTGGCAGGCCGTGCATGCTCACTCAGGCAGGAGGGCAGCAGGACTGTGATTTTGGAACCCACAGGCCAATGGCATCATGGGTGACAGAGATGTGTCTGGCTTTGCTTTTAATTTTTGTTTTTCTGGGAAACCCTATCTCTCCTTCTATTCTAAATGAAAGCCTTGCTGGATAGAGTATTTATTCTTTGCTGTAGATTTTTTTTTTCCTTTTAGCTGTTGAAATTTATCATGCCATTTTCTTCTGGCCTGCATACTTTCTGCTGAAAAACCCACTGATAGCTGTATGGGGTTTCTCCTGTATGTCACTGCTTTCCTTTCTCTTGCTGCTTTTAAAATTCTCTCTTTATCACTACTTTTGACCATCTTATTTACTTTGTATCTTGGTGCAGAATTCTTTGGGTTGGTTTTTTGGGGGGTTTTCTGTGCCTCCTGAATCTGGATTTCTCTCTCTTCCCCAAATTCGGGAATTTTTTAGCTATTATTTCTTCAAACAAAAACTCTGCCCCCTTTTCTCGTTCTTCTCCTTCTGGGATCCCTATCATGCGACTGTTATTCTTGACAGTGTCACTGAGTTCCCTGGTTCTATTCTTATTTTGTGTAGTTTTCTCCCCTCTCATCTGCTCAGCTTGATTACTTTTCATGACTCTGTCCTCTAGGTGGCTGATCCATTCTTTTACTTCCTCTTATTTGTTATTTATTGCAGGTAGTCTATTTTTATTTCCATTTAGTGAGTCCAGTAGCTCTAACTGGTTCTTTTTTATGGCTGCTATCACTTGGTGGAGGGTGTCATGGAGGTTCTGCACTCCTTTCTCTATTATAGGAAGGATCTTTATGAGTGTTACTTTAAATTCTCTATCAGACATACTTCTTATCTCCATTTCAGTTTCATCACTTGCTGTGATTTGGTTCTGTTCTTTCATTTGGGACATATTCTTCTGTCTCCTCATTCTGTCTATTGCTGTGTCTGTTTCTCTGTGTTAGGAAAGTCAGCTGCATCTCCTGCACTCTGGAGTGGTGATGGCCCTCCTCTGGGCTGCTTGCACACTGTCAGGCTTGTGGCAGCCCTTTGATGGGATCTTGCCAAGAGCGATCGAAGAAGGTGGATCTGCTTCACTGTGGCTTCTTGTGTATGACAGGCCACGGAAAATCTGTTCTCCCTAACCTTCGTTTTTTTTTTTTTTTTTTTAAGATTTTATTTATTCATTTGAGAGAGAGAGAGAGAGAGCAAGCAAGCATGAGTGAGGGGCAGAAGGAGGGGGAGAAACAGCTCTCCACTGAGCAGGGAGCCTAATGTGGAGCTTGATCCCAGGACCCTGGGGTCATGATCTGAACTGAAAGCAGCCACTTAACTGACTGAGCCACCCAGGCCCTCCATGACAACATAACCTTTAATCAGTGTGCCTTATATTTTCAGGGGCAAAGTTTATGCTCATAGAAGCTATGAAATACTTACACTCTATCATGTTGGAAAACAGTAACTTACTGGAGTTACTGGAGTTACTCAGATAGATGCTACATATTCTACTTCACATTAATCATCAAATGAAAATCTCCACAGAATTTGATATCCTATCATTTTTCTCAACACAGTCCTGCTATTTTTATGCTCAAAGGCATAAAAACCCAAAATGTCTGTCTGGCCATTCAATTCCTATGGAAACTTTGTAATCAGTCCTAAAAGTCACAGTATAACCATTACTAATACAATTAAAAAATAAAATCCGGTAAGATAGCCTTAAATGCAGTATCAATTATTCATAGAACAGATGTTCATGAATTGCATAAAATAGTTGTTAAAGAAACAGACACATTAACATAGTTTTGACTTGTAGCTCTTCTCAATCTTTGGAATATGAAGAGCCAATTTTGGTATGACTATATCAGTTTTGTTGACAAAAAAAATCTTTCAGAGAAAAACTTGAAAGATTAATGCAGATGTAATATACTATGTAAGTGTGCTAGACATTTTTAAGAGTCTATAATGAAAGAAGCAGAAATATAATTGTAAGTCTGCACAAAAGTAGCAGTATTTGCAGTTTTATGAGTTTAAACAAATCTAAAATAATCTAGTCCTGTATAAAATTAAAAAAAAAAGCCTTTGGCTTAGCTTAAAGCTTTATTATACTTGCTGAAAAAGTCCTTCTAAGATCTAATTTAATATCTTTCAGAAAAGAGGTCAAATTGTATGTATGTATATACAAATATATAATATATATTGAATGAATATATAATATAATAAATATTGAATATATAATGACTATATATTCGGGGTGCCTGGGTGGTTCAGTGGGTTAAAGGCTCTGCCTTCGGCTCGGGTCATGGTCCCAGGGCCCTGGGATTGAGCCCCGCGTCGGGCTCTCTGCTCCGCAGGGAGCCTGCTTCCCTCTCTATCTCTGCCTGCCTCTTTGCCTACTTGTGATCTCTGTCGAATGAATAAATAAAATCTTAAAAAAATGACTATATATTCATATATGGGAATATATATATGAATTTATATATAATTAATTAGATATATAGTGAATTTGTATATATAATTAATTAATAGAGCTCAATAACAAAAAAAAAATCCAGTTAAAAATGAGCAGAGGCGGGCGCCTGGGTGGCTCAGTGGGTTAAGCCACTGCCTTCGGCTCAGGTCATGATCTTAGGGTCCTGGGATCGAGTCCTGCGTCGGGCTCTCTGCTCAGCAGGGAGCCTGCTTCCCTTCCTCTCTCTCTGCCTGCCTCTCTGCCTACTTGTGATCTCTCTCTGTCAAATGAATAAATAAAATCTTAAAAAAAAATGAGCAGAGGATACGAATAAACATTTTTCCAAATAAGATATACAGATGGCTAACAGGCACATGAAAAGGTGTTCAACGTCACTACTCATCAGGGAAATGCAAATTAAAACAACAATGAGATATTACTTCATACCTTATAGAATGGCTATTTTAAAAAAATAAGTAACAGGGACGCCTGGGTGGCTCAGTTGGTTGGACGACTGCCTTCGGCTCAGGGCGTGATCCCGGAGTCCCGGGATCGAGTCCCACATCGGGCTCCCAGCTCCATGGGGAGTCTGCTTCGCTCTCTGACCTTCTCCTCGCTCAAGCTCTCTCTCACTGTCTCTCTCTCTCAAATAAATAAATAAATAATCTTTAAAAAAAAAATAAAAAAATAAGTAACAAATATTGGAGAGGATGTAGAAAAAAGGGAACCCTTGTACACTTTTGGTAGGAATGTAAACTTGTATAGTCACCATGGAAAACATCATGGACTTGCTTCAAAAAATTAAAAATGGAACTTCTATATGATCCAGCAATCTTACTTCTGGATATTCATCCAAAAAAAAGTAAAAACATTAAATCAATAAATATGAGCACTCCCATGTTCATTGCAGCATTATTTACAATAGTCATGATATGGAACCAACCTAAGTCTTCCTCAATAGATGAATGGTTAAAGAAGATGTGAGATATATATATAAAGTACTGCTCAGTGATAAAAAAAAAAGAAGGAAATTTTCCATTTGTGAGAACATGGATGGACCATTAAGGCATTATGCCAGTGAAGTAAGTCATACAGAGAAAGCCAAATGTTGTATGATCTCCTTCATATGTGAAATCTAAAGAACACAATATCAGAAAACAAAAATAAGCTCATAGATACAAAGACATAACATGTATACCACATGGTGACTACAGTTAATAATACTGTATCAAAAGTTGCTAAGAGAGTAAATCTTAAAAGTCTTTATCACAAGAAAAAAATTGTAACTATGTATGGTGATGGATGGTAATGAGACTTATTGTTGTGATAATTTTACAGTGTATACAGATACCAAATCATGTTGTATTCTGAAAACTAATATAATGTTATGTGACAATTATATATACATAAAAAAATATACATACAAATGAGTTCAACCTGTTACCTAGATCTTAGCTAATTCTATCTTGTATTCATTTTCTAACCTGACTTTCACTTTGCCAAAAAGATCATGTAAACTATGCTTGATGAATCTTAAATGTAAGACACTTGCTCTCCTTTAGGTTTAAGATGGAGAAAAAACATGTGCTTTTGCCATTCCTCTGGAATATTTTGGCTCTGACTTTAAATGAACTCAGCCCACTAAAAATTATCCACAGCAACTTTTATTTCACTTTTGACTCATATCCTGTTGCTTCTTTCAGGTAAATGACCTTGGCGTCTCTCCATACCAAAGCCTTTGGTTTATTAGCTTTTATTCCTCAAAGTACAGCACACCAAGAAGAAAAAGATCTTTCAAAAGTCTGGCATATAATGTTTGACAATAGGGAGGCCCATTCTAGGACACAGTCATTAAAAAATTTTCTCTATCATAAACTGAAACATATTCTCTGTTGTGAGTGGGTAATAGAATCTCCTCAGCTACAATTTTTGTAAGAGTAAAGAAATAAAAACACGAGTCATTTTCAGATACATATATGCATGTCCACTTTTGTCAGCTGACTTGACAGCTCAAAAAACTAATCAATATGTTTATTCTAATATGTTAGAAGAAGTACAGGACTACTACATTTCAAAATGTTTATGGGTTGGTTTTGCAGAGAGAAAGAACAGATTTATCTAATGGATAAAAGGACATTTACTGCAAAAGAAGCCAAGAAGTCTGTTTTTCAAAATATTTGTAGTAGGAAAAAGTACCCCAAAGACAGCCCTTTTTGTGGAAGGGCTGGAAACATTTTCTGGGTGATTTAAACCGCTTTCCAGTGAACCATGGCCAACTGTGATTAAAAGCAGAAATAAAAGCTAAAATAAAACTGCAAAGTGTCCATTTTGTAGGCTTTGATTTTTCAGAAATCTTTAATAAGTCTGATTGAGGTATTATCCAAATCCAATGTGCTAGTAAATCATTGAAATTTTCTTTAAAGAGGTAACTTACGATTAAGGACTCAAGCCCTATGAGGTCCACAGTAAATGAACACAAAATAGCTGCCCATAAAGTTAGAAGCAGACCATTATGATACTTCAAAAGTGGAGAAACCAGTATATCTTAACAAACAGCAACTCAGTGCTCAGGCCAAGTAGGTACTCACACACATTGTATGATTTGGGGAAAGCAATAAAGACTATGCTAACCCAAAATACCTCTGCTGAAGCCTGATTTGATTATTGAAATTTCTACCATAATAGTCTCATTTTGGGGGATAAGGATGCTATTACAATAGATCTACCCTTGAGAGCTAACATATAAGTTACCATGGACAGATTAGCATGGCTTCATTATCTATTCCCTAGCAGAATGAAGAGCTCTGACAATAATAGAGATAAACTAATTTTATCTTAAAAACTAATTTTCTCTAAAAATAAACAAAGGAGTAAAAGAAAGGTCTGAGTTTGTCGATGGGTTTTACTTGGAAGGGTAGCCTGAGTGCTGAGAACATGGGCATTAAACTGACTCTAATAGAAAAGACAGAACACCAGAAACACCATGATGTGGTGAAGAGTACTAGCCTAGAAGTTAAAACACCTAGTTCTAGTCCCTCTTCAAGAAACTTTATCATATGACTTTACTTTTTTTAAGATTTTATTTATTTATTTATTTGACAGAGAGAGACACAGTGAGAAAGGAAACACAAGAAGGGGAATAGGAAAGGGAGAAGCAGGCTTATTACTGAGCAGAGAGCCTGATGTAGAGCTCCATCCCCGGACCCTGGGATCATGCCTGAACTGAAGGCAGACACTTAATGACTGAGCCACCCAGTTGGCCCTATCCTATGACTTTCAATAAATCCTACCCTGGATTGAAATTTCTCCATCTATCAAAAGGAAATTGGGGGCACCTGGGTGGCTCAGTGGGTTAAGCCGCTGCCTTCGGCTCAGGTCATGATCTCAGGGTCCTGGGATCGAGTTCCGCATCGGGCTCTCTGCTCAGCAGGGAGCCTGCTTCCTCCTCTCTCTCTCTCTGCCTACTTGTGATCTCTCTCTGTCAAATAAATAAATAAAATCTAAAAAAAAAAAAAAAAGGAAATGGGGTTGATGGGATATGTTACCTCCGAAGTACTATATAGAATATCCTTCTAATCAGAAAGAGCATGAGCAGGATGCATCTGAGTACAAATCGGCTATTTCACTATTTTGCCTAGCCCCACCCTTAATCTCTAGGCCATAAATAACCTTCTGTGGAGAAAGTATGGAAGCAGTAAGAAGCAAAATGGATTACCCTTTAAAGAAACCAATTTCTATAAGTAACCATTCTCTATCAAGGAAATTATTTTCTCCCTTTGCTCCTTCTCTTTTTTTTTTTTTTTTGTCATTGCTTTGATTGCTAAAACTAGTTGACTGCATATTAACAAATTCCATGTCAGTTTTCTCCATTTAACACAATTAATTCATTACACATTTTTTTTCTGTCTTCCTTTTACCACATTTTATTTACTGAAGACCTAAGTCTTACCTGTTTATTTTCCTAGCTGACCTTTCAAATATGTGTTGTAACAAAACAAAAAAAAACATGAAAGTGATCATAAGAGACACCAAATGAAGATATGGGAAACATTTTAAAAGCTTCTTGCTGGTACAGGATTGTTTTCTATGATTAGCCTTAAAAAAATATTGTACAATTGGAAACACCTGAGTGGCTCTGTCAGTTAAGTATCCAGCTTTGATTTTGCTCAGGTCATGATCTCAGATCCTGAGATCAAGCCCCACATTGGGCCTCCGTGCTCAGCAGGGAATCTGCTTGAGAATCTACTCACTCCCTCTCTCTCTGCCCCCCCCACTTGCATGTGCACTCTCTCTCTAAAATAAAATAAATAAAACTTTTAAAAAACATTGCACAACTGTTGTTGAAATACCTTAATTGATGCTACTATATTGCTTTGGAGATACATTAGTCTAAAGTCATGTTATTGTAAAGAAATTTTTAACTGATACTAAATCCAGACTCTCCTTCTACTTCCATGTCTTCTTATTAAACATTAGGTAACAGTAAAAAGGACGTTCCCCCACCACAACCATTTTCTTTTCTACAATTTCCACAGTTAGAAAATCAAAACATGACAGTTGAGTCCATTTTCTTTAGCATGTATTCTCCCAAATTTTTAGCCCAATTTTATTATGACCAACTTGTTTTGCTTTAATTTGCTTGGGCCTCTTCTAATAGGACAATAAGAAATTCCACTACTAGATATTTATCTAAAAAAGGCAAAAATGCTAATTTGTTCCTTTTGCCAGTGGAACCTATAGTTCAGTTTCAGCAAAGGCATTCCTCGGGTTGAACTACTAACTCTGTAAATCTAATTGCCCAAACAGTATAGGAAAGGCACCTAAAGTGTTTTCTTTACCTAAATGGAGACTCAATGTTTTATGAAAGATGTATTTTTAAAAAATTATTTCATCCTTGATATCTTACTGTCTGTTTAATACAGTGGTATCTTTGGACTATTTGAAATCTTGACTCTAATTGCTCTTATCGGTGTGGTCATAACTGCTCAACAAATGAAATTTGTTTTAGAAGTGTTATTTGTATGAAATACAAAAGATTTATAAATGGCTAATTTTACTAAATGTGGACTTCATGAGAAAATGACTCACTGAGGTATCTGGCTGTGTTTGATGCAGTAACTCTCTTGGCATATTCTGGAAATAGTAAATCTGAAACAAGGGAAATAGGGAAGTTCTGGAGTTCCTCAAGTTTGGGGGAATTATCTAAAACATAAGTACCAACTATGTTCAGGCCATTGTGAAGTATATGATGATAAATAAACAAGGTTTCTTCCTTCATGGGGCTTAAGAAAGATAAATTATTTTTTTCTAAAAATCATAGTGCAAATATGCTAAATGCCATTAAAAAGGTACAAATTGCTGAAAGTATTCAGAGCACATAGGTTGCTTAAAGTTGTAGAAACCTACAAAGCTGACTCAGTAACAAAATAATTAAATATCTCTTGAGTGACTGACTAACTGAATGAATGAATGGGTGAATGAGTGATTACAGGATATAGTAGGTACATGAGCCAAACCTTGAAGAATATATAGGAGTCATGGTTGTGTTTTTACATGCTAATATGCTAATAACAAAATAGCAGAAAGATAAATTAATAAAACAATTCAATTTACAATTGAAACAAAAATAATAACACATATAGGAGGAAACTTAACCAAGGGTGTAAAAAATCTATACTTAGAAACTATGAAACACTGATAAAAGAAATAAAAGATAACAAAAACCAATGGTAAGCTATGCCATTGGATTGGACATATCTAGGCTTGGAAGAACTATCATCAAATGTCCATATTACCCAAAGCAATCTAGATTCAATGCAATATATATCAAAATGAAAATAGTATCTTTTAAAGAACCAGAAAAATAATCCTAAAATTTGTATGGAACCACAAAGACTGCAAATAGCCAAAGCAATTATGAAAAAGAAAAATAGAGCTGGAGGCATCACAATCCCAGATTTCAAGATATACTATGAAACTATAATAAAAACAGTACAATACTATAAAATAAATAGACACATCCATCAATGGAACAGAATAAAGAGCCCAGAAATAAGCCCACAATTATATGGTAAATTAATCTATGACAAAGGAGGCAAAAATATATAAAGGGGGAAAGAGTCTTTTCAACAAATGGTACTGGGAAAACTGGACAGCTGCATGCATAAGAAAGAAACTTAATCAGTGTCTTAGAGCATACAAAAAATAAAATAGATTAAAGACCTAAATGTGATACCTTAAACCATAAAACTCCTAGAAGAAAACATAAACAGTAATCTTTTTGACATCAGCCTAAGCAATTTTTTTCTAAATGTGTATCCTTATGCAAGGGAAACAAAAACTAAACTATTGGAACTACACACAAAACTTTTTCAAGTTAAAGAAAATCTTCAACAAAATAAAAAGGCAACTTACTGAATGGGAGAAGATATTTGCTGATATGGGGTTAAAATCCAAAATATACAATGAACTTATATACTTCCGCACCAAAAAACAGACAAAAAACACAAAACAATCTGATTAAAATGTGGGCTGAGGACCTGAATAGACATTTTTCCAAAGAAGACATACATGACCAAGAAACACATGAAAACATGCTCAACACCACTAATCATCAGGGAAATGTTAAACAAAATCACAATTAGATATTACCTTACACATAGCAGAATGGCTAGTATCAAAGAGACATGAAACAACTATTGTGAGGATGTGGTGAAAAAGGAATCCTCTTGCATGGTGGGAATGTAAATTAGTGCATCCAGTGTGGAAAACAGTATGGACATTCTTCAAAAATTAAAAATAGAAATACTATATGATCCCATAATTCCACTACCGGATATTTACCAAAAAAAGTGAAAACACTAATTCAAAATGATATATGCTTCTCTATATTTATTGCAGCATTGTTTACAACAGTCAATATAGAGAAGGAACCTATGTGTCCATTAATAGATAAATGGGTAAAGAAGATGCAGGAGATAGAGACAAGATGGCAGAGAAGTAAGAGGAGGCGCCCTTTCAACCTGTACCCTAGAGTGAGCTGATTACCTTCCAAAGAACTCTGATCACCCACGAAATCAGCCTGAGATCAGAATTACACACGTCTGGATCTCTAACGGAGCAGAAGACGTCAATGGGCAGGTAAAGTGGAGTGGGAAAGTCGGACTGATATCGGAAGATAAACAAAAGGGGGAGGGAGCCCGAAGAGGTGACCCATTGGAAAGTAATATTGGGAAGAAAGAGTGCCCTGCATCTAGGGACCAGCATTAACTTGGGAGTCTGGTAGAAAGCACTCAAAAAGAGCAAAGGATCACCGGAGGTAAATTGTGGGAATCGGGGTGTTAGGGACAGGGGCTTAAGTCCCCACACCCAGGACAGCCACCGCTGGCACAGAGCCAGAGAGAGAGCCAGAGAAACAAGGTCTTGGTCCCTGAGCCACCAGCGCACCTGAGAGCATGTGGAGCCCGGCTCCCGTGAGGGGCTGGGAGCCTCCCCAGCCAACAGAAGCACAGCCTTTTTGCAGTCCCCACATGAGTGCCGTGCTGTGCCATCAGAGTCCCAGTCGCACCCCGAGCCCTCTTCTGAGAGAGGTGCGCACAGGCGCCAGCCTGGTGCTCTTGGGCCCAGAAACACCAGGCACTCCCAGCCCGGGACAGCGGGAAAATCTCAGTGTGCGATCGCTGATTGGAACCTCTCTGGCAGTCTGGAGCTGCCCAGACAGCTGCCGCTCCCGTGATTTTGGGTACAAGAAAAAATCCTGCATCCCCAGGGATCACGACTCAGAGCCTGCTCTGCCAGCGGCCAAGGGGGGATTTATTTGGGCTCTGCAGCCAGAATGAGGCTTCTCTCTGAGAGGGAGGTCAGGGTACAGTTTGCTTTTCTCTAAACCTACAAAAAACATCAAAAGCGGTCAAGGCGAGAGAGAGAAAAAAAAAGTGAACAAACATAAAAACCTCCAGAGAACAAAAGCCTGAAAAAACCAATTTCCTCAGAGCCCACCCCCTTGAGGGGGGCAGGAGGACTTAACTCAGAGAACATCATTGACTGAAAACCCACATGGCAGGCCCCTCCCCCAGAAAACCAACCAGGAAAGAAAAAAAAAAAAAAAAAAGACAAGAGAACAACCACCACTACTTCATAGGACAACTTTTATTTTTAACTTGTTCCCACTATTCTGGCTCATTTTTTTATATAGATAATTTTTTAAGCTATTTACCATCACAGTGAGATGTCCAGTACATCAAATTACATAATAACCTTCTAACCTGAACTTTTTGATACATACACCTGTGTTTTCCTCTTGCATTTCTATTTTTTAATTTTTTTTAAATTTTAGTTTAGTTTAGTCTAGTTTACCCCTTTTTAAATTTTTATTTTCTAATATTCATGTAGAGTTAAACTTCAAGGTAATCCCCTTTCACCAATCAATGCCACCACTATAGGTAAACCAATTCCTAATCCCCCCTTATCTTAGGAAAGCTGAGTCCTTTAACAAAGATATCAAGATACATCCAGGAAGAATCAAAACAACCTTCCTCACCCACACTGAGAATTTATAACCACTCTCCCATCTTTTTCTTCCACCAGTGTTTCTGTGTTTTTGTGTTTGTCCTGATAGTATATAAATCTTACACTTGGGGTTCTTTTTGACAAGGTTCTTCCTTTATTTGCATATATATATATATATATATATATATATATATATATAATTTTTTTCTCCTGTCATATACTTTTATCAGTCTTTTTGTTTGTATACTTCATAAATCTTACCTTGGGGCCCATTTGGGCTGAACCTTCTCTTTTATCTTCCCTTTCTTTCCTGTCTCTTTCTCTTTCTTTTTTTTCTTTTTCTTTTCTTTTTTCGCTCATTTGGGTGGGGAACCCTAATTGCTCAGAAGCATTCCAGGATGCACCTTGACTGCACGATGGTCGATACATCCAGCTACATCCGTTCAGCCATCTCTCACCAAAATGACTAGGAGGAGGAAACCCAACAGAAGAAAAATACAGAGGATGGGCCTTCTGCAACAAAGCTAACAGCTATCAACATAGACAATATGTCGGAAAGAGAATTCAGGCTAACAATTATCCAGGCAATAGCTAGGTTGGAGAAAGCCATGGATGACAAAACAGAATTGATTAGGGCCAAACTGAAAATGACCAGAGATCATGTTTTCAATGTTAGGTAAGAGCTGAAAGCTATCAGAGATGAACCACACAATGCTCTCAATGAGTTCCAATCTAATATAAATTCTCTCAAAGCTAGGGTAACTGAGACAGAAGATAGAATTAGTGATCTGGAAGACAAACAGATAGAGAGAAAGGATCAGGAAGAAGCCTGGAACAAACAGCTTAGAAGCCACGAAAACAGAATCAGGGAAATAAATGACGTCATGAAATGTTCCAACGTCAGAATTATTGGAATCCCTGAAGGGGAGGAAAAAGAAAGAAGTCTGGAAGATATAGTGGAACAAGTTCTTGATGAAAATTTTCCCAATCTCGCGAATGGAACCAGCATTCATGTACTAGAAGCCGAACGGTCTCCACTCAGGATTATGGATTCCAGGAAAACATCAAGATACCTGATAGTCAAAATGAGGAATTATAATTGTAGGTATAATCTCTTGAAAGCTGCTAGGACAAAGAGGCTCCTTAAACAGAGGAAAGCCCATCAGAATAACGTCAGACCTGTCCACAGAGACCTGGCAAGCCAGAAAGGGCTCGCAAGATATATTCAGGGCACTAAATGAGAAGAACATGCAGCCAAGAATACTTTATCCAGCAATACTAACATTCAGAATGGATGGAGAGATAAAGAGTTTCCAAGACCGGCAAGGCTTAAAAGACTATGCAACCACCAAGCTGACACTGCAGGAAATATTAAGGGGGGGGGTTCTATAAAAGAGGAAAAATCCTAAGAATAGCACTGAACTGAAATTTAGAGACAATCTACAGAAAGAAAGACTTCAAAGGTAACACGATGTCAATAGAACGTATCTTTCAATATCCACTCTCAATGTGAATGGCATATATGCGCCCATAAAAAGGCACAGGGTGGCAGATTGGATAAAACAACAGGACACAAAATGGGTCTCTTGTTGTCTACAAGAGACCCATTTTGAACCTAAAGATACAACCAGACTGAAAGTGAAGGGATAGAGAAGCATCTTTCATGCCAATGGGCCTCAAAAGAAGGCAGGGGTAGCAATTCTCTTATCAGATAAATTAGATTTTAAACTAAAGACTTTAGTCAGAGATACAGAAGGACACTTCATCATTCTTAAAGGGACTATCCACCAATATGATCTAACAATTGTAAATATCCATGCCCCCAATATAGGAACAGCCAATCACATAAGAAAACTTAATCAAGATAAAGAGTCATATTGATATGAATACATTAATAGTAGGAGATCTTAACATGCCTCTCTCAGAAATAGACAGATCATCGAAGCAGAAAATCAATAAAGACACAAGATCATTGAATGACACATTGGACCAGACGGACCTCATAGACATATACAGAACATTCCACCCTAAACAACAGAATACTCATTCTCCTCAAGTGCACATGGAACCTTCTCCAGAATAGACCACATACTGGGTCACAAATCAGGACTCAACCAATACCAAAAGACTGAGACTATTCCCTGCATATTCTCAGATCACAATGCTTTGAAACTGGAGCTCAATCACAAGGAAAAGTTCCGAAGGAACTCAAACACCTGGAAGCTAAAGGCCACCTTGCTTAAGAATGCTTGGATCAACCAGGAGATCAAAGAAGAACTGAAACAATTCATGGAAACCAATGAGAATGAAGACACTTCGGTCCAAAACCTATGGGATACAGCAAAGGCAGTCCTAAGGGGGAAATACATAGCCATCCAAGCTTCCCTCAAAAAAATTGAAAAATCCAGAATATACCAGCTGTCTCTACACCTTAAAGAACTGGAGAATCAACAAAAAATAAAACCAGCTCCACACATAAGAAGGGAAATCATCAAGATTAGAGCTGAGATCAATGAGGTAGAAACCAGAGATACAGTAGAACGTATCAATGAAACTAGAAGCTTGTTTTTTGAAAGAATCAATAAGATCGATAAGCCATTGGCCACACTAATCCAAAAGAAAACAGAGAAAGCCCAAATCCATAAAATCATGAATGAAAAGGGAGAGAGCACAATGAACACCTAGGAAGTAAAAACAATCATCAGAAGTTATTATCAACAGTTATATGCCAATAAGCTTAGCAACCTAGATGAAATGGATGCATTCCTGGAAAACTATAAACTCCCAAAATTGAACCAGGAAGAAATGGACAACCTGAATAGACCGACATCTAGTAATGAGATTGAATCAGTGATCAAAAACCTTCCAAAAAACAAGAGCCCAGGATCTGACGGATTCCCTGGGGGAATTCTACCAATCTTTCAAAGAAGAAAGAACACCTATTCGCCTGAAGCTGTTTCAAAGAATTAAAGCAGAAGAAAAACTTCCCGACTCTTTCTATGAAGCCAGCATTACCCTGATCCCCAAACCAGGCAAAGACCCTACCAAAAAGGAGAATTTCAGACCAATATCACTGAAGAATATGGATGCTAAGATTCTCAACAAGATCCTAGCAAACAGGATCCAATAGGACATTAAAAAGATTATCCACCATGACCAGGTGGGATTCATCCCTGGGCTACAAGGATGGTTCAACATTCACAAATCAATCAATGTGATACAACAAATTAATATGAGAAGAGAGAAGAACCACATGGTCCTCTCAATTGATGCAGAAAAAGCATTTGACAAAATCCAGCATCCATTCCTGCTTAAAACGCTTCAAAGTATAGGGATAGAGGGAACATTCCTAAACTTCATCAAATCTATCTATGAAAAACCCACACCAAATATCATCCTCAATGGGAAAAAGCTTGCAACCTTCCCGTTGAGATCAGGAACACGACAAGGATGCCCACTCTCACCATTCTTGTTCAACATAGTATTAGAAGTCCTAGCAACAGCAATCAGACAACAAAGAGAAATAAAAGGTATCCAAATTGGCAATGAAGAAGTCAAACTCTCTCTCTTCGCAGATGACATGATTCTTTATACGAAAACCCAAAAGATTCCACCCCCAAACTACTAGAACTCATACAGCAATTCAGTAACTTGGCAGGATACAAAGTCAATGTACAGAAATCAGTGGCTTTCTTATACACTAACAATGAAAATACAGAAAGGGAAATTAGAGAATTGATTTCATTTACTATAGCACCAAGAACCATAAGATACCTGGGAATAAACCTAACCAAAGAGGTCAAGGATCTGTACTCGAGGAACTACAGAACACTCATGAAAGAAATTGAAGAAGACACAAAAAGATGGAAGAACATTCCATGCTCTTGGATCGGAAGAATAAACATTGTTAAAATGTCTATACTGCCTAGAGCAATCTATACTTTTAATGCCATTCCGATCAAAATTCCACCGGTATTCTTCAAAGAGCTGGAGCAAATAATCCTAAAATTTGTATGGAATCAGAAGAGACCCTGAATCATAAGGAAACGTTGAAAAACAAAAATAAAACTGGGGGCATCACGTTACCTGATTTCAAGCTTTACTACAAAGCTGTGATCACCAAGACAGCATAGTACTAGCATAAAAGCAGACACATAGACCAGTGGAGCAGAGTATAGAGCCCAGATATGGACCCTCAACTCTATGGTCAAATAATCTTCGACAAAACAGGAAAAAATATACAGTGGAAAAAAGACAGTCTCTTCAATAAATGGTGCTGGGAAAACTGGGCAGCTATATGTACAAGAATGAAACTGGACGATTCTCTTACACCGTACACAAAGATAAACTCAAAATGGATAAAAGCCCTTAACATGAGACAGGAATCCATCAGAATCCTAGAGGAGAATATAGGCAGTAATCTCTTCAATATCAGCCATAGCAACTTCTTTCAAGATATGTCTCCAAAGGCAAAGGAAACAAAAGCGAAAATAAACTTCTGGGACTTCAACAAAATCAAAAGCTTCTTCACAGCAAAGGAAACAGTCAAGAAAACAAAATGGCAACCCATGGAATGGGAGAAGATATTTGCAAATGACAGTATAGACAAAAGGTTGATATCCAGGATCTATAAAGAACTCCTCAAACTCAACACACACAGAACAGATAATCATATAAAAAAATGGGCAGAAGATATGAACAGACACTTCTCCAAGAAGACATACAAATGGTTATCAGACACATGAAAAAATGTTCTTCATTTCTAGCCATCAGGGAGATTTAAATTAAAACCACATTGAGATATCACCTTAAACCAGTTAGAATGGCCAAAATTAGCAAGACAGGAGACAACATGTGTTGGAGGGGATGTGGAGAAAGGGGAACCCTCTTACACTGTTGGTGGGAATGCAAGTTGGTGCAGCCTCTTTGGAGAACAGTGTGAAGATTCCTCAAGAAACTAAAAATAGAACTTCCCTATGACCCTGCAATTGCACTCCTGGGTATTTACCCCAAAGATACAGATGTAGTGAAAAGAAGGGCCATCTGTACCCCAATGTTTATAGCAGCAATGGCCACGGTCGCCAAACTGTGGAAAGAACCAAGATGCCCTTCAATGGACGAATGGATAAGGAAGATGTGGTCTATATACACGATGGAGTATTATGCCTCCATCAGAAAGGATGAATACCCAACTTTTGTAGCAACATGGACGGGACTGGAAGAGATTATGCTGAGTGAAATAAGTCAAGCAGAGAGAGTCAATTATCATATGGTTTCACTCCTTTGTGGAGCATAACAAATAGCATGGAGGACATGGGGAGTTAGGAGAAGGGAGTTAGGGGAAATTGGAAGGGGAGGTGAACCATGAGAGACTATGGACTCTGAAAAGCAATCTGAGGGGTTTGAAGTGGTGGGGGGGTGGGAGGTTGGGGGAACCAGATGGTGGGTATTAGAGAGGGCACGGATTGCATGGAGCACTGGGTGTGGTACAAAAACAATGAATACTGTTATGCTGAAAATAGATTTTAAAAATGATTGGGGCACCTGGGTGGCTCAGTGGGTTGAGGCCTCTGCCTTCGGCTTGGGTCATGATCCCAGGGTCCTGGGATCGAGCCCTGCATCGGGCTCCCTGCTCCGTGGAGAGCCTGCTTCCTCCTCTCTCTCTCTCTGCCTGCCTCTCCGCCTACTTGTGATATCTCTCTCTGTCAAATAAATAAATAAATTCTTTTAAAAAATGATTTAAAAAAGAAGAAAAAAGATGCAAGATTATACACACAGACACACACACATATTTGTGTGTATATTTATATGTGTATATATATATATACTCAAATATATATAAATTTCCACAGTTGAATATATCTAAAAATAATCTGCAATTTATTGAGTAGTTATGACCACACCAATAGGAGCAATTAGAGTCGAGATATATAACAAAAATATGTGTGGTTGCCATATGGGAAAGTGTGAGAACATGGGCAAAAGGTATGAAGGGGAGTGGGATTTACAGGTTTCCAGTTATGGAATGAACAAATCATGGGGATGAAATGTACAGCATAGCAAATATAGTCAATGATATTGCAATGCCATTTTATGGTACATGGAGTAGTTAAACTGGTGGTGAGGATAGAATAATGCAGAGTCATTGAATCACTATGTTACATACTTAAAATTGGGGCGCCTGGGTGGCTCAGTTGGTTGGACGACTGCCTTCGGCTCAGGTCATGATCCTGGAGTCCTGGGATCGAGTCCCGCATCGGGCTCCCAGCTCCATGGGGAGTCTGCTTCTCTCTCTGACCTTCTCCTTGCTCATGCTCTCTCTCACTGTCTGTCTCTCAAATCAATAAATAAAATCTTTTAAAAAAATAAAAAAAAAATGCAGCCAGTCTGGAAAACAGTATGAAGGATTCTCAAAAAGTTAAAAGCAGAGCTATCTCATTACCCAGCATATGATAGGTAATAGCATAGTACTACTAGGGATTTTCACAAAGGATACAAAATACTGATTCAAAGGGAAACATGCATCCTTATGTTTAGGGCAGCATTACCAACTATAGCCAAATGATAGAGAGAACCCAAATTTCCATCAACTGATGAATAAAGAGGATGTGGTAAAATAAATGCAATGCAATATAACTCAAAAAGCCTTCAAAAATCTTGAAATCTTACCATTTTCAATGACATAGATGGAGCTAAAGTGTATTATGCTTAGCGAAATAAGCTGGAAATAAGCAAAATAAGACAAATACCATATGATTTCATTCATTTGTGGAATTTAAAAAACAAAACAAGTGAACATACGGTAAAGGGAAAAAAGAGGGGGGGAAGCAAACATAAGAGTCTCTCAACTATTTTTGTGTCAGTACCATATTGTCTTGATGATTACAGCTTTGTAATAGAGCTTGAAGTCCAGAACTGTGATGCCACCAGTTTTGGTTTCCTTTTTCAACATTCCTTTGGTTAATCAGCGTCTTTTCTGGTTCCATAGAAATTTTAGGATTATTTGTTCCAGCTCTGTGGGAAAAAAAAGTTGATGGTATTTTGATAGGAATCACATTGAATGTGTACATGCTCTAGGTAGCATAGACATTTTAACAATATTTATTCTTCCAATCCATGAGCATGGACTATCTCTTTGTGTCTTTCTCGATTTCTTTCATGAGTGTTTTATCATATTCTGAGTACACTTCTTTGCCTCTTTGGTTAGGTTTGTCCCTGGGTATCTTATGGTTTTGGTGCAATTGTAAATGGGATCAGCTCTTTAATTTCTCTTTCTTCTGTGTCATTGTTAGTGTATAGAAATGCAACTGATTTCTGTGTATTGATTTTGTTACCTGCCACGTTGCTGAATTGCAGGGGTGGAGTCTTTGGGTTTTTCACATAAAGTATCATCTTACCTGCAAAGATAGAGAGTTTAACTTCTTCTTTGAGATTTGGATGCCTTGTATTCTTTTTGTTGTCTGATTTCTGAGGTTAGGACCTCTAGTACTATGTTGAACAGCAGTGGTGATAGTGGTCATCCCTGCCGTGTTCCTGACCTTAGGGGAAAAGCTCTGTTTTTCCCCATTGAGAATGTTATTTGCTGGGGGCTTTTCATAGGTGGTTTTTTATAACATTGAGTTATGTCCCTTCTATATCCACACTGTGAAGAATTTTAATCAAGAAAGGGTGCAGTACTTTGTCAAATCCTTTTTCTGCATCTACTAAGAGGATCATATGGTTCTTGTCCTTTCTTTTATTTATGTAGTGTATCACATTGATTGATTTGTAGATGTTGAACCACCCTTGCAGCCCAGGAATAAATCCCACTAGGTCATGGTGAATTATATTTTTAGTGCACTGTCAGATCTTATTGGCTAGTATTTTGACAAGAATTTTTGTCTCCATGTTCATCAGGGATATTGGTCTGTAATTCTCTGAAAAGAGATAAGTAGGTCAATGGAGCAGAGTAGAGACCCCAGAAATGGACCTTCAACTCTATGGTCAACAAATCTTCAACAAAGGAATATCCAATAAAAATAGACAGTCTATTCAATGAATGGTGTTGGGAAAGTTGGACAGCCACATACAGAAGAATGAAACTGGCCCATTCTTTTACACCATACACAAAGATAAACTCAAAATGGATGAAAGACCTCAATGTGAGACAGGAATCCATCAAAATCCTAGGGAAGAATATAGACAGTAATCTCTTCAACAGATGAATGGGTAAAGAAGACATAGTTCATATATACAATGGAATATTACTCCACCATCAGAAAGGATGAATATCCACAATTTGTATAAACATGGATGGAACTGGAGGGGATTATGCCAAGGGAAATAAGATAAACAGAGAAAGACAATTATCATATGCTTTCACTCATATGTGAAATATAAGGAATAGTGTGGAGGACCACAGGAGAAGGGAGGGAAAACAGAAGAGGAAGAAATCAGAGAGGGAGACAAACCATGATAGGCTGTCAACACCAGGCAAAAAAAAACAAAAACAAAAACAAAAACAAAACCTGAGATTTTCAGAAGGGAGGATGGTGGGGGGATGGAGTAACTGGGCAATGGATATTAAGGAGGGCATGTGTGGTGAATTGTTGAATACTACATCAAAAGCTAATGATGTACTATGTTGGCTAAGGAAAGAAAAGAAAGAAAGAAGAAAGAAAGAAAGAAAGAAAGAAAGAAAGAAAGAAAGAAGAAAGAGGGGGAGGGAAGAAAGAAAAAAATGATGTTGTTAGGATTGATGTCAGAGAAATTATAACCTGTCCTCTCTTCTAGGATTTTTGTGGTTTTGGGTCTCACATTTAAGTCTTTATTCTATTTTGAATTTATTTTTGTATATAGTGAAAGAAAGTGGTTCAGTTCCATTATTTTGCACAATTGTCCAGTTTTCCCAACACCATTTATTGAAGAGACATTATATTTTCCTTTGGATATTCTTTCCTGGTTTGTCAAAGGTTGATTGGCCATATACTTGTAGATTTATTTCTGGGTTTTTAATTCTTTTGCATTGATCTATGTGTCTATTTTTGCACCAGTAACATACTGTTTTGATAACCAGAGCTTTGCAGTAAAACTTGAAGTCTGGAACTATAATACCTCCAATTTGTTTTCTTTTTCAAGATTGCTTTGGCTGTTTGGGGTTTTCTGTGGTTTCATGCAAATTTTAGGATTGTTTGTTCTAATGCTATGAAAAATGTTGTGGGTAGTTTGATAGGGATTGCATTTAATGTGTAGATTGCTTTGTATGGTATAGACATTTTAACAATATTTGTTCTCCCAACCTATAAGCATGGAATGTCTTTTCATTTCTCCAGTCTTTGATTTCTTTCATCAAAGTTGTAGGGTAGTCAGGGTACAGTTATCCAACACTTTGGTTAAGTTCTTTCCTGGGTATTTTGTTATTTTTTATGCATTGTAAATGGGATTTCTTTCTTTTTTAAAGTAAGGCCTACACACAACATGGGGCTTGAACTCACAACCCTGAGTCCCGTGCTCTTCTGATTGAGCCAGTCAGGCACCCTGGGATTGTTTTCTTTATTTCCCTCTCTTTTGCTTCACTATCAATAAATAGAAATGCAACAGACTTCTGTACATTAATTTTGTATCCTACAACTTTACTGAATCCAGTTATCAGTTCTTGCAATTTTTTGGTGGAATAATTCTTATTTTCTATATACAGTATTATGTCATCTGCAAATAGTGAATGTTTTACTTCTTCTTACCCATTTGGATGCCTTTATTTCTTTTTCTTGTTAGATTGTTGTGGCTAAGGCTTTCAAATTTGAGGAGACTAGATATTAACACATTTTTAAATGTTTGATAGAATTCACCTGTGAAGCCGTCTGGTCCTATAGTTTCATTTCATGGGACTTCTTAAATTACTGATTGAATTTCATTGGTGGTAATTGGTCTGTTCATTTTTTTAAATATTCCTCTACTTCAGCTTTAGTAATGTATATGTTTCTAGGAATCTATCCATTAGTTATAGGTTGCCCAATTTATTGGCATATAATTTTCATAAGATTTTCTTACAATCCTTATATTTCTGTGGTGTCAGTTGTTATTTCTCCTATTTCATTTGTGATGTTTTTTATTTGAGTCCTCTGTTTTTTTTTTCTTTTTTGTGATGAGTCTGACTAGAAGTTTATCAATTTTGTTGATCTTTTCAAAGAATCAGCTCCTGGTTTCATTGATCTGTTCTATTGTTTTTTAGTTTGTGTATCACTTATTTCTCCTCTAATCTTTATTTTCTACATTCTACTGCTTTTGAGTTTTGTTTGTTCTTCTTTTGCTAGCTCCTATATGTATAAAATTAGGTTGTTTATTTGAGGTTTTTCTTGCATCTTGAGGTAGCATGTATTGTTATAAACTTCCCTCTTAGAAAAGCTGCTTTTGCTGCCTCCCAAAGATTTTGGACCATTATATTTTCATTTTCCTCTGTCTCCATGTATTTTTTCATTTCCTCTTTGATTTATGTATTGGAACATTCATTCATTTATGTATTGGAACAAGTCACATGCTTTTTAACATCTATACATTTTTGCTCTTTCAAATTTTTTCATGTGGTTGATTTCTAGTTTCATAACATTGTTGTAAGAAAAGATGCATGGTATAACTTCTCTTTGAATTTATTGACACTTGTCTGTGACCTTATATGTCATCTAACCTGCAGAATATTCTGTATGCAGTTGAAAAGAATGTCTGTTACCTTTTTTTAGGATGGAATGTTCTGAATATATTTGTTAAATAAATCGAATAAAATGTATCATTCAAAGGCAGTTTCCTTGTTGATTTTCTACTTGTATGATCTGTCCATTCATGTAAGTGGGGTGTTAAAATTCCCTACTATTATTACATTATTATTATTCTTGATTGGTTCGTTTATGTTTTTTGTTAAATGTTTTATGTAATTTTGTGGTCCCATTTGTAGCTCATAAATATTTACAATTATCATATCTTCTTCGTGGATATTCCCCTTCATGGTTATATAGTGTCCTTCTTTGTCTCTTACAGTCATTTTTATAAGGTCTATTATTTCTGATATAAGTATTGCTACCCTGGCTTCCTTTCCACATCCATTTGTATGATAAATATTTCTCCATCCAGTCAGCTATCTTCTGCTTGGCAATAGTAGCCTTATGAAGGAGAATTGCTATAGGGCCCTGAAGTACAGTGTCATTTGTTCACCAGAACTTGCACTTTAAGTATGTCTCCAATGTGTGCCGCATGAACATTGCTGTTGTGGCTGAGCCAATTTTTTCCTTCATTTCAGTCATCTACAGTAGCTCTGCCTATTGAGGGCATTGTTTGATCCCTGTGATATTAATCTGGGTGATTAAGAGTCTGGCACTGCCTTGGGCTTCAGTTGAGACAGGTCAGACATTTGCAAGATGCAGTAGCACCAAACTGCAGAGAGTTTCCCTGTGTTTCTCCCTGAGAAGCTTTTATTAGTGGGTGGGGCCTGCAGTCAGGCTAGTTGTCTTCCCCCAGCCCAATGCTGGGGCCATAGTCTCACTCATGTCTGACATTATCTTTCACTCTCTCCAGGACAGAAGTCTCTTTGGAGTGGTGCTAATCATTGTCAGGGATGCTTATTATACATCAGCAGGCTTGTAGTAGCAGTTTGGATGGGTTCCATTCAAGAGCATATTGGAGGGAGGGGGAGGAGTCAAGATGGCGAAGAAGTAGCAGGCTGAGACTACTTCAGCTAGCAGGAGATCAGCTAGAGAGCTTATCTAAAGAGTGCAAACACCTGCAAATCCATCGGCAGATTGAAGAGAAGAAGAACAGCAATTCTGGAAACAGAAAAACAACCACTTTCTGAAAGGTAGGACTGGCAGAGAAGTGAATCCAAAGCGACGGGAAGATAGACCCCAGGGGGAGGGGCCGGCTCCTGGCAAGCGGCGGAGCAACGGAGCACAAAATCAGAACTTTTAAAAGTCTGTTCCGGGGGCACCTGGGTGGCTCAGTGGTTTAGGCCTCTGCCTTCAGCTCGTGTCATGATCTCAGGGTCCTGGGATCAAGCCCCACATCGGGCTCTCTGCTCAGCAGGGAGGCTGCTTCCCCCTCTCTCTCTGCCTGCCTCTCTGCCTACTTGTGATCTCTCTCTATCAAATAAATAAATAAAAATCTTTAAAAAAAAAAAGTCTGTTCCGCTGAGGGACATCACTCCAGAGGCTAAACTGGGGTGAAGCCCATGCGGGTTCAGCATGGCCTAAGGTCCCGCAGGGTCACAGAAGGATCGGGGGTGTCTGAGTGTCACAGAACTTGCGGATATTGGAGCGAGAAAGCCGGCTGCAGAGACAGAGCCGACAGTAAGCTCGCAGTTCGGGGTTACCTTGAACCGGTTGCAGGCTCGGTGAGCTCAGAGCTCGGTCGGAGGTCAGGCAGATGGGAGTTACTGGGTGCTATTCTCTGAGGGCGCACTGAGGAGTGGGCCCCGGGCTCTTGGCTTCTCCGGGCTGGAGACCAGGAGTCCGCCATTTGTATTCCCATCCTCTGGAACTTTAAGGAAAGCGCTCAAGGAACAAAAGCTCTTAAAAGCAAACCCAAGCAGATTACTCAGCCCGGCCCCTGGTAAGGCCCGTGCAATTCCGCCTGGGGCAAAGACACTTGAGAATCACTACACCAGCCACCCCCCCAGAAGATCAACAAGAAATCCAGCCAAGACCAAGTTCACCTACCAAGGAGTGCAGTTTCAATACCAAGGAGAGCAGCAGAATTCCAGAGGAGGAGAAAGCAAAGCATGAAACTCATGGCTTTCTCCCTGTGATTTTTTAGTCTTGCAGTTAAAGTAATTTTTTTCTTTTTCATTTTTTTCTCTTCTTTTGCTAAATTTTTTAATATTTTTAATTTTTTTAAATTTTTTAATTTTTTTAACTTTTACCCTTTTCATTTTTAACGTTTTTAACTAGTTTATCTAATATATATATATATATATATTTTCTTTTTCATACTTTCCTTTATTCGTTTTCTTTTTTTAATTCCTTTTTTTTTCCTTTCTTTTTTTTGAACCTCTTTTTATCCCCTTCCTCACCCCTCACGATTTGGGATCTCTTCTGATTTGGTTAAAGCATATTTTCCTGGGGTTGTTGCCACCCTTTTAGTATTTTACTTGCTCCTTCATATACTCTTATCTGGACAAAATGACAAGGCAGAAAAATTCACCACAAAAAAAAAGAACAAGAGGCAGTACCGAAGGCTAGGGACCTAATCAATACAGACATTGGTAATATGTCAGATCTAGAATTCAGAATGACAATTCTCAAGGTTCTAGCTGGGCTCAAAAAAGGCATGGAAGATATTAGAGAAACCCTCTCGGGAGATATAAAAGCCCTTTCTGGAGAAATAAAAGAACTAAAATCTAACCAAGTTGAAATCAAAAAAGCTATTAATGAGGTGCAATCAAAAATGGAGGTTCTCACTGCTAGGACAAATGAGGCAGAAGAAAGAATTAGCGATATAGAAGACCAAATGACAGAGAATAAAGAAGATGAGCAAAAGAGGGACAAACAGTTACTGGACCACAAGGGGAGAATTCAAGAGATAAGTGACACCATAAGACAAAACAACATTAGAATAATTGGGATTCCAGAAGAAGAAGAAAGAGAGAGGGGAGCAGAAGGTATACTGGAGAGAATTATTGGGGAGAATTTCCCCAATATGGCAAAGGGAACGAGCATCAAAATTCAGGAGGTTCAGAGAATGCCCCTCAAAATCAATAAGAATAGGCCCACACCCCGTCACCTAATAGTAAAATTTACAAGTCTTAGTGACAGAGAGAAAATCCTGAAAGCAGCCCGGGAAAAGAAGTCTCTAACATACAATGGTAAAAATATTAGATTGGCAGCTGACTTATCCACAGAGACCTGGCAGGCCAGAAAGAGCTGGCATGATGTTTTCAGAGCACTAAACGAGAAAAACATGCAGCCAAGAATACTATATCCAGCTAGGCTATCATTGAAAATAGAAGGAGAGATGAAAAGCTTCCAGGACAAACAAAAACTGAAAGAATTTGCAAACACCAAACCAGCTCTACAGGAAATATTGAAAGGGGTCCTATAAGCAAAGAGAGAGCCTACAAGTGGTAGATCAGAAAGGAACAGAAACAATATACAGGAACAGTCACCTTACAGGCAATACAATGGCACTAAATTCATATCTCTCAATAGTTACCCTGAATGTTAATGGGCTAAATGCCCCAATCAAAAGACACAGGGTATCAGAATGGATAAAAAAACAAAACCCATCTATATGTTGCCTTCAAGAAACTCATTTTAAACCCGAAGACACCTCCAGAATTAAAGTGAGGGGGTGGAAAAGAATTTACCATGCTAATGGACATCAGAAGAAAGTAGGAGTGGCAATCCTTATATCAGATCAATTAGATTTTAAGCCAAAGACTATAATAAGAGATGAGGAAGGACACTATATCATACTCAAAGGGTCTGTCCAACAAGAAGATCTACAATTTTAAATGTCTATGCCCCCAACGTGGGAGCATGCAACTATATAAACCAATTAATAAAAAAATCAAAGAAACACATCAACAATAATAGACTAATAGTAGGGGACTTTAACACTCCCCTCACTGAAATGGACAGATCATCCAAGCAAAAGATCAACAAGGAAATAAAGGCCTTAAATGACACACTGGACCAGATGGACATCACAGATATATTCAGAACATTTCATCCCAAAGCAACAGAATATACATTCTTCTCTAGTGCACATGGAACATTCTCCAGAATAGATCACATCCTCGGTCCTAAATGAGGACTCAACCGCTATCAAAAGATTGGGATCATTCCCTGCATTATTTCAGACCACAATGCTCTGAAGCTAGAACTCAACCACAAGAGGAAGTTTGGAAAGAACCCAAATACATGGAGACTAAACAGCATCCTTCTAAAGAATGAATGGGTCAACTGGGAAATTAAAGAAGAATTGAAAAAAATCATGGAAACAAATGATAATGAAAACACAACGGTTCAAAATCTGTGGGACACAACAAAGGCAGTCCTGAGAGGGAAATATATAGTGGTACAAGCCTTTCTCAAGAAACAAGAAAGGTCTCAGGTACACAACCTAACCCTACACCTAAAGGAGCTGGAGAAAGAACAAGAAAGAAACCCTAAGCCCAGCAGGAGAAGAGAAATCATAAAGATCAGAGCAGAAATCAATGAAATAGATACCAAAAAAAAAAAAAAATAGAACTAATCAATGAAACTAGGAGCTGGTTCTTTGAAAGAATTAATAAAATTGATAAACCCCTGGCCAGACTTATCAAAAAGAAAAGAGGACCCAAATAAATAAAATCATGAATGAAAGAGGAGAGATCAAAACTAACACCAAAGAAATACAAACTATTATAAGAACATACTATGAGCAACTCTATGCCAACAAATTTGACAATCTGGAAGAAATGGATGCATTCCTAGAAATATATAAACTACCGCAACTGAACCAGGAAGAAATAGAAAGCCTGAACAGACCCATAACCAGTAAGGAGATTGAAACAGTCATTAAAAATCTCCAAACAACAAAAGCCCAGGGCCAGATGGCTTCCCGGGGGAATTCTACCAAACATTTAAAGAAGAACTAATTCCTATTCTCCTGAAACTGTTCCAAAATATAGAAATGGAAGGAAAACTTCCAAACTCATTTTATGAGGCCAACATCACCTTGATCCCAAAACCAGACAAGGATCCCATCAAAAAAGAGAGCTATAGACCAATATCCTTGATGAACACAGATGCAAAAATTCTCACCAAAATACTAGCCAATAGGATTCAACAGTACATTAAAAGGATTATTCACCACGACCAAGTGGGATTTATTCCAGGGCTACAAGTTTGGTTCAACATCCGCAAATCAGTCAATGTGATACAACACATCAATAAAAGAAAGAACAAGAACCATATGATACTCTCAATATATGCTGAAAAAGCATTTGACAAAGTACAGCATCCCTTCCTGATCAAAACTCTTCAAAGTGTAGGGATAGAGGGCACATACCTCAATATCATCAAAGCCATCTATGAAAAACCCACCGCAAATATCATTCTCAATGGAGAAAAACTGAAAGCTTTTCCACTAAGGTCAGGCACACGGCAGGGATGTCCATTATCACCACTGCTATTCAACATAGTACTAGAAGTCCTAGCCTCAGCAATCAGACAACAAAAGGAAATTAAAGGCATCCAAATCGGCAAAGAAGAAGTCAAACTATCACTCTTCGCAGATGATATGATACTCTATGTGGAAAACCCAAAAGACTCCACTCCAAAACTGCTAGAACTTGTACAAGAATTCAGTAAAGTGTCAGGATATAAAATCAATGCACAGAAATCAGTTGCATTTCTCTACACCAACAACAAGACAGAAGAAAGAGAAATTAAGGAGTCAATCCCATTTACAATTGCACCCCAAACCATAAGATATCTAGGAATAAACCTAACCAAAGAGGCTAAGAATCTATACTAAGAAAACTATAAAGTACTCATGAAAGAAATTGAGGAAGACACAAAGAAATGGAAAAATGTTCCATGCTCCTGGATTGGAAGAATAAATATTGTGAAGAGCATATTGGAGGGGATGGATCCACAATTTGTACGGGAGCAGGTGACACAGTGTTTATGAGATTTGCAGGATGGTCCTCTGGGGAAGGGGATCTACATCTGGGGACTGAGGCAGGCCTCGCTGGAGGGGGTATATCTGCCAGAGCATGGGGGCAGTGGTATTAGCAAGTTAGGTAGGGAGTGTCAACGCTGTGCTGGTTCCCACAGGTGGAAGCATGTTTAAGCTGGAAGTATGAGAGAGAAATGTAGCCTGGCAACTTCTTCGTTCCTGGAGAAGTCCCCCAAGGATCTCTTTCCCTGAAGGATATTCATCTCCCTGAGATGAATAAAAAACTGTCCCTTCTGCAAGCCCAAGGCATTTTTCAAATTTCTGCTTCTAAGTTGTATCTCTGCAGGCTGTTAGTTGTTCCATCTCTTTAAGGGTGAAACTCCATTTCCTGTAGTTCTCCTGGCTCTTCTAGAGCAGAGATAGCTGATTTAATATTCCAGATTTAAAGTCCCACCCATTCGCTGTAAGAACTTACAAAATTTGGCCCCTCTTTTTCAAAACTAAATGCTACAGGGAATCATCTTCTTAGATCCCAAGTGTGGTAGTATGTTTCTCCCCCTTCTCCTCACCCATAGGTCCCTCCATCAAGCAGGCAGTCCCACCACCCATTTACCTCCCCACTGTGTCTCCACCTCTCCTATTCTTTTTGATGTGACTTCTTCTCAAATTTAGTTGTGCAGTTTATTCCATCAGTCTTTGGGCCATTTTTCTGGGTTATTTACACTTACGTGAGTGTTATCTAGTTGTGTCTGTGGGATGAAGTGATCTTAGGACCATTTTAATTCATCACCTTCCAAAGTTTGTTTCTAGTTATGGAATAATTTCTTAATTGAACTTTGGTAATTTCAGATAGTACAGCAATATGTGGTATTATTTTATTGATTTAATTTCTTTAACAAATTGAAATATAGTTGACATATAGTGTGATATTTGTTTCAAGTGTACAACATAGTGACTCAGTTCTGTACCAAATGCCTACCACTGTAAATATAGTTATCATCTTTCACCATGCAAAGGTATAACAATGTTATAGAATATATTCCATTGTACTTTTCATCCCCATGCCTTATTTATTTCATTTTTTAAAAGATTTTATTTATTTATTTGACAGACACACAGAATAAGAGAGGTAACAGAAGCAGGCGAAGGGGGAGAGGGAGAAGCAGGCTTCCCACTGAGCAAGAAGCCCTATGCAGGGTTTGATCCCAGGCCCCTGAGATCATGACCTGAGTCAAGTAAGACACTTAAAGGCTGAGAACCCAGGCACTCTGTCTTAATTACTTTATAACTGGAAGTTTGGATTTCTTAATTCTCTTTACCTATTTTGTTCCCCCCATCCCCTCTTTTTTGGTCTCCACCAGTTTGTTATCTGTATTTATGAGTCTAATTCTGTTATTTCATTTGTTGGCTCTACTTTGTTTTTCACATTACACATCAGTGAAATCATGTGGTATTTGTCTTTGTCTGTCTGACTTATTTCACATAATATACTCTAAGTCTATCAATGTCTATCACTAATGGCAAGAATCCATTCTATTTCATGACTGAGAAATATTCTACTATGTATATATATACCTCATCTCTTTATCCATTAATCTATCAATGATTATTATTTAGGTTACTTTCATATATTGGTTATTGTAAATAATGCTGCAATAAACACAGGGAAGCATATGTCTTTTTGAATTAGTGTTTTCATTTTATTTGGTTAAATACAAGAGGAATTATTGGAGTGTATGATATTTCTATTTTTAGTTTTTTGAGGACCCTTAGTGGTTGCACCAATTGGGGAGGGTATGTGCTTTTGGGTAAATTGGAAGGGGAGATGAACCATGAGAGACTATGGACTCTGAAAAACAATCTGAGGGGTTTGAAGTGGCGGGGGGGTGGGAGGTTGGGGTACCAGGTGGTGGGTATTATAGAGGGCACGGCTTGCATGGAGCACTGGGTGTGGTGAAAAAATAATGAATACTGTTTTTCTGAAAATAAATAAATTGGAAAAAAAATAAATAATACAAGAGAGTTCCCTTTTCTCCACATCCTCATCAACACTTATTATTTCTTGTCTTTTTTAAAAAGATTTTTATTTATTTATTTGACAGACAGAGAACACAAGTAGGCAGAGAGGCAAGCAGAGAGAAAGGAAGGGAAGCAGGCTCCCCACTGAGCAGAGAGCCCAATGCAGGGCTTGATCCCAGGACCCCAAGATCATGTCCTGAGCCGAAAGCATAGGCTTTAACCCACTGAGCCACCCAGGCGCCCCTATTTCTCATCTTTTTGATATTAGCTATTCTGAACAGTAAGAGGTGATATCTTATTGTAGTTTTGACTAACATTTCCCTGATGATCAGTGATGTTTAGCATTATTTTATGTTTCTCTTGGTCAACTCTATGTCTTCTTTGGGAAGATGTTTATAAAGATCCTCTGCTCTTTTAACAAGATTATCACTTTTATTATTTGCTGTTGAGTTTTATGAGTTTTTCATATATTTTGAACATTAACCTCTTATTGAATATATTACTTGCTTATATCTTCTCCTATTAAGTGGGGTTTTATTTGCCTTTCTTATTAATGGTGTCTGTTGCTGTGCAAAATCCATTCAGTTTGATGTACTTCAAGTTGTTTACTTTTGCTTTTGTTTCCCTTGCCTGAGGAGACTGATTCAGAAAAATATTGTTAAAGATAATGCCCAAGAGTTTATTGCCTATGTTTTCATTTATGATTACTACAGTTTCAGGACTTACATTTGGGTCTTCAATACATCTTGAATTTGTTTTTGTATATGGTATGCAAAAAATTTGTTTTGCATGTTGCTGCCCAGGTTTTCCAACACCATTTATTGAAAAATTGTTTTCCATATTGTGTATTCTCTCACTTTTGTTGTAGCTAAACTGACCATATAAGAGTGGGTTTACATCTCAGCTCTCTATCTAGTTCCATTGATCAATGCGTCTGTTTTAGTGCCTCTACCATACCTTTTTTTAAAGACTTTATTTATTTGACAGACAGAGAGAGAGATAGAGATCACAAGTACGCAGAGAGGTAGGCAGAGAGAGAGGGGGAAGCAGGTTCTCTGCTAAGCAGAGAGCCTGATTTGGGGCTCAATCCTAGGACCCTGAGATCATGACCTGAACTGAAGGCAGAGGCTTAACCCACTGAGCCACCAGGACACCTTCCACCATACCTTTTTGATTACTATAGCTTTGTAATATATCTTGAAATCTGGGATTGTGATATTTCAAACGTTTTTTCTGCTTTCTCAAGTTTGCTTTGGCTATTTGGGGTCTTTTGTGTTTCCATACAAATTTTAACATTATTGCTACGGTTCTATTAAAAATTCAGTTGGAATTTGGAGGGATCACACTGACTCTGTAGATTGCTTTGAGTAGCATTGACCTTTTGACAATATTAATTCTTCCAAACCATGAGTGTTGTATTTATTTTCATTTATTTGTGATGTCTTCATTTTTTTTTCACTGTTGTGGTAAGTTTTTAGAGTATAGGTCTATATAGTATAGTTGGTGAAACTAGGTTAAATTTATTCCTGGTTATTTTAATTTTTTTTGTTAAAACTGAGAATGGGATTGCTTTTTAAATTTCTCTTTCTGCTAGTTTGTTGTTAGTGTAGTAGTGGGAAGTATATAGCAATACAAGCCTACCTAAGGAAGCGTATTGCATGGAGCACTGGGTGTGGTGCATAAATAATGAATTCTGGAACACTGAAAAGAAATTTAAAAAATAAATAAATTTTTTTTAAAAAAAGAGCTGAATGCCATGTGCCAGTATGGCACTAGAAGCCAACAGTGAACCATTAAAAAAAAAATCTCAAATACACAACCTAACCTTACACCTAAAGGAGCTAGGAAAACAAAACAAAACAAGTGAAGCCTACTTCCAGCAGAAAATGGGAGATAATAAAGATTAGAGCAGAAATAAATGATGTGGAACCAAAACAAACAAACAAACAAACAAAAAACCTAGTAGAACAGATAGATGAAACTAGGAGCTGTTTCTTGAAAGAATTAATAAAATTGATAAACCCCTACCTAGGCTGATCAAAAAGAAAATACAAAGGATCCAAATAAATACAATCACAAACAGGAGAGGAAAAATAAACAACACCACAGAAATACAAATAGTTATACGAAAATATTATGAAAAATTATATGCCAACAAATTGGGCAATCTGGAAAAATGGATAAATTGTTAGAAACATATAAAGTACAAAAACTGAAACAAGAAGAAGTAGAAATTTTGAACACACTGACAACCAGCAAAGAAATTGAGTCAATAATCGAAAGTCTCCTAACAAACAAAAGTCCAGGGCCTAAAGGGACAAATCTATCAACATTTAAAGAAGAGTTAATATATTTTTTCAAACTGTTTCAAAAAATAGAAATGGAAAGAAAACTTTCAAACTCTTTCTATAAGGCCAACATTATCTTGATTCCAAAACTAGACAAAGACCCCACTAAAAAAGAGAATTACAGGCCAATATCTCAGATGAAGGGATGCAAAACTATCCATTACTTGCAAGTTTTTCAATTTGTGTTTAATTTTTTGTAGCAATCTTTTATAATCCTTTGCATTTCTGTATTGTAAGTCAGCACTTCTCTTTCATTTCTGATTTTATTTATTTTACTTGTCTCTGTTTTTTTTCTTGATGAGTTTGGTTAACATTTATTGATTTTGTTTATCTTTTCAAAGAACTCACTCTTTTTTTTTTTAAAGATTTTATTTATTTATTTGACAGAGACAGAGAGAGATAGAGGGAGATCACAAGTAGGCAGAGAGGCAGGCAGAGAGAGAAGGGGAAGCAGGCTCCCTGCTGAGCAGAGAGCCCGATGCAGGGCTCGATCCCAGGACCCTGAAATCATGACCTGAGCCAAAGGCAGAGGCTTAACCTACTGAGTCACCCAGGCGCCCCTCACTCTTTTATTTGTCTACTTTTTAATTCTCTATTTTGGTTAAAATCTTTATTATTTTCTTCCTTCTAATAACTTTGGGTTTTCTTTATTATTATTTTTCTATTTGCTTTAGGTATAAGCACAAGTTTAGAATGTTTATTTCAGATTTTCTATTTCTTGAGCTAGACTTGTATCACTATAAACTTTCATCTTAACTGTTTTTGCTGTGTCCCAAAGAATGTGAACCATTGTTTTTCCATTTTCATTGATCTCTGGGTATATTTTTTCCTCTTTGATTTCTTTTGACTTATTAGTTGTTTAGTACTATGTCATTTAGACTTCACGTGTTTGTGTTTTTTTTTAAATTAACATAGAATATATTTTTTGTCACAGAGGTATAGGTCTGTGAATCACCAGGCTTACACATTTCACAGCACTCACCATAACACATAGCCTCCCGATATCTGTAACTCAGCCACACTATCCTTACTTTCCCACCCCCCAATAATTCTGTTTGTTTCATGAGATTAAGAGTCTCTTATGGTTTGTGTCCCTCCCTATCCCATGTCGTTTCATTTTTTTCCCTCCCTACCTCCCATCACCCCCTGTCCTGCCTCTCAAATTCCTCATATCAGAGAGATCATATGATAATTATCTTTCTCTGATTGACTTATTTCACTTAGCATAATAACCTCTAGTACCATCCACTTCATTGCAAATGGCAAGATTTCATTTTTAATGGCTGCATAGTATTCCATTGAATATATACACCATTTCTTCTTTATTCATTCATCTGTTGATGGACATCTAGGATCTTTCCATAGTTTGGCTCTTATAGACATTGCTGCTATAAACATTTGGGTACATGTATTCCTTTGGATCACTACATTTTTATCTTTAGGGTAAATACCCAATAGTGCAATTGCTGGTTCATAGGGTATCTCTATTTTCAACTTTTTGAGGAACTTCCATACTGTTTTCCAGAGTGGTGGCATTACAGTTTCAGACTTCAAGCTCTATTACAAAGATGCAATCATCAAGACAGTATGGCACTGGCACAAAAGCAGATAAAGATCAATGGAACAGAGTAGAGAACCCAGAAATTGGCCCGAAACTCCACGGTCAACTAATGTTCAACAAAGCAGGAAAGAATGCCCAAAGGAAAAAGACAGTCTCTTCAACAAATGGTGTTGGGAAAATTGGACAGCCACATACAGAAGAATGAAACTGGAACATTTCCTTACACCATATACAAAAATAGACTCAAAATTGATGAAAGACATCAATGTGAGACAGGAATCCATAAAAATCATTGAGGAGAACACAGACAGCAACTCTTTGACCTCAGTCACAGTAACTTCTTCCTAGAAACATCACCAAAGGCAAGGGAAGCAAGGGCAAAAAATGAACTATTGAGACTTCATCAACATCAAAACTTTTGCACAGGGAAGGAAACAGTCACCAAACCAAAAGACAACTGACAGAATGGGAGAAGATATTCACAAATGATATTAAATAAAGCACTAATATCCATAATCTATAAAGAATTAATTAAACTCAACACTCACAGAACAAATAATCCAATCAAGAAATGGGCAGTCGGGGTGCCTTGCTGGCTCAGTCATTTAAGCGGTTGCCTTCTGCTGAGGTCATGATCCTGGGATCTTAGGTTCGAGCCACACATCAGGCTCCTTGCTCAGCAGAGAGCCTGCTTCCTCTCCCTCTGCCTGTGGCTCTGCCTACTTGTGCTCCCCCCTCTCTCTTTCAAATAAATAAATAAAAACTTTTTAAAAAGAGAAAGAAATGGATAGAAGACATGAACAGACATTTCTGCAAAGAAGACATCCAAATGGCCAACGGACACATGAAAAAGTGTTCAGTATCACTCGGCTTCAGGGGAATACAAATCAAAACCACAGTGAGATACCACCTCATACCAGTCAGAATGTTTGTGTGTTTTTTTTTCTTTTAAAAAAAATATATATGTACATATATAATTGCATCGCTGGGGTCTGAAAAAAATGCATGATACTATTTCAATTTTTTTAATTTATTGAAACCTTGTGTAGCCTAACATAATATAAATTAGATAATGTTCTATGTGCATTTCAAAATAATGTGTATTCTGCTGATAAGGGTTGAAATACTCTGTATATATATGTTAAATCCATCTGATCTAATGTGTCATTCAAAGTCACTGTTTCCTTATTGATCTGCCTGGATGATCTATCCATTGATGTAAGTTTGGTGTTAAAGAACCTTACTATTTTACATAACTATAAATTTCTTACTTAATGTCTGTTAATATTTGTTTTATATATTTAGGTGCTCCTATCTTTGATCAATAGGTATTTATAATTGTTATATTCTCTTGTTAAATTGATCTCCTTATTATTCTGTAATGACCTTCTTTGTCTCTTGCTACATCTCCTGTTTTAAAGTCTATTTTATCTGAAATAAGTATTGTTACCCAAATTTTAAAAAAATTCCATTTGCATGGAATATTTTTTTCATCCCGTTACTTTAGTTTGTTTGTGTCTTCAGGTCTGAAATGAGTCTCTTGTAAGTAGCATATAAATGAGTCTTCCTTTTTTGTTTTTAATTTTTTTTATTTTTTTTTACTATTTCATCACTCTATGTCTTTTGATTGGAGAATTAAGACCTTTTGAATTTAAAGTAATTATTGATACTTCTGGGAAGATGGTGGACTAAGAGCTAAACTCACCTCATCCTATGGACACACCTAGGTAACAGCCATATCAGTGCAATCAACCAAGAAAAATGACCCTCACAGTGGCAGAACAGACTTTCTAAGCTAAATGTAGTGAGGAGGCCACATTAAAACTAGTAGGATGGATAGAGACAGTTGGGGAACAAAGTCCTGGCAAGACTAACCACAAATGGGAGGGACACCACAAGCACAGAGAAGAGAGAGAGGCAGACCCACACCAGGCACTCCAGGCACGGGGACTTACACTGGAAAAACAAATGCCCATAATATTTGGCTTTGAAAACCAGGGGAGGCTTAATGCTGTGACTTTTTTACACGCAGCAGGCTTGCTTAACTCTGGGCATTTTGAAAATCAGTGGGCTTGGCTCTGGAAGAGTTGGAGGGCAATTGAAAACTGAGATCCTGCCCTTGAAGAGAGGGCATAACATGTAATCTTGTTGAGATACAGCAGAGAAGAAGTCATCGAAAAAGTGCCTGGGATATATGTGAAGGAGAGATATTTATTAAACTCTGTACTCATGCTAGAAGGGCAGGGATCTTTAAGTATTCTCACAAAAAATGTTAGAGCTGCCAAGCAGCATTCTCCTCCTCCCAGCCCCCACCCCAGACTAGATAACCCAACACCGGTGAGAACCAGCATCAACACTCCCCAACAAACTTGCTAATACAACACACATTGCTCCCGTGTTCTCTCATGGGTCCATTCCATTCAAGCCATGCCACTTAGTAGAAGACTTTCAAAAGTGGGTCGTGCCACATGCCATCCTGCAAGCAGCCCCAGCAGGGATGACCACTACTTTTAAGTGACTCCTGATCTGAGGAGATGGGGAGAAAACACAACACACACTATTTCAAGGGCAGCCCAAGAAAATGAACCTTACAACTGGCAGTGCAGGGAGAGTGCCCTGTAAATCAGTGAATCTGCAGTCCCAGCAGATAGACTTGGGCCAGGTGTCTAATTTTACTGCCATCCTTGCCCATCAACAAAAACCTCTCAGGGTGCCACACAAGTAGCATACAGTTCAGGGTCATCCCAGCAGATAAACTGGGGTCAGGAAATTAGTTTGTCTGCAAGCCCCACCCACCAACAAAAGCCTTTCCAGGGACAATGCATGGAGAATATTTTGCAGTTTGGTAACCAAACTGCAATTTGGTGCAACACAGACTGCGGGCAGGTATATTGTCTGACTCCTGACACTGTTCATCTACAAGTCCATGGCAGCCCCATACTGGCCCCTAATAGTATAGGGATCAAACCCTGTCCACAGGCAACATGGGCTATTGCAGCCAACTAAACTGAAGGTCAACAAAGTAAGATACAGGCAACTCACATAGGAGAAAACCCTGAAATGCTTGGTTGGGTGAACAGAGAAATTTCACTACAGGGCACCACAGAGAACCTCTTCTTTATAAAGCTACATTATTCAAGATCAGGAGACTAAATGACTTTCTAATACAGAGTTAGACAAAATGAGGAGACAGGAATATGTCTTACATGAATAACAGGATGAAATCACAGTAAAAGAGCTAAATGAAATAAATGGTGATAAGCAACAGGCCTGATAAAGAATTCAAAATAATTGTCATAAATATACATACTGGACTTGAGAAAGGAGTGAAGGATGTCAGCAAGACTTTCAACAAATAGACAGAAAAAAATTTTTTTATCAGAAAAGTATGGTACTGACACAAAAATAGATACATAGATCAATAAAAAGTAATAGAAGGTCCAGAAATTAACTGATAGTTTTATGGTTAATTAATTTCCAAAAAAGGAGGCAAGAATTTCAATGGAATAATGATAGTCTTTTCATCTAATGGTGCTGGGAAAATAGGACAGTTAAATGCAAAAGATTTGTGCTGGACCAGTTTCTTACACTATACAGAAAAAGAAACTCAAAATGGATTAAAGACCTAAATTTGATACATGAAAACATTAAATTCTTGTAAGAAAACATGAAGAAATTTCTTTGATACCAGTCATAGAAATATTTTCCTGGATAGGTCTCTTTTTTTTATAATACAATTTTTTAAATTTATTTATTTTTAGCATAACAGTATTCATTATTTTTTCACCACACCCAGTGCTCCATGCAATCCGTGCCCTCTATAATACCCACCACCTGGTAGCCCAACCTCCCACCCCCACCCCTGCCACTTCAAACCCCTCAGGTTGTTTGTCAGAGTCCATAGTCTCTCATTATTCACCTCCCCTTCCAATTTCTAACACCCCTTGTCCTCCATGATGTCTCTTCTAACAAGGGAGGCAAGCTTGAGAGGAATATGAATGCAGAGCAAGAGGACCCTAAGCTCACCTCATCCCATGAACACAATTAGATAACTAGCAAATCATCTTATATACCCCAAAATAGATCTGAGTACTGACATAATTAACTCCACAACTAAAGGGAGAGAAGCGATCACATCAAAGGAAACAGGAAGTGTGGAGACATCTTTTAGGGGAGAAACAGATCTCAGGTGCTGCAGAGAGGAGGGATCCTTGTTGCCAAGAAGGGCAAGGAAAAGAGGAGCACACATACAAGGAGAATGTTTCCCCAAATCCATTGGCTCAGAAAATGAGAGGAATTTAATTTCATGAGTTCTTACAACCAGTGTGGTTTAATGACTGGAGTTTTAAGGTCAGCGGGTTTGGCTGGGATGGAGCCCAAAGGGCACTGTCTTAACCTAGAGATAAAGCAGGCAAACAACCCAAAGGGGAAATGATCTAAAGAATGTCCAAGGCATACAGAGTGGAGATTATTTGCTCTTCTCAGGAGTAGTCCCTGAGAAACAGCATTCACAGAGACACCCCTTTTGGAGCTAAGAACCTGGCAAGTGTGATTTCTTTCCCCTGCCCCTCAGCATAAAAAGAGAGCCACCTGCAGGAAACAGTGCAGTGCCCATTCTGCCTGCATAATTTGCATACATCAAACCCCACCACCCTGCACTCTGCTGAAACTGCCCTTTTCAGCCATGCTTCTCTCAGTCCCAATGCAGTAGACTCCTACACCAGAAGACCAACACAAACCCCTGCTCATAGAATATATGAGTAAAGAATTCTGCAGGGCCTAAAAAGAGGTAGAGGTGGCAACAGTTCTCATTTCATAAGCAGACCAGGGCACACCTACTTAAAATTTGCCACATTCAAGCTAGGGACCAAAAAATGTCCACAGCAGGCAAGGAGAACCTGTGTAGACCACTGGCCTGAAGCATACAGAAAACAAAACACAACAGCAGAGTGCATGCAACACACACCAGAGACACTCCCTGACACTCCAGGCCATTGGTGTTACATGATCTCTTCTTCATAAGACCTTACTTTTAGGAGCAGGACACAGAGAAGAAGTCAGAGACTTAGATAAAATGAGAAGACAGAAGAACTTATCCCAAAATGAAAGAACAAGAGAAAGGCACAGCCAGAGATCTAAGTGAAACAGATATAAGTAATATGCTTGATGGAGAATTTAAAGCAATGTTCATAAGGATACTCACTGGGTTTGAGGAAAGATAGAAGACATCAGTGAGACCCTTATGACAGAAATGAAACAGTGAAAAAAGAATCAGAGAAGAAGAGTGCAATAGACAAGATTAGAAACATGTTTGATTCAATGAAGATCAGGCTGGAGGAAGCAGAGGAATTAAAAATGAACTAGAAGACAGAGTAATGGAAAGTAATCAAGCTGAACAAATGAGACAAAAAAGAATTGTTCAAAACAAGAATAGATTTAAAGAATTCAGTGACTCCATCAAGAACAATAACATTCACATTATAGGGATCCCAGAAGAAAGAGAAAAGGGGGCAGAACATCTACTTGAAGAAGTAATAGCTGAATACTTCTTTAATCTGAGGAAGGAAAAAGATATCTAAATCCTGGAGGCACAGAGATACCCCAACAAAATCAACACAAGGAGGTCAACTCCAAAACGCATAGTAATCTGAATGGCAAAAAGTAGCAATTAAGGAAAAAAATTTAAAATCAGCAAAAGAAAAGAAGACAGTTCCATACAAGGGGAATCCCATAAAGTATCAGCAGATTTTTCAACAGAAACTTTCCAAGCCAGAGAGTAGCATGATATAATCAAAATGCTGAAAATGAAAAAATTTGCAGCCAAGAATACTCTATTCAGCATGGCTCTCATTCAGAACAAAGGAAAGATATTTTCTCAGACAACAAAAACTAACAGAGTTCATAATCATTAAACCACCCCTACAAGAAATATTAAAGGGTACTTTTTGAGTGGATAGGAAAGACTATATTTGAAAGTATGAAACACAGAAACACAAAACCAATACAGAGAAACATTTCTGTAAAAAGTCAATGGATTCACAAAATAAAAGGATATAAAGTGTGACACTATTTACCTAAAATATGGGGGGTGGGGTATGAGTAAAGAATGGGCTCAAAATTAAGCAACCATTAAATTAATATAGACTTTATACATGCAATAGATACTATATATAAACCCAATGATGACCACAAATAAAAACCACTAATTTTCAGTATATCACTAAAGAAAACCAGCAAACTTTGAAGAAGAACAACAGAAGAAAGGATCAGAAGAAAAAAATAAAAAACTACAGAAACAACCACAAAAGTAATGACAAAATGGCAATGAGTACCTATCAATAATTATTTTGAATTTAAATGGAATAAAAGTTCTAATAAAAAGATATAGGGTAACAGAGTGGATATACAAAGAAGATCCATCTATATGCTGCCTACAAGAGAATCATTTCAGACCTAAAGATTCCAGCAGATTGTAAGTGAGGGGATAGAAAAATACTTATCATATAAATGGATGTCAAAAGAAAGCTGGAATAGAAAAATACATTTTAAAACAAAGTCTGTAAAAAGAGACAAAAAAGGACACTATATAATAATAAAGGGAAGAAAAAAAAGATATAATAATTGTAAATATTTTTGCACCCAACATAGGAGCACCCAAAACATGAAACAGTAAATAACAAACGTAAAGGAACTAATTGATAGTAATATAATAATAGGAGAGGAATTTGACATCCCACTTGCATGGAAGGACAGACCATCCAAAGAAAATCAACAAGGAAACAGTCACTCATTTGTTTGTTTGTTTAAGATTTTCTTTATTTGAGAGAAAGAAAGTGCAGCAGAGGGAGAAAGAGAAGCAAACTCTGGCCCTATGTAGGACTAGATCCCAGAGCCCTGGGATAATGAGCTGAGCTGAAGGCAGATGCTTAAATGATTGGGCCACCCAGGCACCCAGAAACAGTGACTCTGAATGACACAATAGACCAGATAGACTGAACAGATATATTCAGAACATTCCATAAAAAACAGCAGAATACACATTCTTTTCAAGTTCACAAGGAACATTCCCCACAGTAGACCACATATTAGACCACAAAACAAGCCTCAATTAATTCAAGAAGATTGAAGTCATACTAAGCAACTTTTCTGACCACTACCCTGTGAAACTAGAAGTTTACCACAAGATAAAACCTGGAAAGACCACAAATACATGGAGGTTAAGTAATATGTTACTAAACAGTGAATAAGGTCAACTGGGAAATCAAAGCAAATAAAAAATATGTGGGAAAAAAATGAAAACACAATGGTCCAAAACCTTTGGAATGAGGCAAAAGTAGTTGAGAGTGGAAGTTTAATAGCAATGAAGGCATCCTTCAAGAAGCGTGAAAAGTCCCAAAAAAAGAACCTAACCTTATACCTGAAGGAACTAGAAGAAAAACAAACAAAACCCAAAAATAGCAGAAGGAAGGAAGTAATAACAGAGGAGAAATAAATGATAGATGGACTAAAAAGTAATAGAACAGAACAATAACGCCAGGAGTTGATTCTTTGAAAATACCAAGAAGACTGATAAACCTCTAGCTAGACTCAGGAAAAAGAGAGAGAGAGAGAGAGAGAAAGGGCTTAAAAACAGAAAATCACAAGTGAAAGAGGAGAAATGACCAACACAGAAATGGAAACAATTATAAAAGAATATTATAAAAACTATATGCCAACAAATTATACAACATGTAAGAAATGGATAAATTCTTAGAAACAAAAAACCAACCCAAACTGAAGCAGGAACAAATAGAAAATTTGAACGAACTCAACACCACCAAGCAGACTGACTCAGTAACCAAAAAGCTCCCAAACAAAGGTCCAGGACCAGGAGACTACACAGGGAAGTTTCATCAAACATTTAAATAAGAGTTAATAACTATTCTTTTCAAAACTTAAAAAAAAAGGGAAAACTTCCAAATCGATTCTATGAGGCCAGCATTACCCTGATACCAAAATCTAATAAAGACAACACTAAAAAAAAAAGTGAACTACTGGCCAATATCTTTGATGAACATGATGCAAAAATCTTCAACAAAATACTAGCAAACTGAATCCAACAATACATTACAAAAATAATTCACCATCATTGAGCGGGATTTATTCTTGTGTTGCAAGATGGTGCAATATTCATAAATAAATCATTGTAATACATCACACCAACAAGAGAAAGGATAAGAAACATAGGATCATTTCAATAATGGTAGAAAAAACATTTGGCAAAGTACCACATCTATTCATATAAAAACACTCAAGTAGATTTAGAGGGACCATGCCTCAACATAATAAAGACCATATATGAAAACCCCATAGCTAATATCATCTTCAGTGGAAAAAACTGAGAGTTTTTCCTTTACAACCAGGAACATGCAGGGCTGTCCACTCTCACCACTATTATTTAACATAGAATTGGAATTCCTAGCCAGAGTAATCAGACAAGAAGAAGAAACAAAATGCATCCAAATCAGCAAGGAAGAAGTAAAACTTATACTATTTGCAAATAACATGATTCTATATATAGAAAACCTTAAAAAAAATTCCACCAAACAACTGCTAGAACTAATAAATTCAGTAAAGTCACAGGATGCAAAAACAATGGACAGAAAACTGCTGCATTTCTACACAAGAATGATGAAACAACAGAAAGAGAAATAAAGACAATTCCATTTATAATTTCACAAAATAAGATAGCTAAGGGTAAACCTAACCAAAGAAGTGAGAGAGCTGTACTCTGAAACCTATAAAACACTGATGAAAGAAATTGAACATGACATAAATAAATGGAAGGACATTCCATCCTCATGGATTGGAAGAACAAAAATTATTATAATGACTATACTACCCAAAACAATGTACATATTTAATGTATTCCCTATCAAAATGCCACCAGCATTTTTCACAGAACGAGCACAAACAATACAAAATTTGTATGGAACCACAAAAGATGCCAAATAGCCAATGCAATATTGAAAAAGGAAAGCAAAGCTGTGGCATCCATACTTCAGGTTATATTTCAAAGCCATAATCATCAAAATAGAATGGTAATGGAGTAAAAATAGACATATAGACCAATGGAAAAGAATAGAAAACCGAGAAATAAACCCACAAGCATGGCCAATTAATCTTGGACAAAGCAGGAAAGAATATATAATAAGAAAAAGACAGTCTCGGGTGCCTGGGTGGCTCAGTCAGTTAAATGTCTGCCTTTGGCTCAGGACATGATTGCAGAGCCCTGGGATTGAGTCCCACATTGGTCTCTCTGCTCCGCAGGGAGTCTGCTTCTCCCTCTGCCCCTCACTGCTCTCAGGCTCGCTCTCTCACTTTCTCTCTCAAATAAGTAAATAAAGTACTTAAAGTAGGAGAAGAATCCATGAAACAAGATGGGATAGGGAGGGAGACAAAACATAAGTGACTCTTAATCTCACGAAACAAACTGTGGGTTGCTGGGGGGAGGGGGGTTGGGAGAAGGGGCGTAAAAAAAAAAAGAAAAAAAATAGTAAAGAAAATGACAGTCTCTTCAACAAATGTTGCTGGGAAAACTACACATCTGCATGCAAAAGAAGGAACTTGACCATTTTCCTACACCATACACAAAAGTAAATTCAAAATGGATTAAAGATCTAAATTTGAAACCTGAAACCATAAAACTCCAAGAAGAGAGCACACACAGTAATTTCTCTGACATCAGCCATAGCAACTCCTTTCTAGATATGTCTCTCCAGGCAAGGGAAACAAAAGCAAAAATAGGCTATTGGCACTGTATTACAATGAAGAGCTTCTGCACAGTGAAGTAGGTAATCAAAAAAGCTAAAAGTCAACCTACTAAATGAGAGAAAATATTTGCAAATTTTCTCATAAAGGGTTAGTATCCAAAATGTATAAAGAACTGATACAACTCAACACTCAAAAAATAAATAATCCAGTTAAAAAATGGCCAGAAGACATGAACAGATATTTCTCCAAAGAAGACATCCAGATGGCCAAAAGACACATGAAAAGATGCTCAACATCACTCATTATTGGGGAAATGAAAATCCAGACTACAATGAGATTTCACCTCACACCTGTCAGAATAGATAAAATCAAAACTGCAAGAAACCACAAGTGCTGGTTAGGATGCCGAGTAAAAGGAATGCTTGTGCATTGTTCTTGGGAACACAAACTGGTGCATCCAGTTTGTTTGGATGTTTGGAAGATCCTCAAAAAGTTAAAAATAGAAGTACACTACCAATCCAGTAATTACACTACTGGGTACTTACCCCCAAAATAGAAAACACTAATTCAAAGGGATAGATGCACCTCTATGATTATAGCAGTAGTTTTTCTTTAATTTTTTAATTTTAATTATTTTTAATTAGCAGATGGTGTATTGCTAGCTTCAGAGTTAGAATTTAGTGATTCATCAGTTGCATGTAACACCCAGTGCTCATTACATCAAGTACCCTCCTTATTACCTCCATTATACCACATCTTCTTTATCCACCATCTGTTGATGGACATCAGTGCTCTTTCCATATTTTGGTTATTGTGAACATTGATACTATAAGCATTATGGTGCATGTGCATGTGCATTTGAATCACTATGTTTGTATCCTTTGGATAAATACCTAGTGGTGTAATCGCTGGCACAGTATTATTTACAATAGCCAAATTATGGAAGCAGCCCAAGTGTCCATTGATAAATGAATGGATAGGGAAGAAGTGACTAGATAGATAGATAGATAGATAGATAGATAGAAATAGATAGATGATAGAATGGAATATTATTCAGCCATCAAAAATAATGAAATCTTGCTGTTTCAATGACATGGGTAGAGTAGAGAATGCAATGCTAAGGAAAATAAGTTAGTCAGAGAATGACAAATACCATATGATTTATTGTATATGTGGAATTTAAGAAACAAAACAAAGGAGCAAGGAGAAAAAGAGAGAGGCAAACTGAGAAACAGACTCTTAACAACAGAGAACAAACTGATGATTACCAGGGGAGAAGTGGGTGGAAGGATGGGTTAAATAGGTGAGGAGCTAGATGCATTTATGGTGATGTACACTGGGTGATGTATGGAAATATTAAACACCCGATAGTACTGTACACTTGAAACTAATATAACACTGTATGTTAACTATATTGGAATTTTAAAAAATTAACTTTGGAACTCAGAGGGGAAAATTCATCATTTTGCAATATACATGTATTGAATTGAAACAAATATACTGTGTGTCATATATACCTCAATATAAATAAATCAATAAATAAATAATTAGAGGAAATTTTGACAAATTTCTTCACAAATCTTGTTTAATTGCTTCAAAAATTATGTAAGTAGTGCATCTTAAATTGTAAAGAATATAAAATATATTTTCACAGGATATATTTTGTAGTTACCTAAACTAAGCCTGCTTTATTTGGGCCTCATTTTCATGCCTTCATGGTAAGTGTATATGATAAATATGTCAAAAATGCAAAGTGTCTAAGTATTTTCACTTTTCCCCATTAATCTTTTCTATATATAACACATACCTTTTTGTTTAAGTATTGCTTGTATTTAGAAAACATTTTCTGTCCATTCTTGAAGTACAAGAAACAGCACTTTCAAAATGTTCTTTAACTTTTCTTGTCTTTAGTAATGAGCATATGGCCTTGTTTAGGACAAACTGAAGTTTCACATTAAGTATGTCTTGAATTTGTATGGGTCATGTCTATTATCTGCCAAGGCAACTAATTTCTGCTGCTTATAGTCATTCGTTTTTCTATGTGCAGATTCTCCAGCTGCTGGATTTCGGCTTTTAGTGATTATTTTGTTTTTGTCAACAAAGAAATTATCCCTTGTGTAAGTAGGCATTCTGTCCATTAGACTTAGAAATGAGGCAAGAAGTTAGTTTTGTCACTTCATATATTATTCCAGCATAGTTAAGGAGTCTGGCTAGCATTTACCAACACCTATGTTACAAATAACATGCCAGAACCCTTTAGGGGAATGAACCCACAGCTCCTTATTGTTCATACAACTAGAAGTATAAGCAGGTTAATTCTGTCATGTAACACTTCTGGGTATTTGCTGGGAATCCCATTGTTAAGGTAAGTAAACACACACACATACACATGATTACCTTACTAGGGAGCTTTATGATTAGCAATATCCCAGTTTCCACCTAAGTCTCCAATTCCCTTATTCCAGTGAACTCATGTTTTCAATGAAATGAAAAGTAGTTTCTTCTCATGAAAACATCAGGGGCCTCTGACCATAATGAGATTTATATGAGTCATTAAAACCTTTTACAAAGAAAGGAGCTCTGATAGACTACTGAGTCTTTTAAATCAGTCACAAGTCTCCTCGGGGTAAAAGATTCCACTAATCATCTACACTATTGACTTTCTAAAAAAAAAAGTCCCTCCCCAGAATTAATTGGAAGATTGGTTTGGTTTCTGATAAAACAATGATATTATACATAATTCTGATTCAACTGCCTAGGCAAATTAATAATCCATAACAGAAATAGGACAAATACTCTCAGGATTTAGGCACACTCTAAAGACTGACCCACGGACCCCCACTAGAAAATAACTAATGAGAGAGGTTCCAATGATGTCCTACTATCCTAGAGATCAGTGAATAGTAACAAAACTAGATAAATCAAGCGAGCAGAGGAACATATGCAAGGGGAAAAAATTTGGTTTCTAAGGTTGTTGGAATTCAGGAAAAATAAAGGCATGAATATAGGTGAGGAGCTTGAAATTTCTGAAAAGAAAAAGGATAGAAGAACTAGAAATGTGACCAGTGTTATTGAAAGAAGAAAGCAGGATATAGGAGTGTTCATAGTTTCTTCTAAGGGACTTCTGAAATATAATCTTGCTTTTGTTCATTCTTAACTTTTGTCTAGTGCCCACATAAACAAGGGAAAATGTAAGGTTGAAACACAATAAAAGTAATTGCTATCACTAATGCAATGTATATATTATTTGACAACCACTGTGCTAAGCATTTTAAAAATATTTTACTTATTTATTTGACAGAGAGATAGAAACAGAGAGCACAAGTAGGCAGAGCGGTAGACAGAGAGAGAGGGAGAAGCAGGCTCTCCACTGAGTAGGGAGCCTGATGCAGGGCTCAATCTTAGGACCCTGGGATCATGACCTGAGCCAAAGGCAGCTGCCTCACTGACTGAGCCACCCAGACACCACTGTCCTAAGCATTTTTAAGAATATATTTTCTCAGGGTGGCTGGGTGGCTCAGTTGGTTAAGCATCAAACTCTTGATTTTGGCTCAGATCATAATCTCAGAGTTGTGAGACTGAGCCCCAATGTCAGTCTCTGTTCTGAACATGGAGCCTGCTTGAGATTCTCTCTCTCCCTCTCCCTCTGCCCCTTCTCTCTATATATCCATGTCTATATCTATATATTGCATTTTATATTATATATTTTTCTCATCTAATTCTCAAAACAGCCCTAGGAGGTAGGATTATTATCATGTCCATTTTACTTATAAGAAAACACAGATTTAGAGAGAATAAGCAATTTGTCCAAAGTCACACAGTAAATAAATGGTGGAACCATGATTCTAGTCCAGATAGTCTTACTATAGAGCTTCTCATCCATGCTCATCAGTCCTGCACTATCTGAAAGAGACACATTGAGAAAGTCCAAAAAAAGCTTAACAAGTTGGGACTAAAAATCAGAAAGAAGATTGAATACAAATGGAAATTATAGAGAACCCATCAGTTGGAGGCAGTCTTTTGTGTACACAGATTAAGGAAACTTCCATTGCATGCAGGGAAAAAAGAACCTTCTCAAACAGAAATCATATCATTAGCAAGTTACTCTTTTGACTTAGAACTTGAATCTTTGAGAAAATGTAAATTTATCCTAGAAGAGACAGTGCAGCAAGACTTTCCCCTTAGTCACATTTCAGTGCACATCTGTTTATTAGAGTTTTTGTAAAAAGTCTTGATAATGGAATAGGAGAATGTGGAGAGTATGAGATCACTGTGGTCTGAAAGTAAAAGCTGAACTGAGAGCCAACTGTGTTGTTTTTATAAGTTGGCCAAGGGCCCACCTCAGAAAAAGTGAAGAGATAGAATCTGGTACATTACAGTTCAGCCATGAACATCAATCTTTGTTAAAGCAGGAAGTTTTGGCAAAGAATAAAATTATGTGAAGCTGATGAGAGATGTTGACAGAGATTCAGACATATGCTAGGTCAATTGTCTTTAAAGAAGGAGGTGCAAAGTCTTACTTATAGCTTCCCCAGAACCTAAGAGGAAGGAAAATAAATCCATAGCTTTAAAAAGAGAGGAAAGTGGTGGCAAGGTATGTAACCAGATTGCAAGTGTTACAGGGAAATGTTTTCTACATTAATCTATTTTTTATCTTTTTTCCTAGAAAAAGAAAGCATAGATCTGCATGTGAAAAAATGGAAAAATCCAGGTTAACTGCTTAGTCATTTGCTTGTTCCCCAAAATCCAAAGCTGCAGTTTTGCAGGATGGATAGCTTACCTTTATTGTATCAACCTTCTTAGTTTAGCACATGAATAGCTACCACAGCTGGAAAACATTAGTGTTTTCCAAGTCAACAATTTTCCATAAGACAGGGAGAAAAGAATTTTCAGTGTTTGTTGTGACACATGAAAATTGGAGTCTTAAAACTTGCTTAGAAATGAGAAAGAAAAAATGTTGATGTGTTATAACAAGAGCAATTATTGCTGGACCATATTGGCAACAGAACCAAGAAGAGAGCAACTTCAGATTCATGGGTAACTTGCTGTAAAGGGACATTGAAAGCCTAATGGTTTTTAAATGAGACCTATTATGCTGAGTAAAATAAATCAAGCAGAGAGAGTCAATTATCATATGATTTCATTTATTTGTGGAGCATAAGGAATAACACAGAGGACATTGGGAGAAGGAGAGGAGAAGTGAGCTGGGGGAAATCAGAGGGAGAGACAAACCATGAGAGATTGTGAACTCTGAGAAACAAACTGAGGGTTTTGGAGGAGGAGGGGTGGGGGGGTGCATGAGCCTGGTGGCTGGTATTATGGAGGGCACATATTGTATGGAGCACTGGGTGTGGGGCATAAACAATGAATCTTTAACACTGAAAATAAATAAGTAAATAAATAAATAAAACTAAAAAAAAAATAGACCTAAAATTTGGTTTCGTTTGAAGAGTATATATTAGTCATTAGATCTTTATCATTAGTCATTAGATCATATATAAGTCATTTATTATTAGTCATTAGATCATATATAAGTCATTAGATCTTTCACTTCATTGATGCCTGCTGTTCTGCTCAGACGTTTGCATGTATCATCAGGGCAATTACTCTGTCCAGGACAAGTCCTCTGCTACCTTGTGGAAGTCAGCCAAATTTTATGTCCGCACTTTTGAGTTTTCCTTTCTGGGTTCTTTTTCTTATTTTTTTACTGTCGTCCATTTGTGCTTGCTTTAATCCTACACAAATCAGGGTTGAGACTTGTTCCTGTGAACAGCTGCATGTTAAATGTCTTTTCATTCAACATTTAGTCAACAGTACCTTCTTCAAAGAGAAAGAGACTTATTATGATCAGGATGGTGAAATAATCCAGACCTTAATTTTACTTTTCAGTAGTATATAGTCAATAATAATTGCATTTCATTGCATTTGCCTCTAAAATCTGGCATTCTGGCATAATTTCATGGTTTCATTCAAAACACTGTAAAAAAGGGAACCCTAACAAGGTGTTCTATTCTTTGCACATCTCATTATAGATGGAAGGTCAAAAAGGTCAAATTAAACATTTTCATTTTATGCTTTTTCAGGCTTTGTTGAAATGTTTGCTGAGGCATTATTACTGAAAGTATGTGTAATGATGATTAATTATATTCTGCAGCTTGGAAAAATCACTTCAGTGAAGCCCAGCTCTGATCAGAACACAATGGGGAATTCTAAACACTTTCCCCCTTTACTAGGAAATGGTAAAATAAAACTTAAAAATTATTGGCTAATGAGATCATGCAGAAAGAATTTATTGAGCACGTACTGTGTGCCAGGTATGGAGTTAAAGTGAGTTTCAAACAAGAACACAAAGCAAGATGCACATTTGGGTTTTTTGGGCAATGCTTCATTATGCCTTTACTGAGGGAACAACAAAGTAAAATCTATGATCTAAAACTAAACCTGACCAAATGGGACACATTTGTGTTCAGAGAACTGCTTAACCTAAGAAGCTGCTATTTCAAACATGTTATTTCCCTTTTGGGGGCACTGGACTGTATCCTAAACATTGAAGGGTTGATTAGATACTTTACAGAGGCCCTTTCAGCTCCAAAAGTTTCTGTTCTACGGTATTGGAGAGTTACATTCTGTAAGTGCCTACACAAGCCATAAGGCATGTGGTGTTTAAGAGAGTAACAACTAGCTTTCATCACTCACAATGTTTCTTCTTGCTTTGTGCTGGTAAAATATGTTTTCATGATTAACTATATTGACATGGAAAAATACCACAAGGCCCCAAGTTTCAACATTTTCAATGAAACCTTTAATTTTGTCTTATATAATCATTTAATAAACCCAGTTGCATGAACAATTCAAGAAACCATTTATCATTTGTACCTTGTCAAATATACTAATTGAAAGTGGAGCAATGACTGGGAATGAGATTTAGTTTTAGCAAATCACATAGACTATGATCAAAGTGGGAATTACAGGTCATAACTACATAATGTAGGAGACATTGCTCCTACCTCTAATTATGATGCAAGTTTTCAGAAATAACTACTTGATTTTCTCTATGTGACAAATAGTCATTGCTTTTAATAAGTAAGTTCTTTCCTCCCAAGTGTTGATTACTTTTTAAAAATGACCCTTACCCATACACTTGGGGAAAAATGGTGAAATTATTGCCAAAATCGCAGCTTATGTATTTAAAACCCTATGGTGGAAATTTTGACAAATAAAATTAAAGTCAATTTTATTGGTCAAATGACCAATAAATTTGATCAAAGATTGGACTATTCAAATGACATATAAAATTGAAGTCATTATGGTATAAAGGAAACAATGGATAACATGAAACAGGGAGAAATAAAAAAAAATACACTGTGTGAGAGAATTAGGATAAAAAAGATCTTTATAGACAGACACTGAGTAAAATCTAATATAAGAGAATTTAATGTAAAATGCTGCACATGAGCACCGAGAGCGAACTACACATGAATAGGATTAAGGAAGGCTTGGCTTAGTAGATATATATCTATATATCTATATCTGTAGATATAGATATTGCTACTATGTATATATATGTGTATGCATGTGTATGTATGTATATAGTTATATAGGTATATATATGTATATGTGTGTAAATATATATATACATATATATATCTTATTTTTCAGTTACTATAAAATATGTAAAAACTGTAAAATATGATTCATCAAAATGTGCCCCCCAAAAATGAGTGGGATCTTAGTCTGCACTGAGAAGAGTTTACATAAGTGGAACTTTGTGTTCAATTCTGGAATCTAGTTTGACACACAGATACACAAAGTGTGAGGAAACTTGAAAGTTCACTTTGATTTGGTTCTTCCTAGTTTCGCAGTGTTATCTTTTGTTAATGTATCCTCATAACACTTTAACCAAAACTCTTCTCTCCAACAATGTTGACCAAGTAACAATATCCCCAAATGTTCCTAGTTTCCCACACTTCCAATCCTGATTTTGTTTCTCAGCTGAAACACATCATCAGCTTTTGTGAACATTTTCTAACATTCTTCAACCCCACCTCAGGCTGTGACTTGTTTCTGTCAGCACCCTATGCTTACCTCTTTCACAGCACTTACTACTCAGATACTTTTTTTGTCTCCCTACCTAGAGCGGTCAAAGGGATAGTATTAGATCTTATTTACCTTCGCATCCTGCACAGTGCCTGACACATAACAAGTGCTGAGCAAACTACTTTTAAAAAAATAAAAATTATATGAAAATCTAAAGGAAATGTAATGCTTTGAGGAATAGAAGAGGTTGGAACAAAGTAGTTACCTTCAAATATTTCAAGGTTGTCATGGGGAAAGGAACTGAATTTATTTTCTTCAGGCTCAGAGAGCAAAACAGGACCTAGTATGTAGAAGTTATAAAGAGATATGGAAATTTTACTTCCATGGAAGTATTTTCCAACAAAAATGGGAGATTTCCTTATATTATAGTGACCAAAGATTGGACTATTCAAGGACATGGGAGAGTGTGTTAAAGCATTATAAAGAGAGTTAAAAGTTAAGCTTCTATAACTCCAAGTTCTTAGAGCTCTATGGTAAGAATTGGGTCATTTGGGTTCTAGTTCTGGCTCTGTGACTTACTAGCTGGATAATCTTGTTCAGATATTAAACCTGTGTCAATGAATCCTTATAGGTCATATGAAAATGTTGGATTAGAAGGTTTCTTCTAGTCAAAAAAATTGATAAATAATATTTTATAGTTATATAGGATTTATACTTTATAAAAATATTCCCATTTCTTCTCATTTGATCCTTGCAACATCCCTGGGAATTGGTGGAAAAGTGCTGCTACTCCATCTGACAAACTGAAAACTATGGATCAGAAAAATTAGATGATTTGCCAAGATTTAATATTCTTCTCACCACACAAAGTTAAATTTAAAACTGACAATCTATGGCTGGTTTAATCATTTAGTTCTGAAATGCAGATATTCACATTAACATCCATGGAAGAAAACCAAATTTACCATGGCATGTTTTCATTTACCATTAGCAAAAATAATTATGAAATTCCTAGGCAAATTTGGGCATATTTTTATGAACAAAAAGTTCTGAAACTAGTTGAAAAGTCCCACACAAACCACATAGTCCCAGCCTATAATTTACTGAGCAAATTATTGAATAAAATTGAGCAGGGGCACCTGGGTGGCTCAGTGGGTTAAGCCTCTGCCTTCGGCTCAGGTCATGATCTCAGGGTCCTGGATCGAGCCCTGAATCGGGCTCTCTGCTCCGCAGGGAGCCTGCTTCTCCTTCTCCCTCTGCCTGCCTCTCTGCCTACTTGCTATCTCTCTCTCTGTGTCAAATAAATAAATAAAATCTTTTTTAAAAAAAGATTGAGCAAATCTTATTGAATAAAGAGAGGTTAAAAACCTAAATAAATGCGGAAAAATGAGGTTAAGCCTGTTCCTCAAGACCTGGTACTGAATCAATATCAGAGCTAGTATTTAGGAGGCACCTGGGTGACTCAGTCCTTAAGTGTCTGCCTTCAGCACAGGTCACGATCCCAGGGTCCTAGGATTGAGCCCCACATTGGGCTCCTTGCTTGGTGAGGAGCCTGCTTCTCTCTCTCCCACTCCCCCTGCTTGTGTTCTTTCTCTCGCTGTGTCTCTCTCTGTCAAATAAGTAAATATAATCTTAAAAAAAAAAAGAGGTATCATTTAGGACTTACAGTCTAAATCCTATATAATTTTTGTGTGACTGTAAATATTCTTCATATTTTTAAATTTTTTATTTAAATTCAGCCAGTTAACAGTTGAACTCAGCTTTTTCATTTAAATTCAGCTAGTGTAATATTTTTTTGTGTGTGCTTTTTTTTTCTTTTTCTTTCCGATTTATTTATTTTCAGAAAAACAGTATTCATTATTTTTTCACCACACCCAGTACACCATGCAAGCTGTGCCCTCTATAATACCCACCACCTGGTACCCCAACCTCCCACCCCCCCGCCACTGCAAACCCTTCAGATTGTTTTTCAGAGTCCATAGTCTCTCATGGTTCACCTCCCCTTCCAATTTACCCAAAAGCACATACCCTCCCCAATGTCCATAACCCTACCCCCTTTCTCCCAACCCCCCTCCCCCCAGCAACCCACAGTTTGTTTCGTGAGATTAAGAGTCACTTATGGTTTGTCTCCCTCCCTATCCCATCTTGTTTCATGGATTCTTCTCCTACCCACTTAAGCCCCCATGTTGCATCACCACTTCCTCATATCAGGGAGATCATATGATATTTGTCTTTCTCCGCTTGACTTATTTCGCTAAGCATGATACGCTCTAGTTCCATCCATGTTGTCGCAAATGGCAAGATTTCGTTTCTTTTGATGGCTCCATAGTATTCCATTGTGTATATATACCACTTCTTCTTTATCCATTCATCTGGTGATGGACATCTAGGTTCTTTCCATAGTTTGGCTATTGTGGACATTGCTGCTATAAACATTCGGGTGCACGTGCCCCTTTGGATCACTACATTTGTATCTTTAGGGTAAATTCCCAGTAGTGCAATTGCTGGGTCATAGGGCAGTTCTATTTTCAACATTTTGAGGAACCTCCATGCTGTTTTCCAGAGTGGTTGCACCAGCTTGCATTCCCACCAACAGTGTAGGAGGGTTCCCCTTTCTCGGCATCCTCGCCAGCATCTGTCATTTCCTGACTTGTTGATTTTAGCCATTCTGACTGGTGTGAGGTGATATCTCATTGTGGTTTTGATTTGTATTTCCCTGATGCCGAGTGATATGGAGCACTTTTTCATGTGTCTGTTGGCCATCTGGATGTCTTCTTTGCAGAAACGTCTGTTCATGTCCTCTGCCCATTTCTTGATTGGATTATTTGTTCTTTGGGTGTTGAGTTTGTTAAGTTCTTTATAGATTTTGGACACTAGTCCTTTATCTGATATGTCGTTTGCAAATATCTTCTCCCGTTCTGTCAGTTGTCTTTTGGTTTTGTTAACTGTTTCCTTTGCTGTGCAAAAGCTTTTGATTTTGATGAAATCCCAAAAGTTCATTTTTGCCTTTGCTTCCCTTGCCTTTGGCGATGTTCCTAGGAAGATGTTGCTGTGGCTGAGGTCGAAGAGGTTGCTGCCTGTGTTCTCCTCAAGGATTTTGATGGATTCCTTTCTCACATTGAGGTCCTTAATCCATTTTGAGTCTATTTTTGTGTGTGGTGTAAGGAAATGGTCCAATTTCATTTTTTTGCACGTGGCTGTCCAATTTTCCCAACACCATTTATTGAAGAGGCTGTCTTTTTTCCATTGGGCATTCTTTCCTGCTTTGTCGCAGATTAGTTGACCATAGAGTTGAGGGTCTATTTCTGGGCTCTCTATTCTGTTCCATTGATCTATGGGTCTATTTTTGTGCCAGTACCATGCTGTCTTGATGATGACAGCTTCGTAATAAAGCTTGAAGTCCGGAATTGTGATGCCACCAACTTTGGCTTTGTTTTTCAATATCCCTTTGGCTATTCGAGGTCTTTTCTGGTTCCATATAAATTTTAAAATTATTTGCTCCATTTCTTTGAAAAAGATGGATGGTACTTTGATAGGAATTGCATTAAATGTGTAGATTGCTTTAGGTAGCATAGACATTTTCACAATATTTATTCTTCCAATCCAGGAGCATGGAACATTTTTCCATTTCTTTGTGTCTTCCTCAATTTCTTTCATGAGTACTTTATAGTTTTCTGAGTATAGATTCTTAGCCTCTTTGGTTAGGTTTATTCCTAGGTATCTTATGGTTTTGGGTGCAATTGTAAATGGGATTGACTCCTTAATTTCTCTTTCATCTGTCTTGTTGTTGGTGTAGAGAAATGCAACTGATTTCTGTGCATTGATTTTATATCCTGACACATTACTAAATTCCTGTACAAGTTCTAGCAGTTTTGGAGTGGAGTCTTTTGGGTTTTCCACATAGAGTATCATATCATCTGCGAAGAGTGATAGTTTGACTTCTTCTTTGCCGATTTGGATGCCTTTAATTTCCTTTTGTTGTCTGATTGCTGAGGCTAGGACTTCTAGTACTATGTTGAATAGCAGTGGTGATAATGGACATCCCTGCCGTGTTCCTGACCTTAGTGGAAAAGCTTTCAGTTTTTCTCCATTGAGAATGATATTTGCAGTGGGTTTTTCATAGATGGTTTGATGATATTGAGGTATGTGCCCTCTATCCCTACACTTTGAAGGGTTTTGATCAGGAAGGGATGCTGTACTTTGTCTAATGCTTTTTCAGCATCTATTGAGAGTATCATATGGTTCTTGTTCTTTCTTTTATTGATGTGTTGTATCACATTGACTGATTTGCGGATGTTGAACTAACCTTGCATCCCTGGGATAAATCCCACTTGGTCGTGGTGAATAATCCTTTTAATGTACTGTTGAATCCTATTGGCTAGTATTTTGGTGAGAATTTTTGCATCTATGTTCATCAAGGATATTGGTCTATAGCTCTCTTTTTTGATGGGATCCTTGTCTGGTTTTGGGATCAAGGTGATGCTGGCCTCATAAAATGAGTTTGGGAGTTTTCCTTCCATTTCTATTTTTTGGAACAGTTTCAGGAGAATAGGAATTAGATCTTCTTTAAATGTTTGGTAGAATTCCCCCGGGAAGCCATCTGGCCCTGGGCTTTTGTTTGTTTGGAGATTTTTAATGACTGTTTCAATCTCCTTACTGGTTATGGGTCTGTTCAGGCTTTCTATTTCTTCCTGGTTCAATTTTGGTAGTTTATATGTTTCTAGGAATGCATCCATTTCTTCCAGATTGTCAAGTTTGTTGGCGTAGAGTTGTTCATATATGTTCTTATAATAGTTTGTATTTCTTAGGTGTTAGTTGTGATCTCTCCTCTTTCATTCATGATTTTATTTATTTGGGTCCTTTCTCTTTTCTTTTTGATAAGTCTGGCCAAGGGTTTATCAATTTTATTAATTCTTTCAAAGAACCAGCTCCTAGTTTGGTTGATTTGTTCTATTGTTTTTTTGGTTTCTATTTCATTGATTTCTGCTCTGATCTTTATGATTTCTCTTCTCCTGCTGGGCTTAGGGTTTCTTTCTTGTTCTTTCTCCAGCTCCTTTAGGTGTAGGGTTAGGTTGTGTACCTGAGACCTTTCTTGTTTCTTGAGAAAGGCTTGTACCACTATATATTTTCCTCTCAGGACTGCCTTTGTTGTGTCCCACAGATTTTGAACCGTTGTGTTTTCATTATCATTTGTTTCCATGATTTTTTTCAATTCTTCTTTAATTTCCTGGTTGACCCATTCATTCTTTAGAAGGATGCTGTTTAGTCTCCATGTATTTGGGTTCTTTCCAAAGTTCCTCTTGTGGTTGAGTTCTAGCTTCAGAGCATTGTGGTCTGAAAATATGCAGGGAATCATCCCAATCTTTTGATACTGGGTGAGTCCTGATTTAGGACCGAGGATGTGATCTATTCTGGAGAATGTTCCATGTGCACTAGAGAAGAATGTGTATTCTGTTGCTTTGGGATGAAATGTTCTGAATATATCTGTGATGTCCATCTTATCCAGTGTATCATTTAAGGCCTTTATTTCCCTGTTGATCTTTTGCTTGGATGATCTGTCCATTTCAGTAAGGGGAGTGTTAAAGTCCCCTACTATTAGTCTATTATTGTTGATGTGTTTCTTTGATTTTGTTATTAATTGGTTTATATAGTTTGCTGCGCCCACGTTGGGGGCATAGATATTTAAAATTGTAGATCTTCTTGTTGGACAGACCCTTTGAGTATGATATAGTGTCCTTCCTCATCTCTTATTATAGTCTTTGGCTTAAAATCTAATTGATCTGATATAAGGATTGCCACTCCTGCTTTTTTCTGATGTCCATTAGCATGGTAAATTCTTTTCCACCCCCTCACTTTAAATATGGAGGTGTCTTCGGGTTTAAAATGAGTTTCTTGGAGGCAACATATAGATGGGTTTTGTTTTTTTATCCATTCTGATACCCGGTGTCTTTTGATTGGGGCATTTAGCCCATTAACATTCAGGGTAACTATTGAGAGATATGATTTTAGTGCCATTGTATTGCCTGTAAGGTGACTGTTACTGTATATTGTCTCTGTTCCTTTCTGATCTACCACTTGTAGGCTCTCTCTTTGCTTAGAGGACCCCCTTCAGTATTTCCTGTAGAGCTGGTTTGGTGTTTGCAAATTCTTTCAGTTTTTGTTTGTCCTGGAAGCTTTTAATCTCTCCTTCTATTTTCAATGATAGCCTAGCTGGATATAGTATTCTTGGCTGCATGTTTTTCTTGTTTAGTGCTCTGGAAACATCATGCCAGCTCTTTCTGGCCTGCCAGGTCTCTGTGGATCAGTCAGCTGCCAATCTAATACTTTTACCATTGTATGTTACAGACTTCTTTTCCCGGGCTGCTTTCAGGATTTTCTCTTTGTCACTAAGGCTTGTAAATTTTACTATTAGGTGACGGGGTGTGGGCCTATTCTTATTGATTTTGAGGGGCATTCTCTGAACCTCCTGAATTTTGATGCTCGTTCCCTTTGCCATATTGGGGAAATTCTCCCCAATAATTCTCTCCAGTATACCTTCTGCTCCCCTCTCTCTTTCTTCTTCTTCTGGAATCCCAATTATTCTAATGTTGTTTCGTCTTATGGTGTCACTTATCTCTCTAATTCTCCCTTCATGGTCCAGTAGCTGTTTGTCCCTCTTTTGCTCAGCTTCTTTATTCTCTGTCATTTGGTCTTCTATATCGCTAATTCTTTCTTCTGCCTCATTTATCCTAACAGTGAGAGCCTCCATTTTTGATTGAACTTCATTAATAGCTTTTTTGATTTCAACTTGGTTAGATTTTAGTTCTTTTATTTCTCCAGAAAGGGCTTTTATATCTCTGCAGAGGGTTTCTCTAATATCTTCCATGCCTTTTTCAAGCCTGGCTATAACCTTGAGAATTGTCATTTTGAACTCTAGATCTGACATATTACCAATGTCTGTATTGATTCGGTCCGTAGCCTTCGGTACTGCCTCTTGTTCTTTTTTTTGTTGTGAATTTTTCCACCTTGTCATTTTGTCCAGCTAAGAGTATATGAAGGAGCAAGTAAAATACTAAAAGGGTGGCAACAATCCCAGGAAAATATGCTTTAACCAAATCAGAAGAGACCCCAAATCGTGAGGGGGGAGAAATCTCCTCTGATTGGGATCTCCTTTGATTGGGATCTCCCAATCTCTTCTGATTGGGATCTCTTCTGATTTGGGGATAAAAAGAGGTTCAAAAAGAAAGAAAGAAAAAAAGAATTAAAAAAAGAGATTGAATTAAAAATTCAATCAAGAATTTAAAAAAGAGTTAAGAAAAAAAAAGATTGAAGAGATTAGGATCTCTTCTGATTTGTGGATAAAAAGAAGTTCAAACATAAAGAAAGAAAAAAAAGAAAAAAAAAGAATTAATAAAAAAAGAAAATGAATAAAGAAAAGTATAAAAAAGAAAAATATATATATATTAGATAATCTAGTTAAAAAACGTTAAAAAAGAAAAGGGTAAAAGTTATAAAAAAATTTAGCAGAAGAAGAGAAAAAAAAATGAAAAAGAAAAAAATTAAATTAACTGCAAGACTAAAAAATCACAGGCAGAAAGCCATGAGTTCCATGGTTTGTTTTCTCCTCCTCTGGTATTCTGCTGCTCTCTCCTTGGTATTGAAACTGCACTCCTTGGTAGGTGAACTTGGTCTTGCCTGGATTTCTTGTTGATCTTCTGGGGGAGGGGCCTGGTGTAGTGATTCTCAAGTGTCTTTGCCCCAGGTGGAATTACACTGCCCTTACCAGGGGCCGGGCTGAGTAATCCGCTCGGGTTTGCTTTCAGGAGCTTTTGTTCCCTGAGTGCTTTCCGTAGAGTTCCGGAGGACGGGAATACAAATGACGGCCTCCTGGTCTCCGGCCCGGAGGAGCCGAGAGCCCGGGGCCCCGCTCCCCAGTGCGCCCTCAGCGAACAGCTCCTAGTAACTCGCGTCTGCCAACCTCCGGCCGCGCTCCGAGCTCACCGAGCTTGCGACCGGTTCAAGGCAACTCCAAGCTGCGAGCTTACTGTCGGCTCTGTCTCTGCAGCCGGCTTTCCCGTTCCAATATCCGCAAGCTCTGCGACACTCAGACACCCCCGATCCTTCTGTGACCCCGCGGGACCTGAGGTCACGCCAACCCCACGTGGGCTTCGCCCCGGTTTAGCCTCCGGAGCGATGACCCTCAGCGGAACAGACTTTTAAAAGTCCTGATTTTGTGCTCCGTTGCTCCGCCGCTTGCCGGGAGCCGGCCCCTCCCCCCGGGGTCTATCTTCCCATCGCTTTGGATTCACTTCTCCGCCAGTCCTACCTTTCAGAAAGTGGTTGTTTTTCTGTTTCTAGAATTGCTGTTCTTCTACTCTTCGATCTGCCGATGGATTTGCAGGTGTTTGCAATCTTTAGATAAGCTCTCTAGCTGATCTTCTGCTAGCTGAGGTAGTCTCAGCCTGCTACTTCTCCGCCATCTTGACTTCTCCCCCCCCAGCTAGTGTAATATTAATTTAAGGTGTACAATTTAGTGATTTAGGACTTACATGCAACATCTGTGATCACAAGTGCACTCTTTACTTCCCATCACCTATTTAACCCATCCCCACTTCCGCCTACCCTCTGGTAACCATCAGTTTGTTCTCTAAAGTTAACAGTTTGTTTCTTGGTTTTCCTCTCTCTCATTGGTTTTCCTTATGTTTGTTTGTTTTGTTTCTTAAATTCACACATGAATGAAATCACATGATATTCTTTCTCTGACTGACTTACTTTGCTTGGGATAATACTCCCAGCTCCATCCACATCATGGCAAATGGCAAAGTTTCGTTCTTTTTTATGGCTGAGTAATATTCCACTACACACACATACACACTCATACACCACATTTTCTTTATCCATCCATCAGTCGATGGATATTTGGGCTCTTTCCATAATGTGGCTACTGTAGATAATGTTGCTACAAACACTGTGATCCACATTGAAAGACTCCGCATATAGACACCCCCCCCCCAGCCATTGATTAACTAACTGCTTCTTGGCTTTTCTGTAATCGCTCGCCCTTCCCCTGTTAGACCCCTCCCCCAGTCAATTGTTTAACCACTCCCTTGCCTTTCTGTAACCACTTGGCTTTTAGGGGGTGATACTGGTCTCCTGTTTCAACAGGATACCTTATGCGCATAGTCACATAGGCAAGGGGGTCGCCTAGGTACGTGGGCCTAGTCACGTAGGCAGGATGTTTCTCTGCTGAGTAATAAGGTCCAACTCCCCCTCCTCACTCCCCCTCCCCACCTTTCTCTTCGCGCGCCGGGGTCCTTCAAAGCCAATCTACAAACACCGAGTATGCCTTACATTCAAACCAGCCAATAAGAACCTTGTAACTATGTTTCTGCTTCTGTACGTATGCTTTCGCTTCCCCAAACCCCATAAAAAGGCCCTGAACAAAGGGCTGGCGCGCGAGTCTTCCTAAGACTTGATCGCCCGCAGGTACCTGTGTCAACTCAATAAACCTCGTGCTGTTTGCATCTGATCAGTGGACTCGGCTTGGTTTTTGGGTCCGGGGGTCTCCTCCTGAGAAGGGGTCCATTCCGGGGTGCTTGGAGCCCCGGGGGGATCTTTCAACATATCCTTTCTAATTAGTATTGTTGTATTTTGGGACTGAACACATAGTAGTGAAATTGTTAGACTGTAGGGTATTTCTATTTCTTTTTCAGGAACCTCCATACTGTTTTTCATAGTGGCTCCACGAATTTGCATTTCTACCGACAGGGCAAGAGCGTTTACCTTTCTCCATACCCTTGCCAACACCTGTTGTTTCTTGTGTTATTGATTTTAGCCATTCTGACATGTGTGAGGTGATATCTTATTGTAGTTTTGATTTGTATTTCCCTGATGATGAGTGATGTTGAGTATCTTTTCATGTCTATTGGCCACCTGTATGCCTTCTGTGGAAAAATATCTATTCATGTTGTCTGCCAATTTCTTAATTAGATTAAGATTTCTTAATTACATTAATTAGATTAATTTTGGGGGTGTTGAGTTTTATAAGTTACTTATATATTTTGAAAACTAACTCTTTATTAGATATATCATTTGCAAGTATCTTCTCCCATTCTGTAATTTACCTATTAGTTTTATTGAATGTTTCCTGTGCTGTGCAGAAGCTTTTTATATTCATGAAGTCCTAATAGTTCATTTTTGTTTTTGGTTTCCCTTGACTCTGGTGACACATCTAGTAAGAGATTGCTATGGCTTATGTCAAAAACGTTACCGCCTGTGTTCTCCTCTAGGATTTTAATGGTTTCCCATCCTATGTTTAGGACTTTAATGCATTTTAAATGTATTTTTGTATATGGTATAAGAAAGTGAACCAGTTTCATTCTTTTGCATGTTGCCTTTCAGTTTTCCCAACACCCTCAGTTCTAGCAATTTTTTGGTGCAGACTTACAAGTTTTCTTTTTTTTAAAGATTTTATTTATTTATTTATTTATTTGACAGAGAGAGACAGTGAGAGAGGGAATACAAACAGGTTGAGTGGGAGAGGGAGAAGTAGGCTTCCCGCTGAGCAGGGAGTCCAATGCGGGGCTCATTCCCAGGACCCTGGGATCACAACCTGAGCTGAAGGCAGACACTTAATGACTGAGTCACGCAGGCACCCCTCTTTTTTTTTTTAAGATTTTATTTATTTATCAGAGAGAGGGAGAGAGAGTGAGCACAGGCAGACAGAATGGTAGGCAGAGGCAGAGGGAGAAGCAGGCTCCCTGCCGAGCAAGGAGCCCGATGTGGGACTCGATCCCAGGACGCCGGGATCATGACCTGAGCCAAAGGCAGCTGCCTAACCAACTGAGCCACCCAGGCGTCCCTTAAAGCTTTTCTATGTAGAGTGCTATGTCATCTGCAAGTAGTGAAATTTGAGACCTTTCTTGCCAATTTCAATAACTTTTATTTACTTTGTTGTCTGATTGCTGTGACTAGGACTTCCAGTACTATGTTAAATAACAGTAACGAGTGTGGGCATCCTTGTCCTCTTCCTGACTGTAGAGAAAAAGCTCTCAGTTTTTCCCCATTGAGGAAGATGATATTTATGGGCTTTTCATATATGGCCTTTATTATGTTGAGGTATGTTCCCTCCATCCCTGCTTTGTTGAAGGTTTTTATCGTGAAAATATGTCAAAAACCTTTTTCTGCATCAATTCAGAGGATCATATGGTTCTTACCCCATCTTTTAGTAATGTGGTGTGTCACATAGATTGATTTACAAATACTTGCACTCCTGATTAAATCCCACTTGATCATGGTGAGTGATTATTTTAATGTACTTCTGGACGTGGTTTGCTATTATTTTGTTGAGAATTTTTTGCATCCAGTTTATCAGGGATATTGGCCTGTAACTTTCTTTTTTAATAGACTCTATCTGGTTTTGGTATCAGGGTAATGCTGGCTTAATAGAGTAAATTTAGAAGTTTTCTTTCCTTTTCTGTTTTTTGGAATACATTGAGAAGAATAGGTATTAACTCTTCTTTAAATGTTTGGTAGAATTTCCCTGGAAAGCCCTCTGGCCCTGGACTTTTGCTTTTTTGGTAGATATTTTTTGGTTACTAATTCAATTTCTTTGTTGGTTATTGTTCTGTTCAAGTTTTCTGTTTCTTCCTGTTCCAGTTTTGGTAGTTTATATGTTTCCAGCAATTCATCCATTTCACCCAGGTAGTCCAATTTGTTGGCATGTAGTTTTTCATAATATTCTCTTATATTACTTGCATTTTTGGGGTGTTGGTTGTTATTTCTTCTTATTTGTGATTTTATTTATTTGTATCCTTTCTCTTTTCTTTTTGATAGGTCTAGCTAGGGTTTTATCAATTTATTAATTTTTTCAAAGGACAAGCTCCTGGTTTCAATGATTGGTTTATTGTTGTTTTAGTTTCTATATCATTTATTTATGCTCTAATCTTTATTATTTATTTCCTTCTGCTGGCTTTATGCTTTGTTTGTTGTGCCTTTTCTAGCTCCTTTATGTGTACAGTTACATAATTTATTTGAGATTTTTCTTGTTTCTTAAAGTAGGCCTGTAATGCTATGTACTTCCCTCTTAGGTCCACTTTCGCTGCATTCTAGAAGTTTCGCACCTTTGTGTTTTCATTTTCATTAGATTCCATTCATTTTTCTATTTCTCCTATGATTTTCTGGTTGACCCATTCTTTATTTGGTAGCATGAAGTTTAACCTCCATGTAATTGTGGTCTTTCCAAATTTTTTCTTGTGGTTGACTTCAGGTTTCAAAGTGTTGTGGTCAGAAAATATACATGGTCTGATTTCAATATATTTGTGTTTGTTGAGGCCTGATTTGTGACAAGTGTGTGATCTATTCTGGATAATATTCCATGTATACTTGAAAAGAATGTGTATCCTTCGGCTTCAGGATAAAATGTTCTGCATATATCTGTTAAGTCCATCTGGTCCTGTGTGTCATTCAAAGCTATTGTTTTTCTGTTGATTTTCTGTTCAGATGATCAGTCCACTGATGCAAGCAGGGTGTTAAAGTCACTTACTATTATTGTATTATTATCAATGAGTTCTTTGTTTGTTATTAATTGTTCTATATATTTGGGTGTGCTCATGTTGGGTTCAGAAATATTTACAGTTAAATCTTGTTCAATTGTCCTCTTTATTATGATATTGTACTCTTCTTCAAATCTTGTTACAGTCTTTGGTTTAAAGTCTAATCTATCCATTGTAAGTATTGCCATGCCAGCTTTCATTTTTTTATGCCATATGTATGATAAGTGTTTCTCCATCTCTTCATTTTATTCATTTTTTTAAAAGATTTTATTTATTTATTTGACAGACAAAGATCACAAGTAGGCAGAAAGGCAGGCAGAGAGAGAGGAAGAAGCAGGGTCCCTGCTGAGCAGAGAGCCTGATGCAGGACTCTATCCCAGGACCCTGGGATCATGACCTGGGCTGAAGGCAGAGGCTTTAACCCACTGAACCACCCAGGCACCCCTCCATCTCTTCATTTTAAATCTGTAGGTGTATTTAATTCTAAAATGAGTCCTTCTAGGCAGCATATAGATTGGTCTTTTTTTTAAATCCATTTTGGTACCCTATGGCTTTTGATTGGGGTGTTTGGTCCATTCACAATCACAGTAATTATTGATTGATATGTAGTTGTTGCCATTTTATTAGTTGTTTTGTCTTCGTTTCTTGAGATTTTCTTTGATCCTTTCTTGTCTTTGTCACTTTTGGTGTTTCGCACTCAAAGAGTCCACTTCAGTATTTCTTGCAGGGCTGACTTAGTGGTCAAGAACACTTTTAGCTTTTGTTTGTCTGTGAAACTCCTTATCTCTCCTTCTACTCTGAATATAGTCTTGCTGGATAGACCATTCTTGGCTGCACATTTTTCCCATTCAGCGCATTGGATATATCATGCCAGTCCTTTCTGGCTTGGCAAGTTCCTGTTGAGAAATATGAAGGTAGTCTTATGGATTTTCCCTTCTAAATGAAGAACTTCTTTTGTTTTGCTAACTTTCAGATTTTATTTATCACTGTGTTTTGCAAATTTAATTAAAATGTGTCTTGGTGTTGGTATACTTGTGTTGATTTTGATGGGAGTTCTCTGTGTCTCTTAGATCTTGATGTCTGTTTCCTTCCCCAGATTAAGCATGTTTCCTGCTATTATTTCTTGAAATAAATTTTCTACCCGCTTTTCTCTCTCTTCTTCTTCTGGGTCTCCTGTAATAAAAACGTTATTACTTTTGATGAAGTCACTGAGATCCCTAAGTCTATTCTTGTGTTTCATAATCCTTTCTCACTTTTGGTCAGCTTCATTATTTTTCATTATTCTATATTTTATATCACTTGTTCATTCTTCTCCTTCTTATTGCCTTGTGTTCATTTTATCAAGCCTATTTCTAATATTAGTTGTTGTATCCTTCATTTCTGACTGATTCTTTTTAATCTTTTTTATCTCTGTGGCAGGGGTCTCCCTGAAGTCTTCCATTATTTTCTCAAGCTGAGTGTGTATCCTTATGATTTTTGTTTTATATTATCCACTAAGCATGTTACTTATATCTGTAGCGCTTATATCTCTGGGCATGGCCTTATCTTGTTTTTTCATTTGGGATGAATTCCTCCATCTTTGCATTTTGTCTCAGTCTCCTTCTTCTTCTATTTGTTAGAAAAACCCATTATGTTTCCTATTCCTGAGAGTAATGGCTTTATGAAGAAGAGGTCCTGTAATGACAAAGGTCTGGCACTTCATGGAGTGTTTCTGATGTGTTCTGTGTTGGATTTGCTGCTGTGTTTTTGCTGCTCTATCCTTCATGCCAGTTGTCTGCAGAGACTCTCCTTGCCTTCAGTGGATAGTGTTTAGTCTTTGGCCAGAGTGTAGGGAGTTTTAACTAAGTGTGCTCTGGTCTGCTTGTTAAATGAGACCTGATAACACTTCCACTAGAATTGAAGTCCTGCAGAACTCTCTGATCAGGAGATGTGGGATGGGCAAGGGTTTCTCCTGATCTTCTGGGCAAGGGGCCCAGCACACTGGGAATGAGGTAAGAGAAGGGCAGTCCCACCATAGTGCTGGGGTGTGGGGCTCGGTGCAAGTAAATTATGCTGCAAGTGTCTAAGCTGTGTTGCTTCCCACAGGTGCCTCTGTGTTTATGTTGAGGGGCTGTGGAGGGAAATGGTGCCAGCCAGCTTCTTTGTTCCTAGAGTGGTGTGTGTACATGCTGCCTCTCAGGAAGCACTCTGAAAAGAGCAGATAATTTTCCACCTGTGTGTCCTAAGCACTTTTCAGATCACTGTTTCCACACTGCCTCTGAGTTGTTTGCCTAACTTCTCTCCAGAATCAGGTCAGGGCGCTGCTGAGCTTTATCTCAGCCAATCATGTTGACTTTTAAAACTACAGGATTTAAGGACGTGGTGTGGGCAGAGACTTGCGCTGGTCTTGTGGGGGAGAGGTTCACCACGCTAGGACTGAGATGAGCTTAACTGAGGAGGGCAGTCCCACAAGAACACAGGAGGTTTGGGATAAGCAATTTAGTCACCCACTTTTGTGCTTTTCTACTTCCCGCATGTAGCTCTATGTTTATGCTGAGGCGTAGAGGAGGGAAATGGTGCCAGCTAGTTCCTTTATCCCCAAAGAGACATTTACCTGAACTCTGCCTGTCAGGGATGTGCTCCAAGAAGAGCAAACAATAATCCCCTCTGTGTGTCCCAAGCATTCTTCAGGTTCCTCAGACTGCTGTTTCCATGCCATCTGTCCCAGGCACACTGTTTGCCTGCCTTCTCTCCAGGAAGAGGGCGGTGCCCTCAGGGCTCTATCCCTGCCAACCTTGCTGACCTTTAAAACTCCAAGATTTAAGCCCAGCTGGTTGCAAGAATTCACAAAAATCAGCCCCTCTTGTTTTCCCAACCAGTGGCTTTGGGGAAATGTTCTCCTTGTCTATTTCCCTGTGTACTCTTCTCTCTCTTGCCTTTCTCCCCTCCCCTCCACAGCATCTACAGTCCTTTCTCCCAGAAACCATGTCTCCGCACTTCCTACCTTCTTCAATGCAGCTTCTTCTCTCCCTTTAGTTGTGGAGTTTGTTCTGTCAGTCTTCAGGTTGATTTCTGGGGTATTTAGAATGATTTGGTAGTTATCTAGTCATGTTTGTGGGACAAGACAAGCCAGAGTCCTCCTACCCAGTGCCACCTTCTGAAACTTATAAATCCTACATATTTTGAAGAAAGTCCACCATTTAGTTCCCAATTTTATGTGTCAAAAATACTTATATGTCAAAGCATTTTGCTAGAGGGTGTTTACAGTTTTATAATTCTAATAACTTTTAACCAAGATGACAAATCAAAATCTAATGAAGTCCATCATTCTACCTATGGAAAATATATTCATTTTCATCATATTGAGAACTCAGGGTATAATGATAACTGTATGGGTGGAGGAAGGGGGAAGAATGACCCTAAGTCATCCGTTGTTCATTGAACAGCTGAATTGATTCATTTTCCTCCATAATCAGCAGAGCATTTCTGGTATCCTATAAATAGTGAAAACAGTAGTTGCTATAAAAACTGAGCCATAGCTTTTCTACAACTATTTTATTTTAAAAGGAGTATTTAGTGTGCTGCTAACTTTTCTCTTTGTCAGCACAAATTTGTTTTCCTTTTGCTTACTCTGAATATTGAAAAGTGAAATCTAAAGCTATAGAATTTTTCCTGAATCTTTTGTTGTGACAGGTGTCTGGGCATTGTCTTCAACGAAGCAATACATTTTCTAAGGAAAATGAAAAAGAATGTCTCCTTGAGGAATAAAAAGACAATATTTGGAGCATGTCATCAATTGATTATAAAAACTCATCTCTGAGAACACTTTGTTAACATTCTATTAAATGGTATGCAATTCTCAAAAGTCTTAGCAGTTTCTGAATTTTCAGATAATGTCTGTTTCTTGTGACAACTCCTCCATCAAAATGAAAAGACAACTGCAGTACACTTTTAAATCAAGTTCTGGGGGTGATTGGGTGGCTCAGTGGGTTAAAGCCTCTACCTTTGGCTCAGGTCATGATCTCAGGGTCCTGGGATCAAGCCCCACATCAGGCTTTCTGCTCAGCAGGGAGCCTAGTTCCTCCCTCTCTCTGCCTGGCTCTCTGCCTACTTGTGATCTCTGTCTGCCAAATAAATAAATAAAATATTTAAAAAAAGAATAAATTGGGGTGCCTGGGTGGCTCAGTGGGTTAAGCCGCTGTCTTCAGTGGGTTAAGCTGCTGCCTTGGGCTCAGGTCATGATCTTAGGGTCCTGGGATTGAGCCCTGCATCGGGCTCTCTGCTCAGCAGGGAGCCTGCTTCCTCCTCTCTCTGCCTGCCTCTCTGCCTACTTGTGATCTCTGTCTGTCAAATAAATAAATAAAATCTTAAAAAAAAAAGAATAAATCAAGTTCTGTCTCCTTGGTGAATGTACTTCCCTGTAACATCTCAGGTTTAGATTGTTCCTTCTTTGGAAGAGTCAGTCATGGGAAAGAGTTATTACAAAATAAGACAGATAAATTAACAAATTTAAATCACTCAGGCTCTAGAAATGTCTCAGATAATTAATCTCCCATCTTGATATGTATCAAATGTAATTGAATGAGCTCAAATTTGAAGACTCTTTGGTTACATAATTTTGCAATTTTTAAAAAAGATTTATTTATTTGAGACAGAGAGAGAGAGAGCACAAACAGGGAGGAGGATCAGAGGGAGAGGGAGAAAGAGACTCTCTTCTGAGCATGGAGCCTGACATGGGGCTCAATCCCAGGACCCTGTGATCATGACCTGAGCCAAAGGCAGATGCTTAACAAACTGAGCTACTCAGTGCCCCGATATTGCAATTTTTATAAATAGTTTTGTTCTTATTGATTATGTAGGCATGACAAAGATCTAAATTCTAACTAAGTTATATTGGTAAATCTTCATAGTTCTATAGTAAAAGCTGTAGAAAGAGATATGGTTTTAAAAATCCCATTATTTCACTGCCAAACATAATCCAAATGTGTGTGTAGAGATGAGGTCATTTCATGCTGTAATTAATCCCAGACAAATCTGGCATTCACTTGAAAAACTTGAATAATATTAACTTTTTACAGTCCCCACTAACATGGTTCCATTTATGCTGGCTATTGTTGTTTCTGTATTGTGTTTGTTAGCTTAGCATGTGATAATTTAAGAGTTTTCTTAAGGTCACAAAGAAATTAAAAAGACAGAAATTTGAGCAAAAGATATTTTACCAGATTAAGTAAAATGTTATGTTCATAAAGTAATAAGTGAATATTATTCAATTTACCTTGAGAACTTAAAACTCAAACTCTAAGTATTAATTGTCAAAACTTCTGCATTCAGTTTTAACCATTTCTAACCCTTGGTGCCTGAGTATTATTATACTTGTTAGAATCTAGAAAATTTAGCTTTTCGTAATTGTTAATCACATTTTCATGAAATATTAAAAGTAGCTTTGCTATAATTCTCACAATCTTCAGCTTTGTCCCAATTTTAATTACTGAGATATTTTTGCAATACTAATAGAAAGATTTGTTTTTCATATACAATATCACTCCATACCACACAGGACTTCTCCTCTGAATTCGTTTTAATACATTCACTTAATTGCAAAGGCCTGCAATTTTTATTGTGGAAAAAAGAGGAACTTGCGGTAACGTATAGCTTAAAGAATGCAAGAGACCTTAGAAGTTATTTAGTCCAATCTCATTGCTCATATGAGAAAAGAGATGCCTAATGAAGGAAAGGTATACATAATGAGGGACTTAAACACTCTGGATGGTCAAGAAATATTTAATAAATGAACAAACAGATAAAGAAATTGGTTGATGGATGATAGATAAATAGATGAATGAATGATGGGGAAGAATGCTTGAATTGATGGAACAAAGGATGAAAGTAGTGGCGGAGCCAGAGCTGGAGCACGATTTTCCTGGCACTTCTCTGCAGTTTGACTAGATAATATTGCCTCTCTAAGAAAGAAAAAAATTATATTTATGTATATTTTAAAAACAATTAATTTGGCAATACAATCTAGTAGAAGAAGTATAAACTTTGAAGGCATACAGAACTGAGTTTGGCTCAGTTCTGCCTGCTAATAGCTACATGACCTTAGAAAGTTAATCAACTTTGCCAAATGTCTTTTTCATCTGAAAAAAATGGGGATAATGAAGTCAAAATGAAATTGAACAAAATATCTGTGTAAAGCGTCTAACAAGTGCAACACACACAGAAGATATTCAATAAATATTTGTTCTCATTTTCTGTGAATTTTAAATTTTTATTTATATCTAATGAAAATGCTGGTGTTATCTTTCTAAAGATGATGAAATTTCTGTAACATATGTGACTCTAATCCAATATTTCTCAAAGTGTGATCCTTCAGACCAGCAGCAACAGCATTACCTGGAAACTTGCTAGATTGCAAATTTTCAGTCCTCACCCCAGATCTACAGAGTCAGACTCTGGAGGTGAGGCTTAGAAATTTCTGTTTTAGTAAACACTCCAGGTGATTCTAATACACTTTAAAGTTTGAAAACCACTCTAGTTCCATCCATGTTGTCGCAAATGGCAAGATTTCGTTTCTTTTGATGGCTGCATAGTATTCCATTGTGTATATATACCACATCTTCTTTATCCATTCATCTGTTGATGGACATCTAGGTTCTTTCCATAGTTTGGCTATTGTGGACATTGCTGCTATAAATATTCGGGTGCACGTGCCCCTTTGGATCACTACGTTTGTATCTTTAGGGTAAATACCCAGTAGTGCAATTGCTGGGTCATAGGGCAGTTCTATTTTCAACATTTTGAGGAACCTCCATGCTGTTTTCCAGAGTGGTTGCACCAGCTTGCATTCCCACCAACAGTGCCATTTGTGACAACATGGATGGAACTAGAGCGTATCATGCTTAGCGAAATAAGTCAAGCGGAGAAAGACAACTATCATATGATCTCCCTGATATGAGGAAGTGGTGATGCAACATGGGGGCTTAAGTGGGTAGGAGAAGAATCCATGAAACAAGATGGGATAGGGAGGGAGACAAACCATAAGTGACTCTTAATCTCACGAAACAAACTGTGGGTTGCTGGGGGGAGGGCGGTTGGGAGAAGGGGGGTAGGGTTATGGACATTGGGGAGGATATGTGCTTTTGGGTAAATTGGAAGGGGTGGTGAACCATGAGAGACTATGGACTCTGAAAAACAATCTGAGGGGTTTGAAGTGGCGGGGGGCGGGGTGGGAGGTTGGGGTACCAGGTGGTGGGTATTATAGAGGGCACGGCTTGCATGGAGCACTGGGTGTGGTGAAAAAATAATGAATACTGTTTTTCTGAAAATAAATAAATTGGAAAAAAAAGTTTGAAAACCACTAATATATACCATTAGTACTTCTAGATTTATTGTTTAATGCTGTGAAGAAATTTGTATTTTTTTCTAAGGTCTCTTCTGAAATAGGGCATCATATCTACCTGTCATGTTAACATTAATCCATGATCTGGAAAGTGACAATGGAACTGCAATGCCATCTTGTTAATAAAACATAATAAACTTCAGCTTCTCAGTACATTGTGAAGATGTCCCTTGTTTGTAATGATCCCTCTAAACTGTCTCAACAGTTTTGTAAGGAAGCCACTGTATATCTTTGGTAAAAACTAAAACCTTTGTATTTCTTGAAATCTTACTTATTATAGTAACTCAAGACTAGTAAATAATCATACTGGTTATTCAGTGAAAATTCCTTTGTTGGTTTGTTTTGCTTAATTTGGTTTGGTTGAGAAACAGCAGAACTGAGCATGGACACATATACTCTATGTCATTTGGTCATGCTTAAGGTCACTCTAAGTCAGATGGGCGTGCTTAACGAAAGCCTAATAAGCTGATCTATACAGACCTAGCCATGTGACTCTTCAAATTATGGACATAATGCTTAAAAGGAAACAAATATTTCCTGGAGATGGAATTGCTTTTGCAAATTTAGAACTCTATAGTGATGATAATGACATTCTCCCCTTTGACAATATTTGGCCCAGGAGCTGAAAGACCAGGGGTACATCAATCACTGTAAGAAAGATAGAAGATTAAAACTGAAAGGATTTGAAGGACCTATGTAAAATCCTTAGGCCAAGTAAAATTTAATCTCCTACACTATAGACATGAGAGATTCTCATCAACTACACTGAAATTAGGGACAATTCCAACTGTACCCTTAATATTCTTATTTCAGTTGTAATAGTAAGATGAAAATGGCTGCCAAAGACCAAGTCAATTGATTCAGAAAGCTAAAACAACTGAAGTTTCATATCAGCTATGAGAAGAAAATTCATTTTGCTTTGTAATGCTATTTCTATGTTTCCATGTTTTTACCCTGCTAAAAATCCAAGCTTTTCATGAGCAAAATGTAAAATCCAGCAAATTTCTCAAGGCTAAAGAATGAGGAAAATTGGAGAAATGGCATAGCAGTAGAGTAGCAGGGAGAAAGATAATGAGGAGACACAAACTTCTTCATCTTGTCTGATCACCAGTTCTCTCATCCCACTGTCCCACAGATGGTTATAAGAGGGATGCTTGGGTGGCCTAGTCGGTAAAGAGTCTGCCTTTGGCTCAGGTCAAGTTCCCAGGATTCTGGGACAGAGTCCTGCATCAAATTCCTTGTTCAGTGGGGAGCCTGCTTCTCCCTCTACCTGTTGCTCTCCCTGCTTGTGCTCTCTCACTCTCTCTTTCTCTCTCTGACAAATAAATAGATAAATCCTTAAAAAAATGAAGATAATATTGGGTAGTGTTGATCTAATTCCTGGCATTTATCTTATAATGAACTTTTGGATTTCTGCATAAGTATAAATAAAAGCTATAATCTGTTGAACCAAGACTATAGAAGCCATGTCAGAAGGTAAACTATTTAGATATGTACACTAATGATGATTTGTAATAATTTTAAATGTGTGTAGACAAACATGTTAACATTACCTAGCACATCATGCTCATGATGCCAAAAAATTTAATGTTTAGGATAATGACAAAAGGGATATTTAAATTTAGAAAAGAGTCAATTTTTAAAAAATAGTAAGCATTAATAATAAAAGTGTTGAAAATATAACAGATATTAGGAAAGTGGTATAAAAATGACCAAGAGTTAAGCTTTAGGAGAACTTTCAGTAAAACTCAAGCTACAGAGGGCAGTATATATATTTATAAACTGAACTCATTGAATCTTTATAATCAAATAATAAAATATTCCTTGGGTTTAGTCTATATTTAATCAGAGTTTTCAAAGTTCATGGACACTACTAATCAAATTGGTAAATGACCTAGAAGGGAAAGATTTTAATTTGAAGCAAACACAGGATATGATTGAAAGAGAGAATGGAGAAGAGGAGGATGGTGGAACTACAGAGGGGATGAGAGTGATGGAGAGAGAGAAAGGGAGAGAGAGAATGCACCTAAATTTTTATGTTTCTAAAAATCCTTGCTTCTGGTAAATTCAAACATTTTATTTAATTTAGTAAGGGTTTCCTTTTAGTTTTTAGATTAGGACTAGATGTTTAATTTGTGTCAGATACAAAAATATTTCATTTTTGCCTGTCTCAGAAAGGCAGACATATCCAAAGTAAACTTATAAAATGTGATTTTATTCACTCACACAAATAAGAAAATGTAGTGTTGCCACCTAGAACAATAGATATGGGAGGGCAAGTACTCTGAGCACAGAAGGTCTTCCTCCAGATTTCCAGAACACTACATTCTCCTATATATATGTTTTACTGGAGAGAAAAAAAATAAGAAAGAAAAAAAAGTCTTTAATCGTTGTTATTTTTGAAAAAAAGAAATTCCAAATAAAACTAAATGTACTTTGAGTCTGTGTCTTGAACTAATGAAATAATAGACCAAGGGGTGTTTGCATTTATCCAACTCATTATACTAAAACACTGACTTAGAAGTCCAATTTTTTAAGAATTTACTGTCAGTATGGACAGTATTAATTATTTTCCCACTGACTATACTCCCAGAATACAGAAAACACATGTAACACACACACACACGCACACACACACACACACCACATTCTATCTATTTGTCTAGAGATATTATACTATAACATAATTTAATATTAAATTTATATATAATATTTTATTTTATAGTTTATAATATCAAATTATAATGTTTTGAAGTTTTAAGTATTTTTACATTTTTACACTTTCCAAACATTTTTACATCAGTCATTTCAAACAGATAGCTTATGATCATTCAAAAAAAAGCATGAGGGAACAATTAGGTGGCAGAGGAGTAAAAAGACCCTTGAACACAGTGTGTTCCTTGAACACAGCTAGATAAATATCATATCATTCTGAACACCCAAGAAATTTATCTGAGGACTGGAAGAAAAAACTGCACAACTAGAGGGAGAAAAAAAAACAAAACACATCATGGAAGGTATGAGGTGAGAAGATGTGATCTAGGGGGAAAGAATTACAGGTGCTGTGGAGGGGGAAGAGCCCTGATCACAGAGAAAGGAGAGACAGAGAGAGAACAGCACACAGGGGGTTGCGCACACACACACACACACACACACACACACACAAAGTCCCCAAAACCAGTGACTTGGAAAACAAGAGGCTCTAATTATCACAAGTTTTATAAACAGTGGAGCTCCAAGACTGAAATTTTAGAAGTCTGCACCATGGCAGGTGTAGAGCCTGGAAGGTGAAGCAGTGCTCCTGTGGAGAAGGAGGGCAGAGGCCTGAGAGTGGACAATGTGGTCTGAGGAGCCCCTAAGTCACACTAGGAAAGACAGTTATCTTTCTTGAAGTGCATTTAGGAAAGGTATCCCTGCTTCTTAGGTGACAAAGGAGTCTGAGGGCATCATTGTGCTGTTTACCAAAGGGGCAGAGACACTTGCTGAGGACAGCTAACATGAATATCAGCTTTCTGCTGCACTTTACTATAAACGTCAAGCCCCTGCACATGTGTGCAACTGCCCTGCTGGGATGCATCAGCCATGGTAGAGTGAAACCCTCCCCCAGAGGATCAGCAGGGCTCCATCTCATGCTAAGTCTCTAAAATTTGGATATTTGAAACTAGTCACTATTCCTGAGATAAAACATTGGAGCAATGCACTGCTGGGTAGGCAGATGGCCTGGACAGACATGGTGAAGGCAGGGATCTGAGGGATGACGGGGATCCATGAGGGGAGATGGTTTGCTCTTCTGTGGAGGCTTCCTTGACAACAGTGGCTCAAACTCCCCTCTCCAGGGACAACAGTGTGGGCTGATGCTAATTTTATCCCCCATCAATCAGCAGAGACAGACTTCAAGGAACAGCAAAGTATCTGAAGTGGAGGCTTGAGCTGTAAGCATGAAGCCCTACTCTCCTGCAATCTGCAGGTGCTTTTTTACAAGGCTGAGTATGCCTGAGAGCCAGAGAGGCAACAAACCCTCCTCGCAGAAGACCAGCACAAACCTCACACACTACAAACCAAGCCCACTGTCTGTGGAGTGTTGCAAAGCTTCAGCTCCAGACCAGTTTTAACAAACAAACCAATGTACACATAGTTAAAACTTCCATGCACTAAACAAGGTCCAAACACTCCCCGTTGCAGGCAAGGATAAACCACAGAGGACTGGCCTGAGGGGAAAAGCAACAAAAACATAACAATAGAGTGCACATAGGATACACCAGAAACATTTCCTGAGGTACCAGGTCTTTGAAAATATATGACTTCTTAATAAAGCTATTACTCTCAGGAGGAGGAAACCTAACAGGCTTTCCCAACACACAGAAGGAGACAGAGATCTAGATAAAAGGCCAAGATGGAAGAATTGGTCCCAAAAGATAGAACAAGGAAAGGTCATGACCAGGGATCCAATTGAAACAGATATAAGTAATATGCCTGATCTGGATTTTAAAATAACAGCCATAAAGATACTAGCTGGCTTTGAGAAAAGCATAGAAGACACCAAGGAGTCCCTTACTGCAGAGATAATAGGACCTAAAAACTAGTCAGGCCAAAATTAAAAAATACTATAACCAAGATGTGAAACTAACTGGATGTAGTGACTATAAGGATAGAAGTAGGAGAATGAATAAGTGCTATAGAAAATAAAATTATGGAAAATAATGAAGCTAAAAAGAAGGAAAGGAAAGTATTGGTTAGTGAAAGTAGACTTAGGGAATCCAGTGACTCCATAAAGCATAATAAGACTGGCATTATAGGAGTTCCAGAGGAAAAAGAGGAGGAAAGGGGAAGAAAGTTTATTTGGGAAAATTATAGCTGAAAACTTCCCTAATCTGGGGAAGGAAACACATACAAATCCAGGAGGCAAAGAGAACTCCCATCAGAATTAACAAAAGCAGACCAACATACTGTAGTAAAAAATTTACAAAATACAGAACTAAGGAAAAAAATCCTGAAAGCACCAAGGGAAGGAAATCCTAATTTACAAGGGAGGACAGATAAGGTTAGCAGCAGATATAGTCACAGAAACTTGGCAGACCAAAAGAAAGATGTATGATATATTCAACATGCTGAATGTGAAAAGTATACAGCCAAGAATATTTTACCCAGCAATGTTGACATCCAGAATAGAAAGAGAGATAAAAGTTTCCCATACAAACAAAAAGTAAAGGAGTTCATAGCCACTAAACCAGCACTACAAGAAATATTAAAGGGACTCTCTGACTGGGGAAGAAAGACCAAAAGCAACAAAGACTAGAAAGGAACAGAGAAAATTTCCAGGAGCAACGAATTTACAGGTAATACAATAACACTAAATGCTAATCTATTAATAATCACTCTGAATGTAAATGGACTAAATGTTCCAATCAAAAGAAATAGGATATCAGAATGGATTAAAAAAAATGACTGCCTAAAAACGACTCTTTTGAGACCTAAAGACACATGCAGATTGAAAGTGAGGGGATGGAGAACCATCTGCCAAGGTAATGGACATCAAAAGGAAACCATAGTAGCTATGACTTCTTTGAATTATGTCACATAAACTAGATTTTAAAGCAAAGACTGTAATAAGTGATGAAGAAGGACACTATATCATAATTAAGGTATCTATACAACCAGATCTAGCAGTTATAAATATGTATTATTCTAATATGGGCACACACAAACATAAAAATCAATTAATAAAAAACATAAGGAAATTTATTAATGAAAATACAAAAACAGTAGGGGACTTTAACAACCCACTTACAACAAAGGCCAGAATACCTAAGCAGAAAATGAATAAGGAAACAATGGCTTTGAATGGCATACTGGGCCAGATGGACTTAACAGATATATTCAGAACATTTTATCCGAAAGCAGCAGAATATACATTCCTTTGGAATGCACATGGAATACTCTCCAGAAGAGATCACATACTGGGTAACAAATCAGCCCTCAACAGGTAAAAAAAAAAAAAAAAAAAAAAGATGGAGATCATACCATGTATAGTTTCTGACCACAACACTATGAAACTTGAAGTAACCACAAGAAAAAATTTGGAACGACCACAAACACATGGAGCTTAAAGAACATCCTACTAAATAATGAATGGATTAACCAAGAAATTAAAAAAAAATTAAAAAATACATGGAAGCAAATTAAAATGAAAACCCACTGGGACACAGCAAAAGCTATCCTAAGAGGGAAGTATATGGCAATACAGGCCTACCTCAAGAAGGGAGAAAAGTACTACATACACAACCTAAACTTACACCTAAAGAAGGTAGAAAAAAAAAAGTAAATGAAACCAAAAGCCAGAAGAAGGGAAATAATAAAGATTAGAGCAAAAATCAATGATATAGAAACAAACAAAACCCCAGTAGAACAGACCAATGAAACTAGGAGGTACTTCTTTGAAAGAATTAATAAAATTGATAAACCCCTATGAGACTTACAAAAAAATAAATAAATAAAGGACCCAATAAATAAAACCATGAATGAAAGGGGAGAGATTACAACCAACACCACAGAAATACAAGTGATTATGACAGAATATGATAAAAAAATTATATGTCAACCAGCTGGGCAATTTGGAAGAAATGGATGACCTGCTAAAAGCATATAAACTACCCAAAGTTTAACAGGAATAGAAAATTTGAACAGACCAGTAACCAGCAATGAAAATGAATCAAAATAAAAAATTCCCCAAAAAGTAAAATTCCAGGACCAGATGGCTTCCCAGGGGAATTCTACCAAACATTTAAAGAGGAGTTAATACCTATTTTTCTCAAACTATTCCAAAAAAATAGAAATGGATGGAAAACTTCCACATTCATTCTATGAGGCCAGAATTACCCTGACTCCAAAACTAAAGATCACACTAAAAAGGAGTATTAGACTAATATCTCTGATGATCATGGATGTAAAATTTTTCAACAAGATACTAGCAAATCGAATCCAACAGTATGTTAAAAGAATTAAAAGTGGGATTTATTCCTGGCCTGCAGAGATGGTTCAATATTCTCAAATCAATCAGTATGACATGGCACATTAATAAAAGAAAGTATAAGAAACATATGATCCTGTCAGTTGATATAGAAAACGCATTTTTTTCATTTTATTTTATTTCTTTTAGGTGTTCCAAAATTCATTGTTTATGCACCACAACCAGTGCTCCATGTAATATGTGCCCTCTCGATAAAAACCTTCAGGAAAGCAGAGACAGAGGGAACATGACTCAACATTATAAAGTTCATATATGAAAGACCCACAGCTAATATCATCCTCAATGGTCAAGAACAAGACAGGGATGTCCATCCTTACCATTGTTATTTAACATAGTACTGGAAGACCTAGCCTCAGTGATCAGACAAAAAAGGAAATGAAAGGCATCCAAATTGGCAAGGAATAAGTCAAACTTTCACTCTTTGAAGATGACATCATATTCTATGTAGAAAACCCAAAAGCCTCTGCCATAAAATTGCAAGACCTGATACATGAATTCAGTAAAGTCACAGGATACAATATCAATGTACATAAGTTGGTTGCATTTCGGTATAGAAATAATGAAGCAGCGAGAGAAATCAAGGAATGAGTCCCATGTATAATTGCACACAAAAAAACATAGGATACATAGGAATCAACCTAACCAAAGAGATAAAAGATTAGTACTTCTATAGAACACTTATGAAAGAAATGGGGGAAGACACAAAGAAATGGAAAAACATTCCATGCTCATCGATTGGAAGGACAAACTTTATTCAAATATCTATAGTATCCAAAGCAATCTACACATTCAATACAGTGCTTATAAATATCCCACCAGTATTTTTCACAGAACTAGAACAAACAATCTTCAAACTTGTATGGAACCACAAAAGACCTCAAATATCCAAAGCCATCTTGAAAAAGAAAAGTAAAACCAAAGGCCTCACATCAAACTGTATTACAAAGCTGTAGTCATTGAGACAGTATGGTACTGGCAACTAAAAAAAGACACATATTGGTATTCTATACCAATGCAGTGGTATAGAAACCCCACATATTAACCCACAATTATAAGGTCAACTAATCTTTGACAAAGCAGGAACAAATATCCAAAGGAAAAATGTCAGTCTCTTCAACAAATGATGGTAAAACTGGACAGCAACATGAAGAAGAATGAAACTGGACTACTTTCTTACACATACACAATGATAAATTCAAAATAGATGAAAGACCTAAAGGTGAAACAGGAAGCCATCCAAATCCTACAGGAGAACACAGGGAGCAACCTCTTTGGCACTGGCCATAGCAACTTCTTAGTAGACATATCTCTAGGGGCAAGGGAAACACATGCAAAAATGAACTATTTGGGCTTGATGAAGAGAACAAGCTTCTGAATGGAAAAGGAAACAATCAACAAAACTAAAAATCAACCTAGAGAATGGGAGAAGATACTTGCAAATGATATAACTGATAAATGGTTAGTATCCAAAATCTATAAAGAACTTATTAAACTCAGCACCCCAAAAACAAATAACCCAGTTCATAAATAGGCAGAAGATATGAATAGTCATTTTTGCAAAGAATACATACAGATGGCTAATAGATAAATGAAAAGATGCTGAATACCCATCATCATCAGGGAAATACAAATCAAAACCGTGAAGAGATACCACCTCACTTCTGTCAGAATGGCTCAAGTTAGCAACACAAGAAACAACAGATGGTGAGAATGCAGAGAAAGGAGAACACTTCTCCCCTCCCCCTCCCCTCCCCTCCTCCCTCCCCCTCCTCCCCCTCCCCCTCCCCCTCCTCCTCTCCTCCTCCTCCTCCTCCTCCTCCTCCTCCTCCTCCTTCTTCTATTTACATGTAATGTATTACTTGCCAAAAGGGTACAGGTCTGTGAATCATCAGGCTTACACATTTCACAGCATTCATCATACCACATACCCTCCCCAATGTCCATAACCCAGTCACCCTATTCCCCCCACCAGCAACCCTCTGTGTGTTTCATGAGATTATGAATCTCTTACGGTTTTTCTCCCTCCCCAGTCCCATCTTGTTTAATTTTTCCTTCCTTTCCCCCCACAATCCCGTCCTGCCTTTCAAATTCCTCATATCAGGGAGATCATATGACAATTGTCTTACTCTGATTGGCTTCTTTCACTTAGCATAATACCCTCGAGTTCCATCCACGTCATTGCAAATGGCAAGATTTGGGGGTTTGTTTTGATGACTACATAGTATTCCATTATATATAGATACCACATCTTCTTTATCCATTCATCTGTTGCTGGACATCTAGGTTATTTTCATAGTTTGGCTATTGTGGACATTGGTGCTATAAACGTTCAGGTGCATGTGCCCTTTTGGATCACTACAAATTATCTTTAGGGTAAATACCAGTAGTGTGATTGTTGGGTGTAGAGTAGCTCTATTTTCAAATTTTTAAGGAAACTCCATACTGTTTTCCAGAGTGGCTGCACCAGCTTTCATTACAACCAACAATGTAGGAAGGTTCCCCTTTCTCCACATCCTCCCCAACACCTGTCATTTCCTGACTGGTTAATTTTAGCCATTCTGACTGGTGTAAGGTGGTATCTCACTGTGGTTTTGATTTGTATTTCCTTGATGCTGAGTGATGTTGAACAATTTTTCATGTGTCTGTTGGCCATTTGGATGTCTCTATGCAGAAATGTCTATTCATGTCTTCTGCCTACTTCTTGATTGGATTATTTGTTGTTTGGGTGTTGAGTTTGAGAAGTTCTTTATAGATTTTGGATAGTAGCCCATTATCTGATATGTCATTTGCAAATATCTTCTCCCATTCTGTCAGTTGTCTTTGGTTTTGTTGACTGTTTTCTTAGCTGTGAAAAACTTTTGATATTGATGAAATCCCAATAGTTTCAATTTTGCCCTTGCTTCTGTCACTTTTGGCAATGTTTTTAGGAAGAAGTTGCTGTGGCTGAGGTCAAAGAGGTTGCTGCCTGTGTTCTTCTTAAAGATTTTGATGGATTCCTGTATCACATTGAGGTCTTTCATCCATTTTGAGTCTATTTTTGTGTGTGGTGTAAGGAAATGGTTCAGTTTCATTCTTCTGAATATGGCTCTCCAATTTTCCCAATACCATTTGTTGAAGAGACTGTCTTTTTTTCCTTAGGACATTGTTTCCTGCTTTGTCAAAGATTAGTTGACCATAGGCTTGAGGGTCCATTTCTGGGCAAGGAAAACACTTTTAAACTGCTGGTGGGGATGTAAACTGGTGCAGCCACTCTGGAAAACAGTATGGAGGTTCCTCAAAAGTTAAAATTGAACTACCCCACAGTCCATCAATTGCAGTACTAGGTATTTACCCAAAAAATACAAAAATACTAATTAAAAGGGATATATATATATATATATAGCCTTTTTATATATATATATATATATATGAATATTACTCAGCCACCAAATGGAATGACATCTTGCCATTTGCAATGATGAGGATGGAGCTAGAGTGTATTATTCTAATTGAAATAAATGATTCACAGAAAGACAAATACCATATTATTTCACTCATGTGGAATTTAAAAATTGAAACAGATAAACATAGGGGAAGGAAGAAAAAAAGAGAGGGAGGCAAACTGTAAGAGACTCTTAAGTATAGGGAACAAACTGAAGGTTGCTGAATGGGAGGTGGGTGGGGTACACTAAATGGGAGATGGATATTAAGGAGGGCACTTGTTGTGATGAGCACTAGGTGTTATATGTAAATGATGAGTCGCTAAATTCTACTCCTCAAACCAATATTACACTATATGTTAACTAAGTAGAATTTAAATAAAAACCTGAAACAAAAAATTAAAGAAAAGAAAAGGGAAGCATGAAGAACTTTAAATGCTTTACTAAGCAAATTAACCTCATTTCATTTTTAGATAGGTTGCTATACTAGCACATTAGTGGAATGATACAGTCCCAATATATCTTGATCTTTGCAAGTCATTTCACAAGATCTTTTATGATTTCCTTGTGGAAAAAATAATGAAATGTGGGATAAATTCTAGGACACTTGGATGAAGAACATGTTGAATAGATATATGCATGAAGTACTAATGAATGGAATTCTATGAAGCAACATAGGCTAGTTGTACAACGTTGAGCACTTGTCAGACTATAGAATTGAGTTAGAAATACATGGTCACAAAAGAGTGTCAGGATAATGAGGAATAGTCAAAAGCATACCATATAAGAAATATTCAAAATAATTGAAGCTGTTTCACTTGGGGATTTGTGGAGACTATCAGTTTTCACAGCTCTCTGAAAAGATGGTGAGTTCTCTCTTCTGGAAAAGCTTGAGGATGAACTGAATGAGTTTTTGTCAAAGATATTGGAGAGGATGTTATAAAGTGAGAGACTGAGTCAGGTGGTCTTTAAAGCTTCCTTAACCCTAAGAGAATATGTGTCATTAACTTTTAATTCGTTCTGTAAATACTTACTGAGCTCCGACTAAGGGTCAGGCACAATTCTGGGAGTGAGAGAAGCAGTGGAGAATAAGAAAAAAATTCTATCCTAATAAGGTTACATTCTTTTGGAAGAAATGGGAACTACCTAAGAAAACAAATAAATATTTAAGATAATGTCAGATAGTGACAATGTTAAAAAGAAAGCATCTTTAATCATTTGCTCCTTGTAAAAACTGGAATTTAGATATTTTGATTTCAGGACCAGTGTTACACTCATTAAACTTATTACTTCAAAGTTACCCTGGGATTTGTCAGTAAAGACTGGGAGAGGAAAGCTAACATTGGTGATTCCCTCTAACGTGTATTACAGGATTGTCATAAAAGGGGAAATTAACAGTGTTAGATTCACAGTCAGTAAAAAGCCATGGTTCTTGGGGCAACATTCAGCATGACCTGGAAGCTGTGAAAGAGGGTGCATGCATGAGCCCATGACTGCTAACAATTGCAAAGTCACAAAGTGCAGAGATGTTCACAGGTTCCTGTGACTCTCCTAAGAGAGGTGTGTGGGCATGAATTGCACAAGTCTGTAGAGGTTGGTACATGCAGAGTTGGAAATGGATTGATCCGGAGGATTTGCTGAAAGAGGAGGGACCCTGACATTGAGGCAGAAAGATGCCAGGAAAAAAAGCCATGCAGCCAACCAGCCCACAATAAGCCCAACCCACTGACAAGGGGTAGGGCAACTCTACCAAGGCAAAGGCACCTGAGAAGCCAAGGAGCAGGCCCCTCCCCCAGAAGACAGACTGGAAGAACAAGTGAATGACAAGCTTATTTCCCACAGGACTGTAAAACTCCAGTGCAATGGGAAAATAATATAGGGAGCTTCAGGTGTTCCCTCATGACTGTTCTATACTCTGACTCAAATTTTACATTTCTTTTTAGTTTATTTTCCCATTCTCATTTTTTAACCCTGCTCCTATTTCAGATAGATTCATATTTCCCAACCTGTGTTTTTAAGTTGCTTCTCAACTTTTACTTTCTTTTTTACATATATGTTTATAGATTTATGTTCCATACTAATCCATTTCTCACTCTATTCAATTTTATCTTGAATACATATATATGTATATATATTTTGTATATATATATATATACAAAATTTCAAAGAATGTCTGCAGAATATATATATGTACATATACATATATATGTACATATACATATGTACATATACATATATATATTCTGCAGACATTCTTTGCAGACATACATATATATATGTATGTATATATATATATATATATATATATATTCTGCAGACATTCTTTGAAATTTTGTGATATGGAGTCTTTTCTAACACAGACCAAAAATCAAGCAGGAACAAACAGATCACCTTGCTATGTCCATCCTGAGAAATTATAATTTCTATCCTAGTACCCCCTCTATCTTTTCTTTTTCATTCTTTTTTATTGTTTTGGACCATTTTGGCTTTGATAGTGTATCTGTGGTAACCACTTCAGATTTTTTCACAAGTGCATTTTGCTTGGGTCATGACTGATATTTTGGACTTTGTACATTCCTTCAACTTTCCCTCAACAGAATGACTAGAAGGAGAAACTCATAACAAAGAAAAGAACCAGAGACAATGACCTCTGCCAATATAGAATCTCTAAGGGCAGAAAAGTGATCTAATCAGGCTATGAATGAGATGAAATCTAAACTGGATACTCTAACAGCCAGGGTAAATGAGGCAGAAGAAAGAATTCAAGATCTAGAAGATAAGCTGAAAGAAAGGAAGGAAGCTGAGGAAGATAGGGCTATGCAGGTAGAAGACCATGAGAACACACTTAGATCAATGATGCCATGAAACTTTCCAATGAGAGCATTATTGGGATACTCAAGGGGGTTGGGAGAGAAAGAAGACTAGAAGGTATATTGGATCAAATCAGAGCTGAGGACTTCTTTAATCTAAGGAATGAAACAAGCATTTGTGTACAAGAGGCAGAGATCAATAAAAATAGACCCAAATCCTGGCATGTAATAGTGAAAATTGCAAATCTTAAAACTAAGCAAGCTACCCTGAGAGCAGCTTGGGGGAAGAGATTTCTTACATACAGAGGAAGAAAACCAGAATAACATCAGACCTATCCACAGAGACCTGGAAAGCCAGAAGGGGCTGGCAAGACTTATTCCGAGTACTAAATGAGAAGTATATACGGCCAAGAATACTTTATCCAGCAAGGCTGTCATTCAGGATGGATGGAGAGATAAAGAGTTTCTAGGACAGGCAGAAACTGAAAGAATGTCTGACTGCCAAGCCAGCCCTTAAAGAAATATTGAGATTCTAGGAAAGAAGAAATACCTTCAGGATGACAAGATGGCGGGGTAGTAGGAAGAGGCGCCTTTTCAGCTGGTACCCCAAAGTGAGCTGATTACCTACCAAAGAACTCCGATCACCCATGAAATCAGCCTGAGTTCAGAATTATAAATGTCTGGATCTCTACAGGGGCAGAAGACGCCAGTGAGCAGGTAAAGCGGAATGGGAACTGCGGACTGATATCGGAAGATAAACAAAAGGGGGAGGGAGCCACCAGAGGCGACCGGTTGGAAACTAATACCCTAATACGAGCGAGAGTGCCCTGCGTCTGGGGACCAGCATTAACTTGGAGACTGGTTGAAAGCACTCCAAAAGAGCAAAGGATCACGGGGGGAAATTGTGGGAATCGGGGAGGCTAGGGACAGGGGCTTAAGTCCCTGGCCCCAGACAGCCTCCCCTGGCGCTGAGGCAGAGAGAGTGCGGCGGAGAAACCACTCTTGGTCCCTAAGCCGCCAGCGCGCCCAAGAATGGGTGGGTTCTGGCTCCTGTGAGGGGATGGGAGCCCCGCCGGTCTGCAGAACGTGCGCTAGCCCTACCACAAAGCTCCAGATACGCACGCCCGTCCCTCATGCTCCCCTGAGTTACAAAGGCCCGGCCGGCGCTCTTTGACCTGTGCCATTGTTTCAAAACCTAAGCCGGCTGCCCGAAACTCTTCCCCTGACAGAGGCGCGCAAAAGCCCAGCCTGGGGCTTACGGACCAGCACCCCATTCTCAGTGCCCCAGACAAGCGCCCGACCCATAGCTGCCTCTGAAAAGAGGTGCGCGCAAGCCGGGCACTCCCAGCCCGAGCCAGCAGCAAAATCTCAGTGTGCGACTGCTGCTTGGAACCTCTCTGGCAGTTGGGAGCTCCCAGACAGCCGCCACTGCCTTGGCTTTGGGTACGAGCAAAAGATCCTATGCCCCCCCGGGTCTGCAACTTGGAACCTGCTCTGCCAGCGGCCAAGGGGGAATTTATTCAGCTTCTGCACCCAGACTAAGGCTTCTCTCTGAGAGGGAGATCAGGGTGCAGTTTGATTTCTTCTAATACTACAAAAACCATCAAAGGCGGTCAAGGTGAGAGGAAAAAAGTGAACAAGCATAAAAACCGCTTTTTATGCCTGAAAGCCTGAAAAAAAAAAAAACAGTTTCCCCAGATCCCACCCCCTTGAGGAAACATCATTGACTGACAACGCACGTGGCAGGCCCCTCCCCCAGAAAACAAACCAAGAAAGAAAAAAAAAAGGACTACAAGAGAACCACCACTACTTCATAGGAAAACTTGTATTGTTCACTCGTTTCCACTATTCCGGTTCATATTTTCTTTTTTTTTTTTTAAACATAGGTAATTTTTTTAACCTATTTACCATCACAGCAAGCTGTAGAGTACATCAAATTCCATAATACCTTTCTAACCTGAACATTTTGATACATACACCTAGGTTTTTCTTTTGCATTACTATTTTTTGAATTCCTACTTTTTTTTAAGTTTTAGTTTAGTTTAGTCTAGTTTATTCCTTTTTATTTTTATCTTCTAATATTCATATAGAGTTAAACTTCAAAGTAATCTCCTTTCCCCAATCAATACTACCCTATAGGTAAACCAATTTTTAATCCCCTGTATCTTAGGAAAGTTGAGTCCTTTAACAAAGATATCAAGATACATCCAGGAAGAATCAAAACAACCTTCCTCGCACACACTGAGAATTTATAACCACTCTCCCATCTTTTTCTCCCACCAGTGTTTCTGTGTTTTCTGTGTTTGTCCTGATAGCATATAAATTTTACACTTGTGGTTCTTTTTGATGAGGTTCTTTCTCTACTTGCATATATATATATATTTTTTTTTCTCTTGCCATATACTTGTATCAGTCTTTTTATCTCTTTTTGTTTGTCTACTTCATAAATCTTACCTTGGGGCCCATCTGGGCTAAACCTTCTTTTTCATCTTCCCTTTCTTTCCTGTCTCTCTCTCTCTCTTTTTTTTCTTTTTTTTCTTTTTCTTCTTCTTCTTTTCTTTTCTTTTCTTTTTCTTTTTCTTTTCTTTTGTCTCTCGTATGGGTGGGGAATCCTGATTGTTCAGAAGTGTTCCAGGGTGCACCTTGACTGAGTTGATACATCCAGCTACATCTGTTCAGTCATCTCCCACCAAAATGACTAGGAGGAGGAAGGCCCAACAGAAGAAAAATACAGAGGATGGACCTTCTGCAACAGAGCTAACGGCTATCAACATAAACAATATGTCAGAAAGAGAATTCAGGCTAACAATTAACCAGGCAATAGCTAGGTTGGAGAAAGCCATGGATGAACAAACAGAATTGATTAGGGCCGAACTGAAAGCGACCAGACAGGATGTTCACAATGTTAGGGCGGAGCTCAAAGCTACCAGGGAGGAGGTTCACAATGCTCTCAATGAGTTCCAATCTAATCTAAACTCTCTCAAAGCTAGGGTAACTGAGACAGAAGATAGAATTAGTGATCTGGAGGACAAACAGATAGAGAGAAAGGATCAGGAGGAAGCCTGGAACAAACAGCTTAGAAACCACGAAAACAGAATCAGGGAAATAAATGATGCCATGAAACGTTCCAACATCAGAATTATTGGAATCCCTTAAGGGGAGGAGAAAGAAAGAAGTCTAGAAGATATAGTGGAACAAGTCCTTCATGAAAATTTTCTCAATCTCGTGAATGGAACCAGCGTTCATGTCCTAGAGGCTGAACGGTCTCCATCCAAGATTCTTCATTCCAAAAAAAATCACGACACCTGATAGTCAAATTGATTAATTATAATTGTAGGTATAATCTCTTGAAAGCCACCAGGGCAAAGAGGCTCCTTACTTACAGAGGGAAACCCATCAGAATAACGTCAGACCTGTCCACAGAGACCTGGCAAGCCAGAAGAGGCTGGAAAGATGTATTCAAGGCACTAAATGAGAAGAACATGCAGCCAAGAATACTTTATCCATCAAGATTGACATTCAAAATGGATGGAGAGATAAAGAGTTTTCAAGACCGGCAAGGCTTAAAAGACTATGCAACCACCAAGCTGACACTGCAGGAAATATTAAGGGGGCTCTATAAAATAGGAAAAATCCCAAGAATAGCATTGAACAGAAATATAGAGACAGTCTACAGAAAGAAAGACTTCAAAGGTAACTCGATGTCAATAAAAACGTATCTATCAATAATCACTCTCAATGTGAATGGCCTAAATGCACCCATAAAACGGACAGGGTTGCAGATTGGATAAAATGACAGGACCCATCCATATGTTGTCTACAAGAGACCCATTTTGAACCTAAAGATACACCCAGACTGAAAGTGAAGGGATGGAGAAGCATTTTTCATGGCAATGGGCCTCAAAAGAAGGCTGGAGTAGTGATTCTCATATCATATAAATTAGATTTTAAACTAAAGACTCTAGTCAGAGATACAGAAGGACACTACATAATCCTTAAAGGGACTATCCACCAAGATGATCTAACAATTGTAAATATCTATGCTCCCAATATGGGAGCAGCCAATTACTTAAGAAAACTGTTAATCAAGATAAAGAGTCATATTGATATGAATACACTAATCGTAGGAGATCTTAACACGCCTCTTTCAGAATTAGACAGATCATTGAAGCAGAAAATCAATAAAGAAACAAGAGCATTGAATGACACATTGGAGCAGACAGACCTCATAGATATATACAGAACATTCCACCTTAAAACAACAGAATACTCATTCTTCTCAAGTGCACACGGAACCTTCTCCAGAATAGACCACATACTGGGTCACAAATCAGGACTCAACCGATACCAAAAGACTGAGATGATTCCCTGAATATTCTCAGATCACAATGCTTTGAAACTGGAGCTCAATCACAAGGAAAAGTTCCGAAGGAACTCAAACACCTGGAAGCTAAAGACCACCTTGTTTAAGAATGCTTGGATCAACCAGGAGATCAAAGAAGAACTGAAACAATTCATGGAAACCAATGAGAATGAAGACACTTCGATCCAAAACCTATGGGATACAGCAAAGGCAGTCCTAAGGGGGAAATACATAGCCATCCAAGCCTCCCTCAAAAAAACTGAAAAATCTAGAACACAGCAGCTGTCTCTATACCATAAAGAACTTGAAAATCAACAACAAATCAAACCAAGTCCACACATAAGAAGGGAAATCATCAAGATTAGAGCTGAGATCAATGAGGTAGAAACCAGACATACAGTAGAACGTATCAATGAAACTAGAAAGCTGGTTTTTTGAAAGAATCAATAAGATCGATAAGCCACTGGCCACACTAATCCAAAAGAAAAGAGAGAAAGCCCAAATTCATAAAATCATGAATGAAAAGGGAGAGAGCACCACGAACACCAAGGAAGTAGAAACAATCATCAGAAGTTATTATCAACAGTTATATGCCAATAAGCTTAGCAACCTAGATGAAATGGATGCATTCCTGGAAAACTATAAACTCCCCAAACTGAACCAGGAGGAAATCGACAACCTGAATAGACTGATATCTAATAACGAGATTGAATCAGTGATCAAAAACCTCCCAAAAAACAAGAGCCCAGGACCTGAGGGATTCCCTGGGGAATTCTACCAAACGTTCAAAGAAGAAATAACACCTATTCTCCTGAAGCTGTTTCAAAAAATTGAAGCAGAAGGAAAACTTCCCGACTCTTTCTATGAAGCCAGCATTACCCTGATCCCCAAACCAGGCAAGGACCCTACCAAAAAGGAGAATTTTAGACCAATATCACTGATGAATATGGATGCTAAGATTCTCAACAAGATCCTAGCCAACAGGATCCAACACTACATCAAAAAGATTATCCACCATGATTCAGGTGGGATTCATCCCTGGGCTACAAGGATGGTTCAACACTCGCAAATCAATTGATGTGTTACAACAAATTAATATGAGAAGAGAGAAGAACCACATGGTCCTCTCAATTGATGCACAAAAAGCATTTGACAAAATCCAGCATCCGTTCCTGATTAAAACGCTTCAAAGTGTAGGGATAGAGGGAACATTCCTGAACCTCATCAAATCTATCTATGAAAGACCCACAGCAAATATCATCCTCAATGGGAAAAAGCTTGCAGCCTTCCTGTTGAGATCAGGAACAAGACAAGGATGCCCACTTTCACCACTCTTGTTCAACATAGTATTAGAAGTCCTAGCAACAGCAATCAGACAACAGAGAGAAATAAAAGGTAACCAAATTGGTAATGAAGAAGTCAAGCTCTCTCTCTTCACAGATGACATGATTCTTTATATGGAAAACCCAAAAGACTCCACCCCCAAACTACTAGAACTCATACAGCAATTCAGCAACGTGGCAGGATACAAAGTCAATGTGCAGAAATCAGTGGCTTTCTTATACACTAACAAATGAAAATACAGAAAGGGAAATTAGAGAATTGATTTCATTTACTATAGCACCAAGAACCATAAGATACCTGGGAATAAACCTAACCAAAGAGGTAAAGGATCTGTACTTGAGGAACTACAGAACACTCATGAAAGAAATTGAAGAAGACACAAATAGATGGAAGACCATTCCATGCTCTTGGATCGGAAGAATAAACATTGTTAAAATGTCTATACTGCCTAGAGCAATCTATACTTTTAATGCCATTCCGATCAAAATTCCACCGGTATTCTTCAAAGAGCTGGAGCAAATAATCCAGAAATTTGTATGGAATCAGAAGAGACCCCGAATCTCTGAGGAAATGTTGAAAAACAAAAATAAAGCTGGCGGCATCATGTTACCTGATTTCAAGCTTTATTACAAAGCTGTGATTACCAAGACAGTATGGTACTGGCATAAAAACAGACACATAGACCAGTGGAACAGAGTAGAGAGCCCAGATATGGACCCTCAACTGTATGGTCAATTAATCTTTGACAAAACAGGAAAAAATATCCAGTGGAAAAAGACAGTCTCTTCAATAAATGGTGCTGGGAAAACTGGACAGCTATATGTAGAAGAATGAAACTCGACCATTCTCTTACACCGTACACAAAGATAAACTCAAAATGGATAAAACACCTCAACGTGAGACAGGAATCCATCAGAATCCTACAGGAGAACATAGGCAGTAATCTCTTTGATATCAGCCACAGCAACTTCTTTCAAGATACGTCTCCAAAGGCAAAGGAAACAAAAGCGAAAATAAACTTTTGGGACTTCATCAAGATCAAAAGCTTCTGCACAGCAAAGGAAACAGTCAACAAAACAAAGAGGCAACCCACGGAATGGGAGAAGATATTTGCAAATGACACTACAGACAAAAGGTTGATATCCAGGATCTATAATGAACTCCTCAAACTCAACACACACAAAACAGGCAAACACATCAAAAAATGGGCAGAAGATATGAACAGACACTTCTCCAATCAAGACATACAAATGGCTATCAGACACATGAAAAAATGTTCATCATCACTAGCCCTCAGGGAGATTCAAATTAAAACCACATTGAGATAGCACCTTACACCAGTTAGAATGGCCAAAATTAACAGAACAGGAAACAACATGTGTTGGAGAGGATGTGGAGAAAGGGGAACCCTCTTACACTGTTGGTGGGAATGCAAGTTGGTGCGGCCTCTTTGGAGAACAGTGTGGAGATTCCTCAAGAAATTAAAAATAGAGCTTCCCTATGACCCTGCAATTGCACTCCTGGGTATTTACCCCAAAGACACAGATGTCATGAAAAGAAGGGCCGTCTATACCCTAATGTTTATAGTAGCAATGGCCACAGTCGCCAAACTATGGAAAGAACCAAGATGCCCTTCAACGGATGAATGGATAAGGAAGATGTGGTCCATATACACGATGGAGTATTATGCCTCCATCAGAAAGGATGAATACCCAACTTTTGTAGCAACATGGACGGGACTGGAAGAGATTATGCTGAGTGAAATCAGTCAAGCAGAGAGAGTCAATTATCATATGGTTTGACTTATTTGTGGAGCATAACAAATAGCATGGAGGACAAGGGGCATTAGAGAGGAGAAGGGAATTTGGGTAATTGGGAAGGGGAGGTGAACCATGAGAGACTATGGACTCTGAAAAACAATCTGAGGGCTTTGAAGTGGCGGGGGGGTGGGAGGTTGTGGTACCAGGTGGTGGGTATTATAGAGGGCACGGCTTGCATGGCGCACTGGGTGTGGTGAAAAAATAATGAATAATGATTTTCTGAAAATAAATAAATTGGAAAAAAAAAAGAAGAAATACCTTCAAGGGTAATATAGACCAGAAATTTACAATCTATTGAAACAGGGACTTTACAGGCAATACAATGGCACTAAATTCATTTCTTTCAAAAGTTATTGTGCTCAACATGAATGGGCTGAATGCTCCCATGAAAAGGCACAGGGTTTTGGATTGGGTAAAAAAGCAGGACCCATCCATATGCTGTCTACAAAAGACTCATTTTGAACCTAAGTCTCTTCCAGATTGAAAGTGAGGGGATGGAGAAACATTTATCATATCAGTGGACCTCAGAAGAAAGCTGAGGTAACAATTCCATATCAGATAAATTATATTTCAAACTAAAGACTGTAGTAAGAGATGTAGAGGGACACTATATCATACTTAAAGCGTCTATCCAACAAGAAGATCTAACAATTATAAATATCTATGCCCCAACATGAGAGCAGCCAACTACATAAACCAACTGTTAGTGAGAATAAAGGATCATATAAATAATAATATATCAGTAGTAAGAGACTTCAACACTCTACTCACAGAAATAGACCAATCTTCTAGTCAGAAAATCAACAAAGAAAAAAGATCTTTGAAGGACACATGGACCAGATGGACTTCATAGATATATACAGAACATTCCAAAAAAACAGAATACCCTTTCTTCCTGAGTTTACATGGAACATTTTCCAGAATAGATCGCATACTGGGTCATAAATCAGGTCTCAACCAATACCAAAAGATTGAGATTATTCCTTGCATATTTTCAGACAGCAGCGCATTGAAACTGGTACTGAACCATAAGGAAAAACTTAGAAGGAACACAAACACTTAGAGGTTAAATAGCATCCTACTAAAGAATGAATGGGTCAACCAGAAAATTAAAGAGAAACTTAAACAGTTCTTGAAACACAATGAAAATGAAAAAAACATCAGTTTAAAACTTACGGGTTTTAGTAGTTTTTTTTTTTTAAGATTTTATTTATTTATTTGACAGAGACAGATCACAAGTAGGCAGAGAGGCAGGCAGAGAGAGAGAGGAGGAAGCAGGCTCCCTGCTGAGCAGAGAGCCCGATGTGGGACTTGATCCCAGGACCCTGAGATCATGACCTGAGCCGAAGGCAGCGGCTTAACCCACTGAGCCACCCAGGCGCCCCTTTGTAACAAAGGCAGTCCCTCTTAGTACATAGTACTATGTACATAAGTACATAAGGCTACCAAGCCTCTCAAAAAAAAATTAGAAAAATCCCAAATGCATAAGCTAACCTTACATCTAAAGGAACTGGAAAAATAACAGCAGCAAAAGCCTAAACCAAGCAGGAGAAGAGACATAATGAAGATTAGAGAAGAAATCAATGAAATAGAAACTAGAAGAACAGTAGAAGAGATCAATGAAACTAGAAGCTGGTTCTTTGAAAGAATTAATAAGATCGATAAACCTCTGGCCAGACTTATCCAAAATAAAAGAGAAAGGACCCAAGTTTTAAAAAAATCATGAATGAAAGGGGAGAGATCACAACAAATACCAAAGAAATAGAGGCAATTTTTAGAACTTATTCTCTGCAGTTATATGCCAACAAACTAGGCAATCTGAAGAAACAGATGCATTACTGGACACTTATAAACTACTAAGACTAAAACAGGAAGGAATAGACAATCTGAGCAGACACATAAACAGCAAGAAAATTGATGCAGTAATCAAAATCTCCCAAAAACCAAGAGTCTAGGGCCAGATGGCTTCCTAGGAGAATTCTACTACACATTCAAAGAAGAAATACCTATTCTATTGAAGTTGTTCCAAAAAATAAAATGAATGAAAACTTTCAAACTCATTCTATAAGGCCAGCATTAACCTGATCCCAAAACCAGGTAAAGACCTGATCAAGATGGAGAATTACAGACCAATATCCCTGACGAGCATGGATACTAAAATACTCAACAAGATCCTAGCCAATAAGATCCAACATTACAATAAAAGGATTGTTCACCATGACCAGGTGGGATTTATTTCTGGGATGCAAGGGTGGTTCAACATTTACAAATCAATCAGTATGATAGATCACATTAAGAAGAGACAAAAACATATGATCCTCTTGATTGATGCAGAAAAAGCATTTGGCAAAATACAGCACCCTTTCCCAATTAAAACCCTTCAAAATATAGGGATAGAGATAACATACCAAAATATCATAAAAGCCATCTATGAAAATCCCACAGTGAATATCATTCTCAGTGGGGAAAAACTGAGGGTTTTTCCCCTAAGGTCAGGAACAAGATATGAATGCCCATTCTCAGCACTGTTGTTCAAAATAGTACTAGGAGTCCTAGCCTCAGTAATCAAACAACAAAAAGAAATAAAAGGCATTCAAATCAGAAAAGAAGAAGTCAAACTCTCTCTCTTCATAGATGACGTGATACTTTGTGTGGAAAACCCAAACACCTCTACTCTCAAATTATTAGAACTTATACAGCAATTCAGCAATGTGGCAGAATACAAAAATCAATGCAAGGAAATCAGTTGCATTTCTACACCCTAACAATGTGACAGAAGAAAGAGAAATTAAGGAATTGATTCCATTTACAATAGTACCAAAACCATAGGATACCTAGGAATAAACCTAACAAAAGAGGTAAAGGATCTCTACTCTAGAAACTATAGAACATTTATGAAAGAAAATTGAGGAAGACACAAAGAGATACAAAAACTTCCCACACTCATGGGTTGGAAGAACAAACATTGTGAAAATGTATATGCCACCTACAGCAATTGGTACTTTCAATGCAATCCATATCTAATATGATTAACTTTTTCAAGAGCTTGAACAAAGAATCTTAAAATTTGTTTGGAACAAGAAAAGACCCTGAATCACCAGGGAATTGCTGAAAAATAAAACTAAAGCTGCATTATAAGGGTGCATTATGTTGTCTGATTTCAAGCTGTATTACAAAGTTGTGATCAGCCAGACAGCATGGTATTGGCACAAAAACAGACATACAGATCAATGGAACAGAATAGAGACTCCAGCAATGGCCCCTCAACTCTATGGTCCACTAATATTTGACAAATCAGGAAAAAAAATCCAGTGGAAAAAAGATAGTCTCTTCAGTAAATGGTGCTGAGAAAATTGGACAGCTAAACACAGAAGAATGAAACTGGACCATTCTATTTCACCATACACAAAATGAACTCTATGTGGATAAAAGGCCTCCAAGTGAGATAGGAAACCACCAGAATCCTAGAGGAGAACATAGGCAGTAACCTTTTGACACTGGCCACAGTGACTTCTTTCAATACATGTCTCTAAAGGCAAGGGAAACAAAAGGAAAAGTGAACTTTTGGGACTTCATCAAGATAAAAAGCTTCTACACAACAAAGGAAATAGTCAACAAAATTAAGAGGCAGCCCACAGAATGGGAGAAGATACTGGCAAATGACATCCAGAAAAAGGACTATTATCTAAGATCTATAAAGAACTTCTGAAAACTCAACATCCAAAAAACCAATAATCCAGTCAATAAATGGGCAGAAGATATGAACAGACATTTCACCAAAGAAGACAAACAAATGGCTAACAAACACTTGAAAAAATGTTCAACATCAGTAGCAATCAGGGAAATACAAATCAAAACCACAATGAGATACCACCTTACACCAGTTAGAATGGCAAAAATTAACAAGAAAGGAAACAGTAAATGTTGGCCAGGGTGTGGAGAAAGGGGAACACTCTTACACTGTTGGTGGGAGTGCAAGTTCATATAGCCACTCTGGAACACAGTATGGAGATTTCATCAAGATGTTAAAAATAGAGGCACCCTGTGACTCAGCAATTGCACTACTAGGTATTTACCATAAAGATACAGACATAGTGAAAAGAAGGGGCACATGCATTCCAATGTCCATAGCAGCAAAGTCCACAATAGCCAAACTGTGGAAGGAGCTTAGATGCCCTTCAATAGATGAATGAATAAAGAAAATGTGGTCCATATATACAGTGGAATATTACTCAGCCATCAGAAAGGATGAATACCTACCATTTGTATTGACATGAATGGAACTGGAGGGTATTATGTTAAGTGAAATAAGTCAAGCAGAGAAAGACAATTATCATATGGTTTCACTCATATGAGAAACATAAGGAATAGTGCGGAGGACCATAGGAGGAAGGAGGGAAAACTTAATGGGAAGAAATCAAATTATGAAAGACTCTGGACTCCAGGAAACAAACTGAGAGTTATAGAAGGGAGAGGGGTGGGGAGATGGGTAACGGGGTCATGGGTATTAAGGAGAGCATGCATGGTGATGAGCACTGGGTGTTATATGCAACTAATGAATTATTGAACACTATATCAAAACTAATGATGGGGGGGCACCTTGATGGCTCAGTTTGGTTGAGCATCTGCCTTCAGCTAGGGTCATTATCTCAGGGATCATGGGTCAAGTCCCATGTCATGCTCCCTTCCCAGTAGGTTCCTGCTTCTCCCTCTCCTCCTTGCTTGTGTTCTCTCTCACTATCTCTGTCTGTCTCTCTCAAATAAATAAAATCTTTAAACAACAACAACAAAAAATGAATGATGGATTGTATGTTGGCTAAATGAACATAATAAAAAAATTTTTATTGATTCCTAATTAGTTTCAGAGAAAAACCTTGGCTTTAGGACGCATAATGCAAATAAGGGCAGCAATGTATACTAGTTCACGTTCTTCAATCATAGTTATAAATGACCATTTCACAGACATTGTGTGGAACAGAGAATAAAACTGGTGAGGTCTACCTGAGCACGCAAATGAGTGATGCTATCAGGTCGAATACAGGCAAAATCTTTAAGTAAGCATTGTTTTTGTTGTTGTTATTATTATTTGTTTTGTTTTGGTTTGGTTTGGTTTGGTTTGGTTTGGTTTGGTGCAGAGGTAAGAAAGGACATCTTCGCCAAACACTTCAGATCACTCTACCAACATTTCTATGTTGCGAATCTCTACATTTTTTATATATCTGATGCAGAACCCATGCTCCAGGTCAGCAAAAGTCTACACTGAAGATAAGGGTAGCAAAATTACAACATTGGATTAATTTAATCCAATTAAAACATTGGATGTAATAGTCAGATACATGTCTCTATTTGTTATGACTACCACCTATTTTGATGCTCCGACATGATAGAGGCCTTTGAGATGGGAAAAGTCAAACAAATGGAAGGAATTTCTCCAGAGGGCAAAGTGGAGCAAAATAAACTCTAGTATGAATTGGAAACATCCACCCTGCTCTGGCCCAGCCAGCAAAATACAAAGTGTAGTCTAAGCCCCAATCACTCCCACTCCCCAGGGTGGTGAGTAAAATGATACATCACCTGGTGTAAACAAAAACAAAGCCAAGTTTATTCAAGCCTAGAGGGGCTTTGCCAGGAAAGAGAGACTTAAATATCTAGATGAATTTTCAAAAAGGCAAACAACCAAAACAAACAAGAACAAAAGATCATTTTAACAGGTAAAAGCACATTTCCCACTTCTGATTGAAACAGAAGAATGAGGGCCACATAGGATGCATTTTCCTGCTTACCAAACTCTTTAGTACTCATGTAAATTACCCTGAGGCCAGGCCCCTTACAAGTTATGATTTCTGGAGAGGAAGAAGATTGGGCAGGGCTCCTGTCTCCAGGGTGTGAAACTTGTTTTCAACACCTAGTTCCTAAGCACTTAGCTAGAGCAACAGCTTATTGTTGACTTCATGTTAGTATAGGATACCAATATGATATAGGGATGTTTGATGAGGCTTTGGAGATTATTCTGCACAGGACTGGTCTTTGATCATGTAATATGCAAAATATGGCCATCTTTCCTCTCCTCTTCCTGCTTCCAAAGGCTTTTTACAAAACTTTTCTAGTGGCTCCTAACCCTTAACCCAGTGACCTCCCACTGAACTATCAGTGACTTCAAAGAACGCCTCACTGAGGGACCTCTCTTCCAGGACTTAGTATAAGAGGCTGTATTAGTTTTATAGGGTTGCCATAACATAAATAAAATAAATTGAGAAATTTATTTTCTCAAATTTCTACAGGCTGGAAATCCAAAATTAAGGTGTCAGCCTGGACATGCACCCTCTGAAGTTTCTAGGAAGGAATCTTTCCTTGCCTCTTCCAGCTGATGGCTCCTGACATTCCTTGGTTTGTTGATGCATCACTCCAACCCCTGTCTCTTCACATAGACCTCTATCCTGCACGTGTCTCCATATCTTCACATGGTCTTCTTATGAGGACACCTGTCATTGGATTTAGAGTCCTCCTTAATCCAGTATAAACTCATTTTAAATAATTATATCTGCAAAGGCTTTATTTCCAAATAAGTTCATGTTTCGAGGTTCCAGGTAAATGGGGAAAATTTATGGATACAAAATTTAAGAGTGTGTAATGCAAAAGAATGTATTTTTCTTAGTGGAAGAATGATGATAAATATAAAATGGCAGACTTTAAGAGAGTGGAACTGGAGTAAAAGAGACAGTTTGGGAGACAGGATAGACATTTTAAAGCCCACAGATCTCTTATTAAACAAATATACAACCTGTGTTGATTTATTTTTGAAAAACACACAGAGAGAGAGAGAAAAATGAAGGTTTAAGTTACTCTGTAAATGTTAGGCTTTTATAAATATCAAGATTACTTTACACATCTTCATTTCTACCTTAGTGGATAATTAAGGGTTCTAGAACTACAAATGGCTGTCCCTGCTTGAAAGCATGTTGGTACCAGGCATACAGATATACCTCAAATCTTGGGTATTTGGATTCCTTCCTTTAACATTCACAATCATGTGTCCTGGAGCAACCTTCCAGAGCACATCTTATTTTACAGATGAAGAAACTGAGATCCGTTATGAATACAAGTGAATACAAGTGAGCTCATAGTCTTGACTGTTTCAAAAAGCAGAATATGTTTTATGCTAAAATATCTCTTCTGCTGGCCTACATCTGTTATTCTGAAGCACCATCATCCAGAATTCACCTTGAGATTAAACACTGAATATTGCTTTCTGAGTATTCCTTTTAAATGTTAATTCTCACTTGAAGAGAAGCAGAGAAGGTCACTATCCTCTACTGGAGAGGGTGAGTTTATTTTGGGGCAGAATACCAGGAGTTAAGGCTACCACCTAGCAAAAAGTAATCCAAAAGCAAGCAGGCAGAGTAGAGACAACATAAACATTGTGCTGAGGGCAGACCCTACCACCAATTTTCAGAACCTAGAGTGAGTTAAGTATTTTGACCATAAATTTACTCCCTGCTAGTCTTCAAATATTCTAGCTAATTTCAATGCATTTGTCCTGACATTTTTGAGCACCTTTGGAAAAACATTAAAATTAATCTTTCTTTAAAACTAGCATTATCGGGGTGCCTAGGTGGCTCAGTGAGTTAAAGCCTCTGTCTTCAGCTCAGGTCATGATCTTAGAGTCCTGGGATCTAGCCCCGCATCAGGCTCTCTGCTTGGCGGAGAGCCTGCTTCCCCCTCTCTCTCTGTCTGCCTCTCTGCTTACTTGTGATCTCTCTCTCTGTGTGTGTCAAATAAATAAAATCTTAAAAAAAAACTAGCATTATCTCACCAGCTAATCTCTTACTACTATTCCTTATACACATGTATCTCCCCAACAACCACAAGCATACTTTAAAGAAGCCAGGAAAGAAATCTTTTCTTGGAATGGTTTTGTTGGGTTTGAGTTGCTTCTGCTCTCCTCATTCCAACTGCACACCAAGAAATTGACTTATTCAGATCTGGATTTAAAAGTGACAGACAGAGGTGAAAGGAATAAGAGTACCCATATCTGTACCATTCCTAACGTTCCCAGTACTTGCTAAAAATAAATTGGAAAGCTCTACTTCTAGAGATTCTGAAAAAGTAAGTCTTCATTGGATCCTGGGACTCTGCATTCAAGGAAAAATATCAGATTATTCTGAGGTCACCTTTTTTTTAAATTAAATTTATTTATTTTCAGCATAACAGTATTTATTATTTTATTCACCACACCCAGTGCTCCATGCAATCCATGCCCTCTATAATACCCACCACTTGGTACCCCAACCTCCCACCCCCCGTCACTTCAAACCCCTCAGATTGCTTTTCAGAGTCCATAGACTCTCATGATTCATCTCCCCTTCCAATTTCCCTGAACTCCCTTCTCCTCTCTAACGCCCCATGTCCTCCATGCTATTTGTTATGCTCCACAAATAAGTCAAACCATATGATAATTGACTCTCTCTGCTTGACTGATTTCACTCAGCATAATCTCTTCCAGTCCCGTCCATGTTGCTACAAAAGTTGGGTATTCATCCTTTCTGATAGAGGCATAATACTCCATCGTGTATATGGACCACATCTTCCTTATCCATTCATCCGTTGAAGGGCATCTTGGTTCTTTCCATAGTTTGGCGACCGTGGCCATTGCTGCTATAAACATTGGGGTACAGATGGCCCTTCTTTCCACGACATCTGTATCTTTGGGGTAAATACCCAGGAGTGCAATTGCAGGGTCCTAGGGAAGTTCTATTTTTAATTTCTTGAGGAATCTCCACACTGTTCTCCAAAGAGGCTGCACCAACCTGCATTCCTACCAACAGTGTACGAGGGTTCCCCTTTCTCCACATCCCCTCCAACACATGTTGTTTCCTGTCTTGTTAATTTTGGCCATTCTAACTGGTGTAAGGTGATATCTCAATGTGGTTTTAATTTGAATCTCCCTGAGGGCTAGTGATGATGAACATTTTTTCATGTGTCTGATAGCCATTTGTATGTCTTGATTGGAGAAGTGTCTGTTCATATCTTCTGCCCATTTTTTAATATGATTGCCTGTTTTGTCTGTGTTGAGTTTGAGGAGTTCACTATAGATCCTGGATATCCACCTTTTGTCTGTACTGTCATTTGCAAATATCTTCTACCATTCCATGGGTTGCCTCTTTGTTTTCTTGACTGTTACCTTTGCTGTGCAGAAGCTTTTTATTTTGATGAAGTCCCAAAAGTTTATTTTTGCTTTTGTTTCCTTTGCCTTTGGGGACATATCTTGAAAGAAATTGCTGTGGCTGATATCGAAGAGATTACTGCCTATGTTCTCCTCTAGGATTCTGATGGATTCCTGTCTCACATTGAGGTCTTTTATCCATTTTGAGTTTATCTTTGTGTACAGTGTAAGAGAATAGTCGAGTTTCATTCTTCTACATATAGCTGTCCAGTTTTCCCAGCACCATTTATTGAAGAGATTGTCTTTTTTCCACTGGATATTTTTTCCTGTTTTGTCAAAGATTAATTGACCATAGAGTTGAGGGTCCATATCAGGGCTCTCTACTCTGTTCCACTGGTCTATGTGTCTGTTTTTATGCCAGTGCCATGCTGTCTTGGAGATCACAGCTTTGTAATAAGCTTGAAATCAGGTAACGTAATGCCCCCAGTTTTATTTTTGTTTTTCAACATTTCCTTAGCGATTCGGGGTCTCTTCTGATTCCATACAAATTTTAGGATTATTTGCTCCAGCTCTTTGAAGAATACCGGTGGAATTTTGATCGGAATGGCATTAAAAGTATAGATTGCTCTAGGCAGTATAGACATTTTAACAATGTTTATTCTTCCGATCCAAGAGCATGGAATGTTCTTCCATCTATTTGTGTCTTCTTCAATTTCCTTCATGTGCGTTCTGTAGTTCCTCAAGTACAGATCCTTTACCTCTTTGGTTAGGTTTATTCCCAGGTATTTTATGTTTCTTGGTGCTATAGTAAATGAAATCAATTCTCTAATTTCCCTTTCTGTATTGTCATTGTTAGTGTTTAAGAAAGTCACTGATTTCTGCACAGTGACTTTGTATCCTGCCACGTTGCTGAATTGCTGTATGAGTTCTAGTAGTTTGGGGGTGGAGTCTTTTGGGTTTTCCATATAAAGAATCATGTCATCTGCAAAGAGAGAGAGTTTGACTTCTTCACTGCCAATTTGGATACCTTTTATTTCTCTTTGTTGTCTGATTGCTGTTGCTAGGACTTCTAATACTATGTTGAACAGCAGTGGTGAAAGTGGGCATCCTTGTCTTTTTCCTGATCTCAACAGGAAGGCTGCAAGCTTTTTCCCATTGAGGATGATATTTGCTGTGGGTCTTTCATAGATAGATTTGATGAGGTTCAGGAATGTTCCCTCTATCCCTATACTTTGAAGCGTTTTAATCAGAAACGGATGCTGGATTTTGTCAAATGCTTTTTCTGCATCAATTGAGAGGACCATGTGGTTCTTCTCTCTACTCATATTAATTTGTTCTATCACGTTGATTGATTTGCGAATGTTGAAACATCCTTGTAGCCCAGGGATGAATCCCACCTGGTCATGGTGGATAATTTTTTTAATGTGCTGTTGAATCCTGTTGGCTAGGATCTTGTTGAGAATCTTAACATCCATATTCATCAGTGATATTGGTCTGAAATTCTCCTTTTTGGTAGGGTCTTTGCCTGGTTTGGGGATCAGGGTAATGCTGGCTTCATAGAAAGAGTCTGGAAGTTTTCCTTCTGCTTCAATTTTTTGAAACAGCTTCAGGAGAATAGGTGTTATTTTTTCTTTGAAAGTTTGGTAGAATTCCGCAGGGAATCCGTCAGGTCCTGGGATCTTATTTTTGGGAGGTTTTTGATCACTGTTTCAATATCGTTACTAGATGTCGGTCTATTCAGGTTGTCGATTTCTTCCTGGTTCAATTTGGGGAGTTTATAGTTTTCCAGGAATGCATCCATTTCATCTAGGTTGCTAAGCTTATTGGCATAGAACTGTTGATAATAACTTCTGATGACTGTTTCTACTTCCTTGGTGTTCGTTGTGCTCTCTCCCTTTTCATTCATGATTTTATGAATTTGGGCTTTCTCTCTTTTCTTTTGGATTAGTGTGGCCAGTGGCTTATCGATCTTATTGATTCTTTCAAAACACCAACTTCTAGTTTCATTGATATGTTCTACTATATCTTTGGTTTCTACCTCATTGATCTCAGCTCTAATCTTGATGATTTCCCTTCTTATGAGTGGAGTTGGTTTGATTTGTTGTTGATCCTCCAGTTCTTTAAGGTGTAGAGACAGCTGCTGTGTTCTGGATTTTTCAATTTTTTTGAAGGAGGCTTGGATGGCTATGCATTTCCCCCTTAGGACTGCCTTTGCTGTATCCCATAGGTTTTGGATCGAAGGGTCTTCATTCTCATTGGTTTCCATGAATTGTTTCAGTTCTTCTTTGATCTCCTGGTTGATCCAAGCATTCTTAAGCAAGGTGGCCTTTAGCTTCCAGGTGTTTGAGTTCCTTCTGAAATTTTCCTTGTGATTGAGCTCCAGTTTCAAAGCATTGTGATCTGAGAATATGCTGGGAATAATCTCAGTCTTTTGGTATCGGTTGAGTCCTGATTTATGACCCAGTATGTGGTTTATTCGTGAGAAGGTTCCATGTGCACTGTTGTTTTAGGGTGGAATGTTCTGTATATATCTATGAGGTCCATTTGTTCCAATGTGTCATTCAATGCTCTTGTTTATTATTTTTCTGCTTCGATATCTGTCTATTTCGGAGAGAGGCATGTTAAGATCTCCTACGATTAGTGTATTCATATCAATATGTCTCTTTATCTTGATTAACAGTTTTCTTAAGTAATTGGCTCCTCCCATATTGGGAGCATAGATATTTACAATTGTTAGATCATCTTGGTGGATAGTCCCTTTAAGGATTATGTAGTGTCCTTCTGTATCTCTGACTAGAGTCTTTAGTTTAAAATCTAATTTATATGATATGAGAATCACTACTCCAGCCTTCTTTTGAGGCCCATTGCCATGAAAAATGCTTCTCCATCCCTTCACTTTCAGTCTGGGTGTATCTTTAGGTTCAAAATGGGTCTGTAGACAACATATGGATGGGTCCTGTCATTTTATCCAATCTGCAACCCTGTCCGTTTTATGGGTGCATTTAGGCCATTCACATTGAGAGTGATTATTGATAGATACGTTTTTATTGACATCGAGTTACCTTTGAAGTCTTTCTTTCTGTAGACTGTCTCTATATTTCTGTTCAATGCTATTCTTGGGATTTTTCCTATTTTATAGAACCCCCCTTAATATTTCCTGCAGTGTCGGCTTGGTGGTTGCATAGTCTTTTAAGCCTTGCCGGTCTTGAAAACTCTTTATCTCTCCATCCATTTTGAATGTCAATCTTGATGGATAAAGTATTCTTGGCTGCATGTTATTCTCATTTAGTGCCCTGAATATATCTAGCCAGCCTTTTCTGGCTTGCCAGGTCTCTGTGGACAGGTCTGATGTTATTCTGATGAGCTTTCCTCTGTAAGTAAGGAGCCTCTTTGCCCTGGTGGCTTTCAAGAGATTATACCTACAATTATAATTCCTCAATTTGACTATCAGGTGTTGTGATGGCTTTTTTGTAATGTATAATCTTGGGTGGAGACCGTTCAGCCTCTAGTACATGAACGCTGGTTCCATTCGCGAGATTGGGAAAATTTTCATGAAGGACATGTTCCACTATATCTTCTAGACTTCTTTCTTTCTCCTCCCCTTCAGGGATTCCAATAATTCTGATGTTGGAACGTTTCATGGCATCATTTATTTCCCTGATTCTGTTTTCGTGGTTTCTAAGCTGTTTGTTCCAGGCTTCCTCCTGATCCTTTCTCTCTATCTGTTTGTCCTCCAGATCACTAATTCTATCTTCTGTCTCAGTTACCCTAGCTTTGAGAGAGTTTAGATTAGATTGGAATTCATTGAGAGCATTGTGAACCTCCTCCCTGGTAGCTTTAAGCTCCGCCCTAACATTGTGCACATCCTGTCTGGTTGCTTTTAGCTCGGCCCTAATCAATTCTGTTTGTTCATCCATGGCTTTCTCCAACCTAGCTATTGCCTGGACAATTGTTAGCCTGAATTCTCTTTCCGACATATTGTCTATGTTGATATCCATTAGCTCTGTTGCAGAAGGTCCATCCTCTGTATTTTTCTTCTGTTGGGCATTCCTCCTCCTAGTCATTTTGGTGGGAGATGACTGAACAGATATAGCTGGATGTATTATCTGTGGCCCAGTCAAGGTGCACCCTGGAACACTTCTGAGCAATCAGGATTCCCCAGCCAAATGAGGGACAAAAGAAAATAAAAGAAAAAGAAAAAGAAAAAAAAGTGATAGAGAGAGAGACAGGAAAGAAAGGGAAGATGAAAGAGAAGGGTCAGCCCAAATGGGCCCCTAGGTAAGATTTATGAAGTAAACAAACAAAAAACAGACAAACAAAAAGACTGATAAAAGTATATGACAAGAGAAAAAAATATATATATATATGCAAATAAAGGAAGAACCTCTTCAAAAAGAACCCCAAGTGTAAGATTTATATCCTATCAGGACAAACACAAAAACATAAAAACACTGGTGGAAGAAAAAGATGGGAGAGTGGTTATAAATTCTCAGTGTGTGCGAGGAAGGTTGTTTTGATTCTTCCTGGATGTATCTTGATATCTTTGTTAATGGACTCAACTTTCCTAAGATAAAGGGGGATTAAAAATTAGTTTACCTATAGGGGTAGTATTGATTGGGGAAAGGGGATTACTTTGAAGTTTAACTCTATATGAATATTAGAAGATAAAAATAAAAAGGAATAAACTAGACTAAACTAAACTAAAACTTAAAAAAAGAAGGAATTCAAAAAATAGAAATGCAAAAGGAAAACATAAGTGTATGTATCAAAAAGTTCAGGTTAGAAGGTTATTATGGAATTTGATGTATTGGATAGCTCGCTGTGATGGTTATTAGGTTAAAAAAATTACCTATACATTAAAAAAATGAACCAGAATGAATAGTGGGAATGAATGAAAAATAAAGTTTTCCTATGAAGTAGTGGTTGTTCTTTTGTAGTCCTTTTTCTTTTCCTCTTTTTTTTATTTATTGGTTTGTTTTCTGGGGGAGGGGCCTGCCACGTGGGTTTTCAGTCAATGATGTCCCCTGACTTAAGTCCTCTCGCCCCCCTCAAGGGGGTGGGCTCTGAAGAAACTGTTTTTTTTTTTTTTCAGGGTTTTGTTCTCTGGCGGTTTTTATGTTTGTTCAATTTTTTTTTCTCACTTTGACCGCTTTTGACGGTTTTTGTAGTTTTAGAGGAAAACAAACCGCACCCTGATCTCCCTCTCAGAGAGAAGCCTCAGTCTGGCTGCAGAGCCCAAATAAGTTCCCCCTTGGCCCCTGGCAGAGCAGGTTCCAAGTCGCGGTCCCTGGGGATGCAGGATCTTTTGCTTGTACCCAAAACCATGGCAGTAGCGGCTCTGGGCACCTCCAGACCGCTAGAGAGGTTCCAAGCAGCAATCGCACACTGAGATTTTCCCGCTGGTCTGGGCTGGGAGTGCCTGGTCTTTCTGGGTCTAAAGCGCCCGGCTTGTGTGCACCAATTTCATGGGAGGCTGAGGTTCATGCACGGGTCTCAGGCTCTGAGAACGGGGTGCAGGTCCGAGAGCACCGGCCTGGGCCTTTGCACACCTCTCTGGTGGAAGAGTTTGGTGCAGTCTCTGAAACAATGGCGCATATCAAAGGGCAGTGGCTGGGCCTTTATACCTCTCTCAGGGGGAGTATCTCAGGCTCTATAGCAGGGCTCTTGTGTTCTGCTGCCCAGCGGCGTGGCTCCCATCCCCTCACGGGGAATGGACCCCACCCGTTCTCAGGCGTGCTGGCGGCTTTGGGACCAAGAGCTGGTTTCTCCACAGCACTCTCTCTGCCTCAGCGCCAGGGGAGGCTGTCCTGGGACCAGGGACTTAAGCCCCTGTCCCTAGACATCCCGATTCCCACAATTTCCCCCCCGATATCCTTTGCTCTTTTGGAGTGCTTTCAACCAGTCTCCAAGTTAATGCTGGTCCCCAGACACAGGGCAATCTTGCTCATATTGGGGTATTACTTTCCAACTGGTCGCCTCTGGTGGCTCCCTCCCCCTTTTGTTTATCTTCTGATATCAGTCTGCCGTTCCCACTCCGCTTTACCTGCCCACTGGCGTCTTCTCCCCCTGTAGAGATCCAGACGTGTGTAATTCTGTTCTCAGGCTGATTTCATGGGTGATTGGAGTTCTTTGGTAGGTAATCAGCTCACTTTGGGGTACAAGTTGAAAAGGCCTCTCTCCTACTTCCCCGCCATCTTGGGGGTCCCCGGAGGCCCTTGCTTAACCAACTGAGCCACCTCCTGAGGTCACCTTTTGAGGACTACCATTTGAGAGCTAATGAACACCATTGTTTTATAAGTATCTTGTTTAAAATGAAATATTCAATTCATATGTCCTACAATGCACAAATCTTCAGTGGCTTTTTTACCTATGCATACACCCATATGACCACCACTCAGATCAACATATAGAACATTTCTATCACTCATACTCAGAAAGTTCCCTTATACTTCCCATTCAATACCCCCTTGTCCCCGGAGGTAACCTACTAAGACTGGTAGCACTACCTATTAAATTTGCCTCCTCTTGAACTTTAAAAAGTAGTATCATTTAGTCTTTTGTTTTTAGCTTCTTTCACTCAACATGTCTTTGAGGTCCATCCACATTCTTGTGTGTATCAATAGCAACTTTAGTATTTTTTTTTTACTTCACATAGAATAGTTGAATGTCAAAACTTGAATGGACTTCAAAGATCATGTATCAGGGATTAGAGGTCCAATTCAAATGTCTGCAAGGAATAAGGCAGATAAAGGTTAAGGATAAAGCAGGTATATGTCATGCAGTAGGGAGTCATAGGAATGGCAGAAAACTAAAGATAGTTCTCCAGCTAAAGGAAGCAACCAGTATTTACTCAGGTCCTGTTAATGATTGCTATATAGGAATGTGCACTTAGCATAGTTTTTTAATTTCCCAAGAGAAGTCAGATATCTATATGGTTTTGTGGAATCTTCTCCTTTTTAATCAACTTTCAAATAAGCACAAAGTAATCAAAATACATCTGCAGGCTACCTCTAGCCCAAAGAAAGTCAGTTTGCAATCTATGACTAGTCTAGCCTTCTCACTTTCAAATAAGTAAATAGGCTCAGAAAAAAAGGGATTTATTCATGATGTACAGGAAGCCAGAGGCGGAGCTGAAGCAACCTAGTATAATAGTTTAAATCAATTACAGCACAGAGTATAAAGACAAATGGCTTGAGATGGAGTTCCACCTCTGTAATCAACCATCTGTGTGACCCCTTGACACATTATTTAACCTGTCTGGGCCTCAGTTTTCAAATCTACAAAGAATGGGGAAAATGCTTTCCTTATAGGGTTATTGTAAGAACTGAATGAGTTAATGTAAATTTAAAGTAAGCAAAGAGATAGTTTAGTACCTAATGCATAGTATGTGACATAGAAATGTTTGTTCTTATTGTTCCCATGGATTATACATTTTCAAACTTGATGAAACCAAGCCTTTAATGGGTTCCTAATGCCAAATCCACATTTAATCAAAATATACTGAAGTGATTTTTAGCTCAAAAATAAAAAGCCTAGGGTCATCTAGGTGGCTCAGTTGGTTAAGCATTTGACCCCTGGTTTTGGCTCAGCTCATGATCTCAGGGTTCTGAAATAGGACCCCACATTGGGCTCCACAGTCATCCCAGAGTCTGCCTGTCTGTCTCCCTCTGCTCCTCCCCCATCCCATCAATCAATCAGTTAATCAATTTTTTAAAAAAGAATGAAAGGCATAGCTGCAAATAGAGGAAAAATGTTTAAATCTGTTTCCCTAACATGTGAAAAATAAGCTTTCTGATTTTTTTGGAAGTAGGACTTTAACTGTTATGTAACTCTGAACTCTTAGGCCTTTGTTAACCAGAGAAGTAGAATTTTTATTAAACTTTAAGATGATTTATATAAGCAGTTTTTCAGAAATACAGCTGTTTTACCTTGTAATGTAAAAGCTGTGGAGGATTTTTTTAAAATGCAATTCTAATACCACTTTCTATTGTATAGTGTTTTAGAGTTTTTTGAAAGCTTCTTTCACAAATATTAGAATCCTAGATTGTTAAAATAGAAAGTACTTAGGAAATAATCTAATACCCTTTATTTTCTAGATGAGAAAGCACCCCCACAGAGCTTGCTGTCCACCCAAGATCATATAGCTAGGCTGTGACAGAACAAGAATATGACCCCTACAGAGAAAACTAAGAACAAATATAATTAGATTCCAACGAGGAAATGCAATCAGTTTTGGCTGCATTTGTAACACTAGCACATAGCAGAAAGAGGATATATGGGCTAAGGAAATCAGGTAAGGCATTTTGGAGGAGACAGCTTCTGGGCTGAGCCTAAAAAGGACTAGATTTCTAAGTGTAGAAAGCTAGTCAGAGGGCATACACATGTAAACAAAGACAGGGTGAGTGTGCAATGTGAGTGACACAGTGTAAAGGCTAACAAGGCTAGTAGAGTGTAAATAAAGGAAAAGGGAAGCACTGTTGGAGAAGTAAGGTAAAACTGCATCCTAGAGGATTTTGAATACCAAATCAATAAACTTGGACATGAGGCTACTGATAGGTAGTGAGGCTCCTTTTTTTTCATAAAAGAAGTATATGTTTTTATGTTAAGTGTTCTTGACATCCCACCCCCCCACACACACACATGAACAAGGGATACAAGGAAGCTCTGGGAGGTGTTGGGTATGTCTATTACCTTGATTGTGGTAATCATGGATGTTTGCATATGTCCAAAATCATCAAGTTGTACGCAAAAATATGTGCAGTTTTTAAAATGTGAATTATAGCCCAATAAAGCTGTTTTAACAAAAAATTTTAAAAAGTATGATATTTCAAAAATAACCCAAATGCTACATTAAAATGTAAAATGAAAACTAAAAATCCCCTCCATCTTCAATACCCAGAGTCACTTACAATTAACAGGTTTTTTTTTTGTTGTTGTTGTTGTTGTTGTTGTTTTTACAATTAACAGTTTCTTATAAAACTTATCAGAAAGGCCCCCAGTGGAGTTCTTTTTAAATAACAATCCTTATTTTTCAAACTCTATCTACTGCAGTTATTCTGGTGTAGTACAGTGATTAGATTTCATCATATCTTGGTTATACAAATGTTGAAAGCAAAACGTGGCCCATTGGTACCACCTGGCCTGCCTGAAGGCAACTGAAAAAAAAGAAATCTCCAAGTCCTCTTTTGTTTTTTAATTTTATTCATTTATTTATTTCACAGACAGAGATGACAAGTAGGCAGAGAGGCCGGCAGAGAGAGAGAGGGGCAGAGAGAGAGAGGGGCAGAGAATCAGGCACCATGCTAAGCAGAGAGCCTGATGCGGGGCTCTATCCCAGGACCGTGAAACCATGACCTAAGCCGAAGGCAGAGGCTTTAACCCACTGAGCTACTCAGGCACCCCTCCAAGTCCTCTTTAAAAATTAAGAAAACTGGAACACCTGGGTGGCTTATCAGTAAGCATCTGCCTTGGCTCAGGTCACAATTCCAGGGTCCTGGGATCAAGTCCCCATTGGGCTACTTGCTCATCAGGGAGCCTGTTTCTCCCTCTTCCCCCCGCCCCGCTTGTGCACTCTCTCTCTGACAAATAAACAAATAAAATCTTTTAAAAATTAGGAAAACCAAAATGACCTTTCAGCCCTTGACAAATAATTCATCAGTATAATCTTCCCCATCTGCACATGTTGGAAGATTCTTGCATGCATGAAGAAAATACAATGTCCCAGGAATCTGATGTTACTCATCAGTAATGATATGTTCTGCTTTAGTCTTTCAGCCAGAAAATAATCAAAGAATAAGAGGGGTCCTCTTTTTCTGTCAGGGATATACATAGGAACTCAATTTTAGATAATCCAACTGTGCTAGAAAAATCATATACAGTAATGACAAGAAAAAAATCATGGCAGAAATGAAATGGAAGGAAATGTGTAAATGGAATTTGGTTATGTAAATATGATCCAAGAGAAAATAACTGAGATGAAATAGCTAAACCATGCTGGGTTAAGATGAGACAGTCCTGCTTGTTTAATATCCAGTTTATAGGAGGAAAGGAATCTAACTATTCCAAGCATGGAGGAAATCACAGGCAGAATTACACAGTGTTAATGAAACACACTTTAGAAAGTTCTTAAAAATGTTAAGAGATAAAATCAGCTGATAGAATATATTCAAGACCTATCAGATGTTTTTGAGAGGAGGAGGTAATGGGAGCCATATATATATAAAGAAAATATATAGGGCAGGGATGCCTGGATGGCTCAGTAGTTTACACATCTGATTCTTGATTTTGGCTCAGGTCATCTACTCAGGATCCTGGGATTGAACCCCACATTGGGCTCCATGCTCAGTGTGGAGTCTGCTTGTCTCTCTCCCTCTGTTCCTCCCCCTGTGCTCTCTTTCTCTTTCTCCTTTTGTTTCTCTCTCTCTCAAATAAATAAATAAAATCTTTTTTTAAAAAAAGCAAATATATATGGCAGTTTGAAATTGCCAGGATCACATATTCCCTGACTATGTATATGTGGTTCATATTTGCTATTTACTGTCATCTCTGTGCTAAATCCCAACTTTCTCTTTGAATAGCTATGTATCACATTATGCATCTTTAAATTTGTAAATTATGCACTTCCTTCATATACCCTAGTCTTTGTTCAAACTGAACCATTGCTTACCCATTTATAGGCTGCAATTCCTAACCTCATGCTTTTGTTTTTGCTGTCTATTGAGTTGGGAATGTCCTTTTCCTCACCCATTCTAAGTTCACCCTCATAGTGGAATGGTAAGATCTTACCTTCCTTTCAAGTCCAACCCAAAAGCTCAGCTCAAATGCTACCACTTTTATTAAACTTTCTCAGATTCTATCCCTCACTCTCCACCCACCTTACCACATTGACAAACTCTCTCTCTTTACCACTTTCATAGGACTTTATCTGTATCTCTTATTTGGCATTTAGCACTGGGAAATTTCTTCATTATTAATGTGAAAGTACATACGTTGCCTGCTTTACTGGCTTGTACATTCTTTAAGAGAAACTCCACATAGGTTATAACATACATGCCCCAAACACACACACACACACACACACACACACACACACACAGCATCATGCCTTTAACCGCCTGGATGCTCAATAAATATTTGTGGTGCAATTGACAAAAAGTTGAGAAGAATTTTTTGAATGCTATAGATAAGCTAGTACATGAAGTTTAGTGGTAATTCTTTTTACCATCAATATGATTTTATTATCAGCTACAACTAAGCAAATCCTTATTGTTATGTATGAACATTATTTTTAATCCTCACAACTAAGTAATGACTTATTATTATTCTCTACCTTCCACATGAGGAAAGTAAGTCTCAGAGAATTTAAGTAATTTGGCCAGGATCACACAGCTAGTAAAGAACAGAGCTATGAATTGAGCCTTAATCTTGCCCTTTTTCAAAGCCTGGTTTCTTTCCATATTTCCATATTTTCTTTTTTTTTCTCCCATATTTTTTCAAAGGACTTTCACAACTATTATCTCATTTGTACCACACAACAAAAATGTAAAGTTGGCAGGGCTAGGTATTGGCCCTCCTCAACACCCCATTCACTGCTGCATCTCTCATCAGTACACTCCAATCTTCCTCTCCAGTCCGACTGAGGGTCTATCACCATCCCTTTAGCCATCTATAACTCAGTATAAACCATACTATCCCCATTGCCTGATTAAGACCTTTACAAGTAAACTTATGCACTAAAAAGTAGTCTTCTACCATGTGATTTTCAATATGTTAAACCATAAAATTATTTTTAATTTAAATTCAACTTAATTAACATATAGCATATTATTAGTTTCCAAGGTAAAATTTAGTGATTTATCAGTTGCTTTTAACGCCCTGTACTCATGCCATCAAGTGCCCTCTTTAATGCCTATCACCCAGTTACCCTATTCCCCCACCAACCTCCCCTCCAGCTGCCCTCAATTTGTGTCCTATAGTTAAGACTCTCTTAACCGTTTGCCTCCCTCTCTGTTTTTATCTTATTTTCCTCCCATTCCCCTATGTTCATCTATTTTGTTTCTTAAATTCCACATGTGAGTGAAATCATATGGTTCTTATCTTTCTCTACTGATATTTCACTTAGCATAATACCCTTTAATTCCATCCACATGGTTGGAAGTGGCAAGATTTCATTCTTTTTGATGGCTGAGTTATATATATATATATCACATCTTCTATACCCATTCACCCATTGATGGACATCGGGGCTCTTTCCATATTTTGGCTATTGTGGACATTGGTGCTATAAACACATAAAATTAAACTTTATCTTCAAATAACCAAAATGAAAGGGTTCCTGGGTGGCTCAGCCAGATAAGCAGCTGACGATTTGGGCTCAGGTCATGATCTCGGGGTCATGAGATCAAGCCCTAGGTTGGGCTCCATGCTCAGCAGGGAGTCTGCTACTCTCCCTCTCCCCCTCCTCCCAATTGTGTGCTCACTCTCTTTCAAATTAATTAATTAATTTTAAAAGAATGAATGACCAAAATGTACACATGCTCAGTTTTAAAGTTTCTTTCTCGACCTTCTGATATCTTTCCTTTTCCCTAACCCCACCTTCTTTCCTCTATGCTCCTCTTCCCCCTCCTCTCTCTTTTGCCTTGCTGATGCCATCAACTCTGGCTTAGTCTGCTTTATGGGTGAACCAGCATTGGCAAACCTCAGGATCCAGGAGGTAGAGGAGAGGGCCAGATAGGAAAGACATTCCTGCAATTTGAATTATAGCAAAGGCCCCCATATTTCCTTTTTATGTCATGATGGTGGTTCCCTCAGCCCTTAACTATCACATGATCAGGGTTCAATGAAGCCAGAGCATTGAAACCATTAAGCAAATCTGCTAAGACTAGAAGGCATACTAGACCAGTATTATAAGGAAATGAAATACAGAGCTACTTGAATGGTATAATCTGAAGGATGTTAAAATGATATCTCTGTCCCAGAACATCTTTCCAAGCAAAAAGTTCTTGAAGGGATTGCAGCCTCTCAGAATATCCTATGAAAATGAAAATGCCCCCAAGAAAGTTTTTTTAGAAGTCTAGGAGATAATATCTCAGTAAGGATTCATTTCCCAAGGTGACAGTGGATCAAAGGGAAAAGCCACATAAGAATGCACAGGACAAGAAATAGAACGGGAAGATGGTACATGTCATAAAGGAGGATAAAAGGGTGACAAATTTTGACTCCTTCAGAGTTATACTAAGGTAGACCTTGTTCCTACTGCTTTACCAGGTGCTCTGGATCCCAGTCATGTAAGTAAGAAGAATTTTTGGAAAGCGTTGGAAAGGAATTGGGAACTCCAGCTGTCCTAGTGCTATGTGGTGTTGATGACAATGAAAAGTTTCAGTCTGTACTAAGCACATTATGGGTTAAAATTACAAAAGTCCTTCAAGCTCTAATGCAATCATAGGAATATAATGTTGAACAAAATAGACACCAGAATGGAACTGTACCCAAAGGGTATCTGGGCATTGGGCCAGAGAGCTGTCAAGTAACCTGTCTTTTTGACTATTTCCAGGACAGAAAAAAGAAGGGGCAGGAGCTTGAGTTGCTTGAAGATGCAGTTCAGCCAGCATTGGGAAGGAAGACCCAGACCCAGACCTGAAATATTTTAGAACATACATTTCTCCCCCGCCCCCAAATTGTGGTGTACAAAGTAGAATTTCAAATTATTCAATCTTTCTTTTCTCCCTAATCTAACAATTAGCATGTGTATTTTATTAACGTAACTGAGCATAACTGCAGTCTCTTTATAAATCTGTTTAATGAACACATTTATCTCATGTTTCTCTAAAAATTCATTTGCCCAGTTAACAAAACCTCATTTACTTAAAATGTGTTCATAAGCGCTATAAAGCCTCCATAAATCTCACAGTGTTGTGAGTGTAAGAAGGATTAAAGTGCAGGTGAAACACGAGACTTTCAATGTGATTACTTCCCTATTCTTATTTTGACTTATTCAAGTTTCTAAAACAACTTTAGTCATTCTGACAAAAGTCATTGTAGCTCTTTTTTTCTACTCAAAAGAGAAGAATTCTGTAAGTTTAGGTAGTTTGGAACTCATACATAAAGATGTTCAATTTGGTCTTTGCTCTTTAGCATGAGGGTGGGGGTGAGGAGAAAGATCTGTATTCTTATCCATTGGGTAAATATGTCTGTAGGCAGGGCACTGTTCACTGCTTTAGTTCTTGGACTGTTTAAAAACCTTTCTTGGTTACTCCGCAATCCCCTTTTTAATCATCTCATCTTCCTGCTCAAGTGTCTCCAGTTCTGATTCTAAAGCATTATTTGGTAAACTATATCATTCATAACTCAACCAGGAAGGGGGAAAAAAGAGAAAGCTTCTGAGTGGTGAAAAATGGATGCCATAAAAGTCATGCACTGCATATATCTTCATGTGAGAGCTCCTGCTCTGCCCCTAAACAATTTCAGGAAGTCTACCTGTCTACTTTCAAATTCACAGATGATTAAAATAATAAATTAAAATGAGGTTACTGCTGCTACTGACTATTATTATTTTTAACCTTTATTACATGTTACTAGCTACTGAACACTATGCTAAGCCTTTTAATCCATTATTTCACTAAATCTTTACAACAACTCTATAAAGTTAAATATACTAAATAAATCAATTTTACAGTTTCATAAACTGAGTTTTAGGCTAAGTTTTAGGATTTTCAAATTTATCTATATTTAGTATGGACAGGCATATAGGTAACAGTGTAAAGGGCTATGAGATAGTCTGATAACAAAAGATTAGAAAAAGTACAAAAGAGAAAGAAAATACATGCAGTTGGAAAGCATAGGAATTTGGAGGTTTTTAATTTGGAGACAGCCTACTTTATACCTCTCAGCAGGTTTCAAAAGGCAATATGGTGTTAGAATATTGTTAAGGAGCTGGTTTGTGTACTTATAACCCCTAAACCATTAAAATAAATTAAATTACATTTAAAATAATTATTTAAGAATGGAGAAAGAAGTGTAATGCATGCTATAAGTACTGGAAATTTTTAATTAAAACCTCTGGATTCTGGCTCTGTTCATCAGTTTGCTGTGGTCTGAGCATATTCCATCACCAGAGTTTATCCATTATGCTGACTAATGTGGAATTGACCATTTTTAAAGGAGACTTGGGAACACAACTGACTAGATGTGTGATTTGAAGCTGCCAAAGACAATCCCCAACCCCACTCTAATAAAGAGACAGAAATAACTTTCCCTTAGCCCTACTTAACACGACCACAGGGCCCAAGTTCAGGATGTGATTGTAATTTGTGATGAGAAGAGAAGGTTAGATTTTGAGCAAGGACATTTCTCAAGAAGCCAGCCCTTGGTGGAGTACCTGGGGTTTGCCTAGTGCACCTGAGTGATTCAGGGAAGAATGAGAACTCTGGGCAAAACCATTTAGAACAAGCCAGGTCTCTGTAGGACTACTACAGGTACCCTTCAACAAAGTTGGCCAGATCCACAATCTTACCTATTACACCTTGCCTAGATCTATTCATGGTAAATATTCCAAACAAAACATTGTAGGAAGGGACCCTAGGGACTGAATAGGTAGGATGTGGAAGAGGCTGAGGTACTGCAGGCTGTACTCTGAGTGAGAATTAAACAAATGGCCTAGTGTGGATGGAAAAAGGGGAAGTTACATGAGACAGACATTGAAAAAAAAAAAAACTCCCAAACCTCTGTGGTCTTTGAGAAATGTTTGCAACTTTTTACAAGGGCATGGTAATACTCCTAATTTCCTAGCCAAATATTTATTAAATTAACCAAGGACTGAGTACATCAGGCTGCCTCACATCACTGCAACATCTCACTTACTTTCCCTGCAGCTCTAAACTGAGGTACTGTAAAAAAGAAAAAAACAAACAAGCAAACAAACAAACACCTCTTCCACACTCTAAATAGCGACATTACAGTGGAAAGTTGGAATGTGTCCTGGGAGTGGGTATGTTTATTTGAGTTCAGTGTGTGCAGAAAAGGCAAGCCTCCACAGCCATTTACACATTTTCCTCCTCAGTGATGGGTACACAGACAGCTGAGCTCCTGGACTAAGTCTCTGAATGATAATGTACATTTATAAAGATTATTTTCTTAACTATTTTGAGACACTTTATAAATAATGTGCATGTGTCTGCTGAGCATATATATATGTGTGTATATATATATATATATATAGATATAGATATAGATATAGATATTTAGTCAACTTTTGTTTATTTTCTCCTGAGGGTGATCTTGTGTGGTTACTTTTGTGGTATGATTTCTGAGGTGTCAGAAAGAGTTTCTACCTCAGCCACACCAAAATTGGGTTGACCCACCACAGAGACTAAAATCTCCACATTGCTCAAACATTTGATTTAGTCATTGAAAACAGCTGTTAAAATCCAAATGTTACATTGGGATATTAAGCAGACATAAGAAATTAAATACTAAGTAAAATAGAAAAGAATACAGAGAAATTATTTCTAATGTTAAGTTTCAAAAGAAGAAAGCAAATGATATATACAGTCTGGATCAGATGTTGTTCTTAAAATGTCATGGGGTCAGAAACCAGCATATATGATTCAACTCATGAATATGAACCTATAGTAAAAGAAACCCAATATTGTTAGGCAGGTTTTGTTCTAATTTATTTTAAGTGAGTACTTTCCACAGTTTATGATCCTTGGATCCCACTCTCTTGACAGTGTATCTCATATTCCCCTTGCTGAGCTCCAGAGGTTCCCAATGACCTGGTAATCAACTTTGGTGGGACCCAAATCCCAACCTCCTGGGAAATTTGCAGAGCCTGACATCTTTTAGAAAGGAGCTTTTTCTAAATGTAGTTTTTAGAAAAACCACCCAATCTCTCTTGGTAGCAAACTGCCAAACCAAGCTCATTTCCTCAAAGGATGGTAAAGAACTTAGCAGCCTCCTATATTGCTCTGAAATTGGAGAATAAAATTTTGTAGGCCCAAGTGAAGTGGCTGATGAAAGAAAATGTTGCCCCACAGGCCCAGATCTTAGAGCTCCAGATGCCCCAAACAGTCAAGGAGACTTGACCACTCCAGAATATCTCAGAGTCCCAGGAACCCCAGAAACCTCTAGAAAACCTAGATCTCCCTCAAGCCTGGAAGTACCAAGAACTCACAGAAGTTGAGGATCCCCAGAACCCCAGGGACTTCCAGACTGGAAGCCCCCATCAGCCCAGGAGCACCAGGAAATGCCAATTGTCCAAGAGACCCAGAAGCCCTTAGAACCCCCAGCAGCCCCATAGGCCCTGAAGCTTCCAGCAATCCATGAGCCACAGGCACCTTCACTGGTTTGGAGCTCTCAGAAGCCTGGAAATCCTAAAATGTTCCAGAAGTCAAGGAACTCCAGAAGCCCCCACTTTGCATAGGAGGCCCAGGAGCCCCCAGATACTCAAGATGCCCTGGTGCCCAAGAAGCCCCAGAATTCAGAGCACCAGGATCTTCCAAGTGCCCAGGAGACACAGGATGCAACAGAATGCCAGGAGACCCCAACAAACCTGGAACACCTTAACTTCCAACTCTTCAGGAATCTCTGGAAACTGGAATGCCCCACCAGCCTCTGGATCCTTTAGATGCCCAGGACTTCCTAGAGCCCTCCCTGGAGGGCCTAATAGTTGCTTTGACATCAGCAGCTTCAGAGTTCCCACAGTCTCCCAGTGGGTTAGAGGGTGAAGCTGTCTTCCTAGAATACTGTTTAGCCTTAAGTGGAGATTACCAGAAACTTGCTGAGTTCCTGGTTCAATTGAATAGTTACATGAGAGTCAGAGGGCACCTGTATCCTACTAAAGCAACTGTGGTGAGCTTTGTTGGCAATTGATTCTCAGGTGAGGCAGGAATGTGTTTTTAAGCCCTTACTATATATCTAAAGTGTGCCCTGCTGGAGCAATATGAAAGTTTCATAGAAGTGTTCCAGGATACTTTTGACAGTCCAGAAAACATGGAAGATGCTAGTCACTGCATTCGTCGGCTTTGCCAAGGGGAGGGTCCTGTCCACCAGTGTGTGACCCACTTCCATCTCTGCTCAAGAACTAAACTGGAATGAAAGCATTCTCTGCATCCAATTTCAGGAAGGCCTTGCCAGTTCTGTCCCAGATGATCTGTCTTACACTAGCCCAGCAGCCACCAACCTATCCGATCTGATCATTCAGTGCCTAGAAGAGAAGCTAAGTGGCAAGCCTGATCTAAATCCACAAGAAGCAAGTCCCTATAAGGAGAAAACTGGACCTGAGTGTTCACTAGCTGAAAACCAGCCTGTGCAGGCTGCAAGCAATAACCCACATCTCACTGAAGCTGAACATGCCCACTGCTGTGAAGGCCTCTTGTGCCTCTACTATGGTCATCCTGGTCATTTTGACAGAGAATTTTCTGTCAAGCCTCATCGTGCATAGTAGGTGGGAAACATCAAGACCCTACAGTAAGGGAGAACCCACATAGGCTGATTTACAAATATGGGTCACCCTCACTTTCAGTATCCATGTCTCATACCCTATGGCTTACTGTTGAATTCTGACCAGGAAGACTATAGTTCTTTGGGCAAGCAATGGTGGATCCAGGTTCCTAAAGGAATAGAACTGACCATTCTGTGGTTCTTTGAGAGAATTGTCCATCCACAATAATATCTTCCCTCTGATGCTTGAAATGGTAGATGGTCAACCACCAATTGATGGACCCATAACCAAGGAAACACAGTCTGTGGAAGTTAACATTAGAAACCACATTGAAGAGCTCCAGTTTGATATTATTCATGCACCCTGGTACCCTTTGTTTCTTGGAATTCACTGGCTTGAAACACATGATCCAAACATTGAGTGGAGCACCTGCACTGTGTCCTTTCCATCTCATTTTTGTCACTACAGTTGCTTCAGGCACAAGTGGAATGGAAGATGTTGTGATGAAATAATTGGTGAATAGATCTTGTGTCCTTAACAACCTTTTTTCTGTTCCTCAGCTCTCATCAGTATTCGTTCCTCTCAGAATCTTCCACTGATGGGGCACCAGGGTGGTACAGTCAGTTGAGATTCCAGCTCTTAGTTTGGCTCAGGTCGTGATCTCAGAGTCCTGAGATAGAGCTCATGTTGGTCTGTGGTCTCAGCAAGAGTCTGCTTAAGGTCCTTTCTCCCTCTGCTCCTCTCCCTTCCTTGTGCTAGCTCACTCTCTCAAATGAAAATAATTAATTAGTTTGGCGACTGTGGCCATTGTTGCTATAAACATTGGGGTACAGATGGCCCTTCTTTTCACTACATCTGTATCTTTGGGTTAAATACCCAGGAGTGCAATTGCAGGCTCATAGGGAAGTTCTGTTTTTAATTTCTTGAGGAATCTCCACACTGTTCTCCAAAGAGGCTGCACCAACTTGCATTCCCACCAACAGTGGAAGAGGGTTCCCCTTTCTCCACATCCTCTCCAACACATGTTGTTTCCTGTTTTGTTAATTTTGGCCATTCTAACTGGTGTAAGGTGATATCTCAATGTGGTTTTAATTTGAATCTCCCTGAGGGCTAGTGATGATGAACATTTTTTCATGTGTCTGATAGCCATTTGTATGTCTTCTTGGAGAAGTGTCTGTTCATATCTTCTGCCCATTTTTTGATATGTTTGCCTGTTTCATGTGTGTTGAGATTGAGGGGTTCATTATAGATCCTGGATATCAACCTTTTGTCTGTACTGTCATTTGCAAATATCTTCTTCCATTCTGTGGGTTGCCTTTTTGTTTTTTTGACTGTTTCCTTTGCTGTGCAGAAGCTTTTGATTTTGATGAAGTCCCAAAAGTTTATTTTCGCTTTTGTTTCCTTTGCCTTTGGAGACATATCTTGAAAGAAGTTGCTGTGGCTGATATTGAAGAGATTACTGCCTATGTTCTCCTGTAGGATTCTGATGGATTCCTGTCTCACGTTGAGGTCTTTTATTCATTTTGAGGTGATCTTTGTGTACAGTGTAAGAGAATGGTCGAGTTTCATGCTTCTACATATAGCTGTCCAGTTTTCCCAGCACCATTTATTGAAGAGACTGTCTTTTTTCCACTGTATATTTTTTCCTGTTTTGTCGAAGATTAATTGACCAAAAAAAGAAAATAATTAATTAGTTAATTAGTTAATTAATTAATAAAAATATATTTAAAAAAAAATTCCACTGAATCTTTGGAAAGGAAATAAGTGTACTTGCACAATGACCCTGCCTCTCAGATCATGCAATGATCTCAGATCAGGCGATTAACCTGGTATTTTTGAGTTGCTTTTTTCACCAACTCTGCATACCCCCACCTTGAACCCTGCATTAATGTGGGGTTGTTTTAATTGCAATTTATTCAACAATATCCATGAACATAGGTATTAGGAACTAACATTGAAAAAGTGTAGTTGAGTCATGCCTGGGTGTCTCAGTCGGTTAAGCATCTGCCTTAGGCTCACGTCGTGATCTCAGAGTCCTGGGCTTGATCTCTGCCTCAGGCACCCTGCTCATTAGGAAGCAAGCTTTTCCCTCTCCCTTTGCCCCTCCCCCTGATTATGCTCTCTCTCTTTCTCTCCCTCTCTCTCTCTCAAACAAATAAATTTTTTTTAAAAAGAAAAAAATGGAGTTGTTAGATTTACTTGACTTTTTGGTCAAAATTTTATCACAGTTGCAACATTTTCTCAATAAACAAAACAAATTTGCAAGTGATAATTTTTAAAAATCAATAAATATTGGCAATTTCTACTGGCGTTTGAATTATTTCATGACTTAGCTGAGGGAAGAGGAAGGGGGCAAATAAATTGGGAAAGAGGAGATTTGGCAAGGACTTAAAGTTTGGGTGAGATCCTGATTATTCCAGGGGCAGTCAGGTCAGTGAGTGATGGGGTTGGGGGAGACAGAGAGTAGGGGAATGGTTGTGGTAGAGGGAAATTAGGTATGGTATGAGGGAGTAGGGGGTAGAGGGTAGAGGGAAGGTTGTGAAAAGAGTTTGGGGAAGATTGGGAGGGAAGGTTGAAAGGGGTTCAGGTGAGGGCAGGGATGAGAGGAGGATGAATTCCTACAAAAATAAAGGGAGCAGCAAAGAGAGATATTGAACAATTTTAAAAGCAAACATCTTGGACTTTGTAAGTTAAATAAACAAAAGCATTGAAGAAGATAATGACACCCCTCAGTGAACCAACTTTCCCAGTAAAGTGACAAGGGTTTATTCCCTGCACCCAGGACATTTGTCTTAGGGCTCATGCCTGTTAATTTGCTCTTGCTGGTTCTTAAGGATGGGATAGCAAGAATCAGCTTTCAACACATGCAGATCATTAGTAGCCAACTGTAACTCTCCCACACATATATAGGTTGCCCCACCCTTCAAGTCATGCTGCTTGCATGACACACAGAGAGAGCTAAGTCAGTGAAAAGAATTATGTCCTTATGGACCTGAGAGGGGGTAGTGTTCTGACTTAAATCACACACACATATACATTCCCACAAAATACAAGGTTGGGAGAAGGAAGAGTGGGATCTCCAGGTAAGATGTAAAAAATTATCAAAAGATTCTAATGCTTTTCCTCTGTCATTTCAACACTCCTTTTGGAGTCTCCTTCTGAAGCCACTTGAAGGAGTTTCTACCTCTTACTTAGAGAAATAATCAAATATATGAACATAACCTTAGAAAGAGATAGGTGAGGAACCTACCATCATTGAGCACCTAATATGTTCCATTTATTATATTGGGATGTTATACACATTAACTTATGTCTCAGAATAATCCAGTGTAGTAGGTATGTTTGCTCCTGTTTCATCAATGAACAAATAGAGTCCCATGGAGGCCAGTTCACTTGCCCAAAGTCACATTAGTAAGTATTGGAGACCTGTTTGGTTTTCACAACATTTGCCCTTTTTCCTACAGTATGCCAATTTCCCTAGAGCAGTGGTAAAGGGTCAAACAAGATTGTGGTGGCAGAAAGCTAAATGAGATAACCCTGAAAAGGGAAGAAAGGACCCAGAATAAAATCTGCAGTGACTATTTGGGTAATAGTTCTGTTTCCCGAGTCCCCATGGTCTTACTGTCAACCCCCTCTCCACCACATTAACCCCTAAACTTTCTATTTCATCTCATATATATATATATATATATATATATATATATACACTCATTTTATCATCTATGCTAGCTGTGTGAAAATTTATATATCTATAAACTAGTGCTATATATATATATATATATATATATATCTGAAACATGATAAAATTAACAGTAATAACTACACTTGGGTTTTGCCAGACATCGGACTAAGTGATTAGGTATTATTAGGTATTATTATTAGTATTAGCATTATATTATTAGGTATTATTATTAGTCCCTTTATATAAATCAAAGAAGTGAAACCCACTGAGGTGAGGTCACTTGCCAAAGGTCACACTGCTAGGAATTTGTAGATGCTAAAAACGAACCCTGATCTGTCTCATTTCAGAGCTGGAATTCAAGCCAATACACCACACTGCTTCTCAGGCTGAATAAACTTTACTCTTTATTACCACTTTAACAATATTTATTCACCAGACATGAGTTACATTAGTTTAGAAAAATATATTAATTTTTAGTGCATTTATTTATTTACTCATTGAACAGGCTTTGCTGAATGTCTTCAATGTGTCAGGCAAAGCATGTAGGAAGAGGAAGATGTCTAATGTATGATTCATGGTTCTTGCTCTGACCACAGTTAACAGGGGAAGTTGTGCAACACAACACTCCTGGTGTACAGAGGAAAGCACTAATTTTGCTATGGACAAAAAAGTGTGTTTTGAGCTGGGCCTTCAAGGAATATTACTGGAAACAAAAGAGAGGGCATGGCTTTCTAGATTGAATAAAGTGCACACAAAAAAGCACGGAGGGAGGGAAAATAATGATGTCATTAGAAAAGATAGGTCTATTTCACTGGAGATCAGTGATGTCTGTACATGTATGTAGGGTAACTGGTAGGTATCGTTGGGGAGATGAAACTTAACAAAGAAATTGCAAGTTCCAGGTTAAGGACCTGTCTACATGGATAAAGCATTTAAAATTTATCCTATGGGCAGATTGCACTGGAATCTTTGTTCTTCTCCTGTATTAGATTTGGGTGTGCTTTTTCCCCTTTTTTGCTGCAAAGTAATGTATACCCATTGTAACAAATTCATATATATATAAGAAGTTTATAACATAAAGTTAACATACCCGTTATCTCACAAATTATTTTTTAAGTAGGAAAGAAACATGATTCATTTACATTTTAGAAATTTTTTTTTAATTTTCAGCATAACAGTATTCATTATTTTTTTCCAATTTATTTATTTTCAGAAAAACAGTATTCATTATTTTTTCACCACACCCAGTGCTCCATGCAAGCCGTGCCCTCTATAATACCCACCACTTGGTACCCCAACCTCCCACCCCCCCCGCCACTTCAAACCCCTCAGATTGTTTTTCAGAGTACATAGTCATGATTCACCTCCCCTTCCAATTTCCCTGAACTCCTTTCTCTTCTCTAACTCCCCATGTCCTCCATGCTATTTGTTATGCTCCACAAATAAGTGAAACCATATGATAATTGACTCTCTCTGCTTGACTGATTTCACTCAGCATAATCTCTTCCAGTCCCGTCCATGTTGCTACAAAAGTTGGGTATTTCTGATGGAGGTATAATACTCCATAGTGTATATGGACCACATTTTCCTTATCCATTCGTCCATTGAAGGGCATCTTGGTTCTTTCCACAGTTTGGTGACCATGGCCATTGCTGCTATAAACATTGGGGTACAGACGGCCCTTCTTTTCACGACATCTGTATCTTTGGGTTAAATACCCAGGAGTGCAATTGCAGGGTCCTAGGGAAGTTCTATTTTTAATTTCTTGAGGAATCTCCACACTGTTCTCCAAAGAGGCTGCACCAACTTGCATTCCCACCAACAGTGAAAGAGGGTTCCCCTTTCTCCACATCCCCTCCAACACATGTTGTTTCCTGTCTTGTTAATTTTGGCCATTCTAACTGGTGTAAGGTGCTATCTCAATGTGGTTTTAATTTGAATCTCCCTGATGGCTAGTGATAATGAACATTTTTTCATGTGTCTGATAGCCATTTGTATGTTTTCATTGGAGAAGTGACTGTTTATATCTTCTGCCCATTTTTTTTTAATTTTTTTTCAATTTATTTATTTTCAGAAAAACATTATTCATTATTTTTTCACCACACCCAGTGCTCCATGCAAGCCGTGCCCTCTATTATACCCACCACCTGGTACCCCAACCTCCCACCCCCCCCCCGCCACTTCAAACCCCTCAGATTGTTTTTCAGAGTCCATAGTCTCTCATGGTTCACCTCCCCTTCCAATTTACCCAAATTCCCTACTCCTCTCTAACGCCCCTTGTCCTCCATGCTATTTGTTATGCTCCACAAATAAGTGAAACCATATGATAATTGACTTCTGCCCATTTTTTGATATGATTGCCTGTTTTGTGTGTGTTGAGTTTGAGGAGTTCATTATAGATCGTGTATATCAACCTTTTGTCTGTACTGTCATTTGCAAATATCTTCTCCCATTCCATGGGTTGCTTCTTTGTTTTCTTGAGTGTTTCCTTTGCTGTGCAGAAATTTGATAGCAATATAGAAAATAACAGAGAAAGTGACAAAGTATCCCCATTATATTTTATTTTCTTAGATTTTTATGAACATAAGCTCAAATCATCAAAAGCAAAGAATTAAAAGTAAATTAAATCCAATTTTCCTCAAATATTTATTTTGAGTTCCTAGTATGAGCAAGATATTGGAGTATGCATACATATACACAGAATGTTCAAACCATTAAAAAATTTAAAATCTAATAATGGGTGAATTATAAGAAACTCATGAATTATAAGAAACTGCTTTTCTATTTAAACTTCCTTTGTTTCACATTTTAAAGATACTAACTGGAGAGGATTTTCTGAAATTATATATTCTGCAATATTGGCACAGGTACAAAGAAAACAGTTCCCTCTTTAGCTAACTTTTCTAAGTTTAAGCTTTAATAGAAAAATTAATCTCCATATATTTTGGTAACTTCCCTTCCTGGTTTGTTTTCTTTAAAAATATTTCATATTTCATGCTATCAAAGTACACCTGGAGTAGTCATGGTCATTCCATGGAGGGCTTTATGTCCTTTAAATATCTGTATATTTCTCAAAGTATGTTTTTATATATTTCTCAAAGTATGTATATCTTTAAAAGTATATCTTTAAAGTACCTGTATATTTCCAGAAGTATGACTTTAAAAGATTTTATAGGGATAGATGACTTTAAAATTCCTACTGTAATTAACTTTGATATCTAGTATGTTATTAAATATCAAATATTAAATGACAAGAGTAACATAAGGGTCAGAAAATTAGGGATGAGGATATTAAGATTAAACTCCAGAGTTCATTGCTTACTGGCTGTATGACCCATTTGACTTATGAAATGAGAATAATAATACTTACTTTGCCTACCTGATGAAGGTAGAAAAAAAATGAAAATGCTCATGCTAAAAAAATCATGAAAGTTAAAAATGTTGTTCAAATAAAAAGTATTAAAATAAGTTATGTTTGTAATAACGACCCCAAGGAACTCCATAGTACTAAAATACCTGTTTCAGGCTCCAGTTATAGAATGAATAAGTCATGAATTTGAATAAAAGATACAGCACAGAGAATATAGCCAATGATAATGTAATAGCATTGTATGGTGACAGATGGTAGCTAAATTTAAATAAATAAACATTAGTTATTTATTGTTGATTTAATAATTATTAATAACTATAATAATTATAATTTTAATAAATATGGCTAGTTTTTAATATTTAAATTATATAGAGTACATAACATTGTTAAGACAAACATTCAGATCTACCTCAAAAAATGAATGTGCAAAAGATCATTTATACAAAAGAAAATGCCATTAATGAATAAACATAAGAAGCATTTGACTATTAGTAATAAACACATCTTTAATAATGAAAAATAAAGTGCCCATTTAAATTAATTTCAATTTCACAGACATCTAGTAAGTATTTATTATCTGCCAGTACTCTATATTGTCAATCAAGCAAAATTTAATTAGGTTTGATATAATTATTATATTAAGTAGATTTTTGGTATTAGTATAAACAAATTATTTAAATATAGAAATAACAACTTTTGCGTGTGTGTGTATGTATATATATATATATATATATATATACACACCAGCACTCTATCAGAATATTATATTATTTAAAATGCTGCTTCTTTCCTGAGGTATATCACTTAAATAAGAATTTACTAAATTGGTCTGAGCTAATTTCTTCATCTATTTAACTGAAGCTGGATAAAACAAGTCAGAACAAATTAATCTTCATGTCCCGCCAAAAAATTTTAAATTAAAAATTGAAACTCATAAGACCGTCATATTTTCCACTTTGAATTTATTTATATGATTTCTATGAAAAAACAATTGAAAGTTAAAATGTCAAACTGTACTGGCTTCTTAGTAAGTCATAGTGTGTATAGGAAACAACTGCCATTATCATTTAATATGACTAACAAGGTCCTCACTTTGGTTATTATTCTGCTTCAAAATAATCCAAATATGTGAGAAAGTTTGGTGAAGACTTATAGTTTGGAGAATGTGTGACATACTCCAGCCATGCTGGTGGGGGTGGGGTGGGGAACAAATGCTAGCAATAATCAAATGTGCCTGACTTGACTCAAATGGGAGAACTATTATGTATTCTGATACAGATGAAAATGGGATATGGCACAGAAACACAAAATAGTCATATGTGCACAGGACATCTAACAACCTAAAATTTGCATAAGAAAAAGAAAGCATGAAATTTTACAACCACTGCTGTAAATTCAAAACAGAATGTCTGAAACTCTATACCTGATCTCAGTTTTTCTTTACCTTTCACATTGCTTTTTCCTGTCAGTTATACCACAATCACCACATAATAAGCAACAAATGAACCAGCTGTATTGCCAGGAAAGCTCCTCAATTAGAAGAAAGGGCAGCCAAACTCCAATATTATTAAAGACATTCCCTGAAAGGTAAATACCAAAGGGAATTTTCATTTTTCAATTTCTATAGATGTAACATTGACTTCTGTTGTAAAATTGGACATGTGTCTGAAGTAATGGGAGACAGACCAATTAGGGACTAAGGAAAATCACACTTAAGAATTAACAATATTCGGGGTGCCTGGGTGGCTCAGTGGGTTAAAGTCTCTGCCTTCGGGTCGGGTCATGATTCCAGGGTCCTGGGATCGAGTCCCGCATCAGGCTCTCTCCTCAGCAGTGAGTGGGCTTACCCGCCTCTCTCTCTGCCTGCCTCTATGCATACTTGTGATCTCTGTCTGTCAAATAAATAAAATCTTTTAAAAAATTAACAATATTCAATGGAAAATGTGAATATGTTCCAATTCTTTTAATTTTTTTTTTTTACCAATAAGTTTTTATCTATTCTCTGTATTTTCCCTGAGTAAAGAGAAGAGGGAAAAGAGTCAGCATGTGTGTTTAAAAAAAAACCAAACAAACAAACAAACAAAAAAAAAACCAATAGCTTGAAGTCCGGAATTGTGATGCTACCAACTTTGGCTTTCTTTTTCAATATTCCTTTGGCTATTCGAGGTCTTTTCTGGTTCCATATAACTTTTAGGATTATTTGTTCCATTTCTTTGAAAAAAGTGGATGGTATTTTGATAGGAATTGCATTAAATGTGTAGATAGCTTTAGGTAGCATAGACATTTTCACAATATTTGTTCTTCCGATCCGGGAGCATGGAACATTTTTCCATTTCTTTGTGTCTTCCTCAAATTCTTTCATAAGTACTTTATATTTTTCTGAGCATAGATTCTTAGCCTCTTTGGTTAGGTTTATTCCTAGGTATCTTATAGTTTAGGGTGAAATTGTAAATGAGATTGACTCCTTAATTTCTCTTTCTTCTGTCTTGCTGTTGGTGTAGAGAAATGCAACTGATTTCTGTGCATTGATTTTATATCCTGACACTTTACTGAATTCCTGTACAAGCTCTATTACAAAGCTGTCATCATCAAGACAGCATGGTACTGGCACAAAAACAGACCCATAGATCAATGGAACAGAATAGAGAGCCCAGAAATAGACCCTCAACTCTATGGTCAACTAATCTTCAACAAAGCAGAAAAGAATGTCCAATGGACAAAAGACAGCCTCTTCAATAAATGCTGTTGGGAAAATTGGACAGCCACATGCAGAAAAATGAATTTGGACCATTTCCTTACACCACAAACGAAAATAGACTCAAAATAGATGAAGGACCTCAATGTGAGAAAGGAATCCATCAAAATCCTTGAGGAGAACACAGGCAGCAACCTCTTCGACCTCAGCCACAGCAACATCTTCTAGGAACATTGCCAAAGGCAAGGGAAGCAAGGGCAAAAATGAACTATTGGGATTTCATCAAGATCAAAAGCTTTTGCACAGCAAAAGAAACAGTTAACAAAACCAAAAGACAACTGACAGAATGGGAGAAGATATTTGCAAATGACATATCAGATAAAGGACTAGTGTCCAAAATCTATAAAGAACTTAGCAAACTCAACACCCAAAGAACAAATAATCCAATCAAGAAATGGGCAGAGGACATGAACAGACATTTCTGCCAAGAAGACATCCAGATGGCCAACAGACACATGAAAAAGTGCTCCACATCACTCGGCATCAGGGAAATACAGATCAAAGCCACAGTGAGATATCACCTCACACCAGTGAGAATGGCTAAAATTAACTAGTCAGGAAATGACAGATGCTGGCGAGGATGTGGAGAAAGGGGAACCCTCCTACACTGTTGGTGTAGTGCAACCACATGAAAGCTGGTGCAACCACTCTGGAAAACAGCATGGAGGTTCCTCAAAATGTTGAAAATAGAACTACCCTATGACCCAGCAACTGCACTACTGGGTATTTACCCTAAAGATTCAAACGTAGTGATCCGAAGGGGCACGTGCACCTGAATGTTTATAGCACCAATGTCTACAATAGCCAAACTATGGAAAGAACCTAGATGTCCATCAACAGATGAATGGATAAAGTAGATGTGGTATATATACACAATGGAATACTATGCAGCCCTCAAAAGAAATGAAATCTTGCCATTTGTGATGACGTGGATGGAACTAGAGGGTATCGTGCTTAGTGAAATAAGTCAATTGGAGAAAGACAACTATCATATGATCTCCCTGATATGAGGAAGTGGAGATGAAACATGGGGGGTTAAGGGAGTAGGAGAAGAATAAATGAAACAAGATAGGATCAGGAGGGAGACAAACCATAAGTGACTCTTAATCTCACAAAACAAACTGAGGGTTGATGGGGGGTAGGGGGGTTGGGTGGGGGGGTTGGGTTATGGACATTGGATAGGGTATGTGCTATGGTGAGTGCTGTGAAGTGTGTAAACCTGGCGATTCACAGACCTGTACCCCTGGGGATAAAAATATATTATATGTTTATAAAAATTTTAAAAGAAAAAAAAACAATAGCATGAATGGTGAGTGCTAGGAATTGTGTAAGACTTATGATTCACAGACCTGTACCCCTGAAGTAAATAATACATTATATGTCAATTTAAAAAAATAGCAAGTGAGAAAGGAAGTACCCAGCACAACAAAATCTACCTTCAAACAAACTTTCCTCAGTAATGGAGTCACTAAAGCCCAAGGAGGCTCACTCAGTCTCCTGCAGTTCAGAAATGACAAGAAAGGATGAGGGAAAGAACAGATGGGTACAAACTTTCATACCCTCGCCATTTCCCAATGAATTTCAAGATTTCACACAAAACTTTGGCTTCTAGCACTAAAGAAAGGGTTATATTTGTCTGTCTCCTATTACATAGTCTTGTGGCCACTTTGACATGTTTCTTGCACCCACCAAAAAATTCTTGAATGACTTGAATAAACATTCATCTTCCCTTTCTTGGTTTCTTGGCCCTAGTTTCTACGTGGGAAACCCCACTCATTGCTTCTGCTTCTCTCTACAACAAGAGTAGAGATTAAATTAGGTTTGATCCATCAAAATACAAGTGTATTAGTAAGAATCACATCAAGGAATGATCTTGGAAAGGAGATTGAGAACAAGGAGGTGGAGAGTTCTTAGCTTCTTCAGGATTTTTGCAGAAATCATTAAAGAGTCATGGAAAAATCCCACAAATTAAATATTTATGTGTGGGGGCTTTTACTGGGAGGGGGAATAGAACAGTGGATAGGATAGGGGTTATATCTGGCCCAAAATTGGAAATAGGGGAAGAGGAACACAATAGAAAGGATGTTTCAAGACCTCCACACTTGAAGAGGGGCCACCAAGCTATGTTCCATATTCTTTCCCTTGTGCAGAACATTTCATTAAAGATGGTTTGGCTATTTTTCTCAGTGTAAAAATAAGTTTGTTAATAATCCTAAAAGAACATGGAGAAAACTAACACATTATATTTGCACAAACCAGACCACATAGCAATCACCCAGTCAGTTATTCGTGAACTCCTATGAATCCAGACAAATACGACAACTAGACAGGGGCAATGACTGGAGATAGACAAGAACCCAGGATCAGACACACATCACCCAATGCACTCTAATTGCATTTGCCCTGTTTCAACACAGTGAGGTATGTTTATGGTGATCTCATAGCATGTAAACAAAACCTTCTTTTCTCCTTTAGCTACCATGACACTAATCACTGCAGCAACAGGGCAGGGCACAGGCTCTGGTCAGCACAAAGAAGTCATGGTTTATGTTCTCCTTGGAAGCCAAGAAGAAAAGCCCAGAATTTATAAAGGTTAAGAAATTTAGTCTTTGGGGCACCTGAGTAGCTCAGTCGTTAAGCATCTGTCTTCACCTCAGGTCATGATCTCAGGGTGCTGGGATTGAGCCCTGTGTTGGGCTCCCTGCTCAGTGGGAGGCCTGCTCCTCCCTCTCCCTCTCCCTGCTTGTATTCCCTCTCTTACTGTGTCTCTCTCTGTCAAATAAATAAATAAAACCTTAAAAAAAAAGAAATTTAGTCTTTGCTTCTTGCACCCACCCCTGGGCAGCTCAAGATAGGTTCAGAGGTATTGTTCTTAAACCTATTCTTACCAACTCATTCTTTTTACACACACACACACACACACACACACAACTCACGCACTTTGTTGTGCATGGTAGGCCTAGCCCAATCAAGTGAAGGATGGCTCTGGTATGTAAAGTGAGTCCCATGCCCTGGGATTAGAGGTCCAGAACAAGAATCCTTTTTACACCTATAGACAACCCTTACCTAATCTTGACTTCCCTTCTGCACCTTTCACCTGGTGCAGCCTCTCCTAACCTTCCCATACCATTTTTCATGTCCAGAAAGATTTCCAATCCTCCAGTAGAAGGATATCAAGTCATGGGGCAACTGAGTTAAAACCCAATCTCCCAAGGAACATTGAAAGTAGAGGTGTCAGGATATAAGATCAATGCACAGAAATCAGTTGCATTTCTCTACACCAACAACAAGACAGAAGAAAGAGAAATTAAGGAGTCAATCCCATTTACAATTGCACCCCAAACCATAAGATACCTAGGAATAAACCTAACCAAAGAGGCTAAGAATCTATACTCAGAAAACTATAAAGTACTCATGAAAGAAATTGAGGAAGGCACAAAGAAATGGAAAAATGTTCCATGCTCCTGGATTGGAAGAATAAATATTGTGAAAATGTCTATGCTACCTAAAGCAATCTACACATTTAATGCAATTCCTATCAAAGTACCATCCATCTTTTTCAAAGAAATGGAACAAATAATTTTAAAATTTATATGGAATCAGAAAAGACCTCGAATAGCCAGAGGAGATACTATACAGAAAAGCTAGCTCAAATTAGCAAAAATAAGGGAAATCAGTACTCTATGCACTCAAATAATTTGTTTTTCTGGTGATAAAAAAAAAGTACTCCTGCTGTCCAGACTTAGAATTGCTGTCAATTCATCCTTGAGATTGCTCATGTACCTAAGAACACAATGCAGTAACAAGGGTCTTAAAATTAAGATATGCAAAATTGCAAAACCAGAATATTTATGTTATGAAAAAGAAAGTTAAAATGCACAGTGTCGTGTACATCCTTCACGTGCAGCAGTGCAGTTGGCATCTTGGATAAAGTGGGACCTAATGTGTGGTTATCCAAGGGATCAAATAAAATTCTATTCCACCCCAGAACGGGGTGGGACAAAGCTTAGCAGCAGCAAGTGTATAACTATTCTCCCAACAACCCCTTTGCCTCCTGTCACAACCTATTGCCTTGGACAGTTCTCAAGACCCTATCCTAAGAGTGGGTTATGAGACAAGATGTGGAGAAACCCTGCCTTACCCCTGAGAGATTCCCTCCCATAGAATGTAATGGTTCATGAGTTGGGTCCATCAATCCGGTCTCACGCTTAATCTTTGCACTCTGGCATAGGAAAAACCATTATGTCTTTCTTTCTTTGAAGGGAAAACAATTTCCATATATAGGCCACTTTCAAAAGCTGGAGATTCTCAGGGCAGAGACTCAAAGCACACAGAGAGGGATTTTTCCCTAAAACCCTCATATGCATTTGGATAGAACAGGGTTGGAGTTCATTTGCCTTCCCCCTTCCTCCATTTACCCTGCCAAAAAAGAAGAGAGGATAATGTTGTGGACTCCAGCCAGACATACATGGCAGTGCCAGCTGCCCCCTCCCTACCCTGTTCCCACTTTCTCCACTCTGTCATTGATGCCTGCTCCTCAAAATCTCCTGAACACAAAAGGATAGCCCCCATCCACTGCAGCCCAATTCTGGGCCTCTGGGACCTGGGCAGGGCTATGGATTTCTTCTTCTTCCTCCCAAAAGTAGGCTGGCTTTCCTGTGAGTTCAGGGCCTGCTGGTCCTTAAGAGGACATGAGACCACCATATGGTTGATACTCTGGCAGAAGTGGCACTTCTTTGGTTGGGGTGGCAGCTTGCATTCCTCAGCATGGTAGTCTAGATCTCCACAGTTGTAGCACCTGTCTCCCTTTGATCTGTGCTTCTTCATGTTCTTCCCTTTGTGTCACCTCTCACTCCTAGTACAGAACTCCCCACCAGGGCAGGTGATTCAGATAGATTCCAGGCCCTTACCAGACTTCTTAAAGTTAAAGTCCACTGCCTCACCCTCCTTCAGGCTCTGGAAGGCCTCCATGTTCAGCTTAGTCTGGTTCACAGACATGGACAGGGGTCAAGTATGACCCTAGCGCATGTTGTCATGGACAGGAAGCTGAACTCCATGCACACATTTAACCACTTAAAGAAGTGGGAACCCTACAGCAGCTGTGACTCCTCTGCTGCTGGGCAGTGTCAGGTGCCTCCTCAGGCACCTTGGCGCAGCCACCTGTAACCTGTTGTTCTGACACAGAGCCCATGGTAATCGACTGAGTTTGTGATCCAGGTGAACCTGGTCAGGTGGCTGCTGGCCTCAAAGAAGTCTAGGAGCAAAGGGGTGGCTTGAAAAAGAGGCTGTTACAGGGGCAGCCAGGTGGCTCAGTGGGTTAAGCCTCTGCCTTCAGCTCAGGTCATAATCTCAGGGTCCTGGGATTGAGCCCCGCATCAGGCTCTCTGCTCAGCAGGGAGCCTGCTTCCCTCCCTCTCTCTCTGCCTGCTTCTCTACCTACTTGTGATCTCTCTCTCTGTCAAATAAATAAAATATTTTTAAAAAGAGGCTGCTACATCTTCCCCCAGCACCTGTTCTAATACTTTTTAAATAATTATGCTAAAATAAAGTGCAGAAAATACAATTTCTGGCATAGAAAATGCCATAATGAGGGGTGCCTGGGTGGCTCAGTGGGTTAAAGCCTCTGCCTTCGGCTCAGGTCATGATCCCAGGGTCCTGGGATGGAGCACCGCATCAGGCTCTCTGCTCTGCGGGGAGCCTGCTTCCTCCTCTCTCTCTCTCTCTCTGCCTGCTTGTGATCTCTGTCTGTCAAATATATTTTAAAAAAAAAAGAAAAAGAAAATGCCATAATGATATTGGAAATTGGTGGTCCCAGCAAATTTTCAATACTCTCCAGCTTCTCTCCAAGTATACTTTCTTTCTAGGCTCTTTGTTTTTTGCTTGCCTGTCAGAAACCTAAACAACAAAACACTCACAGATAATTAACCATCAATAAATTGCTAGGAGAAGACTATTTCCTCACTGTCTTTCCTTATGGGAATAAAATTAGATCATAAATCCATATATATAAATTTAGTAACATTGTTAAAACCTTTTTAAAACAATAAAGACATTATTTTACAAATGAAGAATGGATAGACAGGCAAGGGCTAAGAAGCTTTAACCAAGTCACATGGTGAGGTAAAATGAGGAGCACAGGAGTAGTCAGGACACCTAGATTTCAGGTTTAGTTTTTAACTTGCCCTATTACCTTGGGTAAGTTAAATGACCTCTCCTCTGAGGCAGTTTCTCCATAGGAAAAATTGTGATGGTGATATCAGTGCTGCTTACCTTTGTAAAATATTACAAAAAGTAATTTAGTTATCCAATAGACATCTGTTAAATTCTTATTACATGTCAGACACTGAGTTAGAATCAAGTGAGATAATGAAAATCAAAATGGCAAGCCCAGATATAAGTTAGAGTGTTATTATTTCTCTAAAACCTGCCTAACTCTTCAAAGAGATATAGTTTTTGCACAAAGAATAGATTAAAAGGGACATAAACTTAATATTTTCTTTCATATTTTTATTCCATAAAATTTCTGTTATTAACTCATAGCTGTTTATCCTATAAAACTTAGCAGAATCATCTAAGAATTAATGTTTTTCCTCCTTACCAGATATGAGAGCTCTCAGGTTGCTTATCATTTAAATGAGCATAGACATTGCATAGCAACTATTGTTACTCCTCCTCCTCCTCCTCCTCAGGCTTTTCATTGATTCCTCATAGAAAAGATAAAAAAGGAACTAATACTTAGTGAGTATCTATTATTGGTCACACTCTGTGCTAGCTCTTTTACCTATAAAATCTCATTTAATCCAAATAAATGTTTGGCAAGGTATATATTATTCTGCCCATTTTATAAATTCACTAACCATGTTTTAGTGAAATGAGGGTCACTTAGGAGAAATTGGTGAAATTCTAAAACAAACTCAAGTCTTTTTCTCAAATCCCATGCTTTTTCTGACATATTTAAAGAAAAATTGAGTTAGAATAATCCATATTTACTGGTAGAGACCAGTAGAGATGTCAGATTCTCCATGGAGGGCATATGGCAAATTAATGATGGAACCAGATCTAGAATACATGTCCTCTGTATTCCAGTTTATTGTATTTTTCCTTTCAGTTTCATTAGGTATATATGGTGTCAATTTAACTATAGCTACCAAATATAATTTACTAACTGAAGAAGAGAAGCAGTATTAGCCTTAAAGTCAGTAATTTATTAAAGATTGTTTTCCACAGGAACTAAATTTAAAAGAAAAAAGAAGTTTGATACATAAATATAAATTGATTTTTTTTTTCATTTTTACTTTATAGCTGGTTTGGTTAGTAGTTTCCTGCCTTTCTTAAAGTCTTATCAACTTGTTTCTTTTTTATTGGTTTTTCAAGTAAAAGAGAAACTATTTTTAAAAACTGCAATTAAGGGGCACCTGGGTGGCTCAGTTGGTTAAGTGTCTGACTTGTATCGGGCTCCCCACTCAGCAAGGAATCTGCTCGTCCCTCACCCTCTGCCCCTTCCCACTGCTTGTGCTGTCTCTCTGTCTCTCAAATAAATAAATAAAATCCTTAAAAAAAAACACATAAACATATAAAACAACTAGACATAACAGGCACCCAGAACACTGCATCCAACAACAGAAAAATATTTTTTTAAGATTTTATTTATTTGTTTGACAGAGAGAGAGAGATCACAAGTAGTCAGAGAGATAGGCAGAGAAAGAGGGGAAGCAGGCTCCCTGCTGAGCAGAGAGCCCGATGTGGAACTCCATCCCAGAACCCCGAGATCATGACCTGAACTGAAGGCAGAGGCTTAACCCACTGAGCCACTTAGGTGCCCAGAAAAATATTTTTCAAGTGAACATAGAGCATTCTTTAAAATAGACTATATGGTAGGCCATACAATAACCATTAATAAATTTTAAAGGATCAAAATCCTACAAAATATGTTTTCCAACCATAATAGAATAAAACTGGAAATCAATAACAAAAGGAAAATAGGAAAATTCACAAATATGTGGATATTAAACAACATGTTTTCAAATAACCAGTCAGAGAAAAAAATTACAAAGGGAATTAGAAAATCCTTTGAGGGGTGAGTGGGTGGTTCAGTAATTAAGTGTTTGCCTTTGGCTCAGGTTATGATACCAGGCTTGGGATCAAGCCCCACATTGGACTCCCTGCTCAGTATGGAGCCTGCTTCTGCCTGCTGCACCTCCTGTTTGTGCTTGCTCTCTCTCTCTCTCTGTGTCATTGAATAAAATCGTTAAAAAATGCTTTGAGATGAATGAGAAGGAAAACATAAAAAAAATTATGTTATGCAGCAAAACCAATCCTTAGAAGGAAATTTAGGGTTGTGAAGACCTATATATAAAAGTAAGACAGATCTCAAAATAATAACCCAACTTTCTACTTTAAGAAACTAAAAATAAAGAAACACAAATTAAACACAAAGCTTGCAAAAGAATGAAATAATAACAGAGCAGAAATTAATGAAACAGAGAACAGAAAAACAATAAGAAAATCAACAAACCCAAAAGCTAACTCTTTTCAAAGAGCAAAAAAATTGGAAAGGGATAGAAGAAGGCGGGGAAGTAGGAGAGGGGCCTTTACAACTTGTACCACAAAGTGAGCTGATTACCTACCAAAGAACTCCAATCACCCATGAAACCAGCCTGAGAGCAGAATTACACATGTCTGGATCTCTACAGGGAGAGAAGACACCAGTGGGCAGGTAAAGCGGAGTGGGAATGGCAGAGTGATATCAGAAGATAAACACAAGGGAGAGGGAGCCACCAGAGGCGACCAGTTGGAAAGTAATACCCCAATACGAGCAAGAGTGCCCTGCATCTGGGGACCAGCATTAACTTGGAGACTGGTTGAAAGCACTCCAAAAAAGCAAAGGATCTCGGGGGGAAATTGTGGGAATCGGGACAGCTAGGGACAGGGGCTTAAGTCCCTGGTCCCAGGACAGCCTCCCTTGGCGCTGAGGCAGAGAGAGTGCCGCGGAGAAACCAGCTCTTGGTCCCTAAGCCGCCAGCGCGCCTGAGAACAGGTGGGGTCCGTTCCCCATGAGGGGATGGGAGCCACGCCGCTGGGCAGCAGAATGCAAGAGCCCTGCTATAGAGCCTGAGATACTCCCCCTGAGAGAGGTATAAAGGCCCAGCCAGTGCCCTTTGATACGCGTCATTGTTTCAGAGCCTGCACCAAACTCTTCCCCCAGAGAGGTGCGCAAAGGACCAGACTGGTGCTCTCGGACCTGCACCCCGTTCTCAGAGCCTGAGACCCGAACCTCAGCCTCCCCTGAAATTGGTGTGCACAAGCCGAGCGCTTTAGACCCAGAAAGACCAGGCACTCCCAGCCCAGGCCAGCGGGAAAATCTCAGTGTGTGATTGCTGCTTGGAACCTCTCTGGCGGTCTGGAGCTGCCCAGACAGCCACCATTGCCATGGCTTTGGGTACAAGCAAGAGATCCTGCATCCCCAGGGACCGAGACTTGGAACCTGCTCTGCCAGGGGCCAAGGGGGAACTTATTTGGGCTCTGCAGCCAGACTGAGGCTTCTCTCTGAGAGGGAGATCAGGGTGCGGTTTGTTTTCCTCTAAAACTACAAAAACCGTCAAAAGCGGTCAAAGTGAGAAAAAAAAATTGAACAAACATAAAAACCGCCAGAGAACAAAACCCTGAAAAAAAAAAAAAAAACGGTTTCTTCAGAGCCCACCCCCTTGAGGGAGGCGAGAGGACTTAAGTCAGGGGACATCATTGACTGAAAACCCACGTGGCAGGCCCCTCCCCCAGAAAACAAACCAATAAATAAAAAAAAGAGGAAAAAAAAAAAAGGACTACAAGAGAACAACCACTACTTCATAGGAAAACTTTTGTTTTTCATTCATTCCCACTATTCATTCTGGCTCATTTTTTTAATATATAGGTAATTTTTTTAACCTAATAACCATCACAGCGAGCTATCCAGTACATCAAATTCCATAATAACCTTCTAACCTGAACTTTTTGATACATACACCTATGTTTTTCTTTTGCATTTCTATTTTTTGAATTCCTTCTTTTTTTTAAGTTTTAGTTTAGTTTAGTCTAGTTTATTCCTTTTTATTTTTATCTTCTAATATTCATATAGAGTTAAACTTCAAAGTAATCCCCTTTCCCCAATCAATACTACCCCTATAGGTAAACTAATTTTTAATCCCCCTTTATCTTAGGAAAGTTGAGTCCTTTAACAAAGATATCAAGATACATCCAGGAAGAATCAAAACAACCTTCCTCGCACACACTGAGAATTTATAACCACTCTCCCATCTTTTTCTTCCACCAGTGTTTCTGTGTTTTTGTGTTTGTCCTAATAGGATATAAATCTTACACTTGGGGTACTTTTTGAAGAGGTTCTTCCTTTATTTGCATATATATATATTTTTTCTCTTGTCATATACTTTTATCAGTCTTTGTTTGTCTGTTTTTTGTTTGTTTACTTCATAAATCTTACCTAGGGGCCCATTTGGGCTGAACCTTCTCTTTCATCTTCCCTTTCTTTCCTGTCTCTCTCTCTATCTCTTTTTTTTTTCTTTTTCTTTTTCTTTTCTTTTGTCTCTCGTTTGGGCGGGGAATCCTGATTGCTCAGAAGTGTTCCGGGGTGCACCTTGACTGCGCCACAGTTAATACATCCAGCTACATCTGTTCAGTCATCTCCCACCAAAATGACTAGGAGGAGGAATGCCCAACAGAAGAAAAATAAAGAGGATGGACCTTCTGCAACAGAGCTAATGGATATCAACATAGACAATATGTCGGAAAGAGAATTCAGGCTAACAATTATCCAGGCAATAGCTAGGTTGGAGAAAGCCATGGATGACAAAACAGAATTGATTAGGGCTGAGCTGAAAGCAACCAGACAGGATGTGCACAATGTTAGGGTGGAGCTTAAAGCTACCAGGGAGGAGGTTCACAATGCTCTCAATGAGTTCCAATCTAATCTAAACTCTCTCAAAGCTAGGGTAACTGAGACAGAAGATAGAATTAGTGATCTGAAGGACAAACAGATAGAGAGAAAGGATCAGGAAGAAGCCTGGAACAAACAGCTTAGAAACCACGAAAACAGAATCAGGGAAATAAATGATGCCATGAAACGTTCCAACATCAGAATTATTGGAATCCCTGAAGGGGAGGAGAAAGAAAGAAGTCTAGAAGATACAGTGGAACAAGTCCTTCATGAAAATTCTCCCAATCTCGCGAATGGAACCAGCGTTCATGTACTAGAGGCTGAACGGTCTCCACCCAAGATTATACATTCCAAAAAAACATCACGACACCTGATAGTCAAATTGAAGACTTGTAATTGTAGGTATAATCTCTTGAAAGCCGCTAGGGCAGAGAGGCTCATTACTTACAGAGGAAAGCCCATCAGAATTACATCAAACCTGTCCACAGAGACCTGGCAAGCCAGAAAAGGCTGGCAAGATATATTCAGGGAACTAAATGAGAATAACAGGCAGCCAAGAATACTTTATCTAGCAAGACTGACATTCAAAATGGATGGAGAGATAAAGAGATTCCAAGATCAGCAAGGCTTAAAAGACTATGCAACTACCAAGCCGACACTGCAGGAAATATTAAGGGGGGTTCTATAAAAGAGGAAAATCCTAAGAATAGCATTGAACAGAAATATAGAGACAATCTACAGAAAGAAAGACTTCAAAGGTAACTTGATGTCAATAAAAACGTATCTAAAAACAATCACTCTCAATGTGAATGGCCTAAATGTGCCCATAAAACGGCACAGGGTTGCAGAATGGATAAAACGAAAGGACCCATCCATATGTTGTCTACAGGAGACCCATTTTGAACCTAAAGATACAACCAGACTGAAAGTGAAGTGATGGAGAAGCATTTTTATGCCAATGGGCCTCAAAAGAAGGTTGGGATAGTGATTCTCATATCAGATAAATTAGATTTTAAACTAAAGACTGTAGTCAGAGATACAGAAGGACACTACATAATCCTTAAAGGGACTATCCACCAAGATGATCTAACAATTGTAAATACTATGCCCCCAATATGCGAGCCGCCAATTACATAAGAAAACTGCTAATCAAGATAAAGAGTCATATTGATATGAATACACTAATCGTAGGAGATCTTAACACGCCTCTCTCAGAAATAGACAGATCATTGAAGCAGAAAATCAATAAAGAAACAAGAGCATTGAATGACACATTGGACCAGATGGACCTCATAGATATATACAGAACATTCCACCCTAAAACAACAGAATACTCATGCTTCTCAAGTGCACAAAGAACCTTCTCAAGAATAGACCACATACTGGGTCACAAATCAGGACTCAAATGATACCAAAAGACTGAGATTATTCCCTGCATATTCTCATATCACCATGCTTTGAAACTGCAGCTTAGTCACAAGGAAAAGTTCAGAAGGAACTCAAACACCTGGAAGTTATGAGACTGATGCACTACCTACTGCGCTAACGAGGCACCTAAACACCTGGAAGTTAAAGGCCACCTTGCTTAAGAATGCTTGGATCAACCAGGAGATGAAAGAAGAACTGAAACAATTCATGGAAACCAACAAGAATGAAGACACTTCGGTCCAAAACCTATGGGATATAGCAAAGGCGGCCCTAAGGGGGAAATACATAGCCATCCAAGCCTCCCTCAAAAAAATTGAAAAATCCAGAACACAGCAGCTGTCTCTACACCTTAAAGAACTGGAGAATCAACAACAAATAAAACCAGCTCCACACATAAGAAGGGAAATCATCAAGATTAGAGCTGAAATCAATGAGGTAGAAACCAAAGATACAGTAGAACGTATCAATGAAACTAGAAGCTTGTTTTTTGAAAGAATCAATAAGATCAATAAACAATTGGCCACACTAATCCAAAGGAAAAGAGAGAAAGGCCAAATTAATAAAACTATTAATGAAAAGGGAGAGAGCATAACTAACACCAAGAATATAGAAACAATCATCAGAAGTTATTATCAACAGTTATATGCCAATAAGCTTAGCAACCTAGATGAAATGGATGCATTCCTGGAAAACTATAAACTCCCAAAATTGAACCAGGAAGAAATGGACAACCTGAATAGACCGACATCTAGTAACGAGATTGAAGCAGTGATCAAAAACCTCCCAAAAAACAAGAGCCCTGGACCTGATGGATTCCCTGAGGAATTCTACCAAACTTTCAAAGAAAAAATAAAACCTATTCTCCTGAAGCTGTTTCAAAAAATTGAAGCAGAAGGATAACTTCCAGACTCTTTCTATGAAGCCAGCATTACCCTGATCCCCAAACCAGGCAAAGACCCTACCAAAAAGGAGAATTTCAGACCAATATCACTGATGAATATGGATTCTAAGATTCTCAACAAGATCCTAGCAAACAGGATCCAACAGCACATTAAAAATATTATCCACCATGACCAGGTGGGATTCATCCCTGGGCTACAAGGATGGTTCAACATTCGCAAATCAAACGATGTGGTACAACAAATTAATATGAGAAGAGAGAAGAACCACATGGTCCTCTCAATCAATTCAGAAAAAGCATTTGTCAAAATCCAGCATCCGTTCCTGATTAAAACACTTCAAAGTGTAGGGATAGAGGGAACATTCCTGAACTTCATCAAATCTATCTATGAAAGACCCACAGCAAATATTATCCTCAATGGGAAAAAGCTTGCAGCCTTCCTGTTGAGATCAAGAACAAGACAAGGATGCCCACTTTCACCACTCTTGTTCAACACAGTATTAGAAGTCCTAGCAACAGCAATCAGACAACAAAGAGAAATAAAAGGTATCCAAATTGACAATGAAGAAGTCAAACTCTCTCTCTTCGCAGATAACATGATTCTTTATATGGAAAACCCAAAAGACTCCACCCCCAAACTACTAGAACTCATACAGCAATTCAGTACCGTGGCAGGATACAAAGTCAGTGTGCAGAAATCAGTGGCTTTCTTATACACTAACAATGAAAATACAGAAAGGGAAATTAGAGAATCGATTCCATTTACTATAGCACCAAGAACGATAGGATACCTGGGAATAAACCTAACCAAAGAGGTAAAGGATATGTACTTGAGGTCTTTTATCCATTTTGAGTTGATCTTTGTGTACGGTGTAAGAGAATGGTCGAGTTTCATTCTTCTACATATAGCTGTCCAGTTTTCCCAGCACCATTTATTGAAGAGACTGTCTTTTTTCCACTGTATATTTTTTCCTGTTTTGTCAAAGATTAATTGACCATAGAGTTGAGGGGCCATATCAGGGCTCTCTACTCTGTTCCACTGGTCTATGTGTCTGTTTTTATGCCAGTACCATGCTGTCTTGGTGATTACAGCTTTGTAATAAAGCTTGAAATCAGGTAAGGTGATGCCGCCAGCTTTATTTTTGTTTTTCAACATTTCCTTAGCGATTCTGGGTCTCTTCTGATTCCATACAAATTTTAGGATTATTTGCTCCAGCTCTTTGAAGAATGCCGGTGGAATTTTGATCGGAATGGCATTAAAAGTATAGATTGCTCTAGGCAGTATAGACATTTTAACAATGTTTATTCTTCCGATCCAAGAGCATGGAATGGTCTTCCATCTTTTTGTGTCTTCTTCAATTTCTTTCATGAGCGTTCTATAGTTCCTCAAGTATAGATCCTTTACCTCTTTAGTTAGGTTTATTCCCAGGTATCTTATGGTTATTGGTGCTATAGTAAATGGAATCGATTCTCTAATTTCCCTTTCTGTATTTTCATTGTTATTGTATAAGAAAGCCACTGATTTCTGCACATTGACTTTGTATCCTGCCACGCTGCTGAATTGCTGCACTCCTGGGTATTTACCCCAAAGATACAGATGTCGTGAAAAGAAGGGCCATCTGTACCCCAATGTTTATAGCAGCAATGGCCACAGTCGCCAAACTATGGAAAGAACCAAGATGCCCTTCAACGGATGAATGGATAAGGAAGATGTGGTCCATATACACTATGGAGTATTATGCCTCCATCAGAAAGGACGAATATCCAACTTTTGTAGCAACATGGACGGGACTCGAAGAGATTATGCTGAGTGAAATCAGTCAAGCAGAGAGAGTCAATTATCATATGGTTTCACTCATTTGTGGAGCATAACCAATAGCATGGAGGACAAGGGGCGTTAGATAGTAGTAGGGAATTTGGCTAAATTGGAAGGGGAGGTGAACCATGAGAGACTATGGACTCTGAAAAACAGTCTGAGGGGTTTGAAGTGGCGGGGGGGTGGGAGCTTGGGGTACCAGGTGGTGGGTATTATAGAGGGCACAGCTTGCATGGAGCACTGGGTGTGGTGAAAAAATAATGAATACTGTTTTTCTGAAAATAAATAAATTGGGGGGAAAAAAAAGGATATGTACTTGAGGAACTACAGAACACGCATGAAGGACATTGAAGAAGACACAAAAAGATGGAAGACCATTCCATGCTCTTAGATCAGAAGAATAAACATTGTAAATGTTTTGTTACGTGTTTTCCACAGTGGCTCCACCAGTTTGCAGTCTGACCAACAGTGCAAGAGAGTTCCTTTTCTTCCACATCCTTGCCAAGACCTGTTGTTTCTTGTGTTGTTGATTTTAGCCATTCTGACAAGTGTGAGGTAATATCTCATTGTACTTTAATTTGCATTCCCCTGATGGTACATGTTAATGAATCTTTTCATGTGTCTGTAGGCCATCTTTATATCTTCTTTAGATAATTTTCTCTTTATGTTTTCTGCCAATTTTAATTGAATTACTTTTTTAATGTTGAGTTGCATCAGTTATTTATATATTTTGGATGCTAACCGTTTACTGGATATGTCATTTGCAAACATCTTCTCTCATTCTGTAGGTAGCCTTTTAGTCTTTTTCATTTCTCCTTTGTTGTGCAGAAGCATTTTATTTTGATGTAGCCCCAATAGTTTATTTTTGCTTCTGTTTCCCTTGCATCAAGGACATATCTAGAAAAAAGTTGCTAGGTGATATCAAAGAAGTTACTGCCTGTTTTCTTTTTTAGGATTTTTATGGATTCAGGTCTCACATTAAGTATTTAATCCATTTTGAATTTATTTCTGTGTATGGCATAAGAAAGTGTTCCAGTTTTATTATTTTACATGTTGCTGTCCAGTTTTCCAGCACCATTAGCTGAAGGGAATTTTATTCCCAATTGGATAATCCTGCATATTTTGTTGATGATTAATTGACCATATAATTGTGCATTTATTTCTGGGTTATCTATTCTATTGATCTACATATCTGTTTTTGTGCCAGTACCATACTGTTATGGTTACTAGAGTATTTTAATATAACTTGAAGTCTGGAACTGTGATGGCTCCAGATTTTCTTTTCTTCTACAAGATCGCTTTGGCTATTCAGGGTCTTTTGTAGTTCCATTCACATTTTAGAATTGTTTGTTCTAGTTGTGTAAAATTCTGTTGGCATTTTGATAAGGAACTGCATTAAATGTGTAGATTTCTTTGTGTGGTATAGAATTCTAACAGTATTTGTTCCTTTAATCCATGAGTATGAAATGTCTTTCCTTTCTTTGTGTTGCCTTCAATTTTCTACAACAGAGTATTTGTTTTTTATTGCAATAGTGTTTTATAGTTTTCTGAGTACAGATCTTTCACCTCTTTGGATAGGTTTATTCCTAGGTATCTTACTATTTATGGTGCAATTGTAAACTGCACTTCTTATAATTTCTCTTTCTTTAGTGTGTGGAAATGCAACAGATTTCTGTACATTGATTTTGTATTCTGCACATTTACTGAATTTATCAGTTCTAGATTTTTGGTGGAGACTGTCACATTTTTTATATATAGTATCATGCCATCTGCAAATAGGGGGTTTTAATTCTTCCTTACCAATATGAGTGCCTTTTATTTCTTTTTGTGGTCTCATTGATTTGGCTAGGACTTCCAATACTATGTTGAGTAAGAGTGCTCAGAATGGACATCCTTGCATTGCTCATGACAATGTTCATGACATTAAGGGAAAATCTCAGTATTTCCCATAAAGGATAAAGTTTGCTCTGGGTTTTTCATGTATGACCTTTATTATGTTGAGGTGTGTTCCCTCTAAACCTACTTTATAGAGGGTTTTTATCATGAATGGATATTGTGCGTTGTCAAATGTTTTTTTCTGCATCTATTAAAATGATCATATGGTTCTTATCTTTTCTATTAATGATGCACTGTATCATACTGATAGATTTGCAAATATTGAACCACATTTGAAACCCAGAAATAAATCACACTTGATTATGGTGAATGATTTTTTCAATGTATCATTGGATTCAGTTTGCTAGTATTCTGCTGAGAATTTTTGCATTCATGTTCATCAGGGATATTGGCCTATAGTTCTGTTCTTTTTGTGGTGTCTTTATCTGGTTTTGGTATCAAAATAATGCTTGCCTCTGAAGGAATTTGGAAGTTTTCTTTCCCTTTCTATTTTTGAAATAGTTTGAGAATAGGTATTAACTCTTCTGTAAATGTTTGATGTAATTCATCTATGAATCCATCTGACCCTGGAATTTTGTTTGTTGGGAGTTTTTGATTACTCATTCTATCTTCTGGGTGGTGTTTAGTCTGTTCAAATTATATGTTTCTTCCTGTTTCAGTTTTGGTGGATTATATATTTCTGGAAGTGTGTACATTTCTTTCAGATTGTTTGGCATTTCTTTCAATTTGTTGGCATACAGTTTTACATAATATTCTCATAATTGTTTGATGTTGGCTGTTATTTTCCTCTCTCCTTCATGATTCCATTTATTTGAATCCATTCCCTTTCATTTTTTATAGATCTGGCTAGATATTTGTTGATTTCATTCAATTTTTCAAGGAACCAGCTCCTGGTTTCATTGGTCTGTTTTTGTTTGTTTGTTTTTTAGTTTCTATATCATTTATTTCTGCTTTAATCTTTATTATTTCCTTCTTTCTGCTTGTTTTGCGCTTTTTTATTGTTCTTTTTCTAGCTTCTTTGGGTGTAAAGTTTGTTTGAGAGTTTTCTTGCTTCTTGAGGTAGGTATGCTTTGTTACAGATTGCCCTCTTAGAAGAGCTCTTGCTGCATCCCAGAAATTTGGACCATTCATGTTTTCATTTTCATTTTTCTCCACGTAATTTTTAGTTTCTTTTTTAATTTCTTGATTGATCGATTCATTATTTAGTACCATGTTATTTAATCTCTATGAATTTATGCTTCTTCCTAATTTGTTCTTGCGGTTGATTTCTGATTTCATAGTGTTATGGTCAGAAAATATGTGTGGTATGGCTTCAATCTTTTTGAATATGTGAGACTTGTTTTGTGGCCTATATGTGTTCTATTCTGGAGAATGTCTCATGTGCACTTGAAAAGAGTATGTATTCTGTTCTTTTCAGGATTGACTTTTCTGAATATATCTGTTAAGTCCATTTGGTCCAGTGCAGCATTCAAAGTCACTGTTTCCTTGTTGATTTTTGTTTGGATAATTTATTCCTTGCTGTAAGTGGGGTATGAAAATCCCCTACTACTATTGTATTATCATCAATTAATTTCTTTATGCTTTTACTGTGTTATGTACTTGGGTGCTCCTATGTAGTTACATAAATATTTATATTCATTATATCTTCTTGTTAGGTTGTCCCCTTTATTATTATATAGTATGTTTCTTTGTCTCTTGTTACAGTCTTCCTTGTTTTGGGGTTTTTTTCACATTTTTTAAATTTTTTAAATTTCTTTTCAGCGTAAGGGTATTCATTGTTTTTGCACCACACCCAGTTCTCCATGCAATACGTGCCCTCCCTAATTCCCACCCCCTTGTTGCCCCAACCTCCCACCCCCCACCCCTTTAAGAATCTTGGGTTGTGGGGCGCCTGGGTGGCTCAGTGGGTTAAAGCCTCTGCCTTCGGCTTAGGTCATGATCCCAGGGTCCTGGGATCGAGCCCCACATCGGGCTCTCTGCTCAGCAGAGAGCCTGCTTCCTCCTCTCTCTGCCTGCCTCTCTGCCTACTTGTAATCTCTGTCTGTCAAATAAAAAAATAAAAAAAGAATCTCGGGTTGCTCTTCAGAGTCCATAGTCTCTCATGGTTCACCTCCTCTTCCAATTTCCCTCAACTCCCTTCTCCTCTCCATCTCCCCATGTCCTCCATGTTATTTGTTATGCTCCACAAATAAGTGAAACCATATAATAATTGACCCTCTCTGCTTGACATATTTCACTCAGTATAATCTTTTCCAGTCCCGTCCATGTTGCTACAAAAGTTGGGTATTCATCCTTTCTGATGGAGGCATAATACTCCATCGTGTATATGGACCACATCTTCCTTATCCATTCGTCCGTTGAAGGGCATCTTGGTTCTTTCCACAGTTTGGCAACCGTGGCCATTGCTGCTATAAACATTGGGGTACAGATGGCCCTTCTTTTCACGACATCTGTATCTTTGGGGTAAATACCCAGGAGTGCAATTGCAGGGTCCTAGGGAAGTTCTATTTTTAGTTTCTTGAGGAATCTCCACACTGTTCTCCAAAGTGGCTGCACCAACTTGCATTCCCACCAACAGTGTAAGAGGGTTTCCCTTTCTCCACATCCTCTCCAACACACGTTGTTTCCTGTCTTGCTAATTTTGGCCATTCTAACTGCTGTGAGGTGGTATCTCAATGTGTATAAGTATAAGATTTATATACTATTAGAAGAAACACAAACACACAGAAACACTGGTGGGAGAAAAAGATGGGAGAGTGGTTATAAATTCTCAGTGTGTGCGAGGAAGGTTATTTTGATTCTTCCTGGATGTATCTTGATATTGTTGTTAAAGGACTCAACTTTCCTAAGATAAAGGGGGATTAAAAATTAGTTTACCTATAGGGGTAGCATTGATTGGTTAAAGGGGGTTACCATGAAGTTTAACTCTATATGAATATTAGAAAATAAAAATAATGAAAGAATAAACTAAACTAAAATTTAAAAAATTAAAAAAATAAAGCAAAAGAAAAACACGGGTGTATGTATCAAAAAGTTCAGGTTAGAAGGTTATTATGGAATTTGATGTACTGGACATCTCACTGTGATCGTAAATAGGTTTAAAAATTATCTATATAAAGAAAATGAACCAGAATAGTGGGAATGAGTTAAAGATAAAAGTTGTATCTATGAAATAGTGGTGGTTGTTCTCTTGTTTCTTTTTGGTTTTTTTTTCTTTCCTGGTTGGTTTTCTGGGGGAGGGGACTGCCACTTAGGTTTTCAGTCAATGATGTTCGCTGAGTTAAGTCCTCTTGCCCCCCTCAAGGGGGTGGGCTCTGAGGAAACCGGTTTTTCAGGCTTTTGTTCTCTGGAGGTTTTTACGTTTGTTTGCTCGTTTTGTTTTTCTGTTTTTTTCTCTTGCCTTGACAGCTTTTCATGGTTTTTGAAGGTTTAGAGGAAAGCAAACTGCACCCCGACCTCCCTCTCAAAGAGAAGCCTCAATCTGCTCCCCTGTGGGTGCTGCAGAGTACATAAGTTCCTCCTCAGCTGCTGGCAGAGCAGGTTCCGAGTCGCAGTCCCTGGGGATGCAGGATCTCCTGCCTGTACCCAAAACCACAGCAGAAGCGGATATCTGGGCAGCTCCAGATTGCCAGAGAGGCTCCAAGCAATGATCACACACTGAGATTTTCCCGCTGGCCCAGGCTGGGAGTGCCTGGTCTTTCCCGGTCAGAGTGTACCGGGCTGGCACCTGCACGCATCTCTCCCAGGGAAGCATGTGGGGCACATGTGTCTCAGGCTCTGATAGCACAGTGCAGGTCTAAGCACGCTGGGCTGGGCCTTCACGCACCTCTCTCAGGGGAGGGTGTGGGGCGCACGCGAATCAGGCTCTGATAGCGCAGCGCCGCATTTTGCTGTCTGGCAAGGCTCCCAGCCCCTCACTGGAGCCAGACCCCACACATTCTCATGCGCGTTGGCGGCTCAGGGACCAAGACCTGGTTTCTCCGCCACACTCTCTCTGGCTCACTGCCAGGGGAAGCTGTCCTGGGTCCGGGGACTTAAGCCCCTGTCCCTGACCGCACAATTTCTCCCAGTGATCCTTTGCTCTTTTAGAGTGCTTTCAACCAGACTGTAAGTTAATGCTGGTCCCCAGATGCAGGGCACTCTCCTATTGGGGTATGTGCTTTTGGGTAAATTGGAAGGGGAGATGAACCATGAGAGACTATGGACTCTATTGGGGTATTACGTTCCAATCGGTTGCTGCTGGTGGATCCCTCCCCCTTTTGTTTATCTTCTGATATCAGTCCGATGTTCCCACTCTGCTTTACCTGCCCACTGGCATCTTCTGTGCCTGTGGAGATCCAGACATGTATAATTCTGATATCAGGCTGATTTCATTGATGATCAGAGTTCTTTGGTAGGTAATCAGCTCACTTTAGGGTACAAGTTGAACCCGGCGCTGCCGCCTCCTTCCCTGCCATCTTGTCTCTCCCGGTCTTTGTTTTAAAGTCAATTTTGTCTGATATAACTATTGCTACCCTGGTTTTCTTTTGACATCTATTCGGATTTCGCCATTTTCTTCACTTTGAATCTGCAGGTATCTTACATTCAAAGTAATTATTCATAAGCATGTGTTTATTGCCATTTTGTTACTTGTCTGTGGTTGTTTTTGTAGTTATCCTTTGCTCCTTCTCTTGTTTTCTTTCACGGTTTGTGATATACTTGGATTTCTTTCTTTCTTTCTTTTTTTTTTTTTTGTACATCTATTACTGGCTTCTGATTTGTGTTAACATTAGGTTTGTGTATAATATCTTCTACACATAGCAGTCAATATTATGTTGATAGTTGCTTAAATCTGAACCCATTCTTACTACTCCCTTCCTCATGTTTTTGGTATATGGTGTCACACTTTATATCCTTTTGTTTTGTGAGTACCTTGACAGATATTATTACTGCTTTTATCCTTCCTACTTTTTTTTTACTCTTACTCATGGTCTTTCCTTTCCACTCAAATAGTCCCCTTTAACATTTTTTTTGTAGGGCTTGTTTAGTGGTCATGTACTCTGTAGCTTTCATTTTTCTGGGAAACTCTTAATTTACCCTTCTATTCTGATGACAACCTTGCTGTATAGAGTATTCATGGCTGTAGATTTTTTTTTCCATTTCAGCATTTTTAATATATCATGCTTCTCCCTCTGGCCTGAAAAGTTTCTCTTAAAATTTACTGATAGACTTATGGGGTTTTCCTTGTATATAACTGTCTTCTTTTTTCTTGCAGCTTCAGAAATTCTCTCTTTATGACTATTTTTTACCATTTTAATTATTATGTGTTTTGGTGTGGACCTCCTTGGTCAATTTCAGGGAGTATTTAGGATGATTTGAGAGTTACCTAATTTTATTCATGGGATGGGGCATGCATAGAGTCCTTCTAATCTGCCACCCTCTTCCCCTCCTACCCCCTTCTTCTGCTTTTTAGGCTAATCTTCCAGATAAACTACCAACATTCAAGTCTTTATCTCAAATTCTATTTGCAAGGGGCACTTCAAATAAAACAAGTGGAAGGAATAGTACTCCAGGCAGAAGCAATGGCAATGGCATATGACAAGGACCTCAGGTGTGAGGGAGGTTTTTATACACCATAAAAAGAAATTAGGGTTATATTTAATAATACAATGTAGATTCACTAAAAATTTCAGGGAAAGAAATAATGTGGTGTGTGTGTGTGTGTGTGTGTCTGTTGCATTTAAATGTTATGGGAAGTAATTGTGGGGAAAGGAAAGAGAGTGTTTTAAGCTTGAAATGTTGAGTGTCCCAGTCCTGCCATTTACTTACTGTGCAATCTCACTATTTTAGTTTCAGAGTTTCTTTGCCATTGATTAAGAGGAAGTGAAATGACTGCAAAAACCCATTAGCTTTTGAGTCAATAAACTTGACTTTTAATGAAATCTAGCTTTGTCTTTCCACTGCTGTGAAATCTCAAGTCCCTTAATCTCTCTAAACCTATTTCCTCATTTATAAAATAAGAACAGTTAGATCCCCTTATGAGGTTGTAGAAAATATCAAATAAGACGAAAAAATTGAGAACACTTTGGAATCTTTAAGCAATATCCAAATATGGGATAGTTTTTATGACTGGAATGCAGAAAATGGCATTGCTCTTAACTGACAGGTGGTAGTCAAGAAATTGCTGTAATGCATCTTAATTCTGATACAATGGTGTCAAATTTGTTGTATTGGGCCATTTATACCAATAAATATAAATATTCCCATACCTCACCAGGGCTGATACTACCCTCCAAAAAAAAAAAAAAAAACCACCCTGAATTTCTACTTTCTGAAACAACTGGAGAACACAGAATAGCTCCCATTCCCTCTTGCCACAGCTGGATGGTATGTGACGGTATCCCTTTGTCTTTGACTGCTTATAAAGTGCCCAAACCTGGTGGTAACTAACCCAAATCTACCTGATGACTATTTTTCTCTGAGAATGAATTGCTCAAGGGCAAATCAAGAAGACAAATCTCAAGTAACAAGATTCACTAATCTATAAGTTGCCAACATTTATTAGTGAAATAACAGGTGTACCAGCAAGAGATTTGACAAATGGGTTTGGAAATGTTCACAACTATGTCTGATCATAATTTAATTATTGGCATAACCATCTTGCCATTTTATGGGGAAAATATGTAGTACATCCCACTATTTGTTGATGGTAACTTCTCTTAAAAATGGTTTCAAAAGTGGATGATTTATATGAAGTCATAAATAAAGAAAGAACTCAACTCCAGGGTTCCACTAAAGAGAGATCTGGGTAGGGAGAAGAGCTTAAGAATGACTCTTCTTGAATTTGGATAAAGCCTCAATATGACTATCGCAGGTTCATAAAGTATTCTTTTTTTTTAACTTTTAAAGAACTTTATTGATGATGATTGGTGCACAATAAATTGGAAATGTCTAATGTGTAAAATCTGATGTATTTTGTCACATGGGTCGATCTGTGGAACCAATCCCACAATCAAGCATTTGTGTCACCCCTAAGGGTTTCCTCATGATTCCTTGTGATCCCTCCCTAGATTCTCTCCAGGCACTCATGAGGCTACATAATTTGCATTCTCTGGAATTTATATAGATTAGTTTGCATTTTTAAGGATTTTATATAGACTCCTACAGCCTTCTCTTTTTTAGGGGATGGGGGAGAGAGTTCAGCTTCTTTGACTCAGCATAAAGATTTTGAAATCCGGCTGTACTGTTTTCCGTATCGATAACTCTTTTTTCTTTTCTATTCCTAAGTAGAACTCCACTGTACGGCTATCACGATCTGCTTATCTTTTCAGAGAAAGACATACTATTAACCCAGATAGCCCAGGTCACATTTATAGGAATTACGCAGATGGATCTGGCTTGTGCCTTTATTGATTCATAAAGTGACTCCAAATTCTACCGCCACCCTTTGCTAGCCCCTCTGAGTGTCTTCGGAGGCTGTCTTCTAGTGCCTTCTAGGAGCTCACAAACATTTCCATGTCTGTGAAACATCTTCCAGCCCCTCCCGGATACAGGGAGCAGTCCACTGGCCACATGGATGGCAGCAGATGCTCGAGCTGGATGATGGTTCCCTGTAGATGGGCAAGTCTTACAGTTGGCTTGCTAGGTCCTCAAACTAGCCTGTTCACAGAGTTTTTTGTTGTTGTTGTTGTTGTTGTTTCCCAATTTATTTATTTTCAGAAAAACAGTATTCGTTATTTTTTCACCACACCCAGTGCTCCATGCAAGCCGTGCCCTCTATAATACCCACCACCTGGTACCCCAACCTCCCACCCCCCCGCCACTTCAAACCCCTCAGATTGTTTTTCAGAGTCCATAGTCTCTCATGGTTCACCACCCCTTCCAATTTATCCAAAAGCACATACCCTCCCCAGTGTCCATAACCCTACCCCCCTTCTCCCAACCCCCTCCCCCCAGCAACCCACAGTTTGTTTCGTGAGATTAAGAGTCACTTATGGTTTGTCTCCCTCCCTATCCCATCTTGTTTCATGGGGACTTCTTGGTGCCCTTCTTCAGATACTTTTCCACTCATACTGTCATGCCAAAGCAGATAATTTTGACTTACTAGACAGCCTTCTCATTTGAGGAACTATGAAAGAAATGGATACCACTGCTGTGAAACAGGCTGGGGGAATAGAAAACTTTGATTATCTGCCTTTCTCATTCTTATCCTGATCAACCATAATCTCAGCCTGGCTGTAGCACTAAAACAGAACTAGGAAACTTTTTTCTATCAAGTGCTATTGACTCAAAGGGCTGGAGGGAATTAAAATGGGAGTCAATATGCAAGTCAAATTTATCTTTTAAATTCAATTTTGTGAAGAGTAGTGAGCAGAGGTTCAATTCCTCTGCTTTTTAAGTTCAGAAAAAATAAACAAAGTTTTCTTAAAATCTATGTAAAAATAATAATACACTTTGAAAGATAATACACTTTGATAAGATAATAATACACTTTTAAATAGTAATACACTTTGAAGGAGAGAGATACTTGGAGGAAGGCACATCAGTATTGGGGAGTGGTAAAACAATACAAAATTAGAATGATGAAACAAGAAAGAGATAAGCATTTATCTCTCTTACCCTGGATCAGTTACCCACACTTCTAAATTCTGTGTCTCATCTGGTTGAAATTGAGATGAGCTTTGAGCATAAAATATACACCAGATTTCTAAGATTCAGTACAAAACTATAAAATATCTTATTAATAATTTCATACTGTTTACATAATAAGATAATAATACTTTGGATATACAGGTTAAATAAAATATGTTACAATTAATATTACTTATTAAAAACTTTTTATAAGTCTTTTAGAAAATTTTTTTCTTTTTTTTTTTTTAAAGATTTTATTTATCCATTTGTGAGAGAGAGAGAGAGAGCATGAGAGGGTAGAAAGTCAGAGGGAGAAGCAGACTCACCGTGGAGCTGTGAGCCTGATGCAGGACTCAATCCTGGGACTCTGGGATTATGACCTGAGCCAAAGGCTTAACCAACTGAGCCATCCAGGGGACCTAGAAAAGTTTTTTCTTATTTAAATTCAATTAGCCAACACATATTACATCATTAGTTTCAGATGTTGTGTTCAACTACTTGTCAGTTGCATATAACATCCAGTGCTCATCGCTTCTCGTGGCTTAGAAAATTTTAAATCACTGGTGTAACACCTATTCATGATGAAAGTACTCAGAAAACAAGGGAAAGAGATTTTCTCAAATTATAAAGTACATCTTTATCCTATCCACTCTACAAAAAAGACTTACTGGTATGTCATACTTAATGGCGAAAGGCTGAATGGTTTTCCTTTAATATCAGGAAGAAGATTGGGGTGCCTGGGTGGCTCAGTGGGTTGAGCCGCTGCCTTCGGCTCAGGTCATGATAGGAGTCCTGGGATCGAGTCCCGCATTGGGCTCTCTGCTCAGCAGGGAGCCTGCTTCCCTCTCTCTCTATCTGCCTGCCTTTCTGTCTACTTTTGATTTCTCTCTGTCAAATAAATAAATAAAATCTTTAAGAAAAAAAAGATCAGGAAGAAGGCTAAGATATCCACATTGATCATTTTTATTTCACATAATGCTAGAAGATCAATCCTTTGCAATAAGGCAAAGGAATGAAATAAAAGGCATACATTTCAGAAAATAAATAAAACTGTGTCTATATGCAGACATGATTGTCTGAAAATCCCAAGAAGTCTATATAACACTTCTAGCATTAATCAGTGAGTTCGGCAAGGTCACATGATATAAGATCAACACATGAAAATCGATCACATTCCTATAGGCTAACAATGAACATGTAGAAACTGAAATTAAAAAGATAGTACCACTCCCAAGAAAATAAAATGCTCAGATAAACACTTAACAAAATATGCATGGTAATTAATATGCTAAAATTTATAAAATGTTGATGAAATAAATCAAAGAAGACCTAAATAAACAGAGCTATATACCAGGGTCATGAATAGGAAAACTCAACATAGAAAAGACATCAATTCTCTATCCAAATTGACCTACATGTTTAATGCAATTCCAATAAAAGTCCCAGTAAGGATTTTTGGAGACATAAGCAAGCTTATTCTAAAATTTACAGGATGTGGAATTTAAGAAACAAAACAAACAAGCAAAGGAAAAAGAGAAAGAGAGATACTAAGAAACAGGCTCTTAACTCTACAGAACAAACTGATAGCTACCAGATGGGAGGTGGATGGAGGTATGAGTGAAATAGATGATGGGGATTAAGGAGGGCACTTATTGTGATGAGCACTGGGTGATATATGGCATTGTTCAATCACTATATTGTATACCTGAAACTAATCCAACACAGTATGTTAACTGTACTGGAATTATAATAAAAAAGAAAATTGGATATTTTTTAATACTATAATATAATAAGTTTGGAAAGCTGATTGTCCCTTTTCTTTCTTTCTTGGCTAATTATTATTGATTGTATGTGTTTGTTTTTCTATTTTCTTTTAGTAAAGACTGTATGTTTGGTCATGCATGCCCATTGAATTCATCATTCCATTAGTTAAATGGTCAGCTAGTGATCTGTAGATATGCCCTTAAATGCCTGTGCCCTCATTGTCCTATGCCTCTCGAGTCCCTAAAGCTAACATTATGTTGGGTTCTGAGGGATCTGTCTCCAAGAGCCTGGGTCCAAAGTCCCAAGGATTAGGGACACTTGAGGAATACCATTGCTCTCAGCCTGTCTCCCAGAAGGATACCATTCCCAGTTGGAAATTATTCTGAGGAACAGAAATCCACATGCCTACCTCTGGCTATCCCCCCATTCAGTGGGCCCCTGTACACTAACCCAGAGCTTGACACTGACCCTGAGCCAGGCCCTCCACTCAGCCTCCTGTAAAGATGGAATGAGTGCTAGCAGTCCACACCTGCCATGCCACTAGGTCATAACCCTAACCATAGGTTTGGTTTGGAGGGTTCTGTTCCCAGAAGCCTGGTACACAAGCCCTCCAGATTGGGGAGACTGAAGCAACAGTAGAGGACTCAGACTGCTCCCCAGAAAGAAACAGTGCCATTTGGAAATACACAAAGGATGAAGAGCAGAAGAAATTTCATGCCCACCTGAACCCACACCCATATTGAGTGGACTGACCCAGGGCCAGACACTCACCCTTACCCATCCCCTCTGGAAAACTCTCCAAAGTGCCTTTAGATCATTGCTGCAATGCCTCTAGGCCCTAACCCTAACCCTTGACTGGGTTCTATAAGGTCCATCCCTGGGGTCCATTCTCCAAAGAGGAGGAATTAGGAATACCTCAGCAATACCAGAAGACACAGCCTGTCTTTTAGAAGGAAACTGTGCCATTTGGAATTCCAGAAAGGATTCAGTGCTAGAGAAATCTGCATGCCCACCTGAGGGCAGCCCCACATTCAACAGCCTGCTGCACACAAACCCAGAAACTGATACACACCCTGACATTCTATGTCAGCTCAGCCCTCAGGAGAGATCAAAATAGCATGGGAGGTCACACCAGAAATGCCCCTAGGCCCTAATCCAAACCCTAGGTTTGGTTTTCAGGGTTCTGTCCCAGAGGCCTGGCACCCACATCTTACAGGTTGGGGACATCTGAATAATACCAGAGGACTCCGCCTGCCACCCAGAAGGAACCTGTGTCAATTGGAATTCTGGAAAGGTTTCACAGTAGGAGAAATCTGCATGTCCACCTGAAGTCATGCCCACCTTTAGTGGAACCCTGGACACAAATCTGGATCTTGATATTCACCCTGACACATGCCCTCAAGCCCCCCCCCACACACACACACCAGGAAACTTGCGGATGCACCTTCAGTTTGATCCTGCCATGCCCTTCACCCCAACACTAACACTAGGTTGGGTTCTGAAAGGTCTGTCCCCAAGGGCCTGCCTCTAAAGTCCCAGGGATTTCAGACAGCTGAGCAATACCAGAGGACTCCGCCTGCAACACAGAAGAAAACTGCACCATTTGGAACATGAGAAAGGTTTCAGAGCTGAAGAAATCTGAAGACAAAACTGGTCCCATCGCAGCAAATCCCCACGTTCATTGACCCCCTGAAGATGAACTCTGAACCTGACTTTCACATTAACTCTAAACTAACCCTAATCCTAAACCCTAAACCATAACCTAAACTCCTATCCTCTAATGCCCAACTCTCACCCTAACCAGAAGAAGAAACCTGGAGAATGGTAAAAGACATTTCAGACAGTCATGCAGGTGGACACAGTTGAGGTAGACCTGTGGGTTTTTTAATAATGTAGAACCTATAATGATCTCCTCATTTCAGGTTATGTGGTCATCTGCAGGACATTGTCCCTGTTTGGGGTCAAACACACTGAAACATCCCGTGTGAAGTGCCAAACATGGTAAAGAAAAGACAGCTGGGGAATCTGAGGGTGGAGATAAAGCCTATTTGTGCTGCTGTAACAAGTTGACTGCACTTTGAAATCACCACAGAGGAAATGACTCTTCCAAACATCCACATTAGCACCATGTCACAGAAGCAAAGAGGACATCAGACTTCAAGATGGAGCCCAATCCCTCCCAGATCCAGTTCATTCACTGTGGAGAGGCCACTCGCCCTTGTAGGAGGCCACATGTTAACAAGAGTCTTGTGGGAGGATTAAATTGGAGACCCCTGTGTCTTGGGTGCAGTAGAAGCACTGGGATTTGAAATTCCAATTTTCCACAGTGCTCCATCACAAACTGGTTAGAACTGTGAAAAAGCATGAAGAGAAGCCTCAGTAAAGTGGACTGGGGAATGCCGGAAGGGGAGGCTGGAAGAAGGAAACTACCACTTAGTGTTCATTACAGATGTCACATTATAATCCCCCACAGGAGAGACTCATCCATTCCAGGTCCCAAAGGGAAAGCTGGAGGGTTCATCTCCTACAAGAAATCCACCATCCCTGTAGCTGAGCCAGTGAGAATCCTCCATCACCACAAACCCCTGCCTTTCTTTCTCCAGTAGATTTTCCTTCCAAACAACCCACCCAACCTCTTCTTCCTTCTCCATGAAATAATGTTCCTCTCCTTTGTTTCTTGCATTTGTCTGTGATGTGACCATAGCTTGCTCATCCCAGATTGCAATTCTCTGCTATTCCCAAATAAACCCATTTTGCTGGTCAAATAACTGGCAGTTTGAGTTTAAGGTGAACAGAACTCAAAAATTCAAGAAACGTGCAAGGAACAAAATCAATATATACAAATCAATTGCATTTCTATGTGCTCCTAAGGAACCATCAGAAAGAGAACTACGGAGAAAAATCTCATTTACAACTGCACCCAAAAGAACAAGATACCTAGGATTCCTTTGAACCAAGAAGGTGACAGACCTGTTCTCCTACAGCCATGAGACACTGTTGTCAGACATGGAGGGAGATACACAGAGACGGGAAGACACTCTGTGCTCAGGGAAGAATCAACACTGGGAAAATACTCCTCTCCCTAAAGCCGTCCACAGAGTCTGCGCTGTTGCTATCAAACTTCCAGACATTGGACCAACCCTGAAGCAGGTGTAGACATGGGAAGGACCTGGCAGTGCTGAGGCCAGTGGGAGCATCAGCACCATGTGGGCATCTGCTCCCTGACTGCAGACTGAGAAGCCCCAGGAACTGAATCCATGTGCACATAAACACAGGTATGGGACCTGTGGAGGAAATCCAAGCCCCAAAAGGGGAGACCCGCACATAGTACAGTGGAAGGCTACTTCACCACACACAATGCCATGGAAACCCCACCTTCTACACAGTGCACCCTTCCTCTGTGGGGTTCTGAGACCACACACCCCCTCTTCAGTCCCCGTTCACGTGTCTTCTCATCACCTTCTCCTCCAGTGTCTGGTTCTATGGAAGCCAGACTGCTGTCAGTATGGACACGGCTCCGTGTTCACCACAGTGGATCCCATCAGCATGGCTGTGGCACTACATCCCCCCCGAAATCTCCACAGTGGGTCCTGAGAAGGCCGGGCTCCTGTCGGTGTGGAAGCGGACCCACATCCTCCCCAACGGGTCCTGTCAGTGTGGACATAGACCCACATTCTCCACAACAGGTCGTGTCAGCATGGATGCTGCCTCATGTCCTCTACAGGGGGTCCTGAGGAGACCAAGGTCCTGTTACAGCAGTGGCTGCACATGCAAGGCTCCAGGTGGGAGTTGGGGTCCTGCGCCCTCTGTAGGCGGTGAAGGCAGTGCAGCACTAGGTGAGCTCACCCTTCAAGGGAAGCACCTGCCCTCTCCCTAGGTCCAGCTGAAGCCATTTCATATTGGAAATTCGAGCTTTATGGAGTCAAATATCCCCCAACTTCTCCAAAAATAGCTAAGGAACAATGAATTGGAAACATATGGAATGACAACAGTTCCTGACCCAAACAGTGACACCAAACATGACCCTGGCCCTAACACAGACACACACTCTGACCTCAGTGTAGTCTCAAGCCTGGCCCTGACCCCAATCCAAGACCCTAATCCTAGTTCCCAGCCCAAACAATGACCATAAGAATCAAAAGGTAGGAGGGGGGGCGAGGAGTCAAGATGGCGGAGAAGTAGCAGGCTGAGACTACTTCAGCTAGCAGGAGATCAGCTAGAGAGCTTATCTAAAGATTGCAAACACCTGCAAATCCATTGGCAGAATGAAGAGAAGAAGAACAGCAATTCTAGAAACAGAAAAACAACCACTTTCTGAAAGGTAGGACTGGCGGAGAAGTGAATCCAAAGCGACGGGAAGATAGACCCCGGGGGGAGGGGCCGGCTCCCGGCAAGCGGCGGAGCAACGGAGCACAAAATCAGGACTTTTAAAAGTCTGTTCCGCTGAAAGGACATCACTCCAGAGGCTAAACCGGGGCGAAGCCCACGCGGGGTCAGCGTAGCCTCAGGTCCCGCAGGGTCACAGAAGGATGGGGGGGGGGGGTGTCTGAGTGTCGCAGAGCTTGCGGATATTGGAATGGGAAAGCCGGCTGCAGAGATAGAGGCAACAGTAAGTTCACAGCTCGGTTTTGCCTTGAACTGGTCGCAGGCTCGGTGAGCTCGGAGCGCGGCCAGAGGTCAGGCAGACGGGAGTTACTGGGAGCTGTTCACTGAGAGCGCACTGGGGAGCGGGGCCCCGGGCTCGGCTCCTCCAGGCCGGAGACCAGGAGGCCGCCATTTGTATTCCCGTCCTCCGGAACTCTACGGAAAGCGCTTAGGGAACAAAAGCTCCTGAAAGCAAAGCCGAGGGGATCACTCAGCCCGGCCCCTGGTAAGGGCGGTGCAATTCCGCCTGGGGCAAAGACACTTGAGAATCACTACAACAGGCCCCTCCCCCAGAAGATCAACAAGAAATCCAGGCAAGACCAAGTTCACCTACCAAGGAATGCAGTTTCAATACCAAGGAGAGCAGCAGAATTCCAGAGGAGGAGAAAACAAACAACGGAACTCATGACTTTCTCCCTGTGATTTTTTAGTCTTGCAGTTAATTTAATTTTTTTCTTTTTCATTTTTTTTCTCTTCTTCTGCTAAATTTTTTTAATTTTACCCTTTTCTTTTTTAACGTTTTTTTAACTAGTTTATCTAATATATATAAATATATATATTTTCTTTTTTATACTTTTCTTTATTCATTTTCTTTTTTTTAATTCTTTTTTTTCTTTCTTTATTTTTGAACCTCTTTTTATCCCCAAATCAGAAGAGATCCTAATCAGAAGAGATTGGGAGATCCCAATCAGAGGAGATCCCAATCAGAGGCGATCCCTCACCCAGTCGTGAGGGGGAAAAAGTCCCCCCCACACAATTTGGGATCTCTTCTGATTTGGTTAAAGCATATTTTCCTGGGATTGTTGCCACCCTTTTAGTATTTTACTTGCTCCTTCATATACTCTTAGCTGGACAAAATGACAACACGGAAAAATTCACAAAAAAAAAAGAACAAGAGGCAGTACCGAAGGCTAGAGACCTAATCAATACAGACATTGGTAATATGTCAGATCTAGAGTTCAAAATGACAATTCTTAAGATTCTAGCCGGGCTTGAAAAAGGCATGGAAGATATTAGAGAAACCCTCTCCAGAGATATAAAAGCCCTTTCTGGAGAAATAAAAGAACTAAAATCTAACCAAGTTGAAATCAAAAAAGCTATTAATGAGGTGCAATCAAAAATGGAGGCTCTCACTGCTAGGATAAATGAGGCAGAAGAAAGAATTAGCGATATAGAAAACCAAATGACAGAGAATAAAAAAGCTGAGCAAAAGAGAGACAAACAGCTACTGGACCATGAGGGGAGAATTAGAGAGATAAGTGACACCATAAGACGAAACAACATTAGAATAATTGGGATTCCAGAAGAAGAAGAAGAAAGAGAGAGGGGAGCAGAAGGTATACTGGAGAGAATTATTGGGGAGAATTTCCCCAATATGGCAAAGGGAACGAGCATCAAAATTCAGGAGGTTCAGAGAACGCCCCTCATAATCAATAAGAATAGGCCCACACCCCGTCACCTAATAGTAAAATTTACAAGCCTTAGTGACAAAGAGAAAATCCTGAAAGCAGCCCGGGAAAAGAAGTCTGTAACATACAATGGTAAAAGTATTAGATTGGCAGCTGACTGATCCACAGAGACCTGGCAGGCCAAAAAGAGCTGGCATGATATTTTCAGAGCACTAAACAAGAAAAACATGCAGCCAAGAATACTATATCCAGCTAGGCTATCATTGAAAATAGAAGGAGAGATTAAAAGCTTCCAGGACAGGGGCGCCTGGGTGGCTCAGTGGGTTAAGCCACTGCCTTCGGTTCAGGTCATGATCTCAGGGTCCTGGGATCGAGTCCCGCATCAGGCTCTCTGGTCAGCAGGGAGCCTGCTTCCCTCTCTCTCTCTCTCTCTCTGCCTGCCTCTCCATCTACTTGTGATTTCTCTCTGTCAAATAAATAAATAAAATCTTTAAAAAAAAAAAAAAGCTTCCAGGACAAATAAAAACTGAAAGAATTTGCAAACAGCAAACCTGCTCTACAGGAAATATTGAAAGGGGTCCTATAAGCAAAGAGAGAGCCTACAAGTGGTAGATCAGAAAGGAACAGAGACAATATACAGTAACAGTCACCTTACAGGCAATACAATGGCACTAAAATCATATCTCTCAATAGTTACCCTGAATGTTAATCGGCTAAATGCCCCAATCAAAAGACACAGGGTATCAGAATGGATAAAAAAACAAAACCCATCTATATGTTGCCTCCAAGAAACTCATTTTAAGCCCGAAGACACCTCCATATTTAAAGTGAGGGGGTGGAAAAGAATTTACCATGCTAATGGACATCAGAAAAAAGCAGGAGTGGCAATCCTTATATCAGATCAATTAGATTTTAAGCCAAAGACTATAATAAGTGATGAGGAAGGACACTATATCATACTCAAAGGGTCTATCTAACAAGAGGATCTAACAATTTTAAATATCTATGCCCCCAATGTGGGAGCAGCCAACTACATAAACCAATTAATAACAAAATCAAAGAAACACATCAACAATAATAGAATAATAGTAGGGGACTTTAACACTCCCCTCACTGAAATGGACAGATCATCCAAGCAAAAGATCAACAGGGAAATAAAGGCCTTAAATGATACATTGGACGAGATGGACATCACAGATATATTCAGAACATTTCATCCCAAAGCAACAGAATACACATTCTTCTCTAGTGCACATGGAACATTCTCCAGAATAGATCACATCCTCGGTCCTAAATCAGGACTCAACCGATATCAAAAGATTGGGATCATTCCCTGCATATTTTCAGACCACAGTGCTCTGAAGCTAGAACTCAACCACAAGAGGAAGTTTGGAAAGAACCCAAAAACATGGAGACTAAACAGCATCCTTCTAAAGAATGAATGGGTCAACCGGGAAATTAAAGAAGAATTGAAAAAAATCATGGAAACAAATGATAATGAAAATACAACAGTTCAAAGTCTGTGGGACACAACAAAAGGCAGTACTGAGAGGAAAATATATAGCGGTACAAGCTTTTCTCAAGAAACAAGAAAGGTCTCAGGTACACAACCTAACCCTACACCTAAAGGAGCTGGAGAAAGAACAAGAAAGAAACCCTAAGCCCAGCAGGAGAAGAGAAATCATAAAGATCAGAGCAGAAATCAATGAAATAGACACCAAAAAAAAAAAAAATAGAACAAATCAACAAAACAAGGAGCTGCTTCTTTGAAAGATTAATAAAATTGATAAACCCCTGGCCAGACTTATCAAAAAGAAAAGAGAAAGGACCCAAATAAATAAAATCATGAATGAAAGAGGAGAGATCACAACTAACATCAAAGAAATACAAACTATTATAAGAACATACTATGAGCAACTCTATGCCAACAAATTTGACAATCTGGAAGAAATGGATGCATTCCTAGAAACATATAAACTACCAAAAAATGGACCAGGAAGAAATAGAAAGCCTGAACAGACCCATAACCAGTAAGGAGATTGAAACAGTCATTAAAAATCTCCAAACAAACAAAAGCCCAGGGCCAGATGGCTTCCCGGGGGAATTCTACCAAACATTTAAAGAAGAACTAATTCCTATTCTCCTGAAACTGTTCCAAAAAATAGAAATGGAAGGAAAACTTCCAAACTCATTTTATGAGGCCAGCATCACCTTGATCCCAAAACCAGACAAGGATCCCATCAAAAAAGAGAGCTATAGACCAATATCCTTGATGAACACAGATGCGAAAATTCTCACCAAAATACTAGCCAATAGGATTCAACAGTACATTAAAAGGATTATTCATCACGACCAAGTGGGATTTATCCCAGGGCTGCAAGGTTGGTTCAACATCTGCAAATCAGTCAATGTGATACAACACATCAATAAAGAAAGAACAAGAACCATATGATACTCTCAATAGATGCTGAAAAAGCATTTGACAAAGTACAGCATCCCTTCCTGATCAAAACTCTTCAAAGTGTAGGGATAGAGGGCACATACCTCAATATCATCAAAGCCATCTATGAAAAGCCCACCGCAAATATCATTCTCAATGGAGAAAAACTGAAAGCTTTTCCACTAAGGTCAGGCACACGGCAGGGATGTCCATTATCACCACTGCTATTCAACATAGTACTAGAAGTCCTAGCCTCAGCAATCAGACAACAAAAGGAAATTAAAGGCATCCAAATCAGCAAAGAAGAAGTCAAACTATCACTCTTCGCAGATGATATGATACTCTATGTGGAAAACCCAAAAGACTCCACTCCAAAACTGCTAGAACTTGTACAGGAATTTAGTAATGTGTCAGGATATAAGATCAATGCACAGAAAACAGTTGCATTTCTCTACACCAACAACAAGACAGAAGAAAAAGAAATTAAGGAGTCAATCCCATTTATAATTGCACCCCAAACCATAAAATACCTAGGAATAAACCTAACCAAAGAGGCTAAGAATCTATACTCAGAAAACTATAAAGTACTCATGAAAGAAATTGAGGAAGACACAAAGAAATGGAAAAATATTCCATGCTCCTGGATTGGAAGAATAAATGTTGTGAAAATGTCTATGCTACCTAAAGCAATCTACACATTTAATGCAATTCCTATCAAAGTACCATCCATCTTTTCCAAAGAAATGGAACAAATAATTTTAAAATTTATATGGAACCAGAAAAGACCTCGAATATCCAAAGGGATATTGAAAAAGAAAGCCAAAGTTCGTGGCATCACAATTCCGGACTTCAAGCTCTATTACAAAGCTGTCATCATCAAGACAGCATGGTACTGGCACAAAAACAGACCCATAGATCAATGGAACAGAATAGAGAGCCCAGAAATAGACCCTCAACTCTATGGTCAACTAATCTTCGACAAAGCAGGAAAGAATGCCCAATGGAAAAAAGACAGCCTCTTCAATAAATGGTGTTGGGAAAATTGGACAGCCACGTGCAGAAAAATGAAATTGGACCATTTCCTTACACCACACACAAAAATAGACTCAAAATGGATGAAGGACCTCAATGTGAGAAAGGAATCCATCAAAATCCTTGAGGAGAACACAGGCAGCAACCTCTTCGACCTCAGCCGCAGCAACATCTTCCTAGGAACATCGCCAAAGGCAAGGGAAGCAAAGGCAAAAATGAACTATTGGGATTTCATCAAGATCAAAAGCTTTTGCACAGCAAAGGAAACAGTTAACAAAATCAAAAGACAACTGACAGAATGGGAGAAGCTATTTGCAAATGAAACATCAGATAAAGGACTAGTGTCCAAAATCTATAAAGAACTTAACAAACTCAACACCCAAAGAACAAATAATCCAATCAAGAAATGGGCAGAGGACATGAACAGACGTTTCTGCAAAGAAGACATCCAGATGGCCAACAGACACATGAAAAAGTGCTCCATATCACTCGGCATCAGGGAAATACAAATCAAAACCACAATGAGATATCACCTCACACCAGTCAGAATGGCTAAAATCAACAAGTCAGGAAATGACAGATGCTGGCGAGGATGCCGAGAAAGGGGAACCCTCCTACACTGTTGGTGGGAATGCAAGCTGGTGCAACCACTCTGGAAAACAGCATGGAGGTTCCTCAAAATGTTGAAAATAGAACTGCCCTATGACCCAGCAATTGCACTACTGGGAATTTACCCTAAAGATACAAATGTAGTGATCCAAAGGGGCACGTGCACCCGAATGTTTATAGCAGCAATGTCCACAATAGCCAAACTATGGAAAGAACCTAGATGTCCATCACCAGATGAATGGATAAAGAAGAGGTGGTATATATACACAATGGAATACTATGCAGCCATCAAAAGAAACGAAATCTTGCCATTTGCGACAACATGGATGGAACTAGAGCGTATCATGCTTAGCGAAGTGAGTCAAGCGGAGAAAGACAACTATCATATGATCTCCCTGATATGAGGAAGTGTTGATGCAACATGGGGGCTTAAGTGGGTAGGAGAAGAATCCATGAAACAAGATGGGATAGGGAGGGAGACAAACCATAAGTGACTCTTAATCTCACGAAACAAACTGTGGATTGCTGGGGGGAGGGGGGTTAGAGAAGGGGGGTAGGGTTATGGACATTGGGGAGGGTATGTGCTTTTGGGTAAATTGGAAGGGGAGGTGAACCATGAGAGACTATGGACTCTGAAAAACAATCTGAGGGGTTTGAAGTGGCGGGGGGGGTGGGAGGTTGGGGTACCAGGTGGTGGGTATTATAGAGGGCACGGCGTGCATGGAGCACTGGGTGTGGTGAAAAAATAATGAATACTGTTTTTCTGAAAATAAATAAATTGGAGAAAAAAAAGAATCAAAAGGTAGAAACTGCAAATACCCATTAATGGTGAATGCATAAACAAAGTGTGGTGAAGTGTTTGAATTTTGGTTCAGGTTCAGGTTCCAGTCAGAGTTCTAGATCAGGGTTTGGGTTTAGGATCAGGGTGAGAATTTAGGGTGATGGTCAAGGGAATGTTTAGAGTTAGATTTAGGGCTTTAGGTTTATGATTTGGGGTTGAAGACTTAGGGCTTAGGGGATAAAGTTCAAGGTCAAATTTGAGGTATAGGTTCATGTTGGGGTTTGGGTTCAGGGCTCATGACTCAGGTTCTGGTTTAGAGTTTGGAATTGTGGTTCAGGGCTTGGATCCAGGGCTCAGGTTCAAAGTCCAGGCTTCTGGTTCCATTTCAGGTTTGGGATTCAGTGTTCCAATTTGGGCTTTAAGGTCAGGTTAGGTTTCAGCATTAAAGTTAGAGATTAAGGTTAAGTTTAGGATGACACATTATTTTCAGTTTTCATTTTTGACACAAAATTTCTATTTGAAGTTTCTAAATCTGAAATGTATTTCCTCTGGGTGTCAGGAGCTGGCTTAGAATTTAAGATCCCAGTAACTCCTTACTGACATCATTCTGATCCTGGAGTCTCCCAGTCACCCAGAAGTGACATTTTCTTGGCTCAAACATACCATTGGCAGAGATGGGCAAGCTGGTGCCCAAGTTGGGATGATTTCACAATGGTAGAACTGTGAAAGCAAATATCATGGAAATGTTCATGGAAAATGAAACAAGAGACAAATATCTGGTCAACTCCACAATAACAAAGTCCAAGTTTCCAATACAATCTGATAATGTGCCCTAGGAAGTCATATGGTACTCATTACCAGTACCAAAAGAGTGTCCCCTCTACTGGTTTAAAGTAATAATCACAGCAGGATACTTTCTACTTTGTGTCAAAAATAAAATTTTATTATTTGGCTGTTCCACTGTACAATTTGTGAAAGCATTGACACATTTTCCATTCTCAAATCCTCATTAACACACGAGTAAAATGCAGACAATGCCATAAGGCACTGTTCATTAGAAGACCAAGTACAAGGAGGGCTATTAGAAGTGATAAAAAAAAATTGATATGAAACTCAGAAAAAACACCCTTTATGGGCACTTAATGAGGATTCCTAACTATAAGATCTAACATCTCATCCTATGGAATTAACCCTTAAAAATCATTAAAAATAGTCTGCTGACCAATGTAACCACTCCACCATTCACCTCTAGGCTTGTATTACTTATTCTAACCGCTAGAGACACACTTCTCAGCAGCAGAACGGGACTTGCTCACTCTTGGTGGACCAACTCTTACAGTGATGCCAAAAAATCCCACTCCATGGAAATCCCAGCTTTTAGGACAAAGTAACAGAAACCACACCCATAACTCATGAAGCAGATGCTGCAGATCACCACCACTCACATGAAGTAACTCTACAGTGGACTCCTGATCTGTTCTCTTCCCAGGATTACAAGGGGCACCACATTCTTCCAATATCGCATCCTTAGAACAAAACCTTGAACTGTCCTCATCAGTCCTGGATACAGGTTCAAAGTGAACCCTGCAAAAGCCAGACATCTTATTGAGAGCACTCAATCTCTCATACCTATCCTAGCAGAAGGAGGGTGTTGCTCTCTCCAACTTCTGTACCGACTAGAAAATACTTGGAACAAGTCTTGCCATACTCCATGTAAAAGGCATATTCTTCATCTGCAAAATGGTGGATGGTGAAACACCATGGATTCCCCGCACCTTCTGAAGTGGACCTAGGTAAATTGGAGATACAGCTTGGCCAGAGCTATTACCCACAATCCTGTACACATACACACCCTTCCCTTGTGCACTCCAGACCAGTTTCCATTCACTTTGCTCATTGTCAGCCATTCTCTCTGCAGAGTAGTACAGTAGTACTGAGGTGCTGTGACTGAGGTGCTAGGTGCTAAACCAGCACCTTGGACCCACTTATTATCAAAAATTAATATTAATTTTATTAACAAATGCATCTCAGAAGATCTTACCACCACAACCATTAGAAAAGTAATTACAACAGAGGTCTTAACAACCTGTGCCAATCTCCATGTCTCTACTCCCTGGCTCCAGGGATTGGTTCATCCATGGGCATGTGACCTGGTCCCAGCCAATGAGGTGGCAGACACCTTGGGTCTTGGCCTGCAGAGCCAAGCATGGGGTGGACAACCCAGGCCAGGGGCTTTTCCATCATGACTGTAGAAGTGGCCTAGGCCAAGCCCGTGCCACTGCCACAGAGGACCCAGGAAGCCAGGTGCTCCATAACATTGCTGAGGGCTGAATCAGACTCATCCTGAAGTCTGCACATGCTAGATCCTCTGCTAACTCAGGACACCCCTAAATGTGCTCATGGTCTTGGCCTGAACAAGATGGCCATCTGCATGGTATATAACCCACAAGATATACCCATCATGCAATGGGGACATACTCAACAAAACAATACCTACATGGAATTCAAACACAGGCAAACATCTTGTGGGAAGCTCAAGGCCTACAGAGAAATGCAGGGGAATTCCTGAGGCCTTCATTGTTGACCAATCTCACTATCATCTTTTTTTTCCCTTTCAAGTAGAGCGGCTGGGTTCAGGCAGGAAAGATCCCAGTGTACTCCCACTCTGCCACTGGAGAAGAAAAACCCTCTCTCCCATCATCCATCATGTTGCAAATGTGGGGTGTGGGAAACTACCACCCATGGGCCAAATAGGACCTCTTCCTGTATTCTGTCAATCAAGTGTGGCTGGAACATTAGTTACGGACAGTCTGTGGCTGCTTTCAAGCCACAATGCAAGAGTGGAATCATTGTCAGAGAGACCACATGGATTGCAACACTTAACAGAAAATCTTAACAGAAGACTTTACATAAAAGTCTGTGCTGATCTCTGGTCTAAAAGGTCATAGGATCGTGTTACTTCTTTGAATAGAATGTAGTACCTTCTGGGTAAAATCTAATTTCTTCACCCCCATAGGCAAGGACTTCCATCCTTTTAGCCAGAACTTCATATCCATCCTCCTCTATTTATACTTTGAATGGCATGTCTACATGTCTGCAGCCCAATGGGAATTCATTGTAATTTACATGGTAGTGATGCTCAGAAACAGGGGTGTAAGTGTGAACTTTTGAGTGTGAGCATGTGTTTCCTCTTTGTTAGCCACAATATGCAAGGAGAATATAATATGGTAGCATGCTTTCTGTCTCACAGGAATGGACACGTTATGTGATTCCATAATGATACCAGAAGGAATCCACCTTCATAGAACAAACTTCATCTGGATGGACTCTCAAATCCCTTGTCCTGGGCACTATGTTCCACTGAGGCTGGGGGCACAAAGAGGGACAGAGATTCACCCTGTCTATCAGGGTTTTGAAGGATGTCTGTTGTTCCAGGAAAAAAAGATCCCAAAACCATTCATCCACCTGTCATCCAGCCAGGTATCTGTGAGAGAGATATACTCCAAGCAGAAAGGACAGACCTGGAGACAACAAATGACAGCCTTGTGTGACAAGTGACATGACAGGGGACACTCAGGAGGACCGGGTGTGTGCAGGGTTGGCCAGACTTGGGGACAGGGAGATCAGGAATCCTCCAGGAGGATGTCACAGTTGTGCCCTTGTGTGGCTACACATGTCAGTATGACCATGCATTGGCCAGACCAGAAACAGCAGGGGAGGGGCAGTGTCCTTAAACTGTCTTCTGCAAAGCAAAAGTTAGGTAGCAGATTTCTTTCAGTACAATTTCATTTTACATATATATATGAGTCCCTAAAAACTGCTTGTGCAGAACATGAAGTACATAGTTTGCCATTTCTTTCAAGTCTGAGGTGCCTGGGGCAGAGCACACTTGATATTTCTTTTTGTTGCTTTCAGAGTATGATCACTTTTCCAGCCCTCATCACTGACCCAAGGACAGAGAACAAAGGCAACACAGATCTACACTTTGAAATGTCAACAGAAATCTGCAAACCCAAGTTCTCCCAGGAGCCAAAGTTCCAGGACCAGGGTGACAGAAAAGGAAGGCAGATAGCAAGGAAACAAAAGAACATGTCATGTGTATGTGAGATGGCCCACTTCTCTACCTGTTGGAAGCAAGACATGCCTGACATGAGGAAGTCACACCTGCACGTGGTCCATCTGTTTGATGCCCTTGAGCATAGCAGAGGATGTACTGAACTGGGCATGGGTGTTGGAGGCGGAGATGGGAAGCTGGCCACAGATGTTACCTGCCAAGTACCTGTAGGACCAGGCTCCTGGTCCTCAGCTAAGATGAAACAATAATATGTCTAGTTACCTAGTTCCTGGGACAGATAATGTGTTCAGTGCTTTGGTGACTATATCGTCTCCCACTTTATGGTTTGTTTGTTTGTTTGTTTGTTTGTTTTTTAAACACTTTAGGCAGGTAAGATTGACATACAAAAAGCTGTCTATAGTTAATGTATGCAGCTTGACCGTGACCCTAACCCTAATATCTAGATAATATATACTTTATTTAGAATATCACTCATAAATTGGAGGTTGGTTTTTAGGAGCTAAGGAATTCAAGGACCAACTTTCTTCTGTCTTATTCTGCCTTGAATCTGTTAAGTTGGAACACATTCGGCCACGTGCTATATGGAGAGTGTCCACACGGGGCAACAGTGAATAAACACTGGTGCAAACCCCACTACAAAGCCAATTCTTCCTTCATCTTGTCAAACCTTATTCATTCAATGTTTACAGATCATTTTGCAGATAATGTAGATGAAAAGTGTGACTTCATTGAATTTTTTAGAAACCAAACTAATTCTTTCAACCTGTTAAAAATAGAATGTGTTTTCAAAAATCTTAGAATTGGCAAGCAGATGAAAGCCCTGGGGCCTGGGAAAAGTCTATTACTGTTGAATATATTTAGGTCTACTTAGGAAACAAGGATGACTTCTATTCCACTTCTTTTCAGGAAGAATTTGTGTCAACTAGCAGTACTGAATCCACACAAAATAGTGCAACTCAGAGGAAAACAAAAGGAGAATCAACAGCCTCAAGAAGCAGAGAAAGAGACACACCCAAGGACAAAGAAGACACACCACAGAGGCTCTGCTCTGGCCAATTTTCAGTCTGTAGATCCTCTGGGGCTAGAATGCCCCCAATGCCCCTGGGAGTTGTGGGTCAGGCAGAATACACATCCTGATGCTGAACTGTTGTAACCTGGTTCCTTCCTCCACAAGACACCCCCTACCCCCTGACTACTCCAGCCTGCTTCTTGGAACTCCCAATCCCCTTTCTGACCCCATCATTCACTTTTCCCACCACTGCCATAATATAGAGTACACTTAACTACATATTATTTTGTCATTTACTTGTTTAAATATTTTATTTATGTATTTGACAAAGAGAGATCACAAGTAGACAGAGAGGCAGGCAGAGAGAGAGAGAGAGGGAAGCAGGCTCCCCGCCAAGCAGAGAGCCCGATGTGGAACTTGATTCCGGGACCCTGGGACCATGACCTGAGCCGAAGGCAGAGGCTTAACACACTGAGCCACCCAGGTGCCTCCTATTCTGTGATTTAAATGCTTTTGTCATGTTTGCTGTGAAGCTATACTTTGATTCATCTACCCTGATTTAGAATCACTTGTTCCATTGCTTGACTTAACTGTGGACTCAGAGTACCCTCACAGTGTCATGGGGCTAGTGCTCTGGGCAAGGTCCTCACTAACCCTGTTCAGCTGTTGCTGTGAAGGCCTGATCTAGGCACTGCTATTTTTGTGCAAGTAAGACAGCACAAGGCCAATTTAGCCAAAATCTTGGTTTGGGCTCAGAATTGCTCATGGCCCCTCAGCCACATTAGATGGCATGGGGGCACATCCTGAAGACACTTGCTAGTCCACTGTTGCCCTAGGGAATTTCCATGGAACAGCCATTTTGTCAAATGTGGGAACTCAATAGGAGTGGGGAGGATGGGAGTCAGAATTTCTGAGATAGAATTTATCTTGGAGACTGCCCGGAACATTCTAGGAGTTCATTCCATAGTCTTTAATGAATAAATTGATCCAAAAACATTTCCTACTTTTAGAAATGATGATCCTGAAGTTCCAAAGAAGTGACTCTCCTAGGTCATATTAGATATCAGCAAAAGAGCCAGACTGAGACGTGAGATGCCCTCCAACATGATTCCTCAGAATGGCTTTAGCTAGAGCCGCAATCACCCATTTATCTTTCCTGGACTCCCAGACTCATTGGACTCTTCATGTGTCTTACTCTGGAAACAAAGTCATGTCAATGCCACAGAAACCTCTGACACTAGTTATAACGAGACTTTGTGATATCAGTCCCAAGTCATAGACCATCTCAAAATTTGTCTTCAAAGATTGCAGGGAAAGGTTGGTGGGAAACACACATGCTGGCAGAGGGTAGAGGGAAATGGAAAAAGTGAGGGAAGAGGGGGTGCTCACATCACATCTAGCTCCAGAGGACATGGTGGTGTCCAACAGGACACCCCCAAATCACCCCCAAATGCCCCTGAGTGCCTTCACAGAACTCACCCCTAAGGTTTGAAGCTGAGCTTCATACATGGATCATGAGTGCTCAGGGAAGCATGACACAGGACATAATAAAGCCACAGCATTGAAAGATGTATATTCATTGAGCAATAGATTTCTCCAAATATATTCTGAAACAGTAAAAAATTCACTGATAAAACATGGATATTTTTGATGATAAAGAAAGTCACATTTGTTCAATTAATAAATATTTATGGAGTATCCACTTAGTGCAAATATATAGCTCTAGTCCTACCTGGGAGCTTGCAAAGAGTGTGGGATATAATCAATAGATCAACAATAGGAAGGAATGCAAGCTAAGGGCTAAGTGAGCCATCCTATTCAGAGAGACCCATTATGGAAGCCCACTGAGAAGATGTTTTCAGTCAAGAGCAGAAAGACAGGGCCAGCAAATCCATCTGTGAGAAGAGTGACAGAGCAATTCTGTTTTTAATTATTTTGACATAAAACATAAATGTCAAGAAATATTGTCTTAAGTGTTACTTTGGAACATTTGGTTCTTCTTTAACTATTTGGGTTACAAGCTAACCTTTACTCACTGTAAAATACTCTAAGAAAATGTCTTATTTAAGCATGGACATCTTGTATTAAAAGGCAAATTAATTAAATTAATTAACCCTAGCAAACCTACCCCTACCCCTAACCCCTGACCCTAACCCGTGACCCTAAACATGACCCCAACACTGACCCTAGGTTTGGCTCAGAAGGGTCTGTCTCCAAAGACCTGGCACCAAAGCCCTGGGGACTGGGGACACCTGAGCAATTCCAGAGGACTCTGCCTGCCACCCAAAAGGAAAGCATGCCATTTGGAACTCTAGAAGCGATTCAGAGCAGGAGAAATCTGCATGTCCACCTGATGCCAGCTCCACATTCAGTGGCCCACTGGACATAAACCTGGAGCTTGACACTCACCCTGACACACACCCTCAACTCTGCCCTCCAGGCGTCTTGCCACACAGCTGGCAGATTGGACCTGCCATGATCCTAGGCCCTAAACCTAACCCTAGTTTTTGCTTTTTAGAGGACCACTCCCAGAGGTCTGATTCCAAATCCTCAGGGAATGGGGACACCTGAGCAAAGCACGGTGTTCATCCTACAATAAAGTCAGAAATCACACCTTCTGGGATGCCAGAAAGGATTTAGAGCAGGAGAAATCTGAATGAAATCTTGAACCAATCCCTACTTATTTGTACTGTCGTACCATACTGAATGCAAAACCTGAGTCTAATACTCTCCTTAACTCTAACCCTCGATTCAGACATCTGTGAACGTCTCCACACCTAAGCAGATCACTCCTTCTATGCTCCTGGGACTACCCCTATCCTAGCTTAAGACATAGGTGTAAACATGAACACACCTTTCTACCAAGAGGACATACAAGGGACCAAGAAACACATGAAAAAGTGCTCCACATCAATAGCCATCACGGAAATACAAACCAAAACCACAATGAGATACCACCTTACAATAGCTGGCATGGCTAAAATTACTAAGGCAGGGAACAACAAAGTTGGTGAGGATGCGGTAAAAGGGGAACACTCTCACACTGCTAGTGGGAATGCAAGTTTGTAAAGCCACTTTGCCAAATGTTATCAAGTTTCTTCAAGAAATTAAAAACAGAGCTACCCTATGACCCAGCAATTGTACTACTAGGTATTTGCCTACAAATACAGATTGAGTGAAAAGATACAGATTGAGTGAAAAATAGTAGCACCCAATGTACATTGCAGCAATATCCACTCTAGCCAAACTTTGGAAAGAGCCCAGATGTCCACAGACAGAAGAATGGATAAAAAAGATGTGGTTCATATATATAAAGGAATATTTTTCAGGTATCAGAGAGAATGAAGACTTACCTTCACATCCACCTGGCTGGAACTGGAGGGTATTATGCTAATGGAAATAAGTCTGTCAGAGAAAGACAATTGGCACATGGTTTCAATCATATGTGAAGTAGAGCACCACAGAGGATCAGAGGGGAAGGGAGGGAAAACTAAATGTGAAGTCATCAGAGAGGGATAAAAACCATGAGAGACTCTTCATTACAGAAACAAACTGAGGGTTGCTAGAGGGGAAGTGGATGGGGGTGGGGTAACTGGGTAATGAGCATTAAGGAGGTCATGTGATGCAATGAGCACTGGCTATTATACGCACCTGATGTATTATTGAACACTAAATCTGAAACTAATGATGTACTATGAGTTGTCTCATTGAAGTTAAGTTAAACAAACAATAACAACAACAACAACAAAACTCAAGCAAACAGTCTTAAAAATTTGTATGGAGCCACCAAGATACTGAACAGCCAATGCAATGTTGAGAAGAAAAACAAAGTTGGAGGAGTCACTATTCCAGATTTCAAGTTATACTACAAAGCTGTAGTCATCCTAACAGAATGATACTGGCACAAAAACACACACAGTGACCAAGGGAATAGGCTGGAAGCTCAGGTATAAACCCACGATTATGTGGCCAATTAATCTCCCACAAAGCAGGCAAGAATATCAAAAAGGAAAAGGACAGTCTCTACAAAAAATGGTGTTGGAAAAACTGGACAGCTACACACAAAAGAATGAAATTACTCTGCTTCCTTACACTGTACAGACAAATTAACTCAACACAGTTTCAAGCTCTCAGTGGAAGAACTGAAACCATAAAAATCCTACAAGAGAGCACAGACAGTAACTTCTTGACATGGACCAAAGCAACATTTTTCTAGACTGTTTCCTGAGGCAAAGGAAATAAAAGCAAAAATAAACTACTGGGACTATATCAAAATAAGAAGTTTCTGCATAGCAAAAGAACTATGAAAAAGTAATAATAATAAGACAACCTACTAAAAAAGGAGAAGATATTTTCAAATATCCTATGCAATAAAGGGATGGTTTCCAAAATACATAGAATAGATACAACTCAACACCCAAAAAAAAAAAAAAACACAAATAATTCAGTTAAAAAAATAGTCAGAAGACATGAACAGACATTTCTCCAAAGAAAAAATACAGATGGCCAATGGTCCCATGAAAAGGTGTTCACCATCACCCAACCTCAGGAAAATACAAATCAAAAGTATAATGAGATATTACCACATACTTTCAGAATGGCTCCAATCAATAGCACAAGGAACAACAGGTATTGGGAGAATGTGGAAGAAGGGGAACACTCGTGCACTGTTGGTAGAAAAGCTACCTGGAGACCTGGAGCAGCCACTCTGGAAAACAATACGGAGGTTCTTCAAGACCTTAAAAATAGAGCTACCCTAGGATCCAGCAATCACACTACTGGGTATTTACCCAAAGAATAAAAAACAATAACTCAAAAGGATATGTATATCCCTATGTTTCTTGCAGCATTATTTACAAGATCACAATATGGAAGCAACCCACATGTCTGTTGATAAAGTGATAAATGAGATGTTAGATGTGTATACACACACACACACACACACACACACACACAGTGGAATATTACTCAGCCATAAAAAGAATGAAATCTTGCCATTTGCAACCACATAGATGAATCTAGAGAGTATTATCCTAAGTGAAATCAGTCAGTCAGAGAAAGACTATACCATATGATGTCACCCTTATGTATAATTGAAGAAACAAGCATATATAAATAAAGGAGAAAAAAAGAGACAAACCAAAATACAGATTCTTAACAATAGAGAACAAACTGATGATAACCAAAGGGTAAGTGGATGGAGGGATGAGTGAAATAGATGAAGGGGACTAAGAGTACACTTTTCTTGATGAGTACTGAGTAATATATACAATCACTGAATCACACTATTGTATACCTAAAACTAATGTAACACTATGTTAACTCAACTGGAATTAAAGTAAACAATATAAAAAGATTTTTCTTTCAATAACCTATTTGAAAAAGCTTTGATACACAATGTTCATATGCCCTACTTGGGAGTATTTCCTCGACAAAAACTATTCACTCTCTATACCTCGAATTCTAATTTCACTGAATTCTTTTATTTTACCTGTTAATCCTAGCCCACAGGAGCCACGGTCCCTTTCCATCCAGGAGCAGCACCTGTGCATTCTAGTTAGTGTAAGTAGAGATAGGTGTCACTTCATAATCCAGAAAGCTATTGTTGTTTTAGTTTTAGTATGAGATGGTCACAGAGTGTGGGACAGGTTTCAGAGCAGGTTTGTTCTCTATTCTGGATCATTAATTCAGTGGTTATTACCTGATCCATTTGGCTAATAGGTTCCGTGTAGATGAGCTTGCTTCCAAGCACATTCATGGAAAACACAAAGGTGGGTGGCTTCAGTGTGGAATAGGAAAAGGATCAAGTATAGACAAGGGTACAATCCCCTTTCCCCCATCCAGAAACTGCCATGGGTGAGGGTATGGGAGACAGAAGCAAAGGAAATCACCAAACTCACCAGCTGAATGCAGGAGACACAGGTCAAGGGATCTTGAGATGTAGGGCTTGGAGGCAGCTCTGAACTACCTCTGGGAGGGAGAAGGGGAAAGGAATGAGAAAAACTGCCTGCACCTGGCCCAAGGCATTTGCCCACCGCTCCTGACACACATCAGTCTACACAGCTGACACAGCATGGGATCAGGATGGGTTGGCTTGGGTCCTTCAATACTCAGTGGTACAGCTGGCTCCAGGGCTCAGGGACATGATGAGGGAGGTGGCAGGGATGGCTGTCTCTCTAAGGTCATCCCCTCTTTGAGCATACAGCCCTCCAGGACTGCTGAAAACCCACTGAGAGGTTCAAAAGACATGCCATGGATGAACATGGAGAAACAGAAACAATGTTGATTTTTAAGGTCAATGTTGTCAGCTCAGGAAGTGGGGAGAGCTTCCCTGAGGAGGACTGAGGGGAGGGCAGAACAAGCTGAAAAGGGAAACACGACTCTCCTGATTAGGGACCAGCAACCCCCTCCCAGGGAAGGGCATCAACCTCACCTCACAGGAGATCCATGGAAGAATTCCATCAGGGGATTGAAAGAGCTGCCTCTCAAAAATACCTTGGCATCGGGTTGCACAAAGCAGAGGATGAGGGCCAGAGGGAGGGAAGGCAATACAATGGGGGGCCATTGGGCAAGAGCAGAAGCTCATGACCATGAAGATGATGAAAAGTAAGAGGCAACAGCATGGGAGCCAGCTAGCACAAAACTGCCATTGGCACTGTGCTTGCAGCTACAGCGACTTGGTGCTTTCTGTGCAAGGCACAGTTCACTTTAGTGGGCTCCAGACTAGTCCTGACCATAACCCTAGGAATTGTGCACCACCACCACTACCCTCCTCTCCCCATGCTGCTGCTAGGAATCACAGTCACCAGATCCCGATCTGTTTTCATGGAAACTGAGTAGTGGCTCCCACTACACTCTACCCTTCTGGTGGTGATTCAGTGTGACCCTCATGCCTGGCCAGGGACTGCTGTCTATCTGTCTCTACACAGCTCAACAGACAGGAGGGTTTCCCTGAATTCCACAGGTTCTGATGAGACAGATCCATAGGCTCCACTATCCCACCCAATACCAATACCCAGTGGGTCACTTGGGACCTCAGCTATTGTCATGAAACTCACCATGCCCCATTTTTGTCACTTCCTACAGAAAATTGGGCTGTGATCCCCCAATTTACCATACATCCTGGTTGCTGACTTAGGGCCATACCATGAACCCACAAGGCACCTTTCTGTTAGAGAAGACCATCCTTAGATCTCCTACAAAATGTTTCTAAGGAAGTACAAGTCCTTCACGACTACAGTGTGAATGATGATACACAGCCTGCATGGTAGTAATTAGTAATTTTAATAAGGCTTTACCACACCCCACCCCACCCCCATCTCACAAAACTTTCCTCTATCCCCATGGAAGTTGTGGTCTGCCCTCAGAAAATACCTTAGGAAACTAACCTTTAAACTGAAATGTTCCCATCATGCTCTGGTTCAAATCTTGTCCAACCACAATAGTATGAAAGTAGAAACCAGTTACAAGAAGAAAATGGGACAGTCAAAAATATGTGGAAATTTAACAATATGCTAGTAAACAACCAACAGTCAAAGAAGAAATCAAAAGAAATTTTGAAAGTACCTTGAGACAAATGAACAAGAGATCCTATGAAAAGTTATGGGATGCAGCAAAAGTAGCTCTAAGGGGGAAGTTCATAGAAATTCAGGTCCTTGTCAATCCACCTGAAAGCCCTCCAATACCCAACTTAATTTTACATCAGAAAGAAGTGGGAAAAAGGGAAAAAAAAAAAAAAGCAAAGCCCCGAATCAGTAGATATAAGGAAATAACAAAATGGAATGTGGAAATAAATCTAAGGGAGACTAAAAATACAAAAGATCAATGAAAATACAAGCTGCCTTTTTTGGAAAGATAAACAAAACTGATGAACTTTTAGCTAGACTCACCAAGGATGAGAGATGACTCAAATATATTGGGAAAGAAAGATAATTGATTCCTGTCTTACATCAAGATCCTAGAGAACACAGGCAGCAACCTCTTCGACCTTGGACACTGCAACTTCTTGCAACACATGTCTCTAAAGGTCAGGGAAACAAAAGCAAAAATGAACTATTGGGACTTCATCAAAATAAAAAGCTTCTGCACAACAAAGGAAACAATTAACAAAACTAAAAGGCAGCCTACAGAATGGGAGAAGATAGTTGCAAATGCCATTACAAGTAAAAGTCTGCTATCCAAGATATACAAAGAACTTCTCAAACTCAACACCCAAAAAACAAAGGATCCACTAGAGAAATGGGCAGAAGACATGAACAGACACTTCTCCAAAGAAGACATCCAAATGGCCAACAGATCATGAAAAAATGTTTCATATCACTTGCCATCAGGGAATTCAAAACCACAATGAGATACTACCCTACACCAGTTAGAATGGCTAAAATTAACAAGACAGGGAACAAGTGTTGGTGAGGATGTGGAGAAAGAAGAACCCTCTTACACTGTTGGTGGGAATGCAAGCTGGTGCAGTCACTCTGGAAAACAGCCTGGAGTTTCCTCAAAGAGTTAAAAATAGAGCTACTCTATGACCCACCAATTGCACTCTTGGGTTTTTACTCCAAAGATACAGATGCAGTGAAGAGAAGCACATGTTCCCCAATGTTCATAGCAGCAATGTACACAATAGCCTGGAAGGAGCTGAGATGTCCTTCATCAGAGGAATGGATAAAGAAAATGTGGTACATACATACCACAGAATATTACTCAGCCATCAGAAAGGATGAATACCCATAATTTGCATCCTCATGGATGGAACCGGAAGGGGTTATGCTAAATGAAATGTCAAGCAGAGAATGACAATAATCATACGGAACTCATGGGGAACACAAGGAAGCGTGTGGATGACCACAGGGGAAGGGAGGGAAGACTGAATGGGAAGAAATCAGTGAGGGAGACAAACCATGAGAGACTCTTCATCATAGGAAACAAACTGGAGGAGAGGTAGGCTGGGGAGTGGGGTAACTGGGTGATGGATATTAAGGAGGGGACATGTCATGATGAGCCCTGGGTGTTACACACAACTAATGAATCATTGACCATTACATCAAAAATTATACCTTGACTAACTGAATTTAAATTAAAAAATGTGAAAATCCCCTAAAAAAGAAAGATGAGCTATTACAATGAATACCACAAAAATACAAAGGATCACAAGCGAGTGTTATGAGGAGGTAGAGCACAACACCTTGGACAACCTAGAAGAAATGGATAAGTTCCTAACAACAACCTAGAATGACTGAACTGTGAAGGAAAAAAAAATTCTGAACAGAGAGATCACTAGTAAAAAGATTGATTTGATAATCAAATCCTCCCAACAAACAAATGCCCAAGACCAGACAGTTTTACTGAGGAGTTCAACTGAATGGTAGAAGAAGAATTAATACCAACACTTCTCAAACTGTTTTTAAAAAAGGAGAGAAGGTCATATGCCCAAACTCATTTTATGAAGGCAGCATTACCCTGCTACCAAAACAAGACAAGGATGCTACAAGAAAAAGAAAGTCCAGTATCCCTCATGAACAGAGATGCAAAAATCCTCAACAAATTATTGGCAAAATTAAATCAATACATCAGGAGAATCACACAACAGGATCCAGTGGGATTTATTCCAGGGATTCAAGGATGATTTCACATCTGCACATCCACCAATAAGATACACCACCTTAACAAAATAAAAGATAAAAATCATAGGATTGTTACAGTAGATACAGAAAGAACACTTGAGAAAATTCAATATGTGTTTATGATAAATATTCTAAAGCACCTGGGTATTGAGGGGACATACCTCAACCAAACAAAGGCCCTATATGAAAAGCCCACAGCTGACATTGTACTCAAGGGTAAAATGCTGAAAACTTTTCCACTATGATCAAGAACAAGATAAAGATCTACACTCTTACCACTTTCATTCATCACAGTATTGAAAGCCCTAGCCAAACCATTTAAACAAAAACAAAACAAAACAAAAAGATATGATATATAAACAGGAAAAGAAAACAGTCACTATTTGCAGATGACATGATACCATGTATAGAAATTCCAATAAGGGTCTACCAAATAACCGTTAGAATAAACAAATCTCAGTGAAGCTGCAGGATACAAAGTCAATATACAGAGAACAGTTGCATTTCCGTTTTTTAAATATTTTATTTATTTATTTGACACAGACAGAGAGAGAGAGAGAGAGAGAAAGCACAATCAGGGGAAGAGGCAGAGGGTCAGGGAATTGCAGACTCCACGTTGAGCAGGGAGCCCAATGCCAGGCTCAATCCCAGTACCCTGGGATCATGACCTGACCTGAAGATAGACACTTAACTGACTGAGCCACCAAAGTATCCCAACATGCTATACTTCTATATACTGTTTACCAAGTTTCACAGAGAAATTAAGAAAGCAATGGCATTGATAATTGCATGAAGGAAAAAAAAATCTAGGAACAAAAGTAACCAAGAATGATAAACACCTGGAATTGTGAACACATGGTGGAAAAGAAAGGAAAAACATGTTTGTGTCAGAGGGTGAATGTATGAGTCAAGGATATGGAAGAACATAAATAAGTGGAAGCATATGCCATGCTTATTATCTGGAAGAGTTAAAACTGTTAACATGTCCACTGTACTCAAAGCAATCTACAGATGTGGTGAAATCCCTATCTGAATCAAAATGACATTATTCAAAGGATTAGAAGACTGTTCTGAAATTCACATGGAATCATGGAAGACCCCAAATACCCAAAGCAATCTGGAGAAAGAAAAAGAGAGAGAGAGTCCAAGATGGCAGAGGAGTAGGAGAACTTAATTTCATCTGATCCAAGGAATTCCACTAGATACCTATGAAACCATTCTGAACACCTGCAAACTCAAGCAGAGATCAAAGAAAAGAATAGCTGCATCTCTACAAACAGAAAAGTGATCACTTTCTGCAAGGTAGGATGTTCAGAGAAGTGAATCCCACGCAATATACTGGAAGATAGACTGTGTGGGGAGGGAGCCTCTGTCATCCAGCTACCAGCAAGTGCTAGAGGCAGTGGAGCACAAAATAAGAACTTTTAAAAGTCTGCTCTTGTGAGAGATATTGCTCTGGCAGCTAAGCAGGGGTGGAACCCTCAATGGGACAGTGTGGTCTCAGGATCCTCAGGGTCCCAGGAAAATAAGGGGTGCTTGAGGGCCACAGAGCTCCCAGGTATTGGAGTAGGGAAGCCAGCTACAAAGATTGAGCCCGGGAGTGGGCTCTAAGCTGGAGGTTGCCATAAACTGAAATCCATGGCACAGTCTGGCCACTGCTCTTTGAGAAGGGACCCAAAAAGAGGCAGAACTGGGGAGAACCCCTTCCTTCCCCAGGAGGAGCTGTGCAGAAGTCTGCTAGGTTTGGAGACTCCAAACGGGGTCATGTGCCACATGTAGAAATGCTCAGTCACAGGCCCAGTGAGTTTAGTGTGTGGACAGAGACCAAGGAGACACACATGATTGACCACTTTTCCGTGAGGGTGCACTGAGGACTGGTGTCCTGAGCTCTCAGCTCCAGGGCCAGAGATTGGGAGGCTGCCATGTTCATGCTCCTTATTTAAAGCTATTTAGAAAGCCTTCAGGGAACAAAAGCTAGAGAGCAAACCTGAGCAGAGTACTTAGCCTGGACCCTGGCAAGGGTGGTGTAATTCTGACTCTGTCAAAGACATATGAGAATCGACACAATAGGCCCCTCCCCCAGAAGATCAGCAAGAACATCCAGACAAGACAAAGTGTACTGATTAATGAGAACAGCAAAACACAAGCACTAAGGGAATACAGCACATAGAATTCATGGCTTTTTTTCCTAATAAGTCTAATCATTCAACTTTAATTTTTTTAATTTTCTTTTTGTTTTCTTTTTTTAATTTTTGTTCTTTCCCTTTTCAATCGACTTCTCAATGCCTTTCTTCAAATCCTTTTTAATTTTCATTTTTACTGTCATATTCTATCCCTTCATTGTATTCAACCTTATTTTTGTGTATACTTATATGTTTTTCTATCATTAAAATTTTGGGATGCTGATTGTTTTAACACACCAAAACACACCCCAAATCTAGTGCATGTCTCTGTTCCAATCACCCACCTGATCATATACTTATTCCCACCACCACCACCCTTGTTTTTGGGTCTCTTCTGTTTAGTGTATATTTCTCTGGGGTCATTTTTGCCCTTTGAGTATTTTTTGTTCTTTTATTCATATATTCTTCTCTGTGCAGAATGACAAGATGGAAAAACTCACATCAAAATAGAGAACAAGAGGCAGTACTTACTGCCAGGTACCTAATCAATATGGACATTCATAAGATGTCAGAACAAGACTTCAAGATAATGGTCATAAAGAAACAACCTGGGCTTGAAAAAATCATAGATGACACTAGAGAATCCCTTTCTGGAAAAATAAAAGAATTAAACTCTAGTCAAGTCAAAATCAAAAATGGTATTAATAAGATGCAATCCAAAATGGAGTCTCTAGGTGTGCCTGGGTGGCTCAGTCAGTTAACCATCTACCTTTGGCTCCAATCATGATCCCAGTGTCCTGGGATTGAGCCCCACATTGGGCTTCCTGCTCAGTGGGGAGCCTACTTCTCTCTCTGCTATTCCCTCTACTTGTACTCTCTCTCTCTCTCTCTTTCTGTCAAATAAATAAATATTTTTTAAAAAACAGAGGCTCTAACTGCTATGATAAATGAGGCAGAAGAGAGAATTAGTGAACTAGAAGACCAAATGATGGAGAATAAAGAAGCTGAGAGAAAGGGAGATAAACAACTACTGGATCATGAGGGACTAATTTGAGAGAAAGGTGATACCATATAGTGAAACAATATTAGAATAATTAGGATCCCAGAAGAAGAAGAAAGAGAGAGAAAGGCATAAAGTATATTGGAGCAAATGATAGTGGAGAACTTCCTTACTTTGGGGATAGAAACTGGCATCAAAATCCAGGAGGAACAGAGAATCCCCCTCAAAATCAATAAAAATGGGTCAACACCCTGACGTCTAATAGGAAAACTTAAAAAGCTCAAAGACAGAGAGAAAATCCTCAAAGGAGCTTGGAACAAGAGTAACCTACAAGAGTAGAAACATTAGACTGGCAGAAGACTAGCTACTGGCAGGCCAGAAAGGACTGGCATAATCTATCCAGGGTACTCAACAAGAAAAATATGCAACAAAGAATACTTTATGGTGTCCTTGAAAATAGGAGTGATCAAAAACTTCCAGGAATAAACTTTCCAGAAACTCAAACAAATTAGTCCTCCAGGAAATATTGAAAGGGGTCCTCTAAGCAAAGAGATAGCCTAAAAGGAACATAGACCAGAAAGGAACAGAGACCATATACAGCAACAGTCACCTTACAGGCAATACAATGGCACTAAATTCATACCTTTCCACAGTTGCCCTGTAAATGGGCAAAATGACCCAACCCAAATCACAAGGTATCAGATTGGATCAAAAAGCAAGACCCATCAGATATGCTGTCTACAAGAGACTCATTTAAACCCAAAGACATCTCCAGACTGAAAGTGAAGGAGTAAAAAACAATTGATCATGCTAATGAACATCCAAAGAAAGCTGGGATGGCAATTCTTCTATCAGACAAATTAAATTTTAAACCAAAGACTGTAATGAGAGATGAGGAAGGACACTCTATCATACTTAAAGGTCTAACAAGATCTAACAATTGTAAAAATTTATGTCCTTACCATGGGAGCAGCCAGTTACAGAAACCAACGAATTACAAAATTAAAGAAACAAATGGACAAAAATACAATAACAGTAGGGACTTTAACACACCCTTCACTACAATGGACAGATCATCTAAGCAAAGGACCAACAAGGAAATAAGGGCTTTGAGTGACATACTGGACCAGATGGACTCACAGATATATGCAGAAAATTACATCCCAAAGCAAGAAAATCCACATTCTTCCCTAGTGAACACCCAAGAGATCAACCTGAGATGTAAGATTTTACATTTCTGGATTTCTATGAGGGCAGAAGATGGTCAATAGAGAGAGGTACAGTGGAGTGGGAACATTTGGGCTGATATCAGAGGATGAATAGAAGGGGGAGGGAGTCACCAGAAGTGACCCATTGGAAAGTAATACCCCAATATGAAAGTGTCCTGTGCTTGGGGACCAGCATTAATTTGGAGTCTGGTTAAAAGCACTCAAAAAGAATAAAGGGTCTTTAGGGGCAAAGGTTGGAATCGGGCACCCACAGGCAAGGACCTAAGCCCAGGGTCCCAGAGCAGTCACAGCCAGTGCCCATGAATGCCTGAGAGAATTTTGTGGGGACTGCAGTCGTTGGTCCCTGAGTCCATGGCTTTCCACTGCTTGCATCACCACTGGGGCTGGGTGCACCCCACCTGCACCTGACAGAGTCCCATGCAGGCTCCTGCCAGAGGTCCCTGGGCCCATAGCCTTCTGTGACCTGTGCCACTGCCAGGTCGGAGTGCACCTGGCATGGGTGTGAACTCAAGACAGCAAGATCAGGCTCGCCTAGACCAATATCACTCACAGTTTTAGTGGCATGGGAGTGCAGAGACAAGTGAAGGCCTCGGGTGACCACTGAGATGGTGGTTGGGAGTGTGTATCACCTTTGGGAGGTTGAGGTGTTCAGCAGAGTTTACAGAGGGGAAGTTTGTGTGTTCTGGACCATCCAGAGGGGAGCAGACTGAGGTTTCTCTCTGAGGCAGAGGTCTCAGTGCAGACAGTTTACATTGCACTAACCCTCCAAAAAAGGCACAAAAAGCTGCCAAAGAACAAAAACCTGAAAAACCAGTTTCCATAGAGCCCAGCCCCTTGATGGGAGCAGGGCAACTCAGCCCAGGCAAGACTGACTGAAAAACAATGCAGTAGGTCCCTCCCCCAGAAGACAAGCCAAAAGAACAAGAGGACAATAACCACAGGGTCCCCCTAAAGTGTAAAACCCCAACATCAGGGCAAAACAATATATTAAGCTCCAGTATTACCCCAAAACCTGTATATCTTATAGATACAACTTTTTTTTTATTTCATTCTCACAATTCTTGTTATTTTATTTTTTTAACCTAGTTGCCATTACAACTAGATGTCTAATACAACATACTCCATAATAACTTTTTTAACTTGAATATTTTTCATACATATACCTGTGTTTCTTTTTTATTAATATGCAGATACATATAAGCTTCAAGGTAATCTTTTTTCCTATTCAATACTACCCCTATATATAAACCATTTTAACTTCCCTGCATCTCTGGGAAGTTGAGCCCTTTAACAAAGATAACAAGACACACCCAGGAAGAACTGAAATAACCTTCCTCACCCACATTGAGGTTTATAACCACCTTCCTTTCTTATTCTTCTGTCACTGTTTCTATGTATTTGTTTTTGGGTTTGTACTATATAAATCTCATTCTTGGGTTTCATATTGGCTGGGTTTGTCTTTTTCCCCTTTTCTTTTACTTTTGTTGGTCTTTTTTTTGTTCGTTTTTTTGTACCTTATAAATCTTATGTTTGGGGTTCATTTTGGCTGGGTTGTTTTTTTTCTTTTTTTCTCTCTCTTATTCTCTCTTATTTCTTTTTTCTTTCTTTTTGGTGGTGACTTCCGATTGCTCTGAAACTTTCCAAGGTGCACCTTGACTGGATTGTGGTCAATACATTAAGCTATACATCCCCCTAGCCACCTCTCACCAAAATGACTAGGAGGAAGAACACCCAACAGAGGAACAATTTAGAGACTGTGACCTCTGCCACAGAACTATTGGATATGGACATAAACAATATGTCAGAAATGGCATTCAGGGTATCAATTATTCAGGCAATGGCTAGGTTGGAGAAGATTATTAGTGGCAACATAGAATTTCTAAGGGTAGGAGTGAGAGCTGATCTGGAAGAGTTTGAGGTTCAATCTAATCTAAATACTCTAACAGCTAGGGTAACCAAGGCAGAAGATCAAATTAATGACCTAGAAGACAAACTGATAGAAAAGAAGGATCAGGAGGAGGCCTGGAACAAACAGTTTAGAAGCCATGAGAAAAGAATTAGGGAAATAAATGACGCCATGAAATGTTCCAATGTCAGCATTATTGGGATCCCTGAGGAGGTGGAGAGAGAGAGAAGACTCGAAGATTTAGTTGAACAAATCCTGGATGAAAATTTCCCTAATCTGGGGAATGGAGAAAGTGTTCATGTCCAAGAGGCAGAGAGGACATTCTCCAAGATCAATGAGGCTAGAAAGACCTCCAGGCACATAACTGTGAAATTCACAAGTCAGAAATTCAAAGTCTTAAGGGCAGCTAGGGGGAATAGATTCCTTAAGTAAGAGAAAGGACCATCAGAAAACATCAGACCTGTCTACAGAAACCTGGCATGCCAGAAAGGGCTGTCAAGACATATTCAGGACACTAAATGAGAAGAACATGCATCCAAGAATACTTTATCCAGCAAGCCTGACATTCAAAATGGATGGAGAAATAAAGAACTTCCAAGACCAGCAAGGTTTAAAAGAGTATATGACAACCAAGCCAGCACTGCAAGAAATATTAAGGGGAGTTCTACAAAAGAAGATAGAACACAAGAGTGACATAGAACAGAAATTTACAGAGGCAATCTATAGAAACCATGACTTCGCAGGCAACATGATGTCAATAAAAACTTATCTTTCAAAAATCACTCTCAATGTGAATGCCCTAAATGTTCCCATAAAGGAGCACAGGTTTGCAGACTGGATAAAATGACAGGACTCATACATATGTTGTCAAAAAGAGACACATTTTGAAACTAAAGATACATCCAGACTGAAAATGAAGGGATGGAGAAACATCTTTCTTGCCAATGGACCTCAAGAGAAAGCTGGGGTAGGGATTCTCATTGCATATAGATTCGATTTTAAGCTAAAGACTGTAGTCAGAGATAGAAAGGACACTACATTGTTCTTAAAGGGTATAACCACCAAGAAGATCTAACAATTGTAAATATTTATGCCCCCAATATGGAAGCAGCCAACTACATAAGCCAACAGTTGATCAAAATAAAGAATCATATTGATATGAAAACATTAATTGTAGGGGATATTAACATGCCATTCTCAACAATAGACCGATCATCTAAGCAGAAAATCAAAAAAGAAACCAGAGCTTTGAAAGATACATTGGACCAGATGGACCTCATAGATATACACAGAACATTCCACCCTGAAACAACAGAATATTCAATCTTCTCAAGCATGCAGACATTCTTTCTCCAGAGCAGACCACATAGTGGGTCACAAATCAAGTCTCAACTGACACCAAAAGATTGAGATTATTCCCTGCATATTCTCAGACAACAATGTTTTGAAACTGGAACTCAACAAGAAAAAGTTTGGAAGGAATACCAACACTGGAAGCTAAAGACCATCTTCCTCAAGAATGTTTGGATCAACCAGGAAATCAAAGAACTTAAACAATTCATGGAAACAAATGAGAATAAAGACACATCAGTCCAAAACCTATAGGATATGACAAAGGCGGTGCTAAGGGGAAATACATAGCCATCCAAGCCTCACTCAAAACAACTGAAAAATCCCGAACACATCAACTCTCTATACACATTAAAGAACTGGAAAATCAACAACAAATTAAGCCAACCCCATGCACAGGAAGGGGAATAATCAAGATTAGAGCAGAAATCAATGAGTTAGAAACTAAAGATATGGTAGAACATATCAAAGTAATAAAGCTGGTTCTTTGAAAGAATCAATAAGATCAATGAACCACTGGCCAAACTAATCCAAAAGAAAAGAGAATGGATCCAAATTAATAAAATTATGAATGAAAAGGGAGAGATTATGACTAACACCAAGGAAATAGAAACAATCATCAGAAATTATTATCAACAGATGCCAGTGAGTTAAGCAACCACGAAGAAGTGGATGCATTCCTGGAAACCAATAAACCTCCAAGACTGAAACAGGAAGAAATTGACAACCTCAATAGACCAATATCTAGTAACGAGGTTGAAGCAGTGATCAAAAACCTCCCCCAGAACAAGAGTTCAGAACCTGTCGGATTCCCTGGAGAATTCTACCAAACATTCAAAGAAGAAATAGTAAATAATACCTATTGTCCTGAAGCTGTTTCAAAAAATAGAAACAGAGGGAAAACTTCCAGACTCTTTCTATGAACCCAGCATTACCTTGATCCCCAAACCAACCAAAAACCCCATCAAAAAGGAGAATTTCAGACAAATCTCTCTGAAGAATATGGATGCCAAGATTCTCAATAAGATCCTAGCTAATAGGATCTAATAATATATCAAAAAGATTATCCACCATGACCAAGTGGGCTTTATCCCTGGGATGCATGTGTGGTTCAATATTTGCAAATCAATCAATGTGATAGAACAAATCAATAAAAGAAGAGAGAAGAACCACACATTCCTCTCAACTGATGCATAAAAAGCATTTGACAAAATCCAGCATCCGTTCCTGACTGAAACTATTCAAAAAATAGGGATAGAGGGAACATTCTTCAACCTCATAAAGTCTATCTATGAAAAACCCACAGTAACTGTCATTCTCAATGAGGAAAATTTGAAAGCCTTCCCTTTGAGATCAGGAACACAACAAGGATGCCCATTCTTGCCACTGTTGTTCAACATAGTACTAGAAGTCCTAGCAACAGCAATCAGAAAACGAAAAGAAATAAAGCATATTCAAATTGCAAAGATGTCAAACTCTCTTTATACGATACTTTGTATGGAAAACCCAAACACTTACCCCCAAACTACTAGAATTCATACAGCAACTCAGTAATGTGGCAGAATACAAAATCAATGCACAGAAATCAGTTGCTGTCTTATATACTAACAATGAAAATATAGAAGTTGAAATTAGAGAATTGATTCCATTTACTATAGCACCAAGAACCATAAGATAACTGGAAATAAACCTAACCAAAGAGATAAAAGATATGTACTTGAGGAACTAAAGAACACTCATGGAAGAAATTAAAGAAGACAGAAAAAGATGGGAAAGCATTCCATGCTCATGGATTGGAAGAATGGACATTCTTAAAATGTCTATAATGTCCAGAGCAATCCACATTTTTTATGCCATCCCAATCAACATTCCACCAGCATTTTTCAAAGTGCTGGAACTAACAATTTTTAAATTTGTATGGAACCAGGAAATATATCCCAAATTGCTAAAGAAGTGTTGAAAAAGACAAAACTGGGGCCATCTCATTGCCTGATTTCAAGCATTAGTACAAAGCTGCGATCACCAAGACAGCATGGTACTAGCATAAAAATAGACACATAAACCAGTGGAACAGATTGAGAGCCCAGATATGGACCCACAACCCTATGGTCAAATAATCTTCAACAAAACAGGAAAAAATATCCAGTGGAAAAAAGACAGTCTCTTCAATAACTTGTGCTTGGAAAATTGAACAGCTATATATAGCAGAATGAAACTTGACCATTCCCTTACACCGTATACAAAGATAAACTCGAAATGGATAAAAGACCTCAACATGAGGCAGGAATCTATCAAAATCCTAGAGGAGAACATAGGCAGTACCTCTTCAGCATTTGCCACAGCAACTTCTTTCAAGACATGTCTCCAAAGACAAAGGAAACAAAAGCGAAAATGAGCTTTTGGGACTTCATCAAGACCAAAGGCTTCTGCACAACAAAGGAAACAGTCAACAAAACAAAGATGCAACCCACGGAATGAAAGAAGATATTCCCAAATGACACCACAGATAAAGGGCTGACATCCAAGCTCTATAAAGAACTCCTCAAAATCAACTCTCTACTAACAGATAATCACATCAAAAAATGGACAGAAGGCACGAACAGACTCTTCTCCAAAGAAGACATACAAATGGCTAACAGACACATGAAAAAAATGTTCATCATCATTAGCCATCACGGAGATTCAAATCAAAACCACATTGAGATATCACCTTACACCAGTTAGAATGGCCAAAATTAACAAGAGAAGAAACAAGTGCTAGAAAGGATGTGGAGAAAGGGGAACCCTCTTACACTGTTGGTGGGAATGCAAGTTGGTGTAGCCACTTTGGAAAACAGTGTGGAGATTCTTCAAGAAATTAAAAATAGAGCTACCCGGTGCCCTGAAATTGCACTACTGGGTATTTACCCCAAAGATACAGATAAAGTGAAAAGAGCGTCCATCTCTACCCCAATTCTCCTAGAAATCTCCAAACTGTGGAAAGAGCCAAGATGCCCTTCACCAGATGAATGGATAAGTAAGATATGGTTCATATATACAATGGAATATTACACTTTCATCAGAAAGGATTAATACCCAACTTTTGTATCAACATGTACTGGATTGGAGGAGATTATGCTGAGTGAAATAAGTCAAACAGAGATACTCAATTATCCTATGGTTTCACTTACTTGTGGAGCATAAGGAATAACACGGAGGATATTAGGGGAAGGAAAGGAAAAGTGAATTGGAAATCAGAAGGGGAGATGAACCATGAGAGACTGTGGACTCTGAGAAACAAACTGAAGGTTTTGGAAAGGGAGGGGTGGGGGGATGGGTGAGCCTGGTGGTGGTTATTAAGGAAGACATATATTGTATGGAGCATTGCGTGTGGTGCATAAACAATGAATCTTGGAATACTGAAAAAATAAAGTTTAAAAAATTGGAACAAAACATAGTAAAATAAAAAATACAGAACAGATTATCATGACACTATATCAAGCGAAATGTGAAAAAAGACTTAATACCTATTCCAAAATATTCCAAACTATTCCAAAATATATAAAAGGTAGGAAGACTTCTAAATTCATTCTATGAGGCCAGAATGACCCTGATGCCAAAACCAGATAAAGATGCCACTACAAAAGAGAAGTACAGGCCAATATCCCTGATGAACATGGATGCAAATACTGGCAAACTGGGGCGCCTGGATGGTTCAGTGGGTTAAGCCTTGCCTTCAGCTCAAGTCATGGTCTCAGTGTCCTGGGATCGAGCCCCACATTGGGCTCTCTGCTCAGCGGGGAGCCTGCTTCCCCCTCTCTCTCTGCCTGCTTGTGGTCTCTCTGTCTCTCTCTCTCTCTGTCAAATAAATAAACAAATAAATAAATCTTTAAAAATATACTGGCAAACTAATCTAACAATACATTAAAATAATCATTCACCATTTTCAAGTGGGTTGCAAGTGTGGTTCAATATTTGCAAATCAATCAATGCAATTTACCACATTAATAAAAGAAAAGGTAGGAACCATATGATCCTTTCAATAAATGTAGAAATAGCATTTGACAAAGTGGAATATGCATTCATGATAAAAACCCTCAATGATATAGGTTTAGAGGAAATGTACGTGAACATAATCAAGGTCATATTTGAAAAAATCCAGAGCCATTATAGTGGCACAAAACTGAACACCTTTCCCCTAAAATCAAGAGCAAAGCAAATATGTCCACTCTCAGCAGTTTTATTCAACATAGTACTGGAATTCCTAGCCACATCAATCAGACAAGTAAATGTAATACAAGTAATACAATTGTACAATGTACAAGTAATACAAGACATCTAAATTGGTTGGGAAGTAGTGAAAGTATCACTATTTGCAGATGACATGATAATATATATGAAAATCCCTGAAGACTCCACCAAAAAACTACTAGAACTTAAAAATGATTTGTTAAGGTCACAAGATACAAAATCAATGTAAGAAATCCATTACACTTCTGTAACATAATAATTAAGCAACAGAAATAGAAATTTAAAAAGTAATCCTATTTACAATTACACCAAAATAATAAAATACCTAGGAATAAACATAGCCAAGGAGACAGAGGACCTATAAAACTAAGAAGTACTGATGAAAGAAACTGCAGGTGACACAAAGAAATGGAAAGATATTTCAAGCTCAGAACTTGCAAGAACAAATATTGTTAAAATGCCCATACTGTTGAAAGCAATATATATATTTAATGCAATCCATATTAAAATATCAACAGCTATTTTTCACTGAACTAGAATGAATAATCTTAAAATTTTTATGGAGTCACAAAAGATCCTGAATAGCCAAAGCAAACTTGAAAAAGAAAAACAAAACTGGAGGTATTCCAGGTTTCAACTTGTACTACAAAGCTATAGATATCAAAACAGTATGTTACTGACACAAAAATAGACACATAAATGAATGGAAAAGGTAAAATGTCCAGAAACAGACCCATGATTATATGGCCAATTAATCTTTAACAAAAGAGGCAATGACATATAATGGGAAACAGTCTCTTCAACAAATTTTACTGGGAAAACTGGAAATCTACATGAAAAAGAATGAAACTGGTGCACTTTCCTAAACCATACACAAGAATAAACTCAAAATAGACTGAAGACCTAAATGTGATACCTGGCACCATAAAAATCCTAGAAGAGATCACATACAGTAATCTCTTGACATTGGCCATAGCAATATTTTTCTAAATGTTTCCTGAGACAGAAGACATAAAACAAAAATAAACCATTGGGATTACATCTAAATACAAAGATTCGGCACAATGAAGGAAACAATCAACAAAATTACAAGACAAACTACCAAATGGGAGAAGATATTTGCAAATGACATACCCTGTAAAGTGTTAGTACTCAAACTACAAAAAGCTCATACAACTCAACACCACAAAAGTAAACTACTTGTGTAGAAAGTGGGCAAAAGACATAACAGACATTTCTCCAAAGAAGACATCCGGAGAACCAACAGACACATAAAAGATGTTCATTACTCATCAGCAGACAAATGCAAATCAAAACTACAATGAGGTATCACCTCATACCTGCCAGAATAACTAAAATCTGCCAGAATAACTAAAATCAACAACACACGAAACAACAGGTGTTCAAGAGGATGTGGAGAAAAAGGAACCCTCTTGCACTGTTGGTGGAAATGCATACTGGTGAAGCCACTGTTGAAAACAGTGTGGAGGCTCCTCAAAAAATTAAGAATAGAAGTACCCTATGGTCCAGTAATCACACTAGTGAGTAATTATCCAAGAATACAAAAACATGAATTTGAAAGTATATATGCCCCCTTATGTTTATTGTAGCATTCTCTACAATAGCCAAATTATGGAAGCAGCCCATATATCCATCAATGGGTAAAGAAGAGGTGGTATATATACAAGAGGTGGTATAAATACAAGAGGTGGTATATATACAATATATACAATGGAATAATGGTCAACCATAAAAGAGAATGAAAACATGATATTTGCAATGACATGGGTGGAGCTAGAAGGTATAATATAAGTGAAATAAGTTACCATATGATTTGATTCATATTTGGAAATTAAGAAACAAAACAAGCAAAGAAATACAAAGAGAAAGACAAACCAAGAAACAGACTAAGTATGAAGACAAAACTGATAGTTACAAAAGGGGAGGCATTTGGGGGGGATATGGGTAAAATAGGTGATGATGATTAAAGAGTACACTTAATGAGCACTGAGTAATGTATAGAATTGTTGAATCACTGATTGTTGGCACATCCTATGCAATATATCTAAATTGAATTATGGTATTAGATAAAATTATAGATGGGATTAAAGCTTGTGTATCATCCATTATCATGTGTAATCAATAAACGATTTAATATTCTCTTGGAAAAAAAAAGAATTGTTGAATCACTACATTGTACACCTGAAACTAATATGACACTATGTTGCCTCCACTAGAATTAAAATTAAAACAAAAATAACATAAAAATTAAAGAAATAATTTTTAGAAATGTTCTAATGGTAATCCAGAGGGTTTTTTAAAACATATTTACCTCATTAGCGTGTCAAAGAGGGGTAGTTAAAAGAGGTAATGTCGGGGTTCAATTACCTTTAGTCTGACCTAGACTATAGTACCTTCAAATTCAAAAGGAAACTAGAAAGAACATTAGCCAATTTCAGTATCATTCAAAAAACAGCACAATCTAGATATAGTATAGAAAGATAAGTAACATTAACTAATGGGGCTTTGGTCTCTAGGTAAGAATTAATGTACTGGTTTCCTCTTTTTATCTGTCTTTCCCCTTGCCCCTGATTATTGTTCTTGATTCCTCTTCAAATCTTGTATACTATTTACTTCCCTCAAAAACACCATCCATATCTTTACACCTCAAAAATGTCTTTTTTTGTTTCTTTAAAAAAATTTAGGGATTGCATTAAATCTGTAGATTGTTTTGTGTACTAAACACATTTTAATAATATTCGTTCTTCCAATCCATGAGCACAGGATATCTTTCCATTTGTTTATCTCATTTTCTTTCATCAATGTTGTATAATTTTCAAAGTATAGATCTTTCACCTCCTTGGGTAAGCTGATTTCTATGTAGCTATTCTTTTTGGTGCAATTATAAATAGGATTACTTTCTAAATTCCTTTTTCTTGTATTTCATTAGTGTGCAGAAATGCAACCAATTCTTTTACATTAATTTTGTATTTTGTGACTTTACTGAATTTATTTATCACTTCTAGTAGGGTTTTTTGTTGTTATTGTCATTACTGCTGTAGTTGTTGTTGGAGTCTTTGGGGTTTCCATATACAGTATCATGTAATTTGCACACACTGACAGTTTTCTCTCTTTCTTACTAATATGGATGACTTTTATTTCTTTTCCTTGTCTGATTGCTGTGACCAGGACTTCCAGTACTATGTTGAGTAAGACTGAGAGAGTACATCTTTGTCTTGTTTCTAATCATAGTGGAAAAGCTCTCACTTTTTTACATTAAAGAAGATGTCAGCTGTGAGTTTTCATATATCGCCTTTATTACGTTGAGGTGTATTCCTTTTATTTTTTTCCCCCCCTGAGGATTTTTTTCACTTTTTTTTCCAATTTATTTATTTTCAGAAAAACATTATTCATTATTTTTTCACCACACCCAGTGCTCCATGCAAGCCGTGCCCTCTATAATACCCACCACCTGGTACCCCAACTTCCCACCCCCACCCCGCCACTTCAAACCCCTCAGATTGTTTTTCAGAGTCCATAGTCTCTCATGTATTCCCTTTAAATATGCTTTACTGAGAGTCTTTTATCTTGGATGGATTTTGTATATTGCCAGTGTTTTTTTTTGCATCTATTGAAATGATTACATAGTTTTTACATTTCCCCTTCTTAATGTGATCTATGATGTTGATTGATTTGTGAATATTGGACCACACTTGCATCCCTGGAATAAATTCCACCTGGTCATAGTGATTTCTTTAATGTGTTATTGGATTTAATTTGCCAACATTTTGGGTGGATTTTTACATCTATGCTCCTCAGACTAGACTTTAAATTTCTTTTTTTATTGTCTTTATCTGGTTTTGATATCAACAAAATGCTGGCTTTGTAGAATGAATTTTGAAGCTCTCCTTCCTTTTATTTTTTGGAATTCTTTGAGAAAACAGGTTTTAATTCTTTACTTATTTGGTAAAATTCTCCTGTAAAGCCATCTTGTCCTGGACTTTTCTTTCTTGGGAGCTTTTTGATTAATGACTCTACTTCATTGCTCATAATTGCTTTGTTCAATTTTTTTTTTCCTGATTCAGTTTTGGAAGATGAAATATTTCTAGGAATTTATCTATTTCTTTTAGATTTTCCAATTTGTTACCATATAATTTTTCATGATGTTCTCTTGCTGTACTAGAATTTGTTTGGTAATCATTGTGATTTCTCCTTCTTTACTTCTCATTTTATTTATTTGAGTCCTGTCTCTCTCTCTCTCTCTCTCTCTCGTTCTCTTTTCTTTGTTGATGAATCTGGCTAAAAGTATGTCAATTTTGTTGATCTTTTGAAAAAACCATCTTCATTGATCTGTTCAATTTTTTTCAAATTTTATTCTCTTTTTTTTATTCTCTATTTCTGCTCTCTTCATTATTATTTCCTTCCTTCGACTGATTTTAAGCTTTGTTCGTTTATTCTATCTTCTCTAGGTACAAGATTAGATTCTTTGAGACTTTTTGTGCTTCTTCTTTTAGATCTGTATTGTTAATAATGTCCCTCTTAAAACAGGTTTTGCTGCATCTCAAATATTGCAGGCCATTGTGTTTTCATTTTCATTTGTAGCCACATATTTTTTTATTCTCCCCTTGATTCTTGGTTGACTCATTTATTATTTAGTAGCATGCTATTTAGTCTCTGTATTTGTGGTTTTTCCAGATTTCTTCTTGTGATTGATTTCTAGTTTCATACTGTTGTGGTTGAAAAAGATGCATCATATAATTTTTATTTTTTTAATTTGTAGAGACTTGTTTTGCTGACTCACATGTGATATATTCTGGAGAATGTTTCATATGAACTTGAAAAGAATGTGTAATGTGTTGCCTTCAGGTGCAATTATCTGTTAGGTCTACTAGGTCTAATGTTTCATCTATGTCACTGCTTCCTTATTGACTTTCTGTCTGGATGATGTATCCATTTATGTAAGAGGGCTATTAAAGTCCCCAATTATTATTGTGTTACTGTCAATTTTTTCCTTAATATTTGCTGATAGTTTATGTACTTCAGTGCTCTGTGTTTGGTGGATTTCTATTTACAATTGTTACATGTTTTTGTTAGATTGTTTGAATGGCTAAGTGTTCAATCAAGAAATTCTAGATAGCAGAAATTTTGTAAATTTGAACATAGTGTAAATGACAGATGATTTAAAGGAGAAAAATCATATTAAATATTATAATTTTATATATAAAAATAGAAAAGATCCTCTTGTTGTAATATACAATATAAAAATAAATCCTGGAAATCTTTTCTTGGCTAGTAGGGAATATAAAGAAGATAACACAAGGGCACCTGGGAGGCTGACTTGGTTAAGTATCCAAGTCTTGATTTCAGGTCAGTTCATGATCTCAGAGTCCTGAAATAGAGCCCGTGTCTGGCTCTGTACTCAGAAGGGAGTTTGCTTGACATTTTCTATCTCCCTCTCCTTCTGCCCCTCTCCTCCATGGGCTCTCTCTGTATATAAAATAAATAAACAAATCTTAATTTTAAAAATGATAGGACATATTCTTATAGCAAAGGGCAATGCCCCACATGGCAAGAGTACTATCAAAATTCTGGCAGGTATAGAAAAACTTTGCCCATCAACTAGAGATCTGAGATTTTGAAAGGATTAAAATACCATTTTACAGGGGCACCTGGGTGGCTCAGTGGGTTAAGCCACTGCCTTTGGCACAGGTCATGATCTCAGGGTCCAGGGATTGAGTCCCACATCGGGCTCTCCGTTCAGCCGGGAGCCTGCTTCCCTCTCTCTCTCTCTCTGCCTACTTGTGATCTTTCTCTGTCAGATGGATAAATAAAATCTTAAAAGAAATTCTATTTTACAGCTTACAGTCAAAGTTCCTGAAGCAAGGAAAGAAAATCAAAATTAAACTCTTGGGATTTCATCAAAATAAAAAGCTGCACTGTGAAAGAAACAATCAACACAACTAAGAGGCAATCTTCAGAATGGGAGAAGATATTTGGAAATGATATATCTGACAAAGGGTCAGTATCCAAAATATATAAAGAACTTATGAAATTCAACACCCAGAAAACAAATAATCCAGCTAAGAAATGGGCAGTAAACATGAATAGACATTTTTGCAAAGAAGACATCCAGATGGACAAGAGACACATGGAGAGATGCTCCGTATCACTCATCATCAGGGAAATACAAATCAAAACTACAATGAGATATCACCTCACACCTGTCAGAATGGCTAAAATCAACAACACAAGAAACAACACATATTGGTGAGGATGTGGCGAAAAGGGAACCTTTGTGCACTGTTGGTGGGAATGCAAACTGGTGCAGTCACTGTGGAAAACAGGATAGAGGTCCCTCAAAAAGTGAAAAATAGAACTTCCCTATGATCCAGCAATTGCACTACTAGGTATTTACTCCAAGAATACAAAAATGCTAATTCAAAAGGATATGTGCATCCCTTTGTTCATAGCAGCATTACCTACAATAGCTGAATTATGGAAACATCCCATCTGTCCATCAACTGATAAATGGATAAGAAAAATGTGGTATATATTTACAATGGAATATTCCTTGGCCATATAAAGGAATAAAATCCTGCCTTTTGCAATGACATGGAAGGAGCCAGAGAGTATTATGTTAAGTGAAATAAATCAGTCAGAGAAAGACAAGTACCATATGATTTCACTCATGTGTGGAATGTAAGAAACAACACAGATGAGCACAGAGGGGAAAAAAGAGATGCAAATCAAGAAACAGACTCAACTATGGAGAAGAAACTGATGGTTATCAGAGGGGAGGGTGGGTTGGGGGATGTGTTTAATAGGTGATGGGGATTAAGGAGTGCAGTTGTTGTGATGAGCATGGGGTGTTTTATGGGTGTTGAGTCATCATATTGTACACCTGAAACTAATATTATACTGTATGTTAACTAACTGGAATTTAAATAAAAACTTAGTTTTAAAAATGAAATGAAAATCAATCCTATCATCTTGTTAGCATGATTTATATATGTATATAGATTTGATTATTTTAATTTTCCTGTCTTTTTTTGGTAAGTTTTATGTACAGATTTGATTTTTCATAGTTTTAACTAGATTTTCAAAATAATTTGTGCATTTCTTTTTGACCTGTTGGGGTATGTTATCAAAGGAACAAGACTGAGACAAAGTGAAAGTTTTGCAAAGCCTTATTCTATGCCAAGCATTAGAAGTTAGACTGACCAGCCAGGGGAATGAGACTGAGACAAAGTGAAAGTTATGTGAAGCTTTATTCTATGCCAAGCATTAGAAGTCAGACTGACGGGCCAGGGCTACCTCTGAAGAGAGCGACCACCTCCCGATCTCACAGGCTGGTTCCATAGGGCATAACCGCAGACCCAAGGTATGTGGCTTCTATTGTTAAGGCGTTTACTCCCAGAATCGATACCCGGAACCATATCATGAACTATGGGGGTGTTTATTCCCGGAATGAAGTCCGTGGATGTAAGCAACAATATGGCTACCTAGGCAATATGGAGTCGCTCTGGCTAAGCAGGCCCTAATAGTCAAACAGGTTTTAGCATTAAATTGGCCCTAACATTCTCCCCTTTTCTTTGGAGATTAGTCAATTCTTTGACTCTTTAGCCAGTTCTTGAGGGTGAAAACAGGCTGACCTGAGGTGTTGTTAACCTTGAGTGTTGTTCCATCTGCTGTTTTTCTGATTTTCTATTGGGCTGTTTTAGGCCAATGAGGTGTCTCCTGGCTGCTGCTGAGTAGGAACAGGGTTAAAAGTGACCAAGTTCATGATCTCAGGGTCCTGGGATCAAGTCCCATGTCGGGCTCTCTGCTCTGCGGGGAGCCTGCTTCCCTCTCTCTCTCTGCCTGACTCTCTGTCTACTTGTGATCTCTGTCTGTCAAATAAATAAATAAAATCTTTAAAAAAAAAGTGACCAAGTTATGAAACTCTTTTGAGTCTTAGTTTTAGTCCACAGTTAGTGGGGTCCACTGGCAGTGGCTCCCATTTCTGGGGGGTGTCCTTGTTTTCAGTTCATTTGATGTGACATGCATGAAGCCAAACCCTGATGCCTTCTACTTTTACTGTCGCGGGGGTGGTCAGGATGACCATGAATGGTCCCTTCCAGTGGGGCTCCAAGTTTTCCACTTGGTGACAGCATATCCAAACCAAGTCTCTGGGTTGGTAAAGATGCAGTTCTACCTCCGTCTCTGTCTCAGTGTAGGCTCGGATCCCTATGTGGGCTCTTTTTAAGACTGTAGTGCTTACAGTGACTGGAGTACAGACTGATCAGTCATTTCTGTTAGGGCAACCTTTTGTAGCTGTGGGCAGAGTGGAGGGGGGTCTCCTGAACATTATTTTAAATGGGGTAACCTTGTTTAAGTAGGGTGTACATTGCGCCCTAAGGAGGGCAAAGGGAAGAAGATCCACCCATCCACCACCAGTCTCCAGAATTAACTTTGTTATGGTCTTTTTAAGAGTCCGGTTCATTCTCTCTACTTGTCTGGATCTCTGGGGCCGGTAGGCACAGTATAGTTTCCAATTAGTGCCCATGACCTTGGCCAATGCCTGGGAGACTGAACTCACAAATGCAGGGCCATTGTCTGACCCAACTGCAAGAGGCAACCCAAACCTAGGAATTATTTCCTCTAGTACATTTTTGGCTACCATTCCTGCTCTTTCATGTTTGGCAGGAAAAGTCTCTACCCAGCCTGAAAAGGTATCCACAAAAACTAACATATACTTGTGTCCATACTTTCTTTGTTTCATCTCTGTAAAATCTACTTCCCAATAAATTCCTGGTTCCCTTCCTCTTTCTCTTTTTCCTCTTCCCATCCTAGTTCCTCCGGCATTTACTGCCTGACATTGAGCACATCTGTCAACCACATCCTGAGCCATATGCCCTAATTTAGAAACCTGGAACTGTTTATCCAAGAGGTCCTTAAGCTTGCGTGTCCCTAAATGAGTGTCCTGATGTATTTGGCTTAGTAATTTTTTTTTTCTAGTCTTCAAGGAAGACTTTCCTGCCCTAGTCTTAGCCCAATCCCCTTCATAGTCTAATTTAGTCCTTCTGAATAATCTGGTTTTTCTGGTAGGGCTGGAGCTGGGAGTGTAACCAGTTCTTGAGCTGTTTCCCTGACTGCTTGCTTTGCTGATCTGTTAATTGGTTTTCTTTTGAAACCAGATTAGTCCCCTTTTGGTGCCCTGGGCAATGCATAATGGCCACCTCTTTCAGGTCCCAAATAGCCTGGAGGTAAGCCAGTATTTCTTTTCTGTTTTTAATTTCTTTTTCTTCTGCTGTTAATAGCCCCCCCTTTTTTAAATAAATAGTCCCTTGTACATGGAGATTAGCAAAGGCATACCTTCTGTACCTGCTGTCCCTATAGATGTTGGCGGTCTTACCCTTGGCTATCTGCAGTGCCTTGGTAAGTGCAATCAGCTCCGCTTTTTGCGCTGAGGTTCCATGTGGCAGGGCAGCCTTCCAGAGCTCCTGCTCAGGGGAAACCACTGCAGCCCCTGCATACCTCTCTCCATCGGCCATGTAGCTACTCCCATCTGTGAACAGAGTTATCTCCGCATCCGGGAGGGGAGTGTCTCTGAGGGCAGGCCTTATTTCTGTGATCTGGGTTAGGACCTCCCTGCAGTAGTGTGGGTGGTCAGCTAGCTTTTCTGGCAGCAACGTGGCTGGATTTAGCACCACCAGGGGCCTGAAAATCACTTTCAGTTCGTTGAGGAGGAGGACCTGATACCCTGTCACTCGGGCGTTTGTCATCCACCTGTCTGGTGGGGTCCAGAGGAGGCCTTCGATAGTGTGAGTAGTGGTCAAGATGAGATTTTGACCCAAAGTTAATTTACTTGCATCCTTGACCAGGAGGGCCGTGGCAGCAATTATGCGGAGGCAAGGGGGGAACCCAGCCACTACTGGATCTAGTTTTTTTTACTAAGATAGGCTACTGGCCTTTGCCAAGGCCCCAGAGTCTGAGTTGAAACCCCTTTGGCCACCCCTGCCTTTTCATCTACATACAAGTGGAAGGGCTTGGTAACATCTGGGATGGCCAGTGCTGGGGCACTCAGTAAGGCTGTTTGTAATTTTCAAAATGCTCCTTCTGCCTCAGCTGTCCACTCTACCGTAGTGAGTCCTCCCTTAATCAGTTCATAGAGGGATCAGGCAATCTCTGCGAACCACGGTATTCACAGTCTTCTTTAGCCCACTGTCCCAGGAAACTCCCTCACTTGTTGGGGCGTGGTGGGGCAGGGGTATCCGGTGATCACCTGTTTCCTGGACTCAGACAGTGAAGCACTCCCTCATGGAGATCAAAGCCTAAATAAATGGCGTGGCCCTGACAAAACTGTGCTTTCTTTGCTGACACCCAATACCTTTTTTCCTGCAGAGTCTGTAAGAGAGTTTTCGTGCCCCCCCACCCCCGCCAAGCATGACTCATAGTCCTCAGCGGCTATTAGCAAGTCATCAACATACTGTAACAGAATGACTCCAGGGTTGGTGATTCTGTACTCACGCAAATCCTTGTGTAGGGTCTCCTCGAAGATGGTGGGTGAATTTTTGAATCCTTGGGAGAAGTCTTGTCCAGGTGAACTGGAACCCTTCCTGTAGGTCAGACCACTCAAAAGCAAAGAGGGGTTGAGACTCCCTTGCCAAAGGTAAGCAGAAAAATGCATCCTTGAGATCTAAGATGGTTTACACAGTTCTTTTGGGGCCTAGGAGGGACAATAGGGTATAGGCGTTGGGCACCGTTGGGTGGATATCTTCAACCCATTTGTTAACTTCCCACAAGTCCTGAAAGGGTTGGTACTCCCCAGTTTCAGCCTTTTTGATGGGCAGTAAAGGTGTGTTCCATGGAGACTTGCAAGGAACTAGGATCCCGTCTCTTCGGAGGCAGTTAATGTGTTTTTTGATCCCTTCCTTTGCTTCCCAGTCTGCCAGACTTGAACAGCCATAGCTGTTGCTTTTAACTGTACCACTACTGGAGGCCATCCCTTGGCCAGGCCAGGAGGCCTCCCTTCTGCCCAAACTTCAGGAAATTCAACCTGTAGGGTTTGGAGAAGGCTTCCTTCCCTTATCTCCTCTGGTTTTGAGACTGGCTCATAAAGAAGATGTTTATCTACTGCTGCCACAAACATCTGCACAGTGGGTTGTCCCAAAGTCACAGTCATGTCTCCTTCCAAGAACTGAATGCCAGTTTGTGGAGGAGATCTCTTCCCATCAGGTTATACGGGGCATTAGGGAGGACCAAGAATTGATGTTTGACTACTCCTGAAACCAAGTTTAAAGTCTTTTCTGTTGTCTATTTCTGTCTTTCTGTGCTATTTGCCCCTTGTACCCAGACTTCCTCTCCAGATAGTTTTCCCATAGGCTTTAGTAACAATGAAAATTGGGCTCCCGTGTCCATCAAAAAAATAAATTGATTTTCCCTCCACCTCAGTTTTAACCCGAGGTTTGGGGAGGGGCTCCGAACCATGGCCCCTTCAGTCTTTGGTGGCCAGAATTGCCGTTTTCTTCTTAGGGCACTCTCTGGCCCAGTGTCCTTTTTCCTTTCAGTAAGCACACTGATCTGAATCTAAGCCTTCCCACCTGCTTTCTCTCTGTTCAGGCTTTTCTGTGTGTGTGTACAGTTTGGTTTTTTTTTAATTACTATCAGTTAACTGCCTTTCTTCTGGTTTTTCAGACAACATTAAAACTTCTAATAAAAAACTTATGGCATTTTTCTTTTGGTAGTCTGTCCTGACCATACCTAATTTTTTTTTTTTTAATTTCCATTCACAATTTTTTTTTTTAATTTCCCTTGGGACGTTTTGTCCCAAACCATTTCTTTTCAAACAACCATCTCATTTAGGACAAAATGACCTTTTTCTTTAACAAAGTGTATTCCCATTCCTTATCTTTCTTATGTATCTCCTACTTTTTTTTTTTTACATATAGGGTTATTTCCCTTACTTCCATCAGTCTTAGTTACAGTTAGCAGAATTTTCTATTCTTAGAAGCATTTTCATTTCTAGTAATGGTTAAGTATTAACCAATTGTGAACAGTTACAACAGAATTCTGTAGACGGCAAATTTATGAATCAGTTAAGCACAAAACATGTTTACCAACAGATTTCAAAGCACAAACCTAGTTCCAGCAGTGAATGCTTTAGCATTTTATCCCATTTGGTTAAGACCTAGATGTCCAACAATTTTAATTCCATTTGTCATGCAAGCAAAACTTTAAAGTTTCAGGTTACCAAAGACTTTAAAAGCTACTTTAACAATTACCCATTAAAACTTTGAGGGAGACAATTAATCATCAGTTCAGTTATTTCTTTGCTAACAGATTTTAACAAATAACATGAGCTTATTTGACCTTCAATGAACTTTGATTGAAGTTTCACACTTACTGCTGTAACTTTAAAGACATGTCTATCTTAATTAAACTAACAAACTTAGTTCAAATACTGATTTACGTTTCACCTTGACCCACTCCGTTTTTAATATTTGCCTGAGACATGGGTGGGAAGATCTGGAGTGCGGGGGTGTTAGGTCCAGGGGCTGCTCTTCTTGCTCCTTGACAGTGAAGAGGGAAGGAGCCATGGTGCAGGAAGCACCAAGGACAGTTAGAGGCCGGTTATGCAGGCCACACCCAAGTTGGTGCAGAAACAGAAGGGGGAGTGCTGCCAGAAGGCAGAGAAAGGATTCCCAGTTTTAGAGAGTTTTCCTGGGTAAACCTTATCACTCAACTGGGTGGTTTTACCTTGAAAATCCTTGAAATGCTGGAGAACAAGACTTAGGGGTGTCATAGGTCCCTTACTCTCCGCTTACCCCATTTCTCCAAACACAACAAACAACACAACAGACAACAAAAAGGCAAGACAAAGACAACCGCAGACCAGACCCAGCAGCCCTTCCTCAACCAGATATCAAGTCTAAGGATGTGTGAGATATAATCCCAACTCAAAAATGCGACCTGCCGCTGGTGGGGATATTCTCAGTCCATTCACCGCCTACAGAGACTCGAATCCCTGGCAGGTCCCCTGACCACCTAGGGAGATTCGAACCCCCTGGCAATCTCCCAGTGGAGGGATGAGGCGTCCCCGCATCCACTCCAGCCTTGGGGAGCAATGCTGCGTCCAGCTTCTCCCCATTGGGCTATACCTTGGAGCTCCACAACCAGACAGACAGATAAGATCCTGCAGGATAAAATCTTGAGATCTTACCTCCGGAGGCTTTTCCCAGAAATTCTGATGCTGACTCAGTTCTCGTACTTTAATCCCAGATGAGCCCCCATAATGTTGGGGTCCGTTATCAAAGGAACGAGACTGAGACAAAGTGAAAGTTATGCAAAGCCTTATTCTATGCCAAGCATTAGAAGTTAGACTGACCAGCCAGGGGAATGAGACTGAGACAAAGTGAAAGTTATGTGAAGCTTTATTCTATGCCAAGCATTAGAAGTCAGTCTGATGGGCCAGGGCCGCCTCAAAGAGAGCGACCCCCTCCCGATCTCACAGGCTGGTTCCATAGGGCATAATCGCAGACCCAAGGTATGTGGCTTCTATTGTTAAGGCGTTTACTCCCAGAATCAATACCCGAAACCATACCAGGAACTATGGGGGTGTTTATTCCCGGAATGAAGTCCGTGGATGTAAACAACAATATGGCTACCTAGGCTATATGGAGTCGCTCTGGCTAAGCAGGCCCTAATTGTCAAACGGGTTTTAGCATTAAGTTGGCCCTACCAGACCAAAATTTGGTGGTGTTAGAATCAATACCCAGCACCTTGATTTTTTAAATATAATCAGAGTTTCATTGTATGTCTTATTCCACTCAAGTATGACGTTTCATTAAGACATTTCAGTATAAGCCTTCATTTCTAGCTATACATAGGAGGAAAAGTCTTCTACATGGACATATCTTAAATGGATTATCATATTTTAGAATTATAAATATTTTCATTACTGGAAAGTGCAATGGGGACCTTCTGTATACCTGTTTAGAATGAAAACCATCATGACACAGTTTATATAGTGACTGTATATTTGTGATGCAATGGACATGTAAAGGATTTTACTGAAAAATACCATTAGCCAGACTGTTTTACTGACAATAAAGTATTAGTAAATTAAATACATACATACATACATACTTAAAAAATAAACAAAAAAAATAACATAAAGACTCCAAATCTCTTATTTAATACAAACTTCTATTTTACCTAAGCTGAAGGGGAAAGATGGGGCTTGGCAAAAGGTTTTACCACAAAAGCAGAGGATCTCAATTTGTGTCCTAATTTCAGGGCATATTTACCCGTGAAAATATTCCATGTGCATACATGTACATTTGGGGGGGAAGAAGGCCCACAGCTTTAGTTAAATTCAAAATAGGATTTGTGCCTTCCTATCCCAGAAAATAAAGCTTAAATACAACAGACCTGAAGGATCCCATCTTTAAGAATGCTGCATGGAGTTTCACAGTGTGTCATTTGTGAAAACAAAGTGGAAGATTATTTGGAAGAAGGTGAAATTTTCTTAATGCAAAGACATTAAGTGATAAGGTTTCAAGAGTCCTTTGGCTTTCATGATGGCAAAATGCCATCACTCAAATTAACATGACATGTTTGTGTGCCCCTGAGAAAAGTGTTTCTGTGGAAGATGACTGTGGAAAAGCCATAATAAGGGAACAAGATTCTGTGCTGGAAGTGAGGGCTTAGATAAGAAGACAGATCTGGTACTCTAAGAGCCCAGTAAATAAAATTTTTAAATTAAAAAAAATGTAGGTTGGGGTACCAGGTGGTGGGTATTGTGGAGGGCACGGCTTGCATGGAGCACTGGGTGTGGTGAAAAAATAATGAATAATGTTTTTCTGAAAATAAATAAATTGAAAAAAAAATGTAGCTACATTGGGTCCTGAAATGGACCAAGTTTTTTAAATCAATTTTGATTCAAAATTTTATTACAAATGTACTTTATAATAGCACCACCTTGTGGAATATAGTAAAGATTCATGCATATGTTTAGGTACCTGCTCAGTCAGTGGTTCTCAAAGTGTTTTCTGTGTGTTGCTGGAGGGTACCTGAGAAACATTCAGGGATCCATAGGGTCAAACCCATTTTCATAGTGATACCTAGATACCATTTAGCTTTTTCATTGTGTTGACATTTGCACTCGTGGTGCAAAAGCAATATGGGTAAAACTATAAACACCTTAGCATGAATCAAGAAAATGATCCAAAATTATATTATGTGTCCTTGTAATATTCATTGCCATGAATATAAAGGATACAAAAAGCTAGTTTACTTAAGAATATTCTTAAGAAGTAGCAAAAATAAAATAATTTTGACAAATCCATAGGAACTCGGCATAGGAATTCAGTTTGTGGTCAATTTTGCCTGTAAAAAATGCCTCCAAAAACTAAGGAATCTCTGCCAGTAGCAGAATTTGTGAGCATTACAGAGGAAAAACTTTGTGTTTTGTTCCTCACTCCTGCACTCATCAGCTTTAAGTTTCAGTTTTCTCAACTTATCTAAAAGAGAGATATTCGTAGGAGTTGCTGCATTGAGAAATTGTGAAGATTGAAACCTAGCCATTGTTGGCTCTTCTGGTTGTCCTCTCTTTCTCCCACTGCTGAGAGTTAATCAAAGCATTTAATCTTCGCAGAAACTCTATGAAGTTGATTTTTTTGTTTTTATTTAAATCCCAGTTAGTTAACATACAGTATAATATTAGTTTCAGGTGTACAATATGATGACTCAACACCCATAAAACACCTCATGTCATCACAACAACTGCACTCCTTAATCCCCATCACCTATTAAACACATCCCCCAACCCACCCTCCCCTCTGATAACCATCAGTTTCTTCTCCATAGTTGAGTCTGTTTCTTGATTTGCATCTCTTTTTTCCCCTCTGTGCTCATCTGTGTTGTTTCTTACATTCCACACATGAGTGAAATCATATGGTACTTGTCTTTCTCTGACTGATTTATTTCACTTAACATAATACTCTCTGGCTCCTTCCATGTCATTGCAAAAGGCAGGATTTTATTCCTTTATATGGCCAAGGAATATTCCATTGTAAATATATACCACATTTTTCTTATCCATTTATCAGTTGATGGACAGATGGGATGTTTCCATAATTCAGCTATTGTAGGTAATGCTGCTATGAACAAAGGGATGCACATATCCTTTTGAATTAGCATTTTTGTATTCTTGGAGTAAATACCTAGTAGTGCAATTGCTGGATCATAGGGAAGTTCTATTTTTCACTTTTTGAGGGACCTCTATCCTGTTTTCCACAGTGACTGCACCAGTTTGCATTCCCACCAACAGTGCACAAAGGTTCCCTTTTCGCCACATCCTCACCAATATGTGTTGTTTCTTGTGTTGTTGATTTTAGCCATTCTGACAGGTGTGAGGTGATATCTCATTGTAGTTTTGATTTGTATTTCCCTGATGATGAGTGATACGGAGCATCTCTCCATGTGTCTCTTGTCCATCTGGATGTCTTCTTTGCAAAAATTCATGTTTACTGCCCATTTCTTAGCTGGATTATTTGTTTTCTGGGTGTTGAATTTCATAAGTTCTTTATATATTTTGGATACTGACCCTTTGTCAGATATATCATTTCCAAATATCTTCTCCCATTCTGAAGATTGCCTCTTAGTTGTGTTGATTGTTTCTTTCACAGTGCAGCTTTTTATTCTGATGAAGTCCCAAGAGTTTAATTTTGCTTTTGTTTCCCTTGTCTCAGAAGACTTATCTAGAAATGGCTATGTCAAAAAGGTTACTGTCTGTGTTTTCCTCTAGGACTCTCATGGTCTTGGTTCTCACATTAAGGTTTTCATTCAGTTTTTAAAATTTTGTGTGTGGTGTAAGAAAGTGATCCAGTTTCATTCTTTTGCATGCTGCTGTACACTTTCTGAGCACCATTTGTTGATGAGTCTATCTTTTTTCCATTGGATATTCTTTCCTGATTTATCAAAGATTAGTTCACCATATATTTGGGATTCATTTCTGGTATTATCTATTCTTTTCTATTGAGCTATATCTCTGTTTTTGTGCCAATACCATATTATTTTAATCACCTTTGTAATGTAACTTGAAGACTGGACCAAAGCCTCGCTTTTCTTTTTCAAGTTTGCTTTGGCTACTGGGGTCTTTTGTGGTTCCATAACATTTTTAGTATACTTTATTCTAAGTTCATGAAAAATTCTAGTGGTATTTGATAGAGATTGCATTAAATGAATAAACTGTTTTGGGTGGTGTAGACATTTTAACAATATTTATTCTTCTGATCCTTTGGCATAGAATGTCTTTCCATTTCTTTTTCTCATATTCAGTTTCTTTTATCAGTGTTGTATGGTTTTTAGAGTACAGGTTTTTCATCTCTTTGATTATATTTATTCTTATGTATTTTATTGGTTTTGAAGCAATTGTAAATAGGATTGATTTCTTGATTTATTTCTGCTATGTCATTATTTATGCATAGAAATGCAACAGATTTCTGTACATTAATTTTGCATATTGCAACAGTACTGAATTCATGTATCAGTTCTGGCAACTTTTTTGTTGAGTCTTTCAGGTTTTCTATATAGGGTATTGTATCATGTGCAAACAGTCTAAGGTTTTTTTTTCAATTTATTTATTTTCAGAAAAACAGTATACATTATTTTTTCACCACACCCAGTGCTCCATGCAATCCGTGCCCTCTATAATACCCACCACCTTGTACCCCAACCTCCCACCCCCCCGCCACTTCAAACCCCTCAGATTGTTTTTCAGAGTCCACAGTCTCTCATGATTCACCTCCCCTTCCAATTTACCCCAACTCCCTTCTCCTCTCTAACATCCCTTGTCCTCCATGATATTTGTTATGCTCCACAAATAAGTGAAACCATATAATAATTGACTCTCTCTGCTTGACTTATTTCACTCAGCATAATCTCTTCCAGTCCCATCCATGTTGCTCCAAAAGTTGGGTATTCATCCTTTCTGATGGAGGCATAATACTGCATAGTGTATATGTCTCCAAAGGCAAAGGAAACAAAAGTGAAAATAAACTTTTGGGACTTCATCAAAATCAAAAGCTTCTGCACAGCAAAGGAAACAGTCAAAAAAACAAAGAGGCAACCCACAGAATGGGAGAAGATATTTGCAAATGACAGTACAGACAAAAGGTTGATATCCAGGATCTATAATGAACTCCTCAAACTCAACACACACGAAACAGGCAAACATATCAAAAAATGGGAAGAAGATATGAACAGACACTTCTCCAATCAAGACATACAAATGGCTATCAGACACATGAAAAAATGTTCATCATCATTAGCCCTCAGGGAGATTCAAATTAAAACCACATTGAGATATCACCTTACACCAGTTAGAATGGCCAAAATTAACAAAACAGGAAACAACATGTGTTGGAGAGGATGTGGAGAAAGGGGAACCCTCTTCCACTGTTGGTGGGAATGCAAGTTGGTGCAGCCTCTTTGGAGAACAGTGTGGAGATTCCTCAAGAAATTAAATATAGAACTTCCCAAAGATACAGATGTAGTGAAAAGAAGGGCCATCTGTACCCCAATGTTTATAGCAGCAATGGCCATGGTCGCCAAACTATGGAAAGAACCAAGATGCCCTTCAACGGACGAATGGATAAGGAAGATGTGGTCCAAACAGTCTAAGTTTTACTTCTTCCTTGCCAATTTAGATACCTTTTTATTTTGTTGTCTGATTCCTGTAACTAGGACTTCCAGTCCTATGTTAAATAACATAACAACATAATGTAACATAACATAACATAACATAACATAACATAAATAACATCTAGTCCTGTGTTAAATAACAGTAGAGAATGGACATTCCTGCCTTGTTTCTGACCACAGAGGAAAAACTGAGTTGCCCATTAAGGATGATGTTAACTGTGTTTTTTTCATGTATGGTCTTGATATGTTCGGGTATGTTCCCTCTAAACCTACTTTGATGAGGGTTTCTAAGACGAATGGATGTTGTACTTAATCAAATAATTTTTATGCATCTATTGAGTGTCATGTTTATCCTTTCTTTTCTTAATGTGATATATCATGTTGACTGCTTCAGGAATATTGAACCTTCTTGCATCCCAAGAATAGATCCCATTTGATTATGGTGAATGATTCTTTTAATGTACTGTTGGATTTGGTTTGTTAGGTTTTATTGAGGATTTTTACATCCATGTTCATCAGGAATATTGGCCTTTTTAATTGAAGTCTATCTGATTTTGTTATCAGGATAATGCTGGCTTCATAGAACAAATTTGGAAATTTTCCTTACTTTTCTCTTTTTTGGAATAGTTTGAAAAGAATGGGTAGTAATTCTTTAAATATTTGGTAGAATTCCCTTGCGAAACCATCTGGCCTTGTACTTTCGTTTTTTTGGGAGCGTTTGATTACTAATTGAATTTCTTTGCTGGCTATCAGTCTGTTCAAATTTTCTACTTGTCCTGTTTCAGTTTGGGTAGTTTATATATTCTGGGAATATTCATTTCTTCCAAGTTGTCCAAATTCATTGGCATATAGTTTTTCATAATATTATCTTATAATTCTTTGTATTTCTGTTGTGTTGATTGCTATTTATCTTCTTTCATTTGTGATTTTTATTTATTTGTATCTGTTTTTCTCTTTTTGATAGTTTTAGCTAGGGGTTTTTCAAATTTATTAATTTTTTCAAAGAAACTGTTCTTGGTCTCATTGATCTGTTCTACTTTTTTAAAAATTTCTATGTCATTTATTTCTGCTGTAATATGTATTATTCCTTTACTTCCACTGGCTTTAGGCTTCTTTTTTCTCTTTTTTCTAGCTCCTTTACCCGTGAGATTAGATTTTTTATTTGATTTTTCTTGCTTCTTTTTTTTTTAGAATTTTATTTACTTATTTGAGAGAGAGACACAGTGAGAGAGGGAACACAAGCAGGGGTAGTGGGAAAGGGAGAAGCAGGCTTCCCACTGAGCAGGGAGCCCAGTGCAGGGCTTGATCCCAGGACTTTGGGATCATGAACTGAGTTGAAGGCAGATGCTTAACAACTGAGAAACCCAGGTACCCCTAGATTTTTCTTTCTTCTTAAAAATTGGCCTGTATTACTATATATTTCCCTCTTAGAAATGTCTTTGTTTCATCCCGAAGGTTTTGGACCATTGTGTTTTCATTTTTATTTGTTTCCATGTGCTTTCAAATTTCTTTGATTTTCTGGTTGACCCATTCATCATTTGGTAGCATGTTGTTCACTTCCATGTATTTGTGTTCTTTCCTTTTTTCTTCTAGTTGATTTCTAGTTTCATACTGTTGTGGTCAGAAAATGTGCATGCTTTGATTTCAGTATTTTTGTATTTGTTGCAATCTGATGTGACCTAATATGTGAATTATTCTGGAGAATGTTCCATGTGCATTTGAAAAGAACTTGTATTCTATTGGTTTAGGATGGAATATTCTAAATATATGTGTTAAGTCCATCTGTTCCAATGTGTCATTCAAAGCTATTATTTCCTTATTTATTTTTGGTTTAGGAGATCTGTCCATTGATGTAAGTAGGGTGTAAAAATTCCCTATGCTTTTGTTATTATCAATAAGTTCTTTTCTGTTCACTATTCTTTTAGGTTTTTGTGTGCTTCCATCTTCGGTGCATAAATACTTACAATTGTTACATCTTGTTTGGTTGTCCTTTTTCTTATGGTATAGTGCCCTTCTTTGTCCTTCTTTGTCCTTTGTTACAGTTTTTGTTTCTTAGTTTTTTGTTTTAAGATATAAAGTTTTACTAAACAAACCTGGAATGAATAGTATTGTTACATAAATTATACAGGAGTAAAATTTATGTAAAATTTACAGGAGTAAAAATTATGTAACAAATACAAAAATACCAAAATTATATATATATAATATATATATTTATATTATATATATTTTATATATGTATATATGTAGTCATATATAATTTCAGTATTTTGTATTTGTTACATACATATTTTTGTATTTGTTATATATATATGACTACATATATATGTAGTCATATATATGTACATATACATACATATATACATATATGTATATATGTAGTCATATATATATATAATTTCAGTATTTTTGTATTTGTTGATTCACAAATACAAAATATATGTATAGACAAAATGGACTTTAAAACAAAAACTGAATTAGCAATTCTTTCAATTCTTGCACAATGAAAATCACTGCAATTTGTATATATATGTATATACATATATATGTGGAGATATATATATATGTGGAGATATATATACATATATATGTGTATATATATGTGGAGATATATATATATGTGTATATATATGTGTGGAGATATATATATATATATATGGAGATATAATACACATTATATTCTGCTCTCATAAGCAGAATAAATATATATATATCTCCACTCCAGCTTTACTTTGACATCCATTTGTTTGATCAATATTTCTTCATCCCCTCACATTCATCCTGCATGTGCCTTTAGGTCTAAAATGAGTCTCTCATAGGCAGAATGTAAGTGGGTCTTTTTTTAAATCCATTCTGACACCCTATGTCTTTTAATTGGAGCATTTAGTCCATTTACATTCAAAGTAATTATTGAAAGATATGTACTTATTGCCATTTAATTGCTGGTTTTGTAATTGTTTCTTCAGATTTCTCTGACCTTTTTTTATTTTTGTAAATTTTGGTCTCTTTTTTCCACTCAATGAGTCTCCTTTAATATTTCTTGCAGGACTGGTTTAGGGGCCATGAACTTCTTTGGCTTTTCTTTGTCTGGGACACTGTATCACTCCTTCTGTCCTGAATGATAGCCTTGATGGATAAAGGATTCTTGCTTGCATATTGTCCCCATTAGAACATTAAATATATCATACTCCCATCTGGCTTGCCAAGTTTCTGTTGAGAAATCTCGAGCTAGCCTTATGGGATTTCCCTTGTAAGTTAAGGACTTATTTTGTCTTGCTGTTTTTAGGATTTTTTTCTTTATCATTGTATATTGCAAATTTAATTACAATATGTCTTGGCATATATTCTTTTGTTGATTTTGATGGGAGTTCTCTGTGCCTCCTTGACCTGGATATCTGTTTGTTTGTTTGTTTTTGGGTTTTTTTTTTCCCCCAGATTAGGAGAGTTTTCAGCTTTTATTACCCCAGATAAATTTTCTTCCTCTGTTTCTCTCTTTTCTCCTTCTGGGATTCCTACAATATGAATGTTATTATTTTTGTTGGAGTCAGTTCCTGAAATCTATTCACATATTCTATAATTCTTCTTTATGTCTTTTGTTCAGCTTCATTGTTTTCCATTCTTTTGTCTTTTCCATCACTAATTCATTGCTCTTCTTCTGTCCTGCTGTTTATTGCATCCATTGTGTTTCCAATCTACTTATTACTCTCCTCATTTCTGATTCATTGTTTTTTTAACTCTTCAAATTCTGTGTTAAGTGTCTCCCTGATGCCTTCTATTCTTTTCTCAAGCCCAGTGAGTATCCTTATGATTGTTGCTTTAAATACTCCATCAGGCATGTTATTTATGAATGTTTCACTTTGATCTCTGGCCATGGTCTTAGCTTGCTTTTTTCATTTGGGATAAATTCATCCCTCTTGACATTTTGTGTAAGCTCTGCCTTCTGCGTATTCAAAAAACCTATTATGTGTCCTGCTCCTGAAAGTGAAGTCCTTATGAAAAAGAGGTCATGTAGTGTCTAGGTCACGACAAGTCATCGTTTGTGCTTTGTGTGTTCTTCTGTTATGTTTTGGTTGCTCTATCCTTGAGGCCAGTGGCTTTCAAAGGTTCTCTCTCTCTCTCTCTCTCTTTTGCTGTGGGAAGCATGTGTTCAACCGTCATCTTATAACACTTATAAAAATTAGGAATGGATTAATGGCTTAGAAGTAAGACAAAACACTGTAAATTTCTAGATGAAAATATCAGGGAAAATCTCCCTCATTTTTGCATGATTTTTTTTTAGATATGTGTGATGAGAAAACAAGTATTTTGTGTTCCCACCAAGGCATTTTTCAATATAACAACGTTGCTTACTGTGAATCTAGGCATTTAGATAAGGAACTGATGTTAGAATTCCTGCTACAAGGTCCCACTTTTTTTCCTGAGTTGCATTTTAAAATAACCTTTTGGAAATGTTCCATGAATAGTGACATCATCCCCAACCATGTTATAAGTAAGTTTATTGATGCCCTGCTATCTCCTGCTCATTTGTGACCAGGGATGAAAAACTGTCCTTTTCCCCAACTCATTTTACTCCCTGTTTCTGGGGCCTCTCAGTAATAAATCATATAACTTTACTTCCTTTTTGTGATCATATTAAAGCTGAGTCTTCAGTCAAAATGATCCCAGTGCTTTACTGTCCCAAAGTGGGAGCTTGGATACTAAGGGACTTACCTTCTGACACTGTAAGTGGCTTATGCCTCCTCATCCAGCAGGACACTGTTTGTATATTCTTAATTTATTACATAAACTACAGGTCTCCTGACACAATAGAACATCAAATACACAAGCAACCAAAGCAAAAATCAAGTGGGACCATATCAAACTAAAATATTCTGCATATCAAAAGAAAAAAATCAATAAAATGAATAACCAACTTACAGAATAAGAGAAAATGCTTATAACCTATATATCTGATGAGGTTGATATCTAAAGTACATATGGAGCTCATAAAACTCAGTGTCAAAAAACAAAATGATATACTTTAAAAATGGGTAGATGACTTGATTGAACAATTTTCCCAAGATATAAAATGGCTTACAAGTACTAAAAAGGTGTTCAATGTCAGCAATCATCAGCAAAATGCAAATCAAAACTATATGAAGATATCACCTCATACCTGGTAGAATGGCTATTATCAAAAAAAAAAAGGAAGAAATAATTCTGGAAAGGATGTGGAGATAAAGGAATGCTTGTGCACTGTTTTTGGCTATGTAAATTGGTACAGCCAGTTAAAGTACAGTATAAAATTTCCCCCCAAAAAAATCTTAAAATAAAACTACCATATGCTTCAGAAATCTCACTTCTAGGTGTTTATACAAAGGAAATGGACTCACTGTCTCTAAGAGATTTCTGCACTTCCATGTTCATTGCAGTATTATTCACAATTGCCAAGATATGGAGATGGCCTCTGCCCACAAACAGATGAATGGATAAAGAACTGTGTGTGTGTGTGTGTGTGTGTGTGTGTATGGGGATATTTTTCAACTATTAAAAAATAAGGAATTCCTGTCATGTGTGACTACATGTGTGGACCATGAAGACATTATGCTAAGTGAAGTAAGTCAGAGAGAAAAACAAATACTTAATATTTTCACTTATATATGGAATGAATAAACACTGAACTCCTGATGGTTACTAAGAGATGGGGAAGAGGGAATGGGGAGAGGTTGTTCAAAGGTACAAGCTTTCATTTATAAAATGAATAAATTACATGGTATTAATGTATAGCATGTTGACTATAGTTAACAATACAGAATTTTGTACTTGGAATTTGCTTTGAGATTAAGTCTTAAACATACTCAACATAACTACAAAAAAATGATGATTATATGAGGTGATGGATGTGTCTACTAACTTTTTGTGGTATTACAGGACTTTTTCTCCATTGGTGCCCATGATTCTTGGTCATACCACTTCGCAGAATGAAGAGGTAGACCAGACAGTGTAGTGGGCAGCAAAGCAAGATTTATTGAATGATATCAAAGTGATAGCACAAAGCTCCTGAGGAGGGAAGGGTTGCCATTGGGGTTTCTAAGTCTAAAGATTTTTATGAGCTTGTTGACAGGCTGTTTCAACCTGATTAACTCTCCCTGTGCCTGTCATCCAATCAGGCTTTTGTCATCTATCATGTGGAAAAGGGTGGGGGACTCCTTCGAGGGTGGGTATAAAATCCTTATAAGGGTGGTTTCTTCTTAGAGTTGGGGGGCTACTTGTCCCCACCTGCCTTTTTTCCAGTTATCCATTCCCCCCTCTGAAGAGGTAACCTGAACTACCATTAGGAAAAAAAGGACAACAACAAATCATAGCTACTTCCTGCTGGTCAGGGGCATTGAAAGGAGTAGCAGTCAGGATTCTCTCATCCTAGGCTATCAAGGGGTCTCCTGTAGAAGTCTGGTTTGATCTCCATGTGAGGCTCCACATTTTGGAGTCTGTTGACCTTTCTTCTGGAAGATACAAAGTGAGTTAAGGTAATATTTAAGAAGACTTCTCTGTGTCTTGTCACCTCAAGACTCGTTTGAGGCCCTTTCTGGGCACACAGAGATGTTTTGGTTCCTAGTTAGGCCCTATTGGAGACCAGAGTTTGATTCTGGAATGGTGGATCCAGGTTTCAAATTCAGGCATTTTGACTGCTGTGGAGTCCCTAAAATCACTCTATGTGGGCCTTTCCAGTACAGCTCTAAAGAGGTGGTTAAAGAAGGAAGAGTTCTAATAAGCACTTGATCTGGGGTGAAATGGGACAGATTGATTATTTTTGGCTGGGATTTGGGAAGCTCCTGAAGAGCTTGATTGAAACCCTCAAGAGCAATGACAGAATTCATCAGATCAAAGATTACCACATCTACCAGTAAGTCATTTACAAGGAAGGGTCTCCTGTATAAGATCTCAAAGGGACTCAAATCCCTCTTCTTGGGAGTCTTCCTAACTCAAAGTAAGGCAATAGTGAGTAGAGACACCTAATTTTGGCTTGTTTCTCATGCTAGTTTTTTGAGGTGTCTTTTTTTTTTCTTCAGCATAACAGTATTCATTATTTTTTCACCACACCCAGTGCTCCATGCAATCCATGCCCTCTATAATACCCACCACCTGGTACCCCAACCTCCCACCCCCCCTCCCCTTCAAAACTCTCAGATTGTTTTTTCAGAGTCCATAGTCTCTCATGGTTCACCTCCCCCTCCAATTTCCCCCAACTCCCTTCTCCTCTTTATCTCCCCATGTCCTCCATGCTATTTGTTATGCCCTCTCTGCGTGACTTATTTCACTCAGCATAATCTCTTCCAGTCCCATCCATGTTGCTACAAAAGTTGGGTATTCATCCTTTCTGATGGAGGCATAATACTCCATAGTGTATATGGACCACATCTTCCTTATCCATTCGTCCGTTGAAGGGTATCTTGGTTCTTTCCACAGTTTGGCGACCATGGCCATTGCTGCTATAAACATTGGGGTACAGATGGCCCTTCTTTTTTTTTTAAAGATTTTATTTATTTATTTGACAGACAGAGATCACAAGTAGGCAGAGAGGCAGGCAGAGAGAGAGGAGGAAGCAGGCTCCCTGCTGAGCAGAGAGCCCGATGTGGGGCTCGACCCCAGGACCCTGAGATCATGACCTGAGCCGAAGGCAGAAGCTTTAACCCACTGAGCCACCCAGGCACCCCGATGGCCCTTCTTTTCACTACATCTGTATCTTTGGGGTAAATACCCAGGAGTGCAATTGCAGGGTCATAGAGAAGTTCTATTTTTAATTTCTTGAGGAATCTCCACACTGTTCTCCAAAGAGGCTGCACCAACTTGGCATTCCCACCAACAATGGAAGAGGGTTCCCCTTTCTCCACATCCCCTCCAACACATGTTATTTCCTGTCTTGCTAATTTTGGCCATTCTAACTGGTGTAAGGTGATATCTCAATGTGATTTTAATTTGAATCTCCCTGAGGGCTAGTGATTATGAACATTTTTCATGTGTCTGATAGCCATTTGTATGTCTTCATTGGAGAAGTGTCTGTCCATATCTTCTGCCCATTTTTTGATATGACTGTCTGTTTTGTGTGTGTTGAGTTTGAGGAGTTCATTATAGATCCTGGATATCAACCTTTTGTCTGTACTGTCATTTGCAAATACCTTCTCCCATTCCATGGGTTGCTTCTTTGGTTTCTTGACTGTTTCCTTTGCTGTGCAGAAGCTTTTGATTTTGATGAAGTCCCAAAAGTTTATTTTCGCTTTTGTTTCCTTTGCCTTTGGAGACATATCTTGAAAGAAGTTGTTGTGGCTGATATCGAAGAGATTGCTGCCTATGTTCTCCTCTAGGACTCTGATAGATTCCTGTCTCACATTGTGGTCTTTTATCCATTTTGAGTTTATCTTTGTGTATGGTGTAAGAGAATGGTCAAGTTTCATTCTTCTACATATAGCTGCCCAGTTTTCCCAGCACCATTTATTAAAGAGACTGTTTTTTTCTACTGTATATTTATTCCTGTTTTGTCAAAGATTAATTGACCATAGAGTTGAGGGTTCATATCTGGGCTCTCCACTCTGTTCCACTGGTCTATGTGTCTGTTTTTATGCCAGTACCATGCTGTCTTGGTGATCACAGCTTTGTAATAAAGCTTGAAATCAGGTAACATGATGCCCCCAGTTTTATTTTTGTTTTTCAACATTTCCTTAGCGATTCGGGGTCTCTTCTGATTCCATACAAATTTTTGGATTATTTGCTCCAGCTCTTTGATGAATACCGGTGGAATTTTGATTGGCATAGCATTAGAAGTATAGATTGCTCTAGGCAGTATAGACATTTTAACAATATTTATTCTTCCGATCCAAGAGCATGGAATGGTCTTTGATCTTTTTGGGTCTTCTTCGATTTCTTTCATGAGTGTTCTGTAGTTCCTCAGATACAGATCCTTTACCTCTTTGGTTAGGTTTATTCCCAGGTATCTTATGATTCTTGGTGCTATAGTAAATGGAATCGATTCTCTAATTTCCCTTTCTGTATTTTCATTGTTAGTGTATAAGTGTATTAGTGTTAGTGTATAAGTGTATTAGTGTATAGTACATTGACTTTGTATCCTGCCATGTTGCTGAATTGTTGTATGAGTTCTAGTAGTTTGGGTTTTCCATATAAAGAATCATGTCATCTGCGAAGAGAGAGAGCTTGACTTCTTCATTGCCAGTTTGGATACCTTTTATTTCTCTTTGTTGTCTGATTGCTGTTGCTAGGACTTGTAATACTATGTTGAATAAGAGTGGTGAGAGTGGGCATTCTTGTCGTGTTCCTGATCTCAACAGGAAGGCTGCAAGCTTCTTCCCATTGAGGATGATATTTGCTGTGGGTCTGTCATAGATAGATTTGATGAAGTTCAGGAATGTTCCCTCTATCCCTATACTTTGAAGGGTTTTAATCAGGAACGAATGCTGTATCTTGTCAAATGCTTTTTCTGCATCAATTGAGAGGACCATGTGGTTCTTCTCTCTTCTCTTATTAATTTGTTCTATCACATTGATTGATTTGCGAATGTTGAACCATCCTTGTAGCCCAGGGATGAGGTGTCTTTGAATAATTTCATTAATTCTTTCGACTTTTCCTAAGGATCGAGGTCTCCAGGCAAGGTGTAAGTTATAATTCCCAAAGCTTGGATATTCCCTCTATTACTTGGAAATTGAAGGAAGGACCATTTTCTCTCTGAAGGGACTGGGGGAATCCAAACTGAGGGATGACTTAGTTTACTAGTGCCTTTATTATTTTTGAGGCTTTTTCAGTTTTACAGGAAAAATCCTCAGTCCAGTTTGTGAAGGTACCTACCCAAACTAAGAGATACTTTTACTCATGCATTTTAATCATATGTGTGAAGTCCATCTTCCAATTTCCCCAGGGTAACTTCCTACTCTTTATGCCTCTGGAGACTTGTGGATGGGAGAACAGGTTATTCTTCTGGCAGACATCACGCATTTTTTAAATGTTTTAATAGTCCTACCTCATCTTCTCCTGTAAAGAGTTTGTGGGTCATTTGTAGGGTTAATTTCAACCTAAATGGAAGGTTTGATGTAGGGTTTCTATAACCTTCCATTGGTTAGTGGATGGCAGGTGAAGCCTACTATCCTCTGCCTGAAGCCAGTCTGTAGACTGGGGAATATGTCACTGTTCTGTTGCCCATTGTCCCTACTCAACTGAGTAACAGTCTTTCCTGGGTTATGGAGCCATCCCAGACTAGGAGTGCAACCACAGTGGTAGTTGACCTGGTGACCGATTTTTCTGCAGCATTGTTCAATCTATTCCCTTTGGGTACTTCATCCATTTATTTTTGGTGCCCCTTGCTACTATAATTGCTACTTCTAGGTGTTGGTATACAGCTTGTAGAAGCTGTGTGATTTCCTGATGATACTTGATAGAAGAACCTGAAACAGTTAGAAAATGTCTCTTTTTCTGTATTGTACCATGGGTGTGTGAAACCAGGAAGGCATATTTGGATTCAGTATATATGTTGACTCTTTTGCCCTTACTGAGCTCTAAAGCTCAAGTGAGGGCCCTCAGATCAAGCTGGGAGCTTGACTCAGGTGGGAGAAGTTTACTCTCTATTATTTCATATAAAGAGACCATGGCATATCCAGCCTTTCTGGTGCTCTGTTCAACAAATGAACTCCCATCAGAAAATAAAGTCCTTTCTGGATTTTCTACTGGGATTTCTTTTAAGTTTTCCTGGGCAACGTATGTTTGGGTTATGATTTATTGACAGCCATTCTCTGGCCCTGTGCCCTCTTCTTGAAAGAAGATGGTGAGATTTAAAGTAGAGTAAGTTTTTATTTCCATGGCTAGGTCTTCCAGGAAGAGTGCCTGGTACCGCAGAAGAGAGCTGTCCATGAGAGAGTGACTGCTATCTTTTGATAGGAGGACTTGGATATTATGAGGGGTGTAGACAGTATGATCCTGTCCCAGAGTTACTTTTGTAGCTTTGGGAATCAAAAGTGCAGCTGCTACCACTGCCTTAAGGCAGGCTGATAGCCACAGGCCACCAGATTCAGTTCTTTGCTTAAGTATCCTACTGGCTATTGAGCTGGCCCTTGGGCCTGGATTAGGACACCAACGCCATTCCCTTTCTTTTTGTCACATTACAAGTTGTAAACCTTCCCAGTAGGAAGACTTAAAGCTGGGGCACTGAGCAATGCTGTCTTGAGATTTTTATCCCTATATCCACAAAGGACAGTACCCTGTTATGCCCCCAAATCCTCTTAACTGTTTGAGTCTTAGAGGGTAAGAAACAATAGGTTGGATCTTATCTTCTCCCAGTTTCCTCACCCCCTCTGAAAGACCAAGCCCGGATACCTGACAGGAGTCTCACATAATTGTACCTTGGGATGAGAAACCTTATATCCTTTTGTACCTAGGAAGTTGAAAAATTCCTGAATACTGGTTTGAATGCTTTGCTCAGAGGAAGCAAATAACAGATCATCCACATATTGTAACAGGACACAGTTCTCAACTGAAAAATCTGTGTGATCTCAGGATAGGGCTTGTCCAAATAAATGGGGGCTATCTCAGAATCCCTGGGGCAAGACTGTCAATGTTAGTTAGGTGGTTAGATTAGTAAGGTCCTCAAATGCAAACAGAAACTGAGAATATGGGTGAAGTGGAATACAAAAGAAGTCTAAAACTGTGAACAAACTGGTATCTACAGGGATTTGATCTAACAGATTGTAAGGGTTTGGAACCATGGTATGAATTGGGACTACTGAATTAGGACTACAGCTTCATTGATAATGCAGAGGTCTAGTACCAATCTCCATTCCCCATTAAGTTTTTGTACCCCCAGAATTGGAGTGTTACATAGGCTGTTACATTATTTTAAGAACGCTTGCTGTTTTAAATTGTGTATTATTTTTGTTAGGCCTTCCCCACCTCTGGTTTCAGAGGGTATTGTTTCTGGCAAGGGAAAGTCCTGGGGTCTTTAAGGTATATGGGAAGGGGCACTGTGGTTAAGGCCCAACCTACTTCTCCCTGAGTTGCTCAGACCTGAGGATTTATCAATCAGCCTCAATTATGGGGAGGTAATTGCAGTTTGCCCAGGGGCTTTTAATATGAGGGTTCCTAAACTGGCCATAATATCTCTACCTAAGAGAGATGTGGGGCTCTCAGGCATTATTAAGAGTGAGAGAAAATTAGATATCTTCAGGTGTGTCTCAGCTGGTGAGAAAAAATTAGCTTATTATTTGTCCAGTGATACCATTAACAACACAATGGTAGGACAGTTGGCTTGGGGTGGAGAGTAGAACAGAAAAGGTGGCTCCAGTATCCAGAAGGAAATCAAACTGGTTTTCTTTCTATTTCCAAAATTACCCAAGGCTCTGCATTCCCTATGGTGAGCTGTTTTGGATGAGACACTGCATAGAACCCCAGGGTCCCATCAGTCCCAATCAGGAGCACTGACTACCTGACCCCTTGTAGATTGAGGTCTGTGAGGGCATTCATATTTCCAAGTTCCCCTTCTACAAATGGGACAAGGGTTATGGGGTCTTGATTTTTGCTGTTGTGGACATTCTCACTTCCAATGTTCCTGGCAGCCACAGAGATGGCATGTGATGCCAAAGCCTTAGGAGGCTGAGATGGCAATGCTATGCTAGGCCACAACCAAAGCCTCAGACTTCCTTTTTAGCTTCTGTCCTTACTCTACTCTTGGTCCTGATTGTAAAAGACCCATTGGCAGCTTATTAGAGCTCTTCTATGTTCCCTCAGGGCCAGGAGGCAAATTTTGCAGTTTTTTTTTTTTCTGAATATCTGGGTCTATCGGGTCTTCAAGAATGATCTTGGCCTTGAGAGAACCAGGGGAGATAGCTGTGTATTTAATGAGAGTCTCTCTCAATCTTTCTAAGAAAACTGTTGGTGTTTTCTTCCTGAGTTTGGGTTGACAACTAGCATCATGCTTATCAACAGACCCAAAATAGCCTTTGCCAGAGATATTGAAAGCTGTCTTAACAATTATCCATGAAAACTTTCAGACAGACAAGCTTAACCAACATTTTTTGCCAACAGACACAAATACCCTTTAAACACACAAACTTATGTCTGGTAATCAATGCCCTAGCCCTCTCTCCTATTTGGAAAAGAGCTAGATGTAATCCTATGTATCATCCAAGCAAAATTTTATTAACAATTACCCATGAAAACTTTGAGACAGACAAGATAAACTGTCATTTTAATGCAAGTTTATTTGACCTTCAGTAAACCTACATAGAATCATTCCTGGTTCTAAACTTCATTAGTGCAGACAGATGAGTAGATGCTATGTTTTCTCCACCAAAGTGAAAATATGCAGTCCATGTCAGGCCAGAGAAGACAGGGAATTTCCCAAAACAAAGGGAGTTTTGGCAGCTGCTTGGGAATATTTGTTAAAGTCTCCATGCTGAGGTAGACTAACCACAGTTGGCTCCAATGATAGCTGGGAAAATGAATGAGAAACCCCCATATACACTGCTCAATCCCTCTATGATACAGGCTTGAAAGTGATGGTGATACCAATTTCCATGAGGATCCTTAGAATACTGCTGGGGTCTTGAGGAGGTACAGCCTGGGTTCCAGTTGGAAACTGAAGCTACCCATCCATCCCTTGATCCCTGTATCTTTCAGCGTGGCCAGAACCCCACATTTTCTACTTCAGAGAGGGTCTGATTTAATGGAAGTATTATATCCAAGTTTAGAAATCTTTGAGGACCACCTTCATAAGGGACAGGTGGGGCTAGGTGATCAGGCTCACAGAAATCCCAAGAACATGGAGGTGTGGGGAAACCTGAGAAGTGAACAAACTGGAGCAACTTGCCCTGGGCATGTGGGGTGGCTGTCTTTATGAAAATTACCTGTGACCAACAAATAACCAGACTCTAAAAAGGAAGTAAGGCATTGAAGGTGTTATCACTAGTCCTTGTCCAATGGTAATATTGATAGAGATGTTAAAAGGATTTAAGTTCCCTGGTTAGCTTTCTATAAGAGACCAACCCTAAAGGCCCTCAGGGTCAACTCTGTTGGAACCCCTCTCACTCTTTAGAGCTTTTTCTGTATATTCACTTAATAAACTTTACTGCTTTACTCACTCTCTTTTGCGAGATTTAATATTCCACCCCATGAGACAAGAACCTAGCTCTCCTGCTTCAAGGTCGCAGCATATTTTCAGATGAAAATGCTTTGAAACTGGAACTCAATCACAAGAAGAAATTTGGAAGGAACTCAGACACTTGGAAGTTAAAGAGCATCCTGCTAAAGAATGAAAGGATCAACCAGAAAATTAAAGAAGAACTTAAAAAATTCATGCAAACTAATGAAAATTAAATCACATCATTTCAAAATCTATGGGATACTGCAACAGTGATCCTATGAGGAAGTACATAGCCATCCAAGCCCTCTCAAAAAAAATTGTAAAAATCCCAAATGGACAAGCTAACTTTGTACATGAAAAAACTGAATAAAGAACAGCAAATAAAACCCAAACCAAGCAGGAAAAGAGAAATAATAAAGATTAGAGCAGAAATCAATAAAACAGAAACTAGAAGAACAATAGAACTGATCGATAAAACTAGAAGCTAGTTCTTTGAAATAATTAATAAGATCAATGCCATCCTAACCAAAATACCAGTGGCATTTTTCAAAGTGCTGGAACAAACAATTCTAAAATTTTTATGGAACCAGAAAAGACACCAAATTGTCAAGGAAATGTTGAAAAATAAAAATGTAACTGGAGGCATCACGTTGCCTGATTTCAAGCTATATGACAAAGCTGTGATCATTAAGACAGCTTGGTACCAGCACAAAAACAGAAACCTAGATCAATGGAACAGAATAGAGAGCTCAGATATGGACTCCCAACCCTATGGTCAACTAATCTTTGACAAAGCAGGAAAAATATCCAATGGAAAAAAGCAGCCTCTTCAATAAATGGTGCTGGGAAAATTGGACAGCCATATGCAGAAAAATGAAATTGGACCACTGTCTTACACCATACACAAAGATAAACTCAAAATGGATGAAAGACCTCAATGTGAGACAGGAATCCATCAAAATCCTAGAAGAGAGCACAGGCAGCAACCTCTTCAACCTTGGACACAGCAACTTCTTTCAAGACACTTCTCTAAAGACCAGGGAAACAAAAGGAAAAATGAACTTTTGGTATTTCACCAAGGTAAAGATGTTCTGCACAGCAAAAGAGAAAATAAACAAAACTAGAAGGCAATCTATGGAATGGGAGAAGGTATTTATAAGTGGCATTACAGATAAAGGGCTCGTATCCAAGATCTATTAAGAACTTCTCAAACTCAACCATCAAAAAGCAAATAATCCAATCAAGAAATGGGCAGAAGACATGAACACTTCTCCAAAGAAGACATTCAAATGGCTAAAAGACACATGAAGAAATGTTCAACATCATTCAGCATCAGGGAAATACAAATCAAAACCACAATGAGATACTACCTCACTTTTGTCAAAATGGATAAAATTAACAGCTCAGGAAACAACAAATGTTGGTAAGGATATGAAGAAAGAGGAGGTCTCTTACATTGCTGGCAAGAGTGAAAGCTGATACAACCACTCTGGAAAATAGTACAAAGGTTCCTCAAGATGTTAAAAATTGAGCTAGCCAGACCCAGTAATTACGCTATTGGGTATTTACCCCAAAGATACAGATGTAGTGAAAAAAGGGACACATGCACCCAAACGTTCATAAGCAGAAATGTCCACAATAGCCAAACTGTGGAAAAAGCCAAGGTGTCCTTACACAGATGAATGGGTAAAGAAGATATGGTCCATATATACAATGGAATATTACTCAGCCATTAGAAATGATGAATACCCACCATTCACATTGACATTAATGGAACTGGAGGCAATTATACAAGTCAAAGTAGCCAAGCAGAGAAAGACAATTATCATATGGTTTCACTCATATGTGGAACATAAGGAATAGTACAGAGAACAATAAGGGAAGGGAGGGAAAACTGAATGGGAAGAAATCAGAGAGGGAGATAAACCATATGAGACTCTTGACATTGGGAAACAAACTGAGGGTTGAGCAATGGCAGATGGGTGGGAGGATGGGGTAACTGGGTGTTGGGCATTAAGGAGGGTAAGCAATGTGATGAGCAGTGGGTGTTATAGGCAACTAATGAATCATTGAACATTATATCAAAAACCAATGATGGATAATTGAATTTAAATAAAACAAACAAAACAATGTCTCCCCAGTAGAAATCAGATGAAAGCATTGTTAACCAACAAATATTTACTGAACATCTTCTCTGTTTGGGAAATTGAAGTTCATTGATAAACAAGAAAGGCAGAGTGTCCACCCTAAAAAGCTTATGTAACTCTGATATAATAAGAACATCAGGAAGCAGAAAAAGGTCATTCAGAATTATGGGGACAAGACTAAGAAAATGACACTCTCTGATATCAAAAGTAATAAGAACCAATGAGGGTGGCTCAGTTGGTTAAGCCTCTGACTCTTGATTTTGGCTCAGATCATGATCTCAGATCCATGACATGGAAACCTGCATCAAGTTACAAAGTCAGTGCAGAATCTGCTTGAGATTCTCTGTCTCTGTCTACCCTTCCCCCAACTCATGCTTGTGCTGTCTCTAAATAAATAAATAAAATCTTAAAAATAAAAAAGTCAATGCAATAAGGTAAAGTACAATTTAGTACATAAAGATGAAGTGGAATGAAGTAATTATCTGCATAAACAATCCATCCAGAGAGATTATTTGTTGGGTATTAAAAATGGTCCCAAAATTCATTCACGAAAGCTAGGTAGGATGTTTCTCTAAAGGCCTCCACACAATCTGTATTAAAATACATCTGAAAGAAGCATAAGATCATCAAGATGGCAGAATAAGAAGCTCAAGGCTCTTTCATCCCACAGCAACATTGATTCAGCAATACGTGAATGAAGTTCTTTTGTGAGAAAAGCAGAAACCAGTAAGAAAGCTTCTGGATGCCAGGAAAGCACAAAACCAGGTGAATTGAAGTTAGTAGGAAAATTCATGGCACCTTTTTACTGTAGTTCCTCCCTCTGAAATAACATTATATAATCAAGAGGAAACTCCCAGGAGGGGGTATGGAAAGAAAGACTGGGCAATATGTCCACTGTTGTGACTTTTCAGGAGGGATAGCTGAAAGACTGGCTTTTGTCTTGCCTGTCTCAAGTTTCTGACAGGACTCAGAATACTACAGAAGTTTAGGAATATCTAGGAACAAATATGGGCTGGGTTGCCTGCTGCTATCTCAGAGGAGCCACAATACAGCAGACCAAGGCTTATGTAGCTCATCAGACTTTCCCCTGGGGGAGAAAGAGAAGACTGGAGTGCATATCCAACGTCCCAGTTTTTCAGGGGTTGCTTAAGGGACCGTTTTTTTTTTATCATCTTCTTAGAGCAAGGATAGGAACTTACATAATCTAGATGACAGGGGGCACTGAGAACAAAAAGATCTGGGTGATATGCTACTGCTCCATAGTCCACAGTATAGCAGACAAGATGATACAGCCTCTGTCACAAGGGCAAAAGAGAAGAGAAGAGTGTCTGTCTAATGTTCTGGTGTTTGGGGAAGCTGTCTGAAGGACTGGCTCTTGTCCAGGCTGATTTGGTGTGTTGACAGGATGGAGCATCCTCTAGACGCCTAGGGCCACTGGATCCAAAAAAAAAAAAAAAAAAAAAAGGCAGTGTCATGATGTTAATACAGGGGACACAAAAAAACAGCAGAAAAACACAAGTAGGATCAGAAGATTAGAATTCTTTAAAAAAGTGAATTAGCAAATCTTTGTAATCAGGATCTGCATGCACAAATACATAGAAGACACAAATACAGAAAATATTTGGGAGGGCTCAGAATCTCTAGCTAAGATTATTGGTAAATGCCTTCCCCTTAATGAATCTAGCCCTTAAAGACTGGGAAAAACATGATCATCTTTTTAAGGTATGGGTACCACACAAACTTATAAGGAACAGGAAAACAAGAAAAAGTGGTCCATGCAGAGGAGTAAAATAAATCTACAACAACAACAACCCTAAGAATATAGAGGTATATAGGTACCTAGGTAAGATGGTGGTGTAATAAGTGGATGCTAGGCTTACTTTGTCTCTAGATAACTTACTTTTTTACCCAGATAACTGTTAAATCATTCTGAATACACAAGAAATCAACCTGGTGACTGACAGAACAAATAGCACAACTTGAGGAAGAGAGGAGACCACATTAAGGAAGTAGGAAGTGTGGAGAATGGTTTGGGGAAGAAATGGATTGTGGTGCCGTGGAGGGGAGGGACCCCTGGTTACAGAGAAAGGTGAAAGAGAGTGGAGCACACAAAGATATGCACAAGAAGAAACCTTTCCCAAAGTCATTGGCTAGGAAAATGAAAGGGGTTTATTTTTGTAGGTTTTTTTTTTAAAACCAGCAGGGCACAAGGCTGGAGTTTTAGAGGTTCCCAGGATTGGCTAGCATAGAGACCTGAGGACGCTGTCCTACTCCTGAAGAGGAGGCAGGCAAGCAACCCTGACACACACTCTGCAATCAGAGGATCACCTAAGGTGCACAGGGAAAGACTATTTTCTGGAGGGCATCTGGGAGAAGTGACATTGCCTCTCTGGGGACAAAAGAACTAGCAGGCTCCATTTCTTTTCCATGCTCCTCAGCATAGGTTGTAAAGATACCTGCTGAGGGTGGCTGACCAAGACACTGACTATTTAGCATGCCTTGCTCTAAATTCCATGCCTCGGCACTCTGGAGCATCTGCCTTCTGAGTTAAACTGGCATCTCCCACTGCATAAAGACCCTTTCACAGAGGACTAGCACTGGTCTTCACCACACCAGGTCCCTGAAGTTTGGAATTTTAAAAAAATTAGCAAATATGCCTGAGATAGAGCCCAAGGTGTACTGTGCTGCTCCAGGCAGGTAAGCAACCCAAGGACAGACTGTGGAAAATAGTAATCAGAAAAATGCCTAGGATAGACGAAGGGAAATTATTAACTCCTCTGAAAGGGTTTACCTGAGAGCAGCAAACACTGATTCCCCTCTCTGGGGACAAAGGAGCTAGCTAGCACCACTTAGCTTCCCTACACCTCAGCACAAACCAAATTCAGTAAAGAACACAGTGCTAACACTGGCTGTCTAACCTGCTTACACCTGGTCTTGCCCCTCTGCACTGTGCTGGTACTGCTTTTCTCAGGAAAGTATGCCTAAGGACCAGTGCAGCAGGCCTAGAAGACCAGCGTAAACTCCTGCATGTACCACATCTATTAACTATAGAGTTCTGCAAACCTTCAGTTGTAGCAGATGGTGCATACTTAGTTAAAACTTGCCACAGTCTGGTCAGGGTCCAAACACAGTCTAAAACAGACAAAGAGAACCTCTGTAGATGACTGAGCTGAGAGACAGAGCAGACAAAACAGAGCAGCACACACCAGAGACACTTCCTGAAGTGCCACTCCCTGTACATTATGTAACCTTTTCTTCATAAAGCCATTACTTTTAGGTACAAGAAATGGGCTTACGTGACACACAGAAGAAAACAAACACCTAGGCAAGATGCCTAGATGGAAGAATTCATCCCAAAAGAAAGAACAAGAAAATTCATGATCAGTGACTTAATGGAAAAAGACATAACTAATATGCCTGATCCAGAATTCAAAGCAACAATTATAACAATACTAGCTGGGCTTGAGTAAAGCATAGAAGACACCAGGCAGTCCCTTGCCACAGAGACAAAAGATGAAAAACTCGTTAGGCTGAGATTAAAAATGTAATAGCCAAGATTTGAAACTGACTGGATGTAATGACCACAAGAATGAAAAAAGCAGAGGAACAAATGAGTGATATAGAAGATAGAATTATGAGAAAAAATCAAGTTGAAAAGAGAGAAAGGACTATTTTGGATCATAAGAGTAGACTTAGGGAATTCAGGGACTCCATCAAACATAGTAGCATTCTTATTTTGGGGTCCCAGAGGAAGAAAAAAAGAAAAGAGGGCAGAGGTTTATTTGAAGAAATTATAGCTGAAAACTTCCTTAATCTGGGGAAGGAAACAGACGTTTAAATCCAGGAGGCACAGAGAACTCCCATCAAAATCAACAAAAGCAGGGCAACAAGGCATATTGTAGTTAAATTTGCAATATATAATGATAAAAATGATAAACATAATGATAAAAAATCCTAAAAGCACCAAGACAAAAGAAGTTCCTAACTTACAGGGAAGACACAGAAACCTAGCAATAGATCTCTCCACAGAAAACTGGCAAACCAAATGGAAGTAAAATCATATATTCAACTTCTGAATAGTTAAAATCTGCAGACAAGAATCCTCTATCTAACAAGGCTATCATTCAAAATGGAAGGACAGATAGTGTTGCAGACTAACAAAAACGAAAGGAGTTTGTGTTCACTACACTAACCCTGCAATAAATATTAAAGGGGACTCTTTGATGGAGAAGGAAAAACCAAAAGTGACAAAGAATAGAAAGGAACAGAGAAAAGCTCCAGAAACAGTGATGAACAAGTAATAAAATGGCACTAAATACATATCAATCAACAATTACTCTGAATGAAAACGGATCAAACACTTCTATCAAAAGACATAGAGTGGACTAAAAAACAAGACCCATTTATATGTTGCCTACAAGAGAATCATTTTAGACCTAAAGCCACCAGCAAATTGAAAGTGAGGGGGTGGAAAGAGAGTTAACATGCAAACGGATGTCAGAAGAAAGCCAGAGTAGCAATATTTAAATCAGAAAACCTGATTTTAAACCAATGAATGTAATAAGAGATGAAGAAAAGCACTATATCACAATAAAGCAAACTATCCAACAAGAAGATCTAATAATTGTAAATATTTATGCCCCCAAGTGGGGAGAATCCAAATATATAAAACAACTATTAACAAACATAAAGGAACTCATTGATAATACTACAATAATAAAAGAGGACATTAACTTTCCACTTACCAGCAATGGACAGATCATTTACATAGAAAATCAACAAGGAAACAATGGCTTTGAATGACACACTGGCCCAGAATACATTTATAATATTTCATCCTAAAGCAGCAAAATAGACATTCTTTTCTTTTTTTAGAATCGTTATTTTATTGTAATATTTTAATATCATATTTCTGTTCCTTAAATTTTAGATTAATCTTGCTTCTCTTGTTTACATTTTTTAAAAATTTTTATTGTGTTATGTTAGTCACCATACAATACATCTTAGTTTTTGATGTAATGGTCCAAGATTCATTGTTTATGTATAAAACCCAGTGCTCCATGCAATACATGCCCTCCTTAGTACCCACCACCAGGCTCACCCATCCTCCAACCCCCTTCCACTCTAAACCCTCAGTTTGTTTCTTAGAGTCTATAGTCTCTGATGGTTCATCTGCCCTTTTCCTTTCCTTCTCCTAATGTCCTCCATGTTATTCCTTATGTTCCACAAGTAAGTGAAACCATATGACAATTGACAGACAATGGACTTTCTCTGCTTGGCTTATTTCACTCAGCATAATCTCCTCCTGTCCCATCCATGTTGATGCAAAATTTGGGTATTCATCCTTTCTGATGGCTGAGTAATATTCCATTGTATATATGGACCACATCTTTATCCATCCATCTGCTGAAGGGCATCTCAGCTCTTTCCACTACACCTGGGATACTCTCCAGAATATGTCACATATTAGGTCAGAAATCAGGCCTCCACAAGTACAAAAAAACTGAGATCACAGCATGCACCTTTTCTAACCACACCACTATAAAACTTGAAGTCAAGCACAAAAAAAAATTTGGAAGGAGCATACTACTAAACAACAAATGGGTCAACCAGGAAATTAAAGAAGAAATGTAAAAGTATATGGAAACAAATGAAAAGGAAAACACAACTCCAAAACCTCTGGGACGCAGCAAACTGGTGAAAAGAGCGTAGTTTAATCAATACAGGCCAATCTCAACAAGCAAGAAAATTCTCAAATAAAAAACTAACTTCACACCTAAAGAACCTAGAAAAAAATGAATAATAAAACCAGCAGAAGGAGGGAAATAATAAAGATTAGAGCAGAATTAAATGGGGTAGAAACAATAACAATAATAATAACAACAACCAACAGAACAGATCAATGAAACAAGGAGCTGGTTCTCAGAAACAATTAATAAAATTGGTAAAGCCTTACCAGACTTAGCAAAACTAAAAAGATAAAGGTCACGAATCAGTGAAATCACAAATAAGAGAGAAGAAGTAACAAACAACACCACGGAAAAATAAACAATTATAAGAGAATATTGTGAAAATTTATATGCCACCAAGTTGGACAATCTGGAAGAAATGGATTAATACCTAGAAACATATAAAATACAAAAACAGAAACAGGAAGAAATAGAAAATCTTAATAGACCAATAACCAACAAAGAAATTTACTCAGTAATCAAAAACATCCCAATAGGAACACCTGGGTGGCTCAGTTGGTTAAGCAACCTATTCTTGATTTCAGCTCCAGTCATGATCTCATTGTCATGAGATCAAGCCCTGCATCAGACTCCATGCTGGGCATGAAGCCTGCTTAAGATTCCCTTGCTCCTTCTTCTTCTGGCTTTCCCCCCTCATTTGCACATATGTGATTTCTCTTTCAAAAAAATAAAATATAAAAAATGAAAAATTCCAACAAACAAAGCCCGGGTTCAGATGACTTCCCAGAGGAAATATACCAAACATTTAAAGAAGAGTCATTATCTATTCTTCTCAAACTATTCCAGAAAATAGAAATAGAAGGAAAACGTTCAAACTCATTCTATGAGGCCATCATTACCTTGGTTCCAAAGCCAAAAAAGAATCTACTTAAAAAGACAACAACAAGCCAGTATCCCTGATGAACATGAATGCAAAAATTCTCAATACTAGGAAACTGATTCCAACAGTACATCAAAAGAATCATTCACCCCAATCAAGTGGGATTTATTCCTGGCCTGCAGGGAGGTTCATTATTTGCAAACCAATCAACATGTTATACTACATTAATAAAAGAAAGTATAAGAACCATATGGTCATTTCAATAGATGTAGGAAAAGCATTTGACAAAAGACAAATTCCATTCGTGTCAAAAATTCTCAACAAAGTATGCATGGAAGAACATACTTCAACACCAAAAAGGCTATAAATGAAAAAATGGCAGCAAATATTGTTCTCAATGGACAAAAACAGAACTCTTTCCCTCAGGTCAGGAACAGGACAAGGATGTCCACTCTCACCATTACTATTTAACATAGTCCTGGAAGTCCTAGCCAGAGCAACCAGAAACAAAAGCAATAAAAGGCATCCAAATTGGCAAGGGAGAAATCACACTTTCACTATTTGCAGATGACACGATACTCTATGTAGAAACCTGAAAGTCTCCACCAAAAAAATGCTAAAACTAATACATGAATTCAGCGAAGTCACAGGATATAAAATCTATGTACAAAAATCAGTTGCATTTCTATACACCAATAATGAAGCTGCAGAAATAGAAATAAAGGAAATGATCCCATTTACAATTACACCATAAAACAAGAGACCTAAGAATAAATCTAACCAAAGAGATAAAAATCTATACTCTGAAAAGTATAAACAAGTTATGAAGATATTGAAGATGAGAAAAAGAAATGGAAAAAATTCTGTATTTATGGATTGCAAGAACAAATATTGATAAAATATCTATACCACCCAAAGCAACACTTATTGCACATTTATTGCAATCTTTACCAAAAAAACTAGCATTTTTCCCAGAAGTAGAACAAACAATCCTAAAATTTGCATGGACATACAATAGACCCTGATTAAATAAAGCAATCTCGAAAAAGAAATGTAAAGCTGAAGGCCTCATAATTACAGACTTCAAGTTATATTACAAGGTTGTAGTGATCAAGACAGTATGGCACTGGCACAAAAATATACACAGAGATCAGTGGAGTAGAATAGAAAACCCAGAAATGGGCCCACGACTACACGGCCAACTAACCTCTGACAAAGCAAGAAAGAATATCCAATGGAAGAAAGCCTCTTCAACAGATGCTGTTAAGAAAACTGGACATACAAAAGAATGAAATGGGACAACTTTCTTACACCATACTCAAAAATAAATGCAAGATGGATGAAAGATCTAAATGTGACACATAAACCCATCAAAACCCTAGGGAACACAGGCAGTGATTTCTTTGACATCAGCAATGACAACTTATTTCTGAGTATGTCTCCTGAGGAAGGGAAACAAAAGCAAAAATTAGATATTAGAACTTCAACATGATAAAATTTCTGCACAGCAAAGGAAACAATCAACAGAACCTAAGGCTGCCTACAGAATAGGAGAGGATATTTGCAAATGACATATCTGATAAATGGTTAGTATCCAAAATCTATAAAGGACTTACCAAACTGAATACATAAAAATCAAATAATCCAGTTAAAAAATGGGCAGAAGACATGAATAAACATTTTTCCAAAGAATACATCCCGATGGCTGACACATGAAAAGACGCTCAACAGCAATCATCATCAGGGAAATAAAAATCAAGACCACAATGAGATATGACCTCATACCAGTAAGAGTGGCTAAAATAAACAACCCAGGAAACAACAGGTGTTGGTGATGATGTGGGAATAAGGGAAACCTGTTACAATGTTTGTGAGAATGCAAACTAGTACAGCCACTCTGGAAAGCAGTATGGAAGTTCCTCAAAAAGTGAAAAATAGAACTGTCTTATGAACTAGCAATTGTCCTACTAGGTATTTACCCAAAGGGTATAAAAATAGAGATTTGAAGGGGCACATGCACCCCAATATTTATGGCACCATTTTCAACACTAGCAAATTATGGAAAGAGCCTAAATGTGTGTAATCTGATGGATAGGGAAGATGTGTTGTGTGTGTGTGTGTGTGTGTGTGCGCGCACATGTGTGCACACATGTCCGTGTGTAATGGAATATTATTCAGCCATAAAAATTTGCCATTTGAAACAATGTGGATGAGCTAGAGAGTATTATGCTAAGCAAAGAAGTCAGAGAAAGACAAATACCATATGAGTTCACTCTTATATGTAATTTAAGAAACAAAAGAGGTGAACATAGGGGTAAAGAAAAAGGCAAACCAGAAAACAGATTCTAAGTCAAAGAAAATGCACTTATATTTACTTGAGGGGAGTTGGGCTTGGGGACAGTTTAAATGGTTGATGGGTATTAAGGATGCACTTGTGGTGAGCACTAATTGTTGTATGTAAGTGATGGATCACTAGGTTGTACACCTGAAACTAATGTTACAGAGTGTGTGAACTAATTGGAATTTAAATAAGAACTTGAAAAATAAAGAAAAGACCATAAAAAGAAGTAAGGAGGTTATGAATGTAAAAAAATCAATGGTGAAAGCAAACATGTAATAAAGTCATTAGATTAATCACTTTTAAAGGCAACATGGAGGTTTAAAATGTAGAAGTAATAACATCAATTACATCTGCAAAAATTACTCAAGGGCTACACAAAATAAAAAGATGTAACACATAAAATCATATAAATAAAACGTGGAATGTGGCGTGGTTTTACAAAATGTCCAAACTTAAGCAACTGTCAAATTAATATAGGTATCTATACACATCGGATGTTACATATAAAACCAATGATAACCACAAAAAATCCTTTTAGAGACACACACACCCAAAGAAAATAGTCCAAGTACAACATTAAAGAAAGTCATCAAGCCACAGGTATAGAAAGGAAGAGAAGAAAGATAGTATAAAAACGACCAGAAAACAGTTAACCAGAAAACAGTTAACAAAATGAAATAAGAACATACCTGTGAATAATTACTTTAAATACAAATGGAGAATGTTCCAATCAAAAGACATAGGGTATTAAAATAAACAAAAATGTAATACATATCTATATGTTGTCTACAAGAGACTATATTCAAATTTAAATACACATAGAGACCCAAAGTTAAAGAATGGAAAAATATGCAGAAATACAAAGAATTGTAAGAGAATAATATGAAAAATTATATGTCAACAAATTCTAAAACCTAGAAAAAATGATAAAGTCCTATAAATTTAAAATCATCCAAAACTGAATCAGAATGAAACAAAATGTGTACAGCAACAAAATCTTATAATAAATAATAAAATATATAGAAATATATTAAAAATATATAAATATATAAAAAATAAATATAAAAATAAATAATTAAAAAACTCCCAACACACAAAACTCCAGGACCAGATGAAGTCACTGGTAAATTCTACCAAATGTTTAAAGAAGTATTAATACTTAATTTTCTCAAATTATTCTAAAATATACAAAAGAAAATTTTCTCAAATTATTCTAAAATGTAGAAGAGAAAGTGAAACTTCTGAATTTATTCTATGAAGCCAACTTTACCCTCATATCAAAACCAGAAAAAAACAACACAAAGAAATAAAACTTCTGGCCAATATCTGTGATAACATGGATGCAAAAATCCATAACAAAATATTAGTAAACTAAATTCATAAATCCTTTGAAAGAATGGTTCACCACAATCAAGTGGAATTTATTCCAAGGATGCAAGGGTAGTTCAATATATGCAAATCAATACGATACATCACTTTAACAAGAGAAAGGATAAAAACCATGATTATTCTAGTAGTTACAGAAAAAGGCATTTGACAAAATAAAAAATTCATTCATGATTAAAAAAGAAATCTTTACAATGTGGCTTTAGAGGGAACATATCTCAACTTAATAAAGGCCATATGTGACAATCCAGAGCTAATACCATACTCAATGGTGAAAAACTGAAAGCTTTTTCATTCAGATCACAAACAAGACAAGATGTCCATTTCACCACTTTTATTCAATGTAATACAGGAAATGCCAGCCACGGCAATCACACATGAAAAATAAATAAAAGGCATCCATATTGATAAGGAAAAAGTTAAACTGTCCCTATTTGCAGATGACATGGTACTATACATAGAAAGCCCTGAAGACTACCAAAAAATTACTGGAAGTAATAAACTCAGTGAAGTTCCAGGATAAAAAATAAATACGTAAAAATCAGGTGCATTTCTATATGCTTATAATGAAGTAGCAGAAAGAGAAATTTAAAAAAAAAACTCATTTATAATTGCACCAAAAAAAGAATAAAATACTTAGGAATAAATTTAACCAAGAACGTGAAAGACCAATATTCTCAAAACTGTAAGACATTAATGAAAGTAATTGAAGATGACATAAATCAATGGAAATTTCCATGATCAAAGATTAGAAGAATTAGTACTATGAGTATGTCCAGACTACCCACAGCACTCTACAGATTCAGTGAAATTCCTATCAAAATACTAATAACGTTTTCCACACAGCTAAATCAAATAATCCTAAAATTTGTATGGAACCACAAAAGAACTCAAATAGCTAAGGAGATCTTGAAAAAGAAGAAAATTGGGGATATCACACCCCCTCACACACATTTTAATATATACTACAAAGCTATGGAAATCAAAACAGTGTGGTACTGGCACAAAAGCAGACACAGATCAATGGAACAAAATAAAGAGCCCAAAAATAAATGAACCTTTATATGGCCAATTAATTTTAACAAAGCAAGAATATACAATGGGAAATAGCCAGTCTCTTCAACAAACAGAGTAGACAAAACTGGACAGCTACATACGAAAGTATGAAACTGTACCACTTTCTGACACCATACACAAAAATAAGCTCAAAATTGTTTAAAAACCTAAATACAAGACCTGAAACCATAAAACTCCTAGGAGAAAGCAGGCAGTAATCCCTCAGATTATGAACATATTTGTTTATATGTCTCTTCAAGCAAGGAAAACAAAAGCAAAAATAAACTACTGGACTATGTGAAAATAAAAAGCTTTTGTACAACAAAAGAAACCATCAACAAATCAAAAGACAACCTGCTAATGAGAGAAGGTATCTGTGAATGATATATCTGATAAAGGGTTTATATTCAAAAAGGTTAAAAAACTTATTCAACTCAAAACCAGATAAAAATTAGGGATGTGACCTGAATATACATGTCTCCCAAGAAGTCAAACAGATGGCCAAGAGAAACATGAAAAATGCTCAACATCATTAATTACCAGGGAAATGCAAATCAAAACCACAATGAGATACTACCTCAACATTCAGACTGGCTAACATTAAAAACACAATAAATAACAAGTGTTGGTGAGGATATAGAAGAAAAGAAACCCTCGTGAATTTTTGGTGGGATTGTTAATTGGTGCAACTACTGTGGAAAACAGAATGGATTTTCCTCAATAAAACAAAAATAGAACTATCATATGATCTGATAATTCCACCACTGAATATTTACCAAAAACAAATGAAAGCACTAATTTGAAAAGATATATGCATCCCTGTTTATTGCAGAATTATTTATAACAGCCAAGATATGGAAGAAACCCAAGTGTCCACTGACAGATAAATGGATAAGAAGATGTGATATATATAGATTGATATGACAGATATGATATATGATTATATATTGTATTATATTATATTATAAATTATTATATATTATATATAAGAATATAATGGAATGGAATAAATGGAATATATACATACATATGTGTGTGTGTGTGTGTGTGTGTGTGTGTGTAATGGAAGATTACTCAGTCATAAAAAATAACAAAATGGTATCATCTGTGACTACATAGATGGACCTAGAGGGTATAATGCTTAAGTGAAATAAGCCAGAGAAAGGAAAATACCATATGATTTCACTTATATGTAGAAACCAAAAAAGAAAAAAATGAATAAACAAACAAAAAACTGACTTTTATATACAAAGAACAAACTTGTGGCTGCCAGACAGAAGATGTTTGGGGAATGTGCTAAGTAAGTGAAGGGGATTAAAAGGTAAAAACTCATAGTCACAAAGTAAATAAGTCACAGAGAAGAAAAGTACAGCATAAATAATATAGTTAATAATATTATAATAATGTTGTATGGTTATTGATGGTGACCATACTTATCTTGGTAAATATTGAGTAATGTATAAAATTGGTGAATTGCTCTGTTGTACACAAAACTAACATAACATTATATGTCAACTCTTCGTTAGTAATAAAATAAAATAATAAGTTTTAAAACTTAGAGTAGTTACACAAAAGATAAAAAAAATGGTCATATAGAAAACTATCAATTCATGAAAGACACAGAAAGAAAGAACAAAAACAGCAAGGGAATTACAAAACAGTCAGAAAATAATAAGATAGCATCAGTAAGTCCTCACCAATTGATAAGTACTCTAAATATGAATGGATTAAATCTTCCAATCAAAAGTCATAAAGAATCTGGATAAGTACAAAGACAAGACCTACTTACATGCTGCCTACAAGAGACTCACTTCAGCTTAGGATCAAAGTAAAGGGATAAAAGATAATATTCCACACTAGAAAATGAAACAGAACAGAGGTACCTATATTTATATAAGAAAAGTAGAGTTTAACTCAAAAGTGGTAATAAGAGACAAAGAAGGTCACTATATAATGATAAAAGGGTCAATTCACTAGGTAGGTATAACAAAAATAAATATTTATACATCTAATATCTGAACATCTAAATATATGGAGTATTAACAGAACTGAACATAGAAACAGGAACATAGTAATTGTAGGGCTTCAGATACCCTCCTTTTAATAATGGATAGAACATACAGACAAGAGAGCAATAAGAAAACAGAATACTTAACACTAAGCATAATAGACATATACAGAATATTCTTTTCAAGATCAACAGAATGCACATCCTTCTTAACACAAATATTCTCCAGGATAGATCACATTTAGGTCACAAATCTGGTCTTAGCAAATTTAAAAAGAATTAAATCATGTATTTTCTAACCACAAGTTATGAAACTAGAAATAAGTAGTGGAAGTGGAAGGAAAACTGAAAAATTCATAAATATGTGAAAATTAAAGTACTTACTCCTGAAACAGTCAATGGGTTAAAGAAGAAATCAAAATGGAAATTAAAGAATATTTTGAAGAAAAATACAGAAACACAATATTTCAAAACTTATGGGCTGCAGTAAAAACAATACTAAGAAGACAGTTTATAGTGGTAAATGTCTACATTAGAAAAAAGAAAACCAAAATAAACAACTTACCCCATATCTAAAATAACTGGAAAAATAAGAACAAGTTAAGCCTGAAGTCAACAGAATAATATAAATTAAAACAGAAAATGAAATCAAGTATAGAAAAAATACACAAAACTAAAAGTTGTTTTTCAAAAAGAAATCCAAAATTGACAAATATTTATGTACTTTAAGGAAAAGAGAAGACTCAAATAAAATCAAATGGAATAGAGGACATTACAACTGAGAGTACTGAATTGAAAAGGATTATAAAAGAGTGGTATGAAAAATTATATACCAAAAAAGCTGGATAACCTAGAAGAAATGAAGAAATTTCTAGAAACATACAATCTACCAATCTGCATCATCAAGAAATGGAAAATGTGAGGCAGAGTCAAGATGGCAGAGGAGTAGCAGGCTGAGATGACATCGGGTAGCAGGATTTCAGCTAGATAGTTATCAAACCATTCTGAACACCTACAAATCCAACAGGAGATTGAAGAGAAGAAAATCAGCAATTCTAGAAACAGAAAATAGACCACTTTCTGAAAGATAGGGCCTGCGGAGAAGTGAATTCAAAGCACTAGGAAGAGAGACCGTGGGGGGATGGGCCAGTTCCTGGCAAGGGGCGAATCAATGGAGCACAAAATCAGAACTTTTAGAAGTCTGCTTCACTGAGGAACATCACTCCAGAGGCTAAGTGAGGGTGGAGCCCTTGTGGGAACAGCATGGTCTCAGGTCCCACAGAGTAACAGAAGGATTGGGGATATGTGAGGGTAGCAGAGCTCACAGGTATTAGAGAAGGGAAGCTGGCTACAGAGACAGAGCAGAGGAGTGAGCTCTCAGCTTGGGGTTACCGTAAACTGTGATCCATGGTACAATCAGGCCACTGCTCTTTCAGCAAGGACCCCACAAGTGGCAGATCTGGGAAGACCCTCCCAGAAGAGTGACAGGGATCTGCTGGCTCTTCCTGCTAGGATAAATAAGGCAGAAGAGAGAATTAGTGATATAGAAGAACAAATGATGGAGAATAAAGAAGCTGAGCAAAAGAGAGACAAACTACTCCTGGACCATGAGGGGAGAATCCGAGAAATAAGTGATACCATAAGATGAAACACTATTAGAATAAGAAGAAGAAGAGAGAGGGGGGCAGAAGGTATATTGGAGCAAATTATTGTAGAGAATTTCCCTAATATGGCAAAGGGAACAAGCATTAAAATCCAGGAGGTGTAGAGAACGTCCCTCAAAATCAATAGGAATAGGTCCACACCCTGTCATCTAATAGTAAAACTTACAAGTATTAGTGACAAAGAGAAAATCCTGAAAGAATCCTGGGAAAAGTAGTCTGTAACATACAATGGTAAAAATATTATATTGGCAGCAGACTTATCCACAGAGACCTGGCAGGCCAGAAAGAACTGGCATGATATATTCAGAGCACTAAACAAGAAAAACATGCAGCCAAGAATACTATATCCAGCTAGGCTATTATTGAAAATAGGAGGAGAAATAAAAAGCTTCCGGGACAAACAAAAACTGAAAGAATTTGAAAACACCAAACCAGCTCTACAGGAAATTTTGAAAGGGGTCCTCTAAGGAAAGAGAGAGCCTAAAACTAGCAGACCAGAAGGGAACAGAGACAATATACAATAACAGTCACCTTACAGGCAATGCAATGGTACTAAATTCATGTCTCTCAATAATTACTCTGAATGTTAATGGACTAAATGCCCCAATCAAAAGACACAGGGTATCAGAATAGATTAAAACAAATCAACATGCTGTCTACAAAAAACTCATTTTAGACCCAAAGACACCTCCAGATTTAAGGTAGGGGGGGTGGAAAACAATTTACTATGCTAATGGACATCAAAAGAAAGCTGGTGTGGCAATCCTTATATCAGATCAATTAGATTTTAAGCCAAAGACTATAACAAGAGATGAGGAGGGACACTAAATCATACTCAAAGGGCCTGTCCAGCAAGAAGATGTAACAATTTTAAATATCTATGCCCCTAACGTGGGATCAGCCAACTACATAAACAAATTAATAACAAAATCAAAGAAACACAATGATAATAATACAATAATAGTAGAGGACTTAACACCTCTTCACTGAAATGGACAGATCATCCAAGCAAAAGATCAACATGGAAATAAAGGCCTTAAATGACACACTGGACCAGATGGACATCACAGATATATTCAGAACATTCCATCCCAAAGCAACAGAATACACATTCTTCTATAGAGCTCATGTAACTTTCTCCAGAATAGATCACATCCTGGGTCACAAATCAGGTCTCAACTGGTACCAAAAGATTGGGATCATTCCCTGCATATTATCAGAACACAATGCTATGAAGCTAGAACTCAATCACAAGAAGAAATTTGGAAAGCACCCAAATACATGGAGGTTAAACAGCATCCTACTAAAGAATGAATGGGTCAACCAGGAAAGTAAAGAAGAATTGAAAAAATTCATAGAAACAAATGATAATGAAACATAACCATTCAAATATGTGGGACACAGCAAAGGCAGTCCTGAGAGGAAAATATATAGTGATACAAGCCTTTCTCAAGAAACAAGAAAGGTCTCAAATACACAAGCAAACCCTACACCTAAAGGAGCTGGAGAAAGAACAATAAAGAAAGCATAAACCCAGAAGGAGAAGATAAATAATAAAGATCAGAGCAGAAATCAATGAAAGAAACCAAAAAAGCAATAGAACAAATCAACGAAATGAGGAGCTGGTTCTTTGAAAGAATTAGTAAGATTGATAAACCCCTGGCCAGACTTATCAAAAAGAAAAGAGAAAGGACCCAAATAAATAAAATCATGAATGAAAGAGGAGAGATCACAACCAACACCAAAGAAATACAAAAAAATTATAAGAACATATTATGAGCAACTATACGCCAGCAAATTTGACGATCTGGAAGAAACGGATGCATTCCTAGAGACATATAAACTACCACAAGTGAACCAGGATGAAATAGAAACCTGAACAGACCCAAAACCAGTAAGGATTTTGAAGGAGTCATCAAAAATCTCTCAACAAACAAGAGCCCTGGGCCAGGCGCTTCCCAGGGGAATTCTACCAAACATTTAAACAAGAAGTAATTTCTATTATCCTGAAACTTTTCCAAAAAACCGGAAATGGAAGGAAAACTTCCAAACTCATTTCATGAAGCCAGCATTACCTTGATCCCAAAACCAGACAAAGACCCCATCAAAAAGAGAATTACACACCAATATCCTTGATGAACACAGATAGAAAAATACTAGCCAATAGGATCCCACAGTACATTAAAAGGATTATTCACCATGACCAAGTGGGATTTATTCCAGGGCTGCAAGGTTGGTTCAACATCCACAAATCAATCAATGTGATGCAATACATTAATTAAAAAAAAGAATAAGAACCATATGATACTCTCAATAGATGCTGAAAAAGCATTTAACAAAGTACAACAACCTTTCTTAATCAAAACTCTTCAAAGTGTAGGGATAGAAGGTATATACCTCAATATCATCAAAGCTATCTATGAAAAACCCACTGCGAATATCATTCTCAATGGAGAAAAACTGAGAGCTTTTCCGCTAAGGTCAGGAACATGGCAAGGATATCCATTATCACCAGTGCTATTCAACATAGTAGTACAAGACTTAGCCTCAGCAATCAGACAACAACAACAAAAAAAAAATTAAAGGCATCTAAATCAGCAAAGAAGAAGTCAAATTCTCACTCTTTGCAGATATGATACTTTATGTGGAAAACCTGAAAGACTCCACTCCAAATCTGCTAGAACTTGTACAGGAATTCGGTAAAGTGTCAGGATATAAAGTCAATGCACAGAAATCAGTTGCATTTCTATACACCAACAGCAAGACAGAAGAAAGGGAAATTAAGGAGTCAATCCCATTTGCAATTGCACCCAAAACCATAATAATCCTAGGAATAATCCTAACCAAAGAGGCAAAGAATCTGTACTCAGAAAACTATAAAGTACTCATAAAAGAAATTGAGGAAGACACAAAGAAATGGAAAAATGTTCCATGCTCCTGGACTGGAAGAACAAATATTGTGAGAATGTCTATGCTACCTAAAGCAATCTACACATTTAATGCAATCCCTATCAAAATACCATCCATTTTTTCAAAGAAATGGAATTAATAATCCTAAAATTTATATGAAACCAGAGAAGACCTTGAATAAGCAGAGTGTTCAAAAAGAAAGACAAAGATGGTGGCATCACAATTCCAGACTTCAAGCTGTATTACAAAGCTGTCATCATCAAGAGAGTATGGTACTGGTACAAAAACAGACACATAGATCAGTGGAACTTCTGAATAGATAGTCCAGAAATAGACCCTCCACTCTATGGTCAACTAATCTATGACAAACCAGGAAAAAATGTTCAATGGAAAAAAGAGAGTCTCTTCAACAAATGGTGTTGGGAAAATTGGATGGCCACATGCAGAAAAATGAAACTGAACCATTTCCTTACACCACCCACAAAAATAGACTCAAAATGGATGAAGGACCTCAATGTGAGAAAGGAATCCATCAAAATCCTTGAGGAGAACACAGGCAGCAACCTCTTTGACCTCAGCCACAGCAACTTCTTCCTGGAAACATCACCAAAGGCAAGGGAAGCAAGGGCAAAAAAGAACTATTGGGACTTCATCAAGATCAAAAGCTTTTGCAGAGCAAAGGAAACAGTCAACAAAACCAAAAGACATCTGACAGAATAAGAGAAGATATTCACAAAGGACATATCAGATAAAGGGCTAGTACCCAAAATCTATAAAGAACTTGTCAAACTCAACACCCAAAGAACAATAATCCAATCAAGAAATGGGCAGAAGACTTGAACAGACATTTCTACAAAGAAGACATCAAGATGGTCAACAGACACATGAAAAAAAAAGTGCTCCACATTACTCAGCATCAAGAAAACACAAATGAAAAGCATAATGAGATACCATTAACAAGTCAGGAAACTACAGGGTTGGTGAAGGATGTGGAGAAAGGGGAACCCTCCTACACTCTTGGTGGGAATGCAAGCTGGTGCAGCCACGCTGGAAAACAGTATGGAGGTTTCTCAAAAAATTGAAAATAGAGCTACCCTATGACCCAGCAATCGAACTACTGGGTATTTGCCCTACATGTACAAATGTAGTGATCTGAAGGCACATGTTCACCCAAATGAACTCAATACCCAAAGAACAAAGAATCCAATCAAGAAATGGGCAGAAGACATGAACAGACATTTCTGCAAAGAAGACATCCAGATGGCCAACAGACACATGAAAAAGTGCTCCACATCACTCGGCATCAGGGAAATACAAATCAAAACCACAATGAGATATCACCTCACACCAGTCAGAATGGCTAAAATTAACAAGTCAAGAAATGACAGATGCTGACGAGGATGTGGAGAAAGGGGAACCCTCCTACACTGTTGGTGGGAATGCAAGATGTTGTAGCCACTCTGGAAAACAACATGGATGTTCCTCAAAAAGTTGAAAATAGAGCTACCCTATGACTCAGCAATCGCACTACTGGGTATTTACCCTAAAGATACAAATGTATTGATCTGAAGGGGTACCTGCACCCAAATGTTTATAGCATCAATGTACACAATAGACAAACTATGAAAAGAACCTAGATGTCCATCAACAGATGAATGGATAAAGAAGAAGTGAGAAATATATATGAGGGAATACTATGCAGCCATCAAAAGAAATTACATTTTGCCATTTGTGATGACGTGGATGGAACTAGAGGGTATTATGCTGAGCAAAATAAGTCAATCAGAGAAAGGCAATTATCATATGATCTCCCTGATATGAGGAAGCTGAGGGGCAAAGTGGAGGGTTTTGGGGGTAGGGAAGGAAAAGATGAAAGAAGATGGGATTGGGAGGGAGACAAACCACACAAGACTCTTAATCTCATGAAACAAACTAAGGGTTGCTGCAGAGAGGGGGGGTAGGGAGAAGGTAGTTGGGTTATGGACATTTGGGAAGGTATGTGCTATGGTGAGTGCTGTGAAGTGTGTAAAGCTGGCGATTCATAGACCTGTACCCCTGGGGCTAATAATACATTACATATTAATAATTTTTTAAAAGAAATGGAAAATGTGAAAAGATCTATAACTAATAGTGAGATTTCATTAGGAATCAAAAACTTTCCAACAAAGAAAAGCCCAGGAACAGGTGGCTTAATTGGCGAATTCTACCAAACATTTAAATAAGAATTAACACTATCCTCTTAATATTCCTAAAAAAATTTAAAAAGAGAACACTTCCATATTAATTTTATGAGACCAGCCATTATCCTCATATCACAACAAGACAAGGACACAAGAAAAGAAAACACAGGCCAATATCACTGATGAATTAAGATGCAAAAATCAACAAAATGTTAAATAACTGAATTCAACTGCATATTAAAAGGATCAAGCTGGATTTATCTTTGAGATGCAAAGATGGTTCAATATATGCAAATCAATTAACATGCCCCATTATATTAGCCGAACAAAGGTAAAAAGTCAAATCTTCACCTTGATTCAGAAGAAAAAGCACTGACAATATTCAACATCCCTTAAAAAGGACACACACACACACACACACACACACACACACACACACAAACACTTAACAAGCTGAGAATAGAAAGAAATTATCTAAACGTTAAGTATCATATATGTAAAGGCCACAGCTAACATCATACTCAACAATGAAAAGCTGAAAGCTTTTTCTCTAAGATCAGGAATAAGGAAAGAATGCAAACTCTCACCAATTCTATTGGTCTCGTACTGGAAATCCTATCCAGAGCAACTGGAAAGAAAAGTATCCAAATTGGGAAGGAAGAGGTAGAATTATCTCCATTTTTGGATGACATGATCTTATTTTAGAAAACCCTAAAGATTATACACACACACACACAGGAACTCATAAATCAGTTCAGTGAATTTGCAGAACAAATATAAACATACAAAAATGTATTGTTTATATATACTAATAGTAAACAATCTGAAAAGGAAACAATCCACTTACAATAAATCCAAATAAATAAAATACTTAGAAATAAACTTACTTGAGGAAGCAAAAGAGATATACACTGAAAGAATACAAAATATTGTCAAAAAAATTAAAGATAGGAATAAAGGTACAAATATTCCATGTTCATAAGTTAGAATGCTTAATATTGTTAAAATGTCCATACCATCCAAAGTGATCTTTGATTCAATGTAGTCCCCATCAAAATCCTAATAGCATTTTTTTACAAAAGTAGGAAAAGAAATCCTAAGTTCATATGGATCCACAAAGGATCATAAATAGCCAAAACAATCTTTAGAGAGAGGAAAAAAGCTAGAGCTCTCTGCTTCCTGACTTCAAAAGCTATTACAAAGCTATAGTAATCAAAACAGCATGGTAATGGCATAAAGACAGACATATAGATCAAAGAAATAGAACTGAAAGCTCATAAATAACCCCACAATTATATATGGACAACTTCAATAAGAGTGTCAAGAATATACAATGGGAAAGGATAGTCCCCTCAATAAGTGGTATTAGGTATACCAATGGAAAATAATGAATTGGACCCTTATGCTTCTTGACATTGGTCTTGGCAATGATTTCTTGGATATGACAAAAAAGCATGCAACAAATGCAAAAATAGACAAGTGGGACATCATCAAACTGAAAAGTTTTGGTATGGCAAAATAAACAACAAAGTGAAAAGCCAACCTATGGAATGAGAGAATATAATTGCAAACTGTATATTTGATAAGAGGTTTATCTTCAAAATGTGTAGAAACTCCTCAATAGCTAAAAAACAAAACAAAACAAAAACAAAACCAAAAAAGCACACTTCTGTTAAAAAATGGACAGAGGGGGCGCCTGGGTGGCTCAGTGGGTTAATGCCTCTGCCTTCAGCTCAGGTCATGATCTTAGGGTCCTGAGATTGAGCCCCACATCGTGCTCTCTGCTCAGCAGGGAGCCTGCTTCCCCCCTCCCTGCCTGCCTCTCTGCGTCCTTGTGATTTGTCTGTCAAATAAATAAATAAAATCTTTTTAAAAAATGGACAGAGGACTTGAATAGATTGTGTCCATAAAGGACATAACCACTGGCAAACCGGTATAGAAAAAGATGCTCAAATTCACTAACCATCAAGGGAATGCAAAACAAAAATGTAGTAATATATTACTTCATATCTGTCATTATAGTCATTATTAAAACCAAACAAAAAACAACAGAATATAAGAAGTGTTGGTGAGGATACACAGAAAATAAAACCCATATGCACTGTTAATAGGAATGTAAAGTGGTGCAGCCACTATGGAAAACAGTATGAAGGTTTCTTAAAATTTAAAAATTAGAACTAGGACATGATCCAGCAGCTCCACTTCTGGGTATTCGTCCAAAAGATTTAAAATCAGATTATGAACAGATATTTGCATCCCCAATTCATTGCAGCATTAATCAAAATTACTGAATACATGGAAACAAATTAAATATCCATCAACAGATGATGAATGAATAGATAATGGTCTATATATACAATGAAATATTATTCCATGTTAAAAATTTTTAAAATTCTGTCATATGGTATAACATATATGGACATTATGCTAAGTGAAATAAGCCAGTCACAGAAGGACAAATGCTGCTTGATTACATTTATTATATGAGGTATCTAAAGTAGTCAAACTTACTGAAGCAGAAAGGAGAATGGTGATTGCTAGGGTCTGGGGGTTGGGAAAATGGAGAGCTGCTGTTCGCTGGGTGTAAAATTTCAGTGATGCAAGGTGCAAAAATTCTGGAGATCCTCTGTACAAAACTGTGCTTATATTTAACAATATTGTACTGAAGACATAAAATGTTTTAATAGGGTAGACCTCATGTTCCGTGTTTTTCATTATATTAAAAATACATCTGAGAAAACCACGGATAGATGGTCTATATGAAGTCTAGAAAAAAGGAAAGCCTGGGAGGAAGTATTTGATCATTCTATCTAGCACAATTCAAAGACGAATGTGTCCTTTGAATGTGAGAGAGGTGGGCCATGTTGATTGAAAGCAATAGAAAGATAATATTTTCCAAATCTTGAAGGAAGATTTATATCCTTTGCTCAGATCTTAGGCTCACTTATAAACCTACTGATTTGCTAACTTTTCCCAGGAACTACTGAATTAAAAATGTGGTGCTATGGGAATGTGGCCATAAATATTCTGTTACTGGCAGAAGGTATTCCCCAGTTTAAACCAATTGGATTGAATTGTTGATATATCACTCAGTATCAGGCTGATTAGTATCACTCGTGCTAAAGAGTATAAACCTGGACAAAATGGGTAGTGGAGGATATGAGAATCACACATTTTGAAATATCAACACTATGAAAGTCTCATATAAGCATCAGCTTACATTTGTATAGATTCAGTTTCAGCATGGAAACAGTAGCTAAGGTAGATATTTTGAGACCTGGATCTTTTCATCCACTTTTTCATACCCACACATGTCACCACAACTTAAACAAATGTATTTTTTTCTTTTTTAAAGATGTCACAAAATTCAGACATAAATTAGATGTTTGGGCACAGTAAAATAAAGAAATAAAGCACAACAAAATAATAAGGATATGGAGGAAGAGGAGAAGAAGAATATTTAGAGTAAAGTTCATCTAGAAAGATAATTCTCCAAAGTTGGAATATTGATTAGAAACAGATTAAGAGGTGGGGACAAGATAGCGGGGAAGTAGGAGGAGGCGCCTTTTCAACCTGTACCCTAAAGTGAGCTGATTACCTACCAAAGAACTCCGATCACCCATGAAATCAGCCTGAGATCAGAATTATACATGTCTGAATCTCAATAGGGGCAGAAGACGCCAGTGGGCAGGTAAAGCAGAGTGGGAACAGCGGACTGATATCAGAAGATAAACAAAAGGGGGAGGGAGCCACCAGAGGCGACCGGTTGGAAAGTAATACCCCAATCCGAGAGTGCCCTGCGTCTGGGGACCAGCATTAACTTGGAGTCTGGTTAAAAGCTCTCAAAAAGAGCAAAGGATCACAAAGGGGGGGGGGGAATTGTGGGAATCGGGGTGGCTAGGGACAGGGGCTTAAGTGCCCAGTCCCAGGACAGACTCCCCTGGTGCTGAGCCACAGAGAGTGCGGGCGGCGAAACCAGGTCTTGGTCCCTAAGCCACCAGCGCACCCGAGAACGTGTGGGTTCTGGCTCCTGTGAGGGGATGGGAGTCAAGCCAGACGGCAGAACACGGGAGCCCTGCTACAGAGCCTGAGATACGTGCGCCCCTTATCCTCCCCTGAGAGAGGTACAAAGGCCCAGCCAGCGCTCTTTGACCCGCGCGTCATTGTTTCAGAGCCTAAGACGCGCACCCCAAACTCTCCCCTGAGAGAGGTGCGCGAAGGCCCAGCCTGGTGCTTTCAGACCTGCGCCCCATTCTCAGAGCCTGAAATGCATGCGCAACACACAGCCTCCCCTGAAAGAGGTGCATGCAAGCCGGGCGCTCTTAGACCCAGAAAGACTAGACACTCCCAGCCCGGGCCAGCGGGAAAATCTCAGTGTGCAATTGCTGCTTGGAGCCTCTCTGGCGGTCTGAAGCTCCCAGACAGCTGCCACTGCCATGGTTTTGGGAACAAGCAAAAGATCCTGCATCCCCAGGGACTGCGACTCAGAACCTGCTCTGCCAGTGGCCAACGAGTGACTCATTTGGGCTCTGCAGCCATACTGAGGCTTCTCTCTGAGAGGGAAGTCAGGGTGCAGTTTGTTTTCCTCTAAAACTACAAAAACCATCAAAAGTGGTCAAGGTGAGAGAGAAAAAAAAAAGTGAACAAACATAAAAACCGCCAGAGAACAAAAGCCTAAAAAAACCCAGTTTCCTCAGAGCCCACCCCCTTGAGGGGGGCAGGAGGACTTAATTCAGGGAACATCATTGACTGAAAACCCACGTGGCATGCCCCTCCCCAGAAAACAAACCAAGAAAGAAAGAAAAAAAAAGACTGCCAGAGAACCACCACCACTACTTCATAGGACAACTTTTATTTTTAACTCGTTCCCACTACTCTGATTCGTTGTTGTTTTTTTTTTTTTTTTTGGTAAAGATTATTTTGTAACCTATTTACCATCACAGGGAGCTGTCCAGTACATCAAATTCCATAATAACCTTCTAACCTGAACTTTTTGATACATACATCTGTGTTTTTCTTTTGCATTCCTATTTTTTGAATTTCTTTTTTTATTTTAGTTTAGTTCAGTTAAGTTTACTTTTTATTTTTATTTTGTAATATTCATATAGAGTTAAACTTCAAAGTAATCCCCTTCCCCCAATCAATACTACCCCTATAGGTAAACCAGAGATGATGTTCACAATGTTAGGGCGGAGCTAAAAGCTACCAGGGAGGATGTTCACAATGCTCTCAATGAGTTCCAATCTAATCTAAATTCTCTCAAAGCTAGGGTAACTGAGACAGAAGATAGAATTAGTGATCTGGAGGACAAACAGATAGAGAGAAAGGATCAGGAGGAAGCCTGGAACAAACAGCTTAGAAACCACGAAAACAGAACCAGGGAAATAAATAATGCCATGAAACGTTCCAATGTCAGAATTATTGGAATCCCTGAGGGGGAGGAGAAAGAAAGTAGTCTAGAAGACAGAGTGGAACAAGTTCTTCAAGAAAATTTCCCCAATCTTGCAAATGGAACCAGCATTCATGTACTAGAGGCCGAACCGTCTCCACCCAAGATTATAGATTCCAAAAAAAACATCAAGGCACCTGATAGTCAAATTGAGGAATCATAATTGTAGGTATAATCTCTTGAAAGCTTCTAGGACAAAGAGGCTCCTTACTTACAGAAGAAAGCCCATCAGAATAACGTCAGACCTGTCCACAGAGACCTGGCAAGCCAGAAAGGGCTGGCAAGACATATTCAGGGCATTGAATGAGAAGAACATGCAGCCAAAAAAACTTTATCCAGCAAGACTGACATTCAAAATGGATGGAGAGATAAAGAGTTTCCAAGACTCGCAAGGCTTAAAAGAGTATGCAACCACCAAGCTCACACTGCAGGATATAATAAGGAGGGGTATGAAAAAGAAAAAAAATCCTAAAAATATAACTGAACAGAAATACAGAGACAATCTACAGAAAGAAAGTCCTCAAAGGCAACACGATGTCAATAAAAACGTATCTATCAATAATCACTCTCAATGTGAATGGCCAAAATGCGCCCCTAAAATGGCACAGGGCTGCAGATTAGATAAAATGACAGGACCCACCCATATGTTGTCTACAAGAGACCCATATTGAAACTAAATATACACCCAGACTGAAAGTGAAAGGATGGAGAAGCATCTTTCATGCCAATGGGCCTCAAAAGAAGGCTGGGGTAGCAATTCCCACATCAGATAAATTAGATTTTAAACTAAAGACTGTAGTCAGAGATACAGAAGGACAGTACATAATCCTAAAAGGGACTATCCACCAAGGTGATCTAACAATTGTAAATATCTATGCCCCCAATATGGGAGCAGCCAATTACATAAGAAAACTGTTAATCAAGATAAAAAGTCATACTGATATGAATACACTAATAGTAGAAGAACGTAAGACGCCTCTCTCAGAAATAAACAGATCATCGAAGCAGAAAATCAATAAAGAAACGAGAGCATTGAATGATATATTGGACCAGATGGACCTCATAGATATATACAGAACATTCCACCCTAAAGCAACAGAATACTCATTCTTCTCAAGTGCACATGGAACTTTATCAAGAATAGACCACATACTGGGTCACAAATCAGGACTCAAATGATACCAAAAGACTGAGATTATTCCCTGCATATTCTCATATCACCATGCTTTGAAACTGGAGCTTAATCACAAGGAAGAGTTCAGAAGGAACTCAAACACCTGGAAGCTAAAGACCACCTTGCAAAAGGATGCCTGGATCAACCAGGAGATCAAAGAAGAACTGAAACAATTCATGGAAACCAACGAGAATGAAGACACTTCAGTCCAAAACCTATGGGATACAGCAAAGGCGGTCCTAAGGGGAAAATACATAGCCACCCAAGCCTCTCTCAAAAAAATTGAAAAATCCAGAACACAACAGTTGTCTCTACACCTTAAAGAACTGGAGAATCAACAACAAATCAAACCAACTCCACACATAAGAAGGGAAATCATCAAGATTAGAGTTGAGATCAATGAGGTAGAAACCAGAGATACAGTAGAACATATCAATGAAACTAGAAGCTGGTTTTTTGAAAGAATCAATAAGATTGATAAACCATTGGCCACACTAATTGAAAGAAAAGAGAGAAAGCCGAAATTCATAAAAATATGAATGAAAAGGGAGAGGTCACAATGAAAACTAAGGAGGTAGAAACAATCATCAGAAGTTATTATCAACAGTTATATGCCAATAAGCTAAGCAACGGTAATGTGATGCCCCCAGTTTTATATTTGTTTTTCAACATTTCCTTAGCGATTCGGGGACTCTTCTGATTCCATACAAATTTTTGGATTATTTGCTCCAGCTCTTTGAAGAATACCTGTGGAATTTTGATCAGAATGGCATTGAAAGTATAGATTGCTCTAGGCAGTATAGACATTTTAACAATGTTTATTCTTCTGATCCAAGAGCATGGAATGGCCTTCCATCTTTTTGTGTCTTCTTCAATTTCTTTCATGAGTGTTCTGTAGTTCCTCGAATACAGATCCTTTACCTCTTTGGTTAGGTTTATTCCCAGGTATCTTATGGTTCTTGGTGCTATACTAAATGGAATCGATTCTCTAATTTCCCTTTCTGTATTTTCATTGTTAGTGCATAAGAAAGCCAGTGATTTCTGTACATTGACTTTGTATCCTGCCACGTTGCTGAATTGTTGTATGAGTTCTAGTAGTTTGGGGGTGGAATCTTTTGGGTTTTCCATATAAAGAATCATGTCATCTTCAAGGAGAGAGAGTTTGACTTCTTCATTACCAATTTGGATACATTTTATTTCTCTTTGTTGTCTGATTGCTGTTGCTAGGACTTGTAATACTATGTTGAACAAGTGTGGTGAGAGTGGGCATCCTTGTCGTGTTCCTGATCTCAACGGGAAGGCTGCAAGCTTCTTCCCATTGAGGATGGTATTTGCTGTGGGTCTGTCATAGATAGATTTGATGAGGTTCAGGAATGTTCCCTCTATCCCTATACTTTGAAGCGTTTTATCCAGGAATGAATGCTGGATTTTGTCAAAAGCTTTTTCTGCATCAATTGAGAGGACCATGTGGTTCTTCTCTCTTCTCATATTAATTTGTTCTATCAAATTGATTGATTTGTGAATGTTGAACCATCCTTGTAGCCCAGGGATGAATCCCACCTGGTCATGGTGGATAATCTTTTTAATGTGCTGTTGGATCCTGTTGGCTAGGATCTTGTTGAGAATCTTAGCATCCATATTCATCAGTGATTTTGGTCTGAAATTCTCCTTTTTGGTAGGGTCTTTGCCTGGTTTGAGGATCAGGGTAATGCTGGCTTCATAGAAAGAGTCTGGAAGTTTTCCTTCTGCTTCAATTTTTTGTAACAGCTTCAGGAGAATAGGTGTTATTTCTTCTTTGAAAGTATGGTAGAATTCCCCTCGAAATCCTTCAGGTCCTGGGCTCTTGTTTTTTGGGAGGTTTTTGATCACTGCTTCAATCTCTTTACTAGATATTGGTCTATTCAGGTTGTCAATTTCTTCCTGGTTCAATTTTGGGAGTTTATGGTTTTCCAGGAATGCATCCATTTCATCTAGGTTGCTTAGAAGTGTCTTCATTCTCATTGATTTCCATGAACCGTTTCAGTTCTTCTTTGATCTCCTGGTTGATCCAAGCATTCTTAACAAGGTGGTCTTTAGCTTCCAGGTGTTTGATTTCAAGCTTTACTACAAAGCTGTGATCACCAAGACAGCATAGTACTGGCATAAAAACAGAAACATCGACCAGTGGAACAGAGTCGAGAGCCCAGATATGGACCCTCAACTCTATGGTCAAATAGTCTTTGACAAAGCAGGAAAAAATATTCAGTGGAAAAAAGAGTCTCTTCAATAAATGGTGCTGGGAAAACTGGGCAACTAGATGTAAAAGAATGAAACTGGACCATTCTCTTACACTGTACACAAAGATAAACTCAAAATGGATAAAAGACCTCAACGTGAGACAGGAATCCATCAGAATCCTAGAGGAGAACATAGGCAGTAATCTCTTCGATATCAGCCACAGCAACTTCTTTCAAGATATGTCTCCAAAGGGAAAGGAAACAAAAGTGAAAATAAACTTCTGGGACTTCATCAAAATCAAAAGCTTCTGCACAGCAAAGGAAACAGTCAAAAAAACAAAGAGGCAACCCATGGAATGGGAGAAGATATTTGCAAATGACAGTACAGACAAAAGGTTGATATCCAGGACCTATAATGACCTCCTCAAACTCAACACACACAAAACAGACAATCATATCAAAAAATGTGCAGAAGATATGAACAGAATCCCAAGAAGACATACAAATGGCTATCAGACACATGAAAAAATGTTCATCATCACTAGCCCTCAGGGAGATTCAAATTAAAACCACATTGAGATATCACTTTATACCAGTTAGAATGGCCAAAATTAGCAAGACAGGAAGCAACATGTGTTGGAGGGGATGTGTAGAAAGGGGAACCCCCTTACACTGTTGGTGGGAATGCAAGTTGGTGCAGCCTCTTTGGAGAACAGTGTGGAGATTCCTCAAGAAATTAAAAATGGAACTTCCCTATGACCCTGCAATTGCACTACTAGGAATTTAGCCCAAGGATACAGATGTAGTTAAAAGAAGGGCCATCTGTACCCCAATGTTTATAGCAGCAATGGCCACGATTGCCAAACTGTGGAAAGAACCAAGATGCCCTTCAATGGACGAATGGATAAGGAAGATGTGGTCCATATACACTATGGAGTATTGTGCCTCCATCAGAAAGGACGAATACCTGAGGAGTCAAGATGGCGGAGAAGTAGCAGGCTGAGACTACTTCAGCTAGCAGGAGATCAGCTAGATAGCTTATCTAAAGATTGCAAACACCTGCAAATCCATCAGCAGATCGAAGAGAAGAAGAACAGCAATTCTAGAAACAGAAAAACAATCACTTTCTGAAAGGTAGGACTGGCAAAGAAGTGAATCCAAAGCGACGGTAAGATAGACCCCAGGGGGAGGGGCTGGCTCCCGGCAAGCGGCGGAGTAGCGGAGCACAAATTTGGGACGTTTTTTTTTCAATTTATTTATTTTCAGAAAAACATTATTCATTATTTTTTCACCACACCCAGTGCTCCATGCAAGCCGTGCCCTCTATAATACCCACCACCTGGTACCCCAACCTCCCACCCCCCGCCACTTCAAACCCTCGGATTATTTTTCAGAGTCCATAGTCTCTCATGGTTCACCTCCCCTTCCAATACACCCAAATTCCCTACTCCTCTCTAACGCCCCTTGTCCTCCATGCTATTTGTTATGCTCCACAAATAAGTGAAACCATATGATAATTGACTCTCTCTGCTTGACTTATTTCACTCAGCATAATCTCTTCCAGTCCCGTCCATGTTGCTACAAAGGTTGGGTATTCGTCCTTTCTGATGGAGGCATAATACTCCATCGTGTATATGGACCACATATTCCTTATCCATTCATCCGTTGAAGGGCATCTTGGTTCTTTCCATAGTTTGGCGACTGTGGCCATTGCTGCTATTAACATTGGGGTTCAGATGGCCCTTCTTTTCACAACAACTGTGTCTTTGGGGTAAATACCCAGGAATGCAATTGCAGGGTCATAGGGAAGCTCTATTTTTACTTTCTTGAGGAATCTCCACACTGTTCTCCAAAGAGGCTGCACCAACTTGCATTCCCACCAACAGTGGAAGAGGGTTCCCCTTTCTCCACATCCTCTCCAACACATGTTGTTTCCTGTTTTGTTAATTTTGTCCATTCTAACTGGTGTAAGGTGATATCTCAATGTGGTTTTAATTTGAATCTCCCTGAGGGCTAATGATGATGAACATTTTTTAATGTGTCTGATAGCCATTTGTATGTCTTGATTGGAGAAGTGTCTGTTCATATCTTCTGCACATTTTTTTGATGTGTTTGCCTGTTTCGTGTGTGTTGAGTTTGAGGAGTTCATTATAGATCCTGGATATCAACCTTTTGTCTGTACTGTCATTTGCAAATATCTTCTCCCATTCCGTGGGTTGCCTCTTTGTTTTTTTGACTGTTTCCTTTACTGTGCAGAAGCTTTGGATTTTGATGAAGTCCCAGAAGTTTATTTTCACTTTTGTTTCCTTGCTTTTGGAGACATATCTTGAAAGACGTTGCTGTGGCTGATATCAAAGAGATTACTGCCTATATTCTCCTCTAGGATTCTGATGGATTCCTGTCTCACGTTGAGGTCTTTTATCCGTTTTGAGTATATCTTTGTGTACGGTGTAAGAGAATAGTCGAGTTTCATTCTTCTACATATAGCTGCCCAGTTTTCCCAGCACCATTTATTGAAGAGACTGTCTTTTTTCCACTGGATATTTTTTCCTGTTTTGTCAAAAATTAATTGACCATAGAGTTGAGGGTCCATATCTGGGCTCTCTACTCTATTCCACTGGTCTATGTGTCTGTTTTTATGCCAGTACCATGCTGTCTTGGTGATCACAGCTTTTTAATAATGCTTGAAATCAGTTAAGGTGATGCTGCCAGCTTTATTTTTGTTTTTCAACATTTCCTTAGCGATTCGGGGTCTCTTCTGATTCCATACAAATTTTAGGATTATTTGCTCCAGCTCTTTGAAGAATGCCGGTGGAATTTTGATCGGAATGGCATTAAAAGTATAGATTGCTCTAGGCAGTATAGACATTTTAACAATGTTTATTCTTCTGATCCAAGAGCATGGAATGGTCTTCCATCTATTTGTGTCTTCTTCAATTTCTTTCTTGAGTGTTCTGTAGTTCCTTGAGTATAGATCGTTTACCTCTTTGGTTAGGTTTATTCCCAGGTATCTTATGGTTCTTGGTGCTATTGTAAATGGAATCGATTCTCTAATTTCCCTTTCTGTATTGTCATTGTTAGTGTATAAGAAAGCCACTGATTTCTGCACATTTACTTTGTATCCTGCCACGTTGCTGAATTGCTGTATGAGTTCTAGTAGTTTGGGGGTGGAGTCTTTTGGGTTTTCCATATAAAGAATCATGTCATCTGCGAAGAGAGAGAGTTTGACTTCTTCATTACCAATTTGGATACCTTTTATTTCTCTCTGTTTTCTGATTGCTGTTGCTAGGACTTCTAATACTATGTTGAACAAGAGTGGTGAAAGTGGGCATCCTTATCTTCTTCCTGATCTCAATGGGAAGGCTGCAAGCTTTTTCCCATTGAGGATGATATTTGCTGTGGGTCTTTCATAGATAGATTTGATGAGGTTCAGGAATGTTCCCTCTATCCCTATACTTTGAAGCATTTTAATCAGGAACGGATGCTGGAATTTGTCAAATGCTTTTTCAGCACCAATTGAGAGGACCATGTGGTTCTTCTCTCTTCTCATATTAATTTGTTCTATCACATTGATTGATTTGCGAATGTTGATCCATCCTTGTAGCCCAGGGACGAATCCCACCTGATCATGATGGATAATCTTTTTAATGTGCTGTTGGATCCTATTGGCTAGGATCTTGTTGAGAATCTTAGCATCCATATTCATCAGTGATATTGGTCTGAAATTCTCCTTTTTGGTAGGGTCCTTGCCTGGTTTGGGCATCAGGGTAATGCTGGCTTCATAGAAAGAGTCTGGAAGTTTTCCTTCTGCTTCAATTTTTTGTAACAGCTTCAGGAGAATAGGTGTTATTTCTTCTTTGAAGGTTTGGTAGAATTCCCCAGGGGATCCATCAGGTCCTGGCCTCTTGTTTTTTGGGAGGTTTTTGATCACTGATTCAATCTCGTTATTAGATATCAGTCTATTCAGGTTGTCGATTTCTTCCTGGTTCAATGTTGGTAGTTTATATTTTTCCAGGAATGCATCCATTTCATCTAGGTTGCTAAGCTTATTGGCATATAACTGTTCATAATAACTTCTGATGATTCTTTCTAATTCCTTGGTGTTAGTTGTGATCTCTCCCTTTTCATTCATAATTTTATGAATTTGGGCTTTCTCTCTTATCTTTTGGATTAGTGTAGTCAGTGGCTTATCGATCTTATTGATTCTTTCAAAAACCAGCTTCTAGTTTCATTGATACGTTCTACTGTATCTCTGGTTTCTACCTCATTGATCTCAGCTCTAATCTTGATGATTTCCCTTCTTATGTGTGGAGTTGGTTTGATTTGTTGTTGGTCCTCCAGTTCTTTAAGGTGTAAAGACAGCTGGTGTGTTCTGGATTTTTCAATTTTTTTGAGCGAGGCTTGGATGGCTATGTATTTTCCCCTTAGGACCGCCTTTGCTGTGTCCCATAGGTTTTGGACCGAAGTGTCTTCATTCTCATTGGTTTCCATGAATTGTTTCAGTTCTTCTTTGATATCCTGGTTGATCCAAGCATTCTTAAGCAAGGTGGTCTTTAGCTTCCAGGTGTTTGAGTTCCTTCTGAACTTTTCCTTGTAATTGAGCTCCAGTTTCAAAGCATTGTGATCTGAGAATATGGAGGGAATCATCTCAGTTTTTTGGTATCAGTTGAGTCCTGATTTCTGACCCAGTATGTGGTCTATTCTGGAGAAGATTTCGTGTGCACTTGAGAAGAATGAGTATTCTGTTGTTTTAGGGTGGAATGTTCTGTATATATCTATGAGGTCCATCTGGTCCAATGTGTCATTCAATGCTCTTGTTTCTTTATTGATTTTCTGCTTCGATGATCTGTCTATTTCTGAGCGAGGCATGTTAAGATCTCCTACGATTAGTGTATTCATATCAATATGACTCTTTATCTTGATTAACAGTTTTCTTAATTAATTGGCTGCTCCCATATTGGGAGCATAGATATTTGCAATTGTTAGATCATCTTGGTGGATAGTCCCTTTAAGGATTATTTAGTGTCCTTCTGTATCTCTGACTACAGTCTTTAGTTTGAACTCTAATTTATCTGATATGAGAATCGCTTCTCCATCCCTTCACTTTCAGTCTGGGTGTATCTTTAGGTTCAAAATGGGTCTCTTGTAGACAACATATGGATGGGTCCTGTCGTTTTATCCAATCTGCAACCCTGTGCCGTTTTATGGGTGCATTTAGGCCATTCACATTGAGAGTGATTATTGATAGATACGTTTTTATTGACATCGAGTTACCTTTGAAGTCTTTTTTTCTGTAGACTGTCTCTATATTTCTGTTCAATGCTATTCTTGGGATTTTTCCTCTTTTATAGAACCCTCCTTAATATTTCCTGCAGTGTCGGCTTGGTGGTTGCATAGTCTTTTAAGCCTTGCAGGTCATGAAAACACTTTATCTCTCCATCCATTTTGAATATCAGTCTTGCTGGATAAAGTATTCTTGGCTGCATGTTCTTCTCATTTCGTGCCCTGAATATATCTTGCCAGCCTCTTCTGGCTTGCCAGGTCTCTGTGGACAGGTCTGACGTTATTCTGATGGGCTTCCCTCTGTAAGTAAGGAGCCTCTTTGCCCTGGCGGCTTTCAAGAGATTATACCTACAATTATAATTCCTCAATTTGACTATCAGGTGTGGTGATTTTTTTTGGAATGTATAATCTTGGGTGGAGACCGTTCAGCCTCTAGTACATGAACGCTGGTTTCATTCACGAGATTGGGAAAATTTTCATGAAGGACTTGTTCCATTATATCTTCTAAACTTCTTTCTTTCGCCTCCCCTTCAGGGATTCCAATAATTCTGACGTTCAAACGCTTCATGGCATCATTTATTTCCCTGATTCTGTTTTCGTGGTTTCTAAGCTGTTTTTTTTTTAAAGATTTTATTTATTTATTTGACAGAGCGAGATCACAAGCAGGCAGAGAGGCAGGCAGAGAGAGAGGAGGAAGCAGGCTCCCTGCTGAGCAGAGAGTCCGATGCGGGACTTGATCCCAGGACCCTGAGATCATGACCTGAGCCGAAGGCAGCAGCTTAACCCACTGAGCCACCCAGGCGCCCTCTAAGCTGTTTGTTCCAGGCTTCCTCCTGATCCTTTCTGTCTATCTGTTTGTCTTCCAGATCACTAATTCTATCTTCTGTCTCAGTTACCCTAGCTTTGAGAGAGTTTATATTAGATTGGAATTCATTGAGAGCATTGTGAACCTCCTCCCTGGTAGCTTTAAGCTCTGCCCTAACATTGTGAACATCCTGTCTGGTCGCTATCAGTTCGGCCCTAATCAATTCTGTTTGTTCATCCATGGCTTTCTCCAACCTAGCTATTGCCTGGATAATTGTTAGCCTGAATTCTCTTTCCAACATATTGTCTATGTTGATAGCCGTTAGCTCTGTTGCAGAAGGTCCATCCTCTGTATTTTTCTTCTGCTGGGCCTTCCTCCTCCTAGTCATTTTGGTGGGAGATGACAGAACAGATGTAGCTGGATGTATCAACTCTGGCGCAGTCAAGGTGCACCCTGGAACACTTCTGAGCAATCAGGATTCCCCACCCAAAGGAGAGACAAAAGAAAAGAAAAAGAAAAAGAAAAAGAAAAAAGAGCGAGCGAGAGAGAGAGAGAGACAGGAAAGAAAGGGAAGATGAAAAAGAAGGTTCAGCCCAGATGGGCCCCAAGGTAAGATTTATGTAGTAGACAATCAAAAAGAGATAAAAAGACTGATACAAGTATATGGCAAGAGAAAAAATATATATATATATGCAAATAAAGAAAGAACCTCATCAAAAAGAACCACAGTGTAAAATTTATATGCTATCAGGACAAACACAGAAAACACAGAAACACTGGTGGAAGAAGATGAGAGAGTACTTATAAATTCTCAGTGTGTGTGAGGAAGGTTGTTTTGATTCTTCCTGGATGTATCTTGATATCTTTGTTAAAGGACTCAACTTTCCTAAGATAAAGGGGATTAAAAATTGGTTTACCTATAGGGGTAGTATTGATTGGGGAAAGGGGATTACTTTGAAGTTAACTCTATATGAATATTAGTGGATTAAAAAAAGGAATATACTAGACTAAACTAAACTAAAATTTTAAAAAAAGGAATTCAAAAAATAATAATGCAAAAGAAAAACATAGGTGTATGTATCAGGTTAGAAAGGTATTATGGAATTTGATGTACTGTACAGCTCGCTGTGATGGTAAATAGGTTAAAAAAATTACCTATGTGTAAAAAAAAAAATATGAACCAGAATAGTGGAAACGAGTGAACAATACAAGTTTTCCTATGAAGTAGTGGTGGTTCTCTTGTAGTCCTTTTTTTTTTCTTTCTTGGTTTGTTTTCTGGGGGAGGGGCCTGCCACGTGGGTTGTCAGTCAATGATGTTTCCTGAGTTGAGTCCTCCCGCCCCCCTCAAGGGGGTGGGCTCTGGGGAAACTGGTTTTTTTCAGGCTTTTGTTCTCTGGTGGTTTTTATGCTTGTTCACTTTTTTTCCTCTCACCTTGACCGCCTTTGATGGTTTTTGTAGTATTAGAAGAAATCAAACTGCACCCTGATCTCCCTCTCAGAGAGAAGCCTTAGTCTGGGTGCAGAAGCTGAATAAATTCCCCCTTGGCCGCTGGCAGAGCAGGTTCCAAGTTGCAGACCCGGGGGGCATAGGATCTTTTGCTCGTACCCAAAGCCAAGGCAGTGGCGGCTGTCTGGGAGCTCCCGACCGCCAGAGAGGTTCCAAGCAGCAGTCGCACACTGATTTTGCCACTGGCTTGGGCTGGGAGTGCCCGGCTCGTGCGCACCTCTTTTCAGAGGCAGCTATGGGTCGGGCGCGCGTCTGGGGCACTGAGAATGGGGCGCTGGTCTGTAAGCCCCAGGCTGGGCTTTTGCGCCCCTCTGTCAGGGGAAGAGTTTCGGGCAGGCGGCTTCGGTTTTGAAACAATGGCGCAGGTCAAAGAGCGCCGGCCGGGCCTTTGTAACTCAGGGGAGCATGAGGGATGTGCCTGCGTATCTGGAGCCTTGTGGTAGGGCTAGCGCACGTTCTGCAGACCGGCGTGGCTCCCATCCCCTCACAGGAGCCAGAACCCACCCATTCTCGGGCGCACTGGCAGCTTAGGGACCAAGAGTGGTTTCTCCGCCGCACTCTCTCTGCCTCAGCACCGGGGAGGCTGTCTGGGACCAGGGACTTAAGCCCCTGTCCCTAGCCTCCCCGATTCCCACAATTTCCCCCCACGATCCTTTGCTCTTTTGGAGTGCTTTCAACCAGTCTCCAAGTTAATGCTGGTCCCCAGATGCAGGGCACTCTCACTCGTATTGGGGTATTACTTTCCCACCGGTTGCCACTGGTGGCTCCCTTCCCCTTTTGTTTATCTTCCGATATCAGTCCGCCGTTCCCACCCCGCTTTACCTGCCCACTGGCATCTTCTGCCCCTGTAGAGATCCAGACATGTATAATTCTGATCTCAGGCTGCTTTCATGGGTGATCGGAGTTCTTTGGTAGGTAATCAGCTCACTTTGGGGTACCAGCTGAAAAGGCGCCTCTTCCTATTCCCCCGCCATCTTGTCCCCCCCCCAAATCGGGACTTTTAAAAGTCTGTTCCGCTGACGGACATCACTCCAGAGGCTAAACTGGGGCGAAGCCCACGCGGGGTCAACGTGGCCTCAGGTCCCGCCGAGTCACAGAAGGATCGGGGGTGTCTGAGTGTTGCAGAGCTTGCAGGTATTGGAACGGGAAAGCTGGCTACAGAGACAGAGCCAGAAGTATGCTTGTAGCTCGGGGGTACCTTGAACTGGTTGCAAGCTCGGTGAGCTCGGAGTGCAGCCGGAGGTCACGCAGACGCGAGTTACTGGGCACTGTTCTCTGAGGGCGCACTGAGGAGTGGGGCCCCAAGCCCTTGGCTCCTCCAGGCCGGAGACTGGGAGGCAACCATTTTCATTCCCAACCTCCGGAACTCTACAGAACGCGCTCAGGGAACTAAAGATCCTGAAAGCAAACCCAAGAGTATTACTCAGCCCAGCCCCTGGTAAGGGCGGTACAATTCCGCCTGGGGCAAAGACACTTGAGAATCACTACAACAGGCCCCTCCCCCAGAAGATCAACAAGAAATCCTGCCAAGACCAAGTTCACCTACCAAGGAGTGCGGTTTCAATACCAAGGAGAGCAGCAGAATTCCAGAGGAGGAGAAAGCAAAGCATGGAACTCATGGCTTTCTCCCTGTGATTTTTTAGTCTTGCAGTTAAAGTAATTTTTTTCTTTTTAATTTTTTTCTCTCCTTTTGCTAAATATTTTTAACTTTTAACCTTTTCCTTTTTAACATTTTTAACTAGTTTATCTAATATATATATATTTTTTCTTTTTTATACTTTTCTTTATTCGTTTTCTTTTTTTAATTCTTTTTTTTTTCCTGTCTTTCTTTTTGAACCTCTTTTTATCCCCTTTCTCCCCCCTCACGATTTGGAATCTCTTCTGATTTGGTTAAAGCATATTTTCCTGGGGTTGTTGCCACCCTTTTAGTATTTTACTTGCTCCTTCATATACTCTTATCTGGACAAAATGACATGGTGGAAGAATTCACCACAAAAAAAAAGAACAAGAGGCAGTACCGAAGGCTAGGGACCTAATCAATACAGACATTGGTAATATGTCAGACCTAGAGTTCAGAATGACAATTCTCAAGGTTCTAGCCGGGCTCAAAAAAGGCATGGAAGATATTAGAGAAACCCTCTTGGGAGATATAAAAACCCTTTCTGGAGAAATAAAAGAACTAAAATCTAACGAAGTTGAAATCAAAAAAGCTATTAATGAGGTTCAATGAAAAATGGAGGCTCTCACTGCTAGGATAAATGAGGCAGAAGAAAGAATTAGCGATAGAGAAGACCAAATGACAGAGAATAAAGAAGATGAGCAAAAGAGGAACAAACAGCTACTGGACACAAGGGGAGAATTCGAGAGATAAGTGACACCATAAGATGAAACAACATTAGAATAATTGAGATTCCAGAAGAAGAAGAAAGAGAGAGGGGAGCAGAAGGTATACCGGAGAGAATTATTGGGGAGAATTTCCCCAATATGGCAAAGGGAATGAGCATCAAAATCCAGGAGGTTCAGAGAACCCCCTCTCAAAATCAATAAGAATAGGCCCACACCCCATCACCTAATAGTAAAATTTACAAGCCTTAGTGACAAAGAGAAAATCCTGAAAGCAGCCCGGAAAAGAAGTCTGTAACATACAATGGTAAAAATATTAGATTGGCAGCTGACTTATCCACAGAGACCTGGCAGGCCAGAAAGAGCTGGCATGATATTTTCAGAGCACTAAACGAGAAAAACATGCAGCCAAGAATACTGTATCCAGCTAGGCTATCATTGAAAATAGAAGGAGAGATTAAAAGCTTCCAGGACAAATAAAAACTGAAAGAATTTGCAAACGCCAAACCAGCTCTACAGGAAATATTGAAAGGGGTCCTATAAGCAAAGAGAGAGCCTACAAGTGGTAGATCAGAAAGGAACAGAAACAATATACAGTAACAGTCACCTTACAGGCAATACAATGGCACTAAATTCATATCTCTCAATAGTTACCCTGAATGTTAATGGGCTAAATGCCCCAATCAAAAGACACAGGGTATCAGAATGGATAAAAAAACAAAACCCATCTATATGTTGCCTCCAAGAAACTCATTTTAAGCCCAAAGACACCTCCAGATTTAAAGTAAGGGAGTGGAAAAGAATTTACCATGCTAATGGACATCAGAAGAAAGCAGGAGTGGCAATCCTTATATCAAGATCAATTAGATTTTAAGCCAAAGACTATAATAAGAGATGAGGAAGGACACTATATCATACTCAAATGGTCTGTCCAACAAGAAGATCTAACAATTTTAAATGTCTATGCCCCCAACGTGGGAGCAGGCAACTATATAAACCAATTAATAACAAATCAAAGAAACACATCAACAATAATACAATAATAGTAGGGGACTTTAACACTCCCCTCACTGAAATGGACAGATCATCCAAGCAAAAGATCAACAAGGAAATAAAGGCCTTAAATGACACAGTGGACCAGATGGACATCACAGATATATTCAGACCATTTCAGCCCAAAGCAACAGAACAGACATTCTTCTCTAGTGCACATAGAACATTCTCCAGAATAGATCACATCCTCGGTCCTAAATCAGGACTCAACCGCTATCAAAAGATTGGGATCATTCCCTGCATATTTTCAGACCACAATGCTCTGAAGCTAGAACTCAACCACAAGAGGAAGTTTGGAAAGAACCCAAATACATGGAGACTAAACAGCATCCTTCTAAAGAATGAATGGGTCAACCGGGAAATTAAAGAAGAATTGGAAAAAATCATGGAAACAAATGATAATGAAAATACAACGGTTCAAAATCTGTGGGACACAACAAAGGCAGTCCTGAGAGGAAAATATATAGTGGTACAAGCCTTTCTCAAGAAACAAGAAAGGTCTAAGGTACACAACCTAACCCTACACCTAAAGGGAGCTGGAGAAAGAACAAGAAAGAAACCCTAAGCCCAGCAGGAGAAGAGAAATCATAAAGATCAGAGCAGAAATCAATGAAATAGAAACCAAAAAAAAAAAAAAAAAAAAAACAATAGAACAAATCAACGAAACTAGGAGCTGGTTCTTTGAAAGAATTAATAAAATTGATAAACCCCTGGCCAGACTTATCAAAAAGAAAAGAGAAAGGACCCAAATAAATAAAATCATGAATGAAAGAGGAGAGATCACAACTAACACCAAAGAAATACAAACTATTATAAGAACATACTATGAGCAACTCTACGCCAACAAATTTGACAATCTGGAAGAAATGGATGCATTCCTAGAAACATATAAACTACCACAACTGAACCAGGAAGAAATAGAAAGCTGAACAGACCCATAACCAGTAAGGAGATTGAAACAGTCATTAAAAATCTCCAAACCAACAAAAACCCAGGGCCAGGGTTTCCAGGGGGAATTCTACCAAACATTTAAAGAAGAACTAATTCCTATTCTCTTGAAACTGTTCCAAAATATAGAAATGGAAGGAAAACTTCCAAACTCATTTTATGAGGCCAACATCACCTTGATCCCAAAACCAGACAAGGATCCCATCAAAAAAGAGAGCTATAGACCAATATCCTTGATGAACACAGATGCGAAAATTCTCACCAAAATACTAGCCAATAGGATTCAACAGTACATTAAAAGGATTATTCACCACGACCAAGTGGGATTTATCCCAGGGCTGCACGTTTGGTTCAACATCCGCAAATCAGTCAATGTGATACAACACATCAATAAAAGAAAGAACAAGAACCATATGATACTCTCAATAGATGCTGAAAAAGCATTTGACAAAGTACAGCATCCCTTCCTGATCAAAACTCTTCAAAGTGTAGGGATAGAGGGCACATACCTCAATATCATCAAAACCATCTATGAAAAACCCACCGCAAATATCATTCTCAATGGAGAAAAACTGAAAGCTTTTCCACTAAGGTCAGGAACACGGCAGGGATGTCCATTATCAACCACTGCTATTCAACATAGTACTAGAAGTCCTAGCCTCAGCAATCAGACAACAAAAGGAAATTAAAGGCATCCAAATCGGCAAAGAAGAAGTCAAATTATCACTCTTCGCAGATGATATGATACTCTATGTGGAAAACCCAAAAGACTCCACTCCAAAACTGCTAGAACTTGTACAGGAAATCAGTAAAGTGTCAGGTTATAAAATCAATGCACAGAAATCAGTTGCATTTCTCTACACCAACAACAAGACAGAAGAAAGAGAAATTAAGGAGTCAATCCCATTTACAATTGCACCCCAAACCATAAGATACCTAGGAATAAACCTAACCAAAGAGGCTAAGAATCTATACTCAGAAAACTAGAAAGTACTCATGAAAGAAATTGAGGAAGACACAAAGAAATGGAAAAATGTTCCATGCTCCTGGATTGGAAGAATAAATGTTGTGAAAATGTCTATGCTACCTAAAGCAATCTACACATTTAATGCAATTCCTATCAAAGTACCATCCATCTTTTTCAAAGAAATGAAACAAATAATCCTAAAATTTATATGGAACCAGAAAAGACCTCGAATAGCCACAGGAATATTGGAAAAGAAAGCCAAAGTTCGTGGCATCACAATTCCGGACTTCAAGCTCTATTACAAAGCTGTCATCATCAAGACAGCATGGTACTGGCACAAAAACAGACACATAGACCAATGGAACAGAATAGAAAGCCCAGAAATAGACCCTCAACTCTATGGTCAACTAATCTTTGACAAAGCAGGAAAGAATGTCCAATGGAAAAAAGTCAGCCTCTTTAATAAATGGTGTTGGGAAAATTGGACAGCCACGTGCAGAAAAATGAAATTGGACCATTTCCTTACACCACACACAAAAATAGACTCAAAATGGATGAAGGACCTCAATGTGAGAAAGGAATCCATCAAAATCCTTGAGGAGAACACAGGCAGCAACCTCTTCGACCTCAGCCGCAGCAACATCTTCCTAGGAACATCGCCAAAGGCAAGGGAAGCAAGGGCAAAAATGAACTCTTGGGATTTCATCAAGATCAAAAGCTTTTGCACAGCAAAAAAAAAAAAAAAAAAAAAAAAACAGTTAACAAAATCAAAAGACAACGGACACAATGGGAGAAGATATTTACAAACGACACATCAGATAAAGGACTAGTGTCTAAAATCTATAAAGAACTTAACAAACTCAACACCCAAAGAACAAATAATCCAATCAAGAAATGGGCGGAGTTAAGCTCAGGTCATGATCCCAGGGTGCTGGGATCGAGCCCCGCATCAGGCTCTCTGCTCCATGGGGAGCCTGCTTCCTCCTCTCTCTCTGCCAGCCTGTCTGCCTGTCTACTTGTGATCTCTGTCTGTCAAATAAATGAATAAAATTTAAAAAAAAAAAAAGAAATGGGCAGAGGACATGAACAGACATTTCTGCAAAGAAGACATCCAGATGGTCAACAGACACATGAAAAAGTGCTCCATATCACTCGGCATCAGGGAAATACAAATCAAAACCACAATGAGATATCACCTCACACCAGTCAGAATGGCTAAAATCAACAAGTCAGGAAATGACAGATGCTGGCGAGGATGCAGAGAAAGGGGAACCCTCCTACACTGTTGGTGGGAATGCAAGCTGGTGCAACCACTCTGGAAAACAGCATGGAGGTTCCTCAAAATGTTGAGAATAGAACTGCCCTATGACCCAGCAATTGCACTACTGGGTATTTACCCTAAAGATACAAACGTAGTGATCCAAAGGGACACGTGCACCCAAATGTTTATAGCAGCAATGTCCACAATAGCCAAACTATGGAAAGAACCTAGATGTCCATCACCAAATGAATGGATAAAGAAGAGGTGGTATATATACACAATGGAATACTATGCAGCCATCAAAAGAAACGAAATCTTGCCATTTGCGACAACATGGATGGAACTAGAGCATATCATGCTTAGCAAAATAAGTCAAGCGGAGAAAGACAACTATCGTATGATCTCCCTCATATGAGGAAGTGGTGATGCAACATGGGGGCTTAAGTGGGTAGGAGAAGAATTAATGAAACAAGATGGGATTGGGAGGGAGACAAACCATAAGTGACTCTTAATCTCACAAAACAAACTGAAGGTTGCTGGGGGGGGGGGGGGTGGGGAGAAGGGGGGTGGGGTTATGGACATTGGGGAGGGTATGTGCTTTGGTGAGTGCTGTGAAGTGTGTAAACCTGGCGATTCACAGACCTGTAACCCTGGGGATAAAAATATATGTTTATAAAAAATAAAAAATTTTTAAAAAATCAATGCACAGAAATCAGTTGCATTTCTATACACTAACAATGAGACTGAAGAAAGAGAAATTAAGGAATCAATCCCACTTACAACAGCACCAAAAAACACAAGATACCTAGATATAAACTTAACCAAAGAGGTAAAGGATCTGTACTCTAAAAACTACAGAACACTTATGAATTAAATTGAAGAAGACACAAAGAAATAGAAAAACATTCTATTTTCATGTATTGGAAGAATACACATCATTAAAATGAAACAAGATGAGATCAGGAGGAAGACAAACCATAAGAGACTCTTAATCTCACAAAACAAACTGAGGATTGCTGGGGGAAAGGGGGTTAGGGAAAGGGTGGTTGGGTTATGGACATTGGGAAGGGTATTTGCTATGGTAAGTGCTGTGAAGTGTGTAAACCTGGCGATTCACAGACCTGTACCCCTGGAGCTAATAATATATTATATGTTAATAAAAAATTAAAATTAAAAAATATATGCTACTGAAAGCAATCTACACATTCAATGCAATCCCTATCGAAATACCACCAATGTTTTTCACAGAGCTGGAACAAATAATCCTAAAATTGTTATGGAACCAGAAAAGACCCCAAATAGCCAGAGGAATGCTGAAAAAGGAAACAAGAGCTGGGGACATCACAATGCCTGACTTCAAGCTATATTATGAAGCTGTGATCATCGAGACAACATGGTACTGGCACAAATAAAGATACCCAGAAATGGATCTTCAACTCAATGGTCAACTAATCTTCAACCAAGCAGTAAAGAATATCTAATGGAAAAAAAGACAGTGTCTTCAATAAATGGTGCTGTGAAAACTGGACAGCCACATGTAGAAGAATGAAACTGGGCCATTCTCTCACACCATACAGAAAGACAAACTCAAAATGGATGAAAGACATAAATATGAGACAGGAATCCATCAAAATCCTAGAGGAAAACACAGGTAACAAACTTTTCAACCTCGGACACAACAACCTCTTCCAACACATTTATCTAAGGGCAAGAGAAACAAAAGCAAAAACGAATTATGGGACTTCATCAAGATAAAAAAACTTACACACAGCAAAGGAAATAATTAACAAAACTAAAATGTAACCAATGGAATGGGAGAAGATACTTGCAACTGAAATACTCAATACAGGCCTAGTATCCAAGATCTATAAAGAACTTCTCAAACTCAGCAACAAAAAACAAATAACCCAGTTAAAAAAATGGGCAGAGGGACGCCTGGGTGGCGCAGTTGGTTAAACGACTGCCTCCGGCTCAGGGCGTGATCCTGGAGTCCCGGGATCGAGTCCCACATCAGGCTCCCAGCTCCATGGGGAGTCTGCTTCGCTCTCTGACCTTCTCCTCGCTCATTCTCTCTCTCACTGTCTCTCTCTCTCAAATAAATAAAAATAAAATCTTAAAAAAAAAAACCTTAAAAAATAAATAAATAAATAAAAATTTAAAAATGGGCAGAAGACATGAACAGACATTTTTCCAAAGGAACGATACAAATGGTTAACAGACATATGAAAAAATCAAAACCACAATGAGATACTACCTTACACCTGTTAGAATGGCTAAAATTAATGAGGCAGGAAACAGCAAATATTGGTGAAGATGTGGAGAAAGGGGAACCTTTCTACACTGTTGGTGGGAATGCAAGCTGATACAGCCATTATGGAAAACAGCATGGAGGTTCATCAGGAAGTTGAAAATGAGTCCCCAACACTCAGCATTTGCACTACTGGGTATTTACCCCAAAGATACAGATGTAGTGAAAAGAAGGGGCACCAGCACCCCAATGTTCATAGCAGCAATGGCCACAATAGCCAAACTGTGAAAAGAGCTGAGATATCCTTCAACAGATGAATGGATAAAGGAGGTGTGGTTCATAGGGTGCCTGGGTGGCTCAATGGGTTAAAGCCTCTGCCTTAGCTCAGGCCATGATCCCAGGGTCCTGGGATCAAGCCCTGCATCAGGCTCTCTGCTCAGCAGGGAGCCTGCTTCCTCCTGTCTCTCTCTCTCTGCCTCTCTCTCTGCCTACTTGTGATGTCTGTCAAAGAAATAAATAAAAAATCTTAAAAAAAAGAAGATGTGGTTCATATATATAATGGGATATTAGTCAGCCGTCAGAAAGGATGGATACCTGCCATTTACATTTACATGAATGGAACTGGAGGGGATTATGCGAAGTCAAAGAAGTCAATCAGATGAAGACAATTATCATATAGTTCCACTCATATGTGGAATATAAGGAACAGCACATATGATCATAAGGGAAGTGAAGAAAAACTGAATGGGAAGAAATCAGAGAGAGAGACAAACCATGAGAAACTCTTAATTCTGGGAAACAGAGTTGCTGGAGGGGAGATGGTTGGGTTATGGGGTAACTGGGTGATGGACATTAAAGAGGGCACATTGTGTGATGAACATTGGATGTTTTAAGCAACTGATGAATTATTGAACACCACATCTGTAAGTGATGATGTGTTATATGTTGGCTAATTGAGTTCAAATAAAAAAAATCAAGCCTGCATATCTCTCTGTCCCCATGGAGCAAAAATGCCTGGAGAAGGATGCCAGTCTGGTACTCTGAACTGCAGGCTTCCAGGTATAGCCCACCTTGGTCTCCTCACAACTTCTCTGGACTCATATTCATCTTACCAATTCAACATTTTGATCCACTTATTTTACATATTATTGTAAGGGACCAATACATCATAGAGAATACTTAGAGCAGGTTAAAAACTCCACATCAGTGCAAATTAGTATTTCCTCCATTGGTTGACATTCAATACTGGTATGTTACATACCACCAGGTCCTTAAACGTGAGTTCATTGATGGATTAATATTTGTTAAGTATAAACTTTATGTAACCGTGGCGAATGACTGTGGTATGTTGCACACTGGGTGCTTTCACCTCTGGCCCATCCTGCCTAAACTTCATCCAGTGGGACCCTGCACTTGCTTTCATCTGACGTTAGAGTAATAAGCTATTGTGACCATTAGATGGCACTAGTCACCAGGTGAGCCTTACGTCCCCTCAGAAATTGAGCATTTTCCCTAAGGAGCTCTTCCTTCAGGTTTGTTTGTTTATTAACAACAACAAAAAAAATCATTAATATAAAGACCATATGGTCACTGTGAAAATATATCAAACAGTATAAGAAATAAAAAAGAAATCTCAAAAAAGCATAATAAAAGCCATATATGAAAAACCCACAGCTAACATCATCTTTTATGGGGAAAAACTAAGAGCTTTTCCCCTAAGGTCAGGAACAAGACAAGAATCCACTCTCACCACTTTTATTCAACATAGTACTAGAAATCCTAGCTACAGAAATCAGAGCAGAAAAAGAAATAAAAGGCATCCAAATCAGCAAGGAAGAAATTAAACTTTCATTATTTGAAGATGACATGATATGGCATATAGAAAACCCAAAAGACTCCATAAAAACTGCAAGAACTGATAAATGATTTCAGCAAGACTGCAGGATACAAAATCAGTGTACAGATATCTGTGGCATTTCTATACACCAAAAATGAGGCAGTGGAATGAGAAATTAAGAAAACAATCTCATTTACAATTGCACCCAAAATAATAAGACACCTAGGAATAAAACTAACCAAAGAGGTGAAAACATGTAATTTGAAAACTATGAAACACTGATGAAGGAAATTGAAAAGGACAGAAAGATATGAAAAGACTTTCTATGCTCATGGACTGGAAAAACAGATATTGTTAAAATATCTATATTTGGTCTATACTACCCAAAGCAATCTACATATTTAAAGCAATCACTATCAAAATATCACCAGCACATTTTCTGAGCTAGAACAAACAATCCTCAAATTTGTATGGAACCACATGACCCTGAATAGTGAAAGCAGCCTTGGAAAAGTAAAAGAAAAGTTGGGGGCATCACAATTCCAGACTTCAACTTTTATTACAAAGCTATAGGCACGGCTTGCATGGAACACTGGGTGTGGTGAAAAAATAATGAATAATGTTTTTCTGAAAATAAAATTAAAAAAAAACAAAGCTATAGTAATCAAAATAGTATGGTACTGACAAAAGAAACAGACACATAGATCAATGGAACAGAATACAAAACCCAGGAATGAACCCACAACTACATGGTCAGTTAATCTTGGAGAAAGCAGGAAAGAATATCCAATAGGAAAAAGAGTGTCTCTTCAACAAATGATGCTGGGAAAACTGCACAGCAACATACAAAAGAAAAAAACTGGACCACTTTCTTACACCACACTCAAAAATAAATTCAAAATGGTTTAAAGACTGAAGTGTGAGACCTGAAACCGTAAAATTCCTAGAAAAGAATAGAGGCAGTAACTTCTCTGACATTGCTATAGCAACTTCTTTCTGGATATGTCTCCTGAGGCAAAGGAAACAAAACCAAAAGTAAACTTTGGGGACTTCACCAAAGTAAAAACTTCTACACAGTGAAGGAAACAATCAACAGAACTAAAAGGCAACCTAGAGAATGGAAGAAGATAGTTGAAAATGACATATCTAATAAAGGGTTAATATCCAAATATATTTTAAAAAAACATAAAAAATCAACCTTAAAAAACAAATAATCCAATTAAAAATGGGAAGAAAACATGAGAAGGTACTTTTCCAAGGAAGACATCCATATGGCCAACAGACACATGAAAAAATGTCATCATTTACCATCAGGGAAAAGCAAATCAAAAGTAAAATGAGACATTGAGTCACACGTGTTAGAATGGCTAAAATCAACAACAAAAGTAACAGATTTTGGAAGGTTTGTGAAGAAAGGGAAATGTTGGTGGGAATGCAAACTCATGCAGCCACCCTGGAAAACAGTATGGAGGTTCTACAAAAAGTTAAAAATAGAACACCCTAAGATCCAGCAATTGCACTATTTGGTATTTACCCAAATAATACAAAAATACAGGGACACTTGAGTGGCTCAGCCAGTTAAGCATCTGCCTTTGGCTCAGGTCATGACGCTAGGATCCCGGGATCCAGTCCTCCATCAGGCTCCATGCTCAGAAGGGAGCCTGCTTCTCCCTCCACCTGCCACTCCTACTTCTGCGCTCTATCTCTCTGACAAATAAAATCTTAAAAAGAAAAGGAAAAAAATTACAAAAACACTAATTCAAAGGGATGCATGCACCCCAAACTTTATAGAAGGATTATGCACCATAGCCAAACTATGGAAACAGCCCACATGTCCATTGATTAATGAATGAATAAAGAAGAGGTGGTATATATATTCAATGGAATATTACTCAGCCATAAAAAAGAATGAAATCTTGCCATTTGCAATGATGTGAATGGAGCTAGAGAGTATTATGCTAAGTGAAATAAGTCTGTCAGAGAGACAAATAACATGATTTTACTCATTTGTGGAACTTAAGAAACTATATATATATATATATATATATATATATATATATATCAAAGGGAGAAAAGAGAGAAAAATCAATAAAACAGGATCTTAATTATAAAGAACAAACTGATGGTTACCAGAGGGGAGTGGGTATGATTGGCTTAAATAGATGGTGGGTATTAAGGATTACACTTATGATAAGTACCAGGTGATGTATGGAATTGTTGAGTCACTATATTGTATAACTAAAACTAATATAGCACTATGTTACCTAATTGAAATTAAAATAAAAACTTGACAAAATAAATTTTAAAAATACAATAAACATGTCTTCATGGGTCATTTTAAAACTGCTTTGTTCAGTTCCCTACATTCTTTTAAAAGTTACGATGATTATATAGAGAGTTTACTAAAACTAAAGCCACAATAAACTTTTTTTTTTGCCAACAACTCAAAAAGAGTTTTATATGGAGTTGATATTCTGCAGAGGTTGGGGCTTCTATGGATCTTCAGCATGTCCCATATGGTCACAACAAAAGCCTAGTTTTCCTGAGAATTAGAAAATATTTAGTCTTTGATATGGAAATCACGTGCTTTTTCTGCTCTGTCTTTTCTTCATTTCCATCTCACAAATCATTGCTCTTGGCAACTTTCCCTTCTGTTGAAGGTCAAGAAACATTTGGTACCTGACTTTTTTCCCCTGGCTCTCCTTCTGGTTATTATTAAGCTCGTAGTTAAACACCATGACTAAAGTTTTCCTGCTTTCTTGGTAATAACCCTGGTATTGACAAGCACTGGGTCAGTGTTCCTGGCAAGGTAGATTTATCTGGTTACCAAAATAACAGGTGTAATCATGAAAAAAAATCTTCACTGTACTTTCACATTTTAAATTTCCATTTCTATTTTGAGAAGGAATAGGCAAAATCAGAGATCAGTGGTCATTAAGCCCCTCTAAGGAAAAAAATGGCTTGGATTGAGCAGAGCTTCTTTGGGGATGCTAAGTGAAGGTTTCCAGTTCCTTTCTTTGTTCTGTACAGAATGAAATTTCATAAGGGAATAACTACCTGAGTCTGTTGGGTGTGACCAGTTCTCAGCTTTCATTCCCATTTTCCCCAGGAAACAAGAATGGAAGGAAAAGAAATGCAAGGAAAGGTAGATTTTGCAAACTGCAGAATCATTTTAGGGAGAGAAGCAAGGATGGAAATAAAGACACTGGGAAATATTAAAAGTAAGTTTATCATTTAAAAAATGCCTATTTTAAGTCCCTTCTCCTTCCAGTTCAAGTCATATCTTACTCCTCTTCCTAGAATCTTTCAAATCCAAATAATAAACTATACACTCTGCCTACATATATCTCTACATTTTTCTTTTTTTCCACCTCAACCCCAAAAAGGGTTTTTTTTTTGCTTGATTTCAAATTTGTGACCCAAAAGAGCAATTACAGAGATGTTTCTGTTCAAGAACTTGTCCCCAGAGCTTTAATCACCAAGACAGGTCCTCTGACCAAAACCATGGACTAATTCCCCTACTCTGATTCACTACATGTTAGGCAGATAATTGTTGAGAGAGTATAAAAATGTTTTATAAATAGTGCTTAGTGTATCTGCTGAATACATCTCAACATTCAGTAACCAGTGTCATTACAGTTGGTATCAGGGAGAGATAAATTCCTCTGAAACACGTAAGAAATATTGAAAAACAATCAATGTTTACACTCATGCCTAGTCCAAATTGAGCTTGTCCATTTGTCTGGAATTCAGAATTTGGGGAGTTGGCAATAAGCTTTATATTCATGACACAACTGAAGTTCCATGTGCTTAGCCAGGTTTTTGCTGATCAAACCAATGCAAAGTGTTTTTTTCCCTTTTGTAAGCATTTACTAGATTATGGGTTCCTTATTACATATATTCATTATATTTTCACATGTCTTATATATGCCATACCTCTGTAAGAATGCCCTAGGTACAATTCATCTTATCTCTGCCATCATAATGCCTGAATAGTTCTCATACCATAAATGCCTTTTTGTCCACTGATTCAGAAGCATATGTAGCCCAAAGTGTCTGGGCTATTACTACAAATAATATTTGTGTTTCCTGGTGAAATAATTCCTCCCTTTGGAACTAATATCTCTAGGTCAGAAGACTTTAAGTTTACAGGGACATAAGGCAAAAATTTTGCCAGTGAATCACTAAGGGTAACAGTAAGAGTTGCCATTCCCATTTCTACCCCCTTGATTTCTTGATCCACAAACTTTGGCTATAGGAGAAAGATCATCAGATATTGGACATTGATTTAGAGCATATACAGCCTTCTGAAGAACATTGATCCAGCCCTTCAAGGCATTGCTCCCTAGCTGGTACAGTAACTGAGTTTTCAGAAAGCTAGTCTACCATTCTATGAAGCCATCTACTTCAGGTTGATGGAAAAATGAGAAGAGCAGGATTCCAAGAACGTGGACTCATTGCCACAATCCATTTGCTGTGAGGTGATTTTCTGATTAGGAGTAATGCTGTACAGAATACCATGATGGTGGATAAAGCACTCTCTAAATCCACTGATGGTAATTTTTGCTGAAGCACTTTGCATGCAAGGAAGGAAAATCCATTTCCAGAGTAAATGTCGATTCCATTAAGAACAAATTGCTGCATCTTCCATGATGGAAGCAGTCTAATGTAATCAACCAATATATTTAAAAGCCTGCCACCAAGTAGCTGACTGATCACTCCAGGAAATGGTGGCATATCAGTAGTTCTGTTTGGTCTCTGCTGCTGGCAGATTAAATACTCAGTAGAGGTTGTGGCCAAGTGATCCTTGGTGAGTGAAAGCCTTGTTTCTGAGCCATGTATAAATTTTATCCCTGCCACCAGGGCTACTTTGTTGATTAGCTCATTGTCAATGATAGGAGTGGTTAGGGGAAGAAGCTGGCTGCTATCCGTAGATTGGGTCAGGCTATTCACCTGATTATTAAAATCCTCTTCTCTTGAGGTTACCCTTTGATGAGCATTCACATGGGCCACAAATACTTCTACATTTATTACCAGTTTAGAAATGTCTATCCATATACATTTTCCCCAGATCTCCTTGCCACCAGTTTTCCAATCATGTTCCTTCCAAATCCCTGATCAACCAGCCAAACCATTGGTCATAGTACATGAATCAGTATATAATCATATGTCTGGCCATTTGTCCTTCTAAGCAAAGTGAACAACCATGTGCAAGCTCAAAATTCTGCCCACTGGGAGGATTTACCTTTACCACTGTCCTTGAGGAATGTCCCAAAAAGGGGATGTAGTGCTACAATTGTGCACTTTCAGGTGGTTCTGAATATCATAGAGAATCATCTGTAAACCAGGGCTGAGTCTTTTCTTCCTCTGTCAACTGATTATAGGGAACTCCTCATGAGACCATAGGTATAGGCTGGTAGAGAGAAGATAGTGCAGCAAGAGTGGGGTCATAGAAATTTGGGCTATTTTTCCATATAGTAGTATACTTTTCCATAAGCCTTGGGGTTTATGCAAACTCAATCTCATACATACCATGTCCATTTGATGATAAGAGTGTTGCTGTGAATGCCTTATTCTATGGCCTATGGGTCAGACAACACCCAGTTCAGGATGGACAGTTCAGATTTCATGGTAATTTAGAGGCCCATGACTAAGTGTTCAGTCTCTACTAAGACCTGGTAACAAGCCCAGAGCTATTTCTCAAAAGGAAAGTAGCTATCCACAGAAGATGGAGAGATTTGTTCCAAAATCCTAAGGCTCTGTGCCATGATGCATGTTGGTCCCATTTTGAGATGGATATGAGCTAAAAGTCCAGGTGACCACTTAACCTTCATAAGTTTCCACTCTAATGGATAGACTACAGTGACATTTTTGTAGTGTCAGTTCAGAGCCACTGTCCAATAATCTCCAAAAAGCCTGATTATTTTTTTCCCAATGCAGTCATCCTGATAAAAAGCTATAGGTCTCTTGGGAAAGGCTAGGGGGAAGATTAACATTATAATTCCTTGTCAGAATACCCTCAAGGGTACATGTCATCCTTTTCATTCAAACAGTCCTGTGCATGCAAACTGGCTCTAATCTCAGACTTGAGATACCATGACTCTCTCTTTTGATCATTCAAATTAGATTTCTGTTTACTTGGCCTAAAACACTTCTACTTAAACAGATCAAGCGAGAATTTATTAGACTGTTCCTCTATGTCTCTTCTGGGGCACCCATGATCAATTATCTAACACTATAGGTTTCTGTACTCAGATTATTCTGAGTGCTGCTTTGACTCCATTGCACATGAGGGTAACACTAGCCATCTTGCCTTTGGCTATTAAGTGTCACCACTTGGTCCTTGCCAATTAAAAAAAAAACAACTCCTTCATATTCTGCTCTTCCAGAATGACTCTTGGAACCACAATCAGTACTGTAAATCAGGGTTCTCCAAAGAAACAGAACCAGTGGAATGTTTTCTTTTTTTAACTTCTGTTTTTCAAGTAATTGACTCACTTAATTATGGGGGCTGGAAAGTCCAATATTTGTAGGGAAGGCTGGCATCTCAGACAAGAACTGACGTTGCAGCCTTGATTCTGAAATCTGTAGGACAGACAAGCAGCCTGAAAATTCAAGCAGGATTTTAATGTTACAGGCTTGAGGCAGAATTTTTTTTCTGGGAAACCTCAGTTTATGTTATTAAGACATTTGACTGATTGGATGAGGTCCATTAACATTATTGAGGGTGATTGCCCCCCTTTTAAAAATATTATTTATTTATTTATTTGACAAAGAGAGATCACATGTAGGCAGAGAGGCAGGTGGAAGGGGGCAGGGAGGAGGTTCCCTGCTGACCAGAGAGCCCAATGCAGGGCTCTATCCGAGGACCCTGGGATGATGACCTGAGCCGAAGGCAGAGACTTTAACCCACTGAGCCACCCAGGCCCCCTGAGGGTGATTCCCCTTTATTTAAAGTCAATTAACTGTAAATTTAGGTCATGTCTACAATATATTTTTTGCAACAACATATAGATTAGTATTTGACTAAAAAACTATGCACCATAGCCTACCCACGTGGATGCTGAAAATTAACCCTCACAAGCTGCTCAAGGTAATTAAAAAATTTTTTTGTTATGTTATGTTAGTCACCATACAGTACATCATTAGTTTTTGATGTAGTGTTCCATGATTCATTATTTGCATATAAAACCCATTGCTCCATGCAATACATGACCTCCTTAATACCCATCACTGGGTTCACCCATCCCTCCTGTCTAAAATTCTCAGTTTGTTTCCCAGAGTCCATAGTCTCTCAAGGTAATACTTTGACATAAATTTTATTAAAAACATATATACTGAAGATCCTTAAAAGTAATCCAGTTGGGTAAATAAATGGTTTTAATAGCTTTGTAGTTCCAAAAAAGAAATACACCAAAAATAAAACTTACTTGTGGTAATGCTGGATGTGTAAAAGAATGAAACTGGACTACTTTCTAACACCGTACACAAAAATAAACTCAAAATGGATTAAAAACCTAAATGTGAGATATGAAAACGCAAGTATCCTAAAATAAAACACAGGTAATAACTTTTCTGACATCAGCCATAGTTAAATTTTTTCTAGATATGTCTCCTATGGCTAGGGGAACAAAAGCAAAAATAAACTATTGGGAGTACATCAAAATAAAAAGCTTTTACACAACAAAGAAATCCATCAACAAAACAAAAAGACAACCTACTGACTGGGAGAAGATATTTGTAAATGATACAGCCAATAAGGGGTTAATATCCAACATATAAAAAGAATTCACACTACTCAACATCAAATTAAAAAAAACAATCTGATTAAAACATCAGCAGAAGACCTCGATAGACATTTTTTCAAAGAATACATAAAGATGGCCAACAAGCACATCAAAAGATGCTCAACATCACTAATTATCAGAGAAATGCAAACCAAAGGCACAAGAAGATATCACTTCATGCCTGTTAGAATAGCTAGAATGAAGAAGACAAGAAACAACAAACATTGGTGAGGCTGTGGAGAAAAGGGAACACTTGTGCACTGTTGGTGGGAGTATAAATTTGTATAGCCACTATGGAAAACAGCATGGAGATTCCTCAAAAAATTAAAAACAGAAATACTGTATGATGCAATAATTCCATTATTGGGTATTTACCCAGGTAAAATTAAAACACTAACTTCAAAAGATATACGCACTCCCATGTTTACTGAAACATTATTTCCAATAGCCAAGACATGGAAGCAACCCAAGTGTCAATCAATTGAGGACTGAATAAGAAAGATGTGGTATATATACACACAATGGAATATTACACAGCCATAAAAAAGATGAGCTAGTGCCATTTGAAACAGCATGGAATGACCTGGAGGGTAGTATGCTAAGTGAAGTCAGAATGGGAAAGACAAATACCATAGGATTCCACTCAAAAGTGGAATTTTAAAAATAAATAAGCAAAAAGCAGTATCAGAGCTATGAATGCAAAGAACAAACTGATGGATGCCAGAGGGAGGGGGTTAGGCAAAATATGTGAAAAGGAGAGGGAGATACAGGCCCATAATTCCAGTTATGGAATGAATAAGTTATGGGAATAAAAAGAGCATAAGGAATACAGTCAATGATTGTAATAGTGATGTAAGAGGACAGATGGTAGCTATATTTGTGGTGAATAGAGCATAACGTGTAAACTTGGCAAATCACTAAGTCATACTCCTGAAACTAATGTAACATTGTACCTCAACAAGACTCAAATTTTTTAAAAATATTAAACTTGCTTGTGAATGCCAAGAGAAAAGATGTTAAGGTCTTTGAAGCACTCCGTCTGAAAAAGGAAATATTCAGTTATTACAACAATCTGGATTATTTTAGGAGCCACCCTGGCACATTTAACCATCCTTATGTGCCATGTTTCTATTGGAAGGAAAGTAATCAGGAAGTCATCAAGATTGACACAACTGAGTAAAAGTGAACTGACAAGTGTATTTTCAATCTGGAAAATCTGCCTCAGTGTTGGTTGAAAAAAAGACGGTAATATTTCTCTACTAGCTCTTGAATCATGGCAGCCTACAAAGATGCTACAGCCAACAAAGATGTCTGCCTGAGCTACGTTACAAATAAACACCACAGCGGATTTTCTGGATACAGGTTACATCAGAATCAGTGTGACATACAGACTGGCAAACAATCCCAACAGAATAATGATGTTTGTGGAGGGTAGGACTAGATACTGGTTATATTTGAATGCTAAGTTCTTTTGGAAACGTTCCTTTGGTCTTTATTTGTAAGAGCATTAAATGGACAGGTTTCCTTTAATGAAGTAGAAAAAAAGTAATGTAAGAGTCTATGTAATACAAAAGCCTGGTCATTTAACACTATGGTTTGGTTCAAGCTATTCAATATTCTAGCAGGCTAACATACTGATATCTTTCTCAAGATTAGACCTGGTTTCATAGTATGCCATGATGCCATGTAAAATTACATCTTATTTATAGTAACAATTGAAAGAAATCTGCTTTCTATTTCAATGCTGTCTATAAAATGATTGATGCCCTTATTCATGTTTGAGTTTACTTTTCTGGTTATTTAGCCTAAGCAAAGAATTAGAAGAAATTTTCCTGCTCAAATAAGTGTGTATATATCAGTATCACAGGAACGAACTTTGAACAGTTGTCTAGAAGAAGAAGATAAGTTTCCTACTGGTTAATTTAAAAAAAAGATGGAAATCTTTACAATAAAGTCCCTTTCTGTAAAATGAACAAATTGAAAGAAAACCAGAAACTGAAGGATTCTCTCTTCCTCTAAGCAGAAGCACTGGTCAGAGTTACTAACTGGTTCTTCTGCAGCCCCCAACATAATTCTCCACACTGGGGCTCATCATACCTGAAAGTAGCATGCATAAAACATATTCTCTGTTAATCTGAATTCTCCTTTACATTATTTAACAATGTCTAAGTCCATGGCACTAGCATGAGCCTTGTGTGAGGCTGATATTCACAACAACATTGAGGTACTATGTCCCTTCATGAAGAATACGTAAAACATTGAAACAACTCAGTAACACACCTCTCTCTTGTCTCCATATTTATCCCTCCCTTCTCCTCCACAATCCCTCTCAGACCTTCCTCTCATTAATAAGTTGGGGATGTTTGTGAGGAGATAGTGAATATTAACTTTGACAGTGATGTGTTTGTTAAATAGAAGGCAAATTGGAGGTTCTGAGCTAATGCAAAACCTGAAGAGGAGTATGTAAGGGAACGTAAAAGAAAGCTATATAAACTTCTTATGTATCGTATATATCTCAAGATTCTAGGCTGTTAAGGTTTACCAACTATGTTTGGTGATATTTGCCACTAACAGTTCTATCCCTGGGACATGTATGCAGTTTATTCCTGATATCAAAGTATTCCTGATATCAAAAATATTCCTGATATTAAAAATTATCATCCCCAAGCCCAGCTGTACCAGGTTCTAGAAGGATGCCTAGGGGACAGAGCCTTGTGTCAGTCAAGGGACAAAAGCAGCTTTCATGTTTCAGACAAAAGAACCATGGAAACCTGCGAGGCTGGCATCAGGGGAAATGGAGCAAGGGGTACAAGAGTCCTCAGCACCAACTCTGCAACTTCTCTATTAACCAAAGTTGCTTCTAAGTAAAATGCTTATTTTTAAAAAATTATTCTCAAGGGGTTATTTTTTGTTACAAATTTTTTTCTTGTGATGAGATCTTTTAAGATCTGCTCTTTTAACAACTTTCAAATACACAGTACAGTGTTATCAACTATACTAACCTAACACCTTGAGGACTTATGTATTTTATAACTGGAAAGTTTGTACCTTTTGAACAATTTCACTCATTTTGCTCAACCCCTGTCTCTGGAAACCACCAATCTGTTTTCTGTAACTATGAGTTTGCTTTTTTTTTTTTTTTTAGATTCTAAATATAAGTGAGATCATATAGTATTTGTCTTTCTCTATCTGACCTATCTCACCTAGCATAATGCCTTCAAGTCCATCCATGTTGTCTCAAATGGCAAGTTTTCCTTATTTTTTTATGGCTGAATAATATTCACTTGTTTATAGATGTTATACACACACACACATGCCTTATTCATTCATCCATCAATGGACACAGGTTGTTTTCATGTCTTTTCTGTTGTACATAGTATAGCAATGAACATACATGTACAGATAACTTTTTGAGTTAGTATTTTCTTTTCCTTTGAAAAAATACCCAGAAGTGAGTTTGCTGAATCATATAGTGGTTCTATTTTTACTTTTTTTGAGAAAATTTTATACTGCTTTCCATAGTGGGTGCATCAAGTTACATTTCTACCAACAATGCACAAGTGTTCTCTTATCTCAACATTTTCACCAACACTCATTATTTCTTGCCTTTCTGATGATAAACACTTTAACAGGTGTCAGGTGTTATCTAATTGTTTTTGATTTGCATCTACCTGATGGTTAATGATGCTGAGCATCTTTTCATGCTCCTGTTGGTCAACTGCATGTCCTTATGAAAAAATATCTATTTAGATCCTTTGTCTATTTTTATTCTTTTTAATTTTTTAAGATTTTAATTATTTATTTCACAGACAGAGCAAGGGGTAGGAGAGAGAAGCAGGGAGCGAGAAGGAGAGAAAGAATCTCAAGCAGACTCTACACTGAGCATGGAGCCTGATGCAGAGCTCAATCCCAAGACCCTGAGATCATGACCTTAGTCAAAACCAAAAGTTGGTCACTTAACCAACTAAGCCACCCAAGCATCCCATCCTTTGTCTATTTTTAATTGGATTGTTTGTTTTGTTCCCAAGACTTATATCAAAGTGAGAACTTTCACAGAAATCACAAATTCAAATGTCTTCAAGTTCCAGAAAGCCAGTCTAAATGAGTGACACCCCACCTGAAGAACAGCTTATAATCAGCTTCAGCGTATTATAACCATTAAATAGAATTGCCATATCTTCTCACTATTTCAAGGTCTAGAAGTCAGACTTTAAGGTTAGATTACTCAAATTTTTAATGTGGACAATTAATTAAAGCTTTTTATTTGGTGTTTTCTTTTAATACCTGTATACCAGACAAAGCCCAACAATCACTTTGCAACTTTTGGGTTAAGTCCTTCAAAGTTCACACTCAACAAACAATCACCATCATTTTTACACACATCACCAGATATTACAAATTCCATATCTAAACTGAATGAGAAAAGGGAATAGAAAAAGGAGTTATAATTTATTGAACACTTCAAAAGTGCCAGGCAGGCACTGTGCTCAATACTTTACTTTGGTCATTTCTTTTAATTTTTTAAATTTCCCTAAGAAGTGAAAGTCCTTACTATGCCCATTTTACAGATGAGAAATCAAAGCTTAGAGAGGTTATATAACTTGACCAAAGTCATATGTGACTAAGAAGCTATGGAAACATAGAATGCAGGCTTGTCTATCAACCTTTTGTTCAATCTGTCTTAACGGGTCATTTATCCAAGAATTAACAGGAGCTTAAACTTTGGGCCCTTTACATTAATGTGGAGTTATAAGCTGGAATGTCAACACTCAGAGAGTGAAAGCAACAACAATAACAACAAAAATGTGGTGTTTTTCTTCTCTCCCCACACTTCAAGTCTTTAATACCCATTTTCATTATTACTGCTAAAGTAACTTTAGATAATTTTGCCATCTTTAAAAAAACACCAATTCCCGGGGCACCTGGGTGGCTCAGTGCGTTAAAGCCTCTGCCTTCTGCTCAGGTCATGATCCCAGGGTCCTGGGATGGAGCCCCGCGAGCTCTCTGCTCAGCGGGGAGCCTGCTTCCTCCTCTCTCTCTGCCAGCCTGTCTGCCTACTTGTGATCTCTGTCTGTCAAATAAATGAATAAAATCTTTAAAAAAAATACACCAATTCCCATGAAACAAGGATTTTATTGACTCTGATTCTAAACCTTACGTAATGTATTTAAATTTTAGTGCTCTTCCCTAAGGCAAAACCTTAAAGTGCTTTTATTTCTCCTATTGTGAGGGGATAAAACCACATTTTCTATTTTTCTTCTCAAGGAAGATTGCTTATTAGCTAGCAAAGATCGTATCTGAGCCAAGTTTTCAGGTAGCCTTTTTAAGGAGCTGATTTTATAGGGAAACATCCATTACTCTCCCTCCATTAATATCCCACACCACTAACTTTCACATATATATATGGATAACAATTACTATTAAGTAACTCCAAAGAAGGTTCAACATTTTTTTTATTTGCCTCTTGTTGATGATAACCACAGTTAACTTGAAATTAACACCAGATGCTCCAAGAGGAAAGTTACCCCTAAAATGACCCAGATTGATACACTAAGATATTTTTTAAGTTTTATGACCTTATTCATGATACTGACTTTCCTTCTTTCTTTTTTCAAGATTTTATTTATTTATTTGACAGAGAGAGAGAGAGAGAGCAAGGGAGCATAAACAGGGAGAGCAACGGAGGGAGAGGGAAAAGCAGGCTCCCCTCTGGGCAGGGAGCCTGATGCCAGCTCAATCCCAGGACCCTGGGATCATGACCTGAACCAAAGGCAGACGTTTAACAAACTGAGCCACCCAGGAGCCCCAAAAGAGTAATGACTTTCAAAGTAAACAAAACAAAACAATTAACCAGTAAATTGTGAATAATATATAGATATAGCTGTCTATCTATCTATCATCTATCTATCTATATACACATACATATATCTGCTAATTGTTTTACGATGCTGTCTGTCCATATTATGTAGCTCTTAATTTATTTGATAAAAAAAAAACTCAGTGGGTAGTCTTGGAGGATAGGGCCACAGATCATCAGTCCTATGTCATAAATAAGTGACCCATGCCCACCAAACTCCGTTAGGCAAAGCTGGATCTATTCTTTAAAAAGAACAGGGGCTTTGCTGTCATCAGGAACTAAGGCAAAAACTTCAAAATGCTTTTACTTCTCCTATTGTGAGGGGAAAAAACACATTTTTTATTTTTCTTAAGGACTATTTAGTGAACACCTACATGTCCAGAACCTATCTAAGTCAATCTGATACCACTGTATATTGAGGATAGGGGAAAAGGAGAAGTATAATTTATATACACAAGGAGTTGAGAGTCTGCTTGAGTTGAGAGTGTCCTTCATGAAACATTTATGAAGCACCAAGAAATGTTTCTGCAACATGAAAGTAAGCCCCATATGGAGTAAAAAAAAAAAATGATTAAGATGTATTCTCTTGCCCCCAAGAGTGTTCTCAAATACATAATAAATGGAGACTGGTTCAAATCACAACTTAGTTTCATCAGGTTCCCAAGGCTGGAATCAAGAGGAAACAATCCCATTTAAGGCTATAATTGTTAATTTATAATACAAGTTTCGAGGATTTTCACAGGAAAAGTCACAAAATAAAGGGTGATAATACATGAAATTCTCTCTTTGTATCTCTCAAGCTCTGTCTCTCTCAGGGTCATTTTGAAGAAAAACTGTTATTAACATTGTCCGCTTACATTTTCTAAACCCTTCCCCCATTTAGTCACTACAATCAAAACTTCCTTAACACCGTCCATCATGCTTTCCTCACTCCAAACCTTTGTTTATACCATTCTCTCTGCCTAGATAATTTTCCAACATGTGGCAACACTACCCATTTCTCAAAATCCATGACAAATGCTATCTGCATATAAATGAATGAAACCTTCCTTAATGCCCACACTTGCCCCAGTCTGCATTTTTCCCTCACTAGTCTTTATCTCTCTTTCCTTGGAACCTTTGATGGTTGAGGCTATATTTTCCTTATCTTTGTATAATTCTCTCTATAGTCTCCCATCTCCCACCCCAGACTCACTTACCCAATTCGAGATATCAAGAATACCCACTGAAAATAAGGAGGCAGGCATTGTGTAGAGGCCTTAAAGAATGGAGTAAAATTAATCTGAAGACTTAAATCCTTCTTATCACCTCTCATGTTCCTTACAATTCACCCCCACCTACCAGACTATCAACATCTATATTCATCCTTACTGCCTTTTCCATGGTCTTAAATATGAAGATGTTTTCCTTCTACTCAAATCTATTCTCTCTGAACTTCACCCTTGGCCCTGTCTCTTCTAAATTCCCTCTTGCTCCATTATGCATCCTCTTCCTCTCCTTCAACCTATAAGCCTGCTCAGCCCTCTTCCAATCTATATACAAGTACAAGAAACTTGTCTCCACAACCCCTGCATGTTATTCCCCTCTCTCTCCTCTTTGAAACCAACAAACTTCTTGAGTTGTCTACCTTCACTGTAACCACTTTTTTATTTATTTATTTTCAGCATAACAGTATCATTATTTTTTCACCACACCCAGTGCTCCATGCAATCCGTGCCCTCTGTAATACCCACCACCTGGTATCCCGACCTCCCACCCCCCCGCCACTTCAAACCCTCAGATTGCTTTTCAGAGTCCATAGTCTCTCATGGTTCACCTCCCCTTCCAATTTACCCCAACCCCCTTCTCTCTAACTCCCCATGTCCTCCATGCTTTTTGTTATGCTCCACAAATAAGTGAAACCATATGATAATTGACTCTCTCTGCTTGACTGATTTCACTTAGCATAATCTCTTCCAGTCCCGTCCATGTTGCTACAAAAGTTGGGTATTCGTCCTTTCTGATGGAGGCATAATACTCCATAGTGTATAAGGACCACATCTTCCTTATTTCAAGCTTTACTACAAAGCTGTGATCACCAAGGCAGCATGGTACTGGCATAAAAACAGACACATAGACCAGTGGAACAGAGTAGAAAGCCCAGATATGGACCCTCAACTCTATGGTCAAATAATCTTCGACAAAACGGGAAAAAATATCCAGTGGAAAAAAGACAGTCTCTTCAATAAATGGTGCTGGGAAAACTGGGCAGCTATATGTAGAAGAATGAAACTCGACCATTCTCTTACACCGTACACAAAGATAAACTCAAAATAGATAAAAGACCTCAATGTGAGACAGGAATCCATCAGAATCCTAGGGGAGAACATAGGCAGTAATCTCTTCGATATCAGTCACAGCAACTTCTTTCAAGACTGTCACCACTTTCTTATCTTCCATTTTCCCATCTGTTCAGTCTGGCTTGAACTCCCAATATTCCAATGCCATTCCTTTCATTTAGGCTATTAGTCATTTGCCAAATGCAATGTATTTTTTCAAGCCGTCTAGTAATGGACTTCTCTTTTTAACTGCATTTGCCACTCATAATTATGCCTCCATGTAGATATATTATATCCCCTTGGTTTTCACAACAGCACATTCTCATGCTTCACTGACCTTTCCTCCCTGCCTCCTTCATTTGTTCCTGATCTTCACTTGCTTCTGTGATGTTCATAGAACATCATCATTTTATTTCCATTTTCTATATACACCTTCTTGTGCAACCCTTTATCTTCAATAAGGATCTTTTTAGGCACCAGAACCAAAGACCCATCTGTCTGCTAGACCTAGTTGCATGGGGTTTTTTGTTTGTTTCTTTTGTTTTGTTTTTTAAAGATTTTATTTATTTATTAGAGAGAGAGAGAGAGAGTGTGTGTGAGAGGAGAGGTCAGAGGGAGAAGCAGACTCCCCACTGAGCAGGGAGCCCGATGCAGGACTCGATCCCGGGACTCCAGGATCATAATCTGAGCCGAAGGCAGTCGCTTAACCAATTGAGCCACCCAGGCGCACCTCTACTTGCATGTTTTAAATGTATTTTGACCCAGAGAAACCTGTACATTACTTTTGACTCTACTTTCTTTTTTACTACTTTTCCAGACTCATATTCAGTCAATCAAAATCATTCATATTTTACCTTATAAAGACTCTTAAAATCTTTCCCTTTATCTTTTCTGGCTTTACCATTTTACTTTTATGGTCTTAATTGAGAATCTCATCAACTCATACCTGAATCATTGCAATGGCTTCGTATCTAGTCTCTTAGAATCCAAACTTGCCCTTTAATCTTTATTTTCTTAAGATTTTATTTTTACTTATTTATATGACACAGAGAGAAACAGCAAGAGAGGGAACACAATCAGGGGGAGTGGGAGAGGGAAAAGCATGCTTCCCACTGGGCAGGGAGTCCAATGTGGGGCTCCATCCCAGAACCCTGGGATCATGATATGAACCAAAGACAGATGCTTAATGACTGAGCCACCCAGGCACCCCACCCCTTAGTCTTTAAAGTGAAATGGTCAAGTACACGTACATTGGAGTCAGACTGCCATGGTTCAAATGCTGGGGCTGTATTACTTATTAGCTGTGTGATACTGGGCAAGTTACTTAACCTTCCCATGCCTCTATTTCCTCACCTCTAAAGTGTAGATAAGAATAGCATCTAACTCATAGGGATGTTGTGAGGATTAATTGTATCAATATACAAATAAAGCCGATACCTATGACTAGGGCTACATACATGTGAGCTGCTATTAATATAGTAAAAAACATGATAAACTAACTGTTCTCATGTATCCACCCTTAATGTTTTCCATACCCTAAAAAATATTACCAAGGCTCTTACTTCATGATATGTCCCTTGCCTACTTCTCCTGACCTATCTCTTATCATCCACTAACTCAAACACATGAGAACTTGTAGATCTATGCACATGATACCAATTTGTTTTGTCCTACATTGCTCTATTTACAGTGGCCCGTCACCTTGAAAATCATTGCCTTCTATTCTTTACCTAAGAGAGTAATCATCTTCAAGACCCAGTTTACTCTCCAAGGTGATTGTTATTAGTAACCGTATTGCAATTGTGATTGACTAATTCTCAGGGTTGTAATTTTTTTTTAAAGCTTCCATGTGATCAGCAGTTGATGGGGGCTTTAATTTTTAAACTCAGTAAGCTATAAGTGTTAGGAAAAAATGAGTTGTTCCTACTTGTTACGTATGTCCTAGAATCTCTCTCATATTAATAATAATATACTAATAGATAAAAATGATTAGTCTCATGCTTAATAAAAGTGATTAGAGTAAAACTCTTCACAATGGAAAAAAACGGATTTTTTTCAACTTATCCAGGTTGAATTAGATACACATTTTCTGTGCTCCTGTAATATTCCATGTAATTCTACCCACTGCACTTACTCATGGTTTTACAATTATTCATTATTTGTAACTTTCTAAACTATGAGTCCCTTGTGGATACAAAAGGGTTTTATTACCAGTGACTATCATAATGCAAAGCACATAATAGGCACAGAGTAAATAAATTTTATTTATTTGTTTATTTGTTATAAATAAACAAATATTGAAGATCATTTCTTTAGGCTCCTTAATTATTTATTCATCACACCTTCATCAGATATTTTTTATGAGGCAGTCAGAAAATCTATAGAAAACATTAATGATATGAAGATAAATCACACCTTACCTAGCTAATCAGGGGGTCAAAGTCCCACTGAGGAGACAAGTACATAGATAATTATAGTACAGGGTGACAAGCCCTATAGACCCATAGTAACAATGATTTCAACACTGCCACTGCCAAACTCTCTCTATTCTGGGCTATTCCTGAAGTATCTCTCTTTACAAATTTATGTTAAGTACATTATGGGCATGAATTCTGAGAAGTCAACACCTCACCTGAAATATTGTAGAGAAGAATTTCTGGAAATTTACAAATCAAGAAAAGCATTATACACTTACATAATTTCAGTAACCATGAGTAATAAGACTGCAGGAAAAATCTGAGAAAATAAAATTTCAGTGACTACAAAAGAGATTCTATCACCAAGATTCCATAATTTTTAGTAAAGACCTAAAATATTCATCTTTATCTATGCCAGTGCTCTAATTATAATGTTCCCCCAATGCTGCTAAATCTGAATGATACATACTTGTCATTCATGTAGTTACTAAAATTTATTCATTTACTTACATCATAAAGGCCTGATCTGTTTAGACAATGAAGATTAAGTAGTATACAAGACGAATACAACCTGCCTTTGCCTTCACCAAATTTACAGACCAATGAGAGAGACAGTCTTCCAAGGAGTCAAAATTATGATACAGTTCAGTAAACACATTTTATTTAATATCTCCATTTCCAGACTTGTTAAGTCAGGGTTGATTGAGTCAAATGGAAAATCACTGGAACTTCCATCCATTGTCCTCATCAGTAAAGGCATTTCCAGTAAAGGCAGGAGTGGGTAGAAGGCTATTATAATTACTTAACTGATAATAATGTGTTTATGGATTCTCTTCCATGGTTAACCCTGCATTTCAACACTAGCCTCCTAGAGAGTTAATGCCTTTATATAGCTTATGAAATGAATGCTACTGAATATCAGGAGCTTTGGCCAATCTCAGAAAGATATTTGCAGTCATAGGATTTTTGGGTGGCCATCAATCACATTATACTACACAGACATGGAGTTATTTCCCCATGAGTCCTTTATGTTGCATATCTCTTAAAGTCCTCTCGTTTCTTCTTTCCTTATTACCTAGATGGTGTCAGAGGACAATTTTGTTGTGAAAGAATTTTTTTAAAAAATCAGGATACATATGAATTTGGTTTCATCCAGGAATTGCTAAGCTTGGTTGAGATGCTTCCTCACTTAAAAACATACCAGTTCTATTGTTGATTCTTTCAAGGCCCCTGGGAACAAGGTTAGCCCTTGAGTAGGCAGAACAATAATCATGTAAGGAATATGATTTCAGGATCTCCAAAAGTTTCTCTTCTCTTTGTCAACAAGCAAGCAGCCTCCTCAAGCTCCCTAAATTTATAATAGTGCATGAAATTCTGACTTGGTAGTATTTAAAAAGCTTTTTGGTAGCTCTGGTGACAACCTAGGTGATTTGATTGAAGGGTGTCTCAAAAGGTTTCACCTTCCTAAAGATATGTCTCTCAGGGCAATCTATAAAACTACACAAAATTCTTGTCAATATCTAATTTGAGTGAAAGCACTACAGATCCTCATTATGGTAGAAGTTCTACCTAGCATAAGGAATCCCTTAAATAATTATATTAATTCCAAGGGTGATAGAAGGAGAAAAAAGGATTTCAATGCAGTATAAATTAACAAATGTATAAAATATCCATTATGTGCAAGGAAATGTGTTAGGTAATGGGCATAGACAGATGAAAGGACATAGTCTCTACTTCAAGGTGCATACAAATAGAAATAAAGATAAAGGCACTGAATATGATATTAAATACTACAAGACAGGAAGATTAAAAAGTAAAGACAAATAAATGCCCAAGGAAAAAATCTCTTACTTCATATTCTGTTTTAAAAAAGATGGATCACAAAAGGTAATATTGAAATTAAAGGAGCTAATTGCCACTAAACCAGCTTTATAAGAGACATTAAAGGGACTTCTATAAGTGGAAAAAAGGTGATAACTAGAAGTAAGAAGAAGGAAAAAATTTTATAAGTAATAGCAAGCACACACCAAAGTTGGTAGAGCACTCACTTATAAAACTAGAATGTTGTTTCCTGTCTTGCTAATTTTGGCCATTCTAAATGGTGTAAGGTGGTATCTCAATGTGGTTTTAATTTGAATCACAACATGTGTCGGAGAGGATGTGGAGAAAGGGGAACCCTCTTACACTGTTGGTGGGAATGCAAGTTGGTGCAGCCACTTTGGAGAACAGTGTGGAGATTCCTCAAGAAATTAAAAATAGAACTTCCCGGGGCACCTGGGTGGCTCAGTGGGTTAAGCCGCTGCCTTCGGCTCAGGTCATGATCTCAGGGTCCTGGGATTGAGTCCCGCATCGGGCTCTCTGCTCAGCAGGGAGCCTGCTTCCTCCTCTCTCTCTCTCTCTCTGCCTGCCTCTCTGCCTACTTGTGATCTCTCTATGTCAAATAAATAAATAAATAAAATCTTTAAAGAAAATAGAACTTCCCTATGACCCTGCAATTGCACTACTGGGTATTTACCCCAAAGATACAGATGTAGTGAAAAGAAGGGCCATCTGTACCCCAATGTTTATAGCAGCAATGGCCATGGTTGCCAAACTGTGGAAAGAACCAAGATGCCCTTCAACGGATGAATGGATAAGGAAGATGTGCTCCATATATGCTATGGAGTATTATGCCTCCATCAGAAAGATGAATACCCAACTTTTGTAGCAACATGGACGGGACTGGAAGAGATTATGCTGAGTGAAATAAGTCAAGCAGAGAGAGTCAATTATCATATGGTTTCACTTATTTGTGGAGCATAACAAATAGCATGGAGGACAAGGGGAGATGGAAAGGAGAAGGGAGTTGAGGGGAATTGGAAGGGGAGGTGAACCATGAGAGACTATGGACTCTGAAACACAATCTGAGGGTTTTGAAGGGGCAGGGGGTGGGAGGTTGGGGGAACCAGGTGGTGGGTACTAGAGAGGGCATGGATTGCATGGAGCACTGCATGTGGTGCAAAAACAATGACTACTGTTACGCTGAAAAGAAATAATAAATAAATTAATTAATTAATTAAAACTAGAATGAAGGTTAAAATACAATGTAATAAAATTGTTTAAGTTTAAAAAATTAATCAAGGGGACTCACAAAATATATATGTAAATATGACAAGGTATACATAAAACTTGGAGGGGGAAGTAAAAGTAAAGTTCTTTTAGAATGTTTTTAAATTCCAGTGACCATCAACCTAATACTGACTGCAGTATACATAGGATATTATATGTAAACTTCATGGTAACCACAAACCAAAACTGATAATAAGTATCAAAAAGAAAAAGAGAGAGAGAGAAGCCAGTCATAACAATAAGTTAACAATTACAAAGGAAGAGAGCAAGAGAACCAAGAAACAGAGAAGTACTACAAAAACAACTAAAAAAAGCAATGAACTGAATGGCAGTGAATACATACCAATCAATAATTACTTTAATGTAAATGGTCTAATGTAAATGGTTTGACCATTTACATTAAAGTAATTTACATTACATTTACATTAAAGTAAAGTAAAGTTCCAGTCAAAAGATAGAGGTCACCTGCATGGCTCAGTTGGTTAAGCATCTGCCTTTGGCTCAGGTCATTGTCCAAAGATCCTGGGATGGAGTCTTAATTGGTTTCTCTACTAATCTGCTTATCGCTCTCCTTCTTCCTCTCCCCTCTGTTCATGTGCTTTATCTCTCTCTTTCTCTCTCTCTCAAATACAAGTCCCTCTACAGGGGCCTCTTCAGACCTAAAAACACATATGGACTGAAAGTAAATGGATCAAAAAAGATACTTTTGCAAATGAAGAAGAAAAAAAAGAAGAAGAAAAGAAGGTAGCAATAGTTATATAAGACCAAACAGACTTAAGGCAATAGACTGTAGCCTATAAAAGACTCATATTAGACCTGAAGGCACATGCAGATTAAAAGTGAGGGACTGGAGAAACCTTTATCATGCAAATGGAGATCAGAAGAAAGTCAGAGTAGCAATCCTTACATTGGACAAACTGGGCTTTTTTTTCTTGTATTTTTTTAACATATAATGTATTATTTGTTTCAGGGGTACAGTTCTGTGAATCATCAGTCTTATACAACTCACAGCACTCACCATAGCACACAGCCTCCCCAATATCCATCACCCAGCCACATCTTGTATTGTTTTTATCCAACTTTGTTATCAGGGTAATACTGTCCTCATGGAATGGTTTTGAATGTGTTTCCTCTATTCCATTATTTGCAATATTTTGATAAAGATTATCATTAATTATTTTTTTAATGTTTGATCGAATTCACCAACAAAGCCATGTGGCCTCTGTGCTGGGAGATTTTTGAGTCCTAAGTCAATTCTTATTCTTGCTATTGGACTAAGAAGATTTCCTATTTCATGATTCGATCATGATGACTTGTGCTTTTTTTAGAAATTATCTTGGTTTTTTTTTCCTAAGTTATCTGATTTGTTAGCATATAATTATTTATAGAAATCTGTTATCACACCATGTATTTCTGTGGTTCTCTATTATATTGTTTTCCATTTCTTTTTTTAATTATTTAAATTCAATTAGCCCAAGCACAGTATATCATTTGTTTCTGCTATAGTGTTAAACAATTCGTCAGTTGCATATGACACTGAGTGCTCATCATATCACCATTTCTCATTTTGGTTTTTGAGCTGTCCCTTTTTTTTCTTAGTTAATATAAGCAAACTATTGTGGATTTTTTTTAAACCGGCCTTACTTCAATTCAAATAATAAATGCTTCCAAAGAATATCAACAAGAAAACAGTGGCTTTGAATGAAACACTAGAACATGTATGCTTAATTGATATGTATAGAACATTCCAACTCCAAAAAGCAGAATACACATTCTTTTCAAGTGCAAATAGGGTATTCCCCAGTACAGACCACATGTCAGGCCACAAAATAAGTTTCAATAAATTAAGGAAGATAAATATCGTCAAGCATCTTTTCCAACCATGATGGTATGAAATTAGAAATCAATCACAAGAAAAAAAAATTGGAAAAGACACATAGATGAAGTTTAAATAACATGGTACTAAATAATGCAAACATCAACTAAGAAATCAAAGAAGAAATCAAAAACCAAATGGAAGTGAATGAAAATAAAAACGTAACGGTCCAAAATCTTTGAGATGCAGCAAAAGCAATTTTAGCAAGAAAATTTATAGCAATTTAATCCTAACTCAACAAAAAGGAAAAACCTCAAATAGACACATTAGCCTTACATCTAAAAGAGCTTGAAACTTTTATTTTTATGAAGTCCCAAAAGTTCATTTTTGCTTTTGTTTCCCTTGCCTGAGGAGACATATCTAATAAGAGGTTCATATGGTTGATGTCATAGAGACTATTGCCTGTGTTCTCCTCCAGGATTTTAATGGTTTCCTGTCTCACAATTAAGTCTTTAGTCCATTTTGAATTAATTTTTGTGCATGGTGTAAAAAAAAGTGGTCCAGTTTCATTCTTCTGCACGTTGCTGTCCATTTCCCAACACAATTGTTGAAGAGACTGTCTTTTTCCATTGGTTATTCTTTTCTACTTCATCAAAGATTAACTGACCATAGTTGTGTGCTCATTTCTGGTTTTCTACTCTGTTCTATTTATCTGTGTGTCTATTTTTGTGCCAGTACCCTACTGTATTGGTCACTACAGTTCTGTAATATAACTTGAAGTCCAGAATTGTGATGTCTCCAGTTTTGCTTTCTTTTTTCAAGGTTGTTTTGGCTATTCAGGGTTTTTTATAGCTCCATACAAATTTTGGTATTGTCTCTACCAGCTTTGTGAAAGATGCTGGTGGTATTTTGGTGGGGATTACATTAAATGTATAGGTTATTTTGAGTAGTATACACAGTTTAACAATATTTGTCCTTCTGAGCCATGAGCATAAAATATATGTCCATTTCTTTGCATCATTTTCAATTACTTTCATTGATGTTTTATAGTTTTCAGAATACAGGTCTTTCACAGTCTCTTCAATAAATGGTTTTGGGAAAATTGGGCAGCCACATCCAGAAGAATGAAACTGGACCATTTCCTTACACCACACATAGAAATAGACTCAAAATGGATGAAAGAACTCAATGTGAGACAGGAATCCATCAAAATCCTTGAGGAGAACAGAGGCAGTAACCTCTTCGATCTCAGCCACAGCAACTTCTTCCTAGAAACATCACCAAAGGCAAGGGAAGCAAGGGCAAAAATGAACTATTGGGATTTCATCAAGATCAAAAACTTTCACACAGGAAAGGAATCAGTCAACAAAACAAAGAGGCAACCCATGGAATGGGAGAAGATATTTGCAAATGACACTAGAAACAAAGGACTGATATCCAAGATCTATAGAGAATTCCTCAAACTCGATATTCAAAAAACCAGAGAATCATGTCAAAAAATGGACAGGAGACATGACAGACACTTCTCCAAAGAAGACATACAAATGACTAAGAGACAGATGAAAAAATGTTCATCATCATTAGCCATCAGGGAAATTCAAGTCAAAACCACATTGAGATATACCAGTTAGAATGGCCAAAATTAACACAACAAGAAAGAACAAGTGTTGGAGAGGATGTGGAGAAAGGGGAACCCTCTTACACTGTTGGTGAGAATGCAAGTTGGTGCAGCCACTTTGGAAAACAGTGTCGAGATTCCTTAGGAAATTAAAAATAGAGCTACCCTATGACCCTGCAATTGTACTACTAGGTATTTACCCCAAATATATAGATGCAGTGAAAAGAAGGGCCCTATGTACCCCAGTGTTCCTAGCGCAATGGCCACAATCGCCAAACTGTGGAAGGAGATAGGATGCCCTTTAACAGATGAATGGATAAAGAAGATGTGGTACATATATAAAATGGAATATTATTCAGCCATCAGAAATGATAAACACCCAAACTTATATAAGCATAGGGAGAACTGGAGGAGATTATGCTGAGTGAAGTAAGTCAAGCAGAGACAGTCAATTATCATATCATATCAGAGTCAATTATCATTTCACTTACTTATGCAGCATAAGGAAAAACACAGAGGACATTAGGGGAAGGAAAGGAAAAGTGAATTGGGGGAAATTGGAGGAGGAGATGAACCATGAGAGACCGTGAGCTCTGAGAAACAAACTGAGGGTTTTGGAGGGGAGGGGAATAGGGAGCCTGATGGTGGGTACTGAGGAGGGCATATATTGCATGGAGCACTGGGTGTGGTTCATAAACAATGAATCCTGGAACACGGAAAAAATAAATATAAATTAAAACAGAAAAAAATGAAATGGATAAATTTCTAGAAACATATAATCCTCCAAAACTAAATAAGGACAAGATGGGATAGGGAGGGAGACAAACCATAAGCGACTCTTAATCTCACGAAACAAACTGTGGGTTGCTGGGGAGAGGGGGGGTTGGGAGAAGGGGGGTAGGGTTATGGACATTGGGGAGGGTATGTGCTTTTGGGTAAATTGGAAGGGGTGGTGAACCATGAGAGACTATGGACTCTGAAAAACAATCTGAGGGGTTTGAAGTGACGGAGGGGTGGGAGGTTGGGGTACCAGGTGGTGGGTATTATAGAGGGCACGGCTTGCATGGAGCACTGGGTGTGGTGAAAAAATAATGAATACTGTTTTTCTGAAAATAAATAAATTGGAAAAAAATTAAAAAAAAAAAACTAAATAAGGAAAGAATATGCAATTTAACAGACCTATTACTAGTAACAAAATTGAATTAGTGATCAAAAACTCCCCACAAACAGAAGTCCAATACCAGTTGAAATCACAGGTAAATTCTACCAAGCATTTAAAGAAGGATTAATACTTATTTTACTCAAACTATTCCAAAAATTAGAAGAGGAAAGGAAGTTTCCATACATTCTATGAGAACACCATTACCTTGATACCAAAACCAGACAAATACACCACAAAAAAAAAACTACTAGCCAATATCCTTGATGAACGCAGATACAAAAATCCTCAAAAAAATTTGCAAACTACATTCAACAATATATTAAAATTATTATTCATCAGGATCAAGTAGGGTTTTTTTTAAGGTTTTATTTATTTATTTGACAGAGAGAGAGATCACAAGTAGGCAGAGAGAGATGGGGAAGCAGGCTCCCTGCTGAGCAGAGAGCCTGAAGTGGGGGTCGATCCCAGGACCCTGAGATTACAACCCGAGCGGAAGGCAGAGGCTTAACCCACAGAGCCACCCAGGTGCCCCTGGATCAAGTAGGGTTTATTCTGAAGGTGCAAGGATGGTTCAATATAGATGCATCATTAATATGATGCACCATATTGAAAAAATGAAGGATAAAAATCATATGAACATTTCAACAGATGTAGAAAAAAACATTTGACAAATGCCAACATCTGTTTATGATAAAACTCTCAACAAAGTGAGTTTAGAGGGTACATATGTCAACATAGCACAAGCCATATAAGACAAATCTACAGTTAATATCATACTCAATGATGAAACACTGAGAACTTTCCTCTAAGATCAGGAGCAAGGAAAGGATGATCATTCTCGTCACTGTATTCAACATAGTCCTGGAAGTCCCAGTCACAACAATCGTACCAGAAAAAGAAATAAAAGATGTTCGAAATTGTAAGACAGAAGTAAACTGTCACTATTTGCAGATGGCATTAATACTATAGACAAAATCTTAAAGATTTTTACAAAAAAACGATTAAAAGTAATAAATTCAGTATTTTAGAGAATACAAAGTAAATACACATAAATTGGTTACATATTTGTATACTAATAGGGAAGTAGAAGAAAGAGAAATTAAAAGAACAACCCCATTTACAATTGAACCAAAAAGAGTAAAATATTTAGGAACAAAATTAACCAAGGAGGGGAAAGACTTATACTTTGGAAGGTAAAAAACAGTGACAAAAAATGTTGAAGACAACACAACAAATGGGAAGAAAGATTAGAAGAATTAATACTAACATGTCTGTACTACTCAAAACAATCTACAGAGTCAACACAATCCCCATCAAAATATCAACACATTTTTCACAGAATTAGAACAAATAGTCTTAAAATTAGTCATAAACTATGATAATCAAAATGGTATGGTACGCCACACTGTGGAAAGAACCAAGATGCCCTTCAACGGATGAATGGATAAGGAAGATGTGCTCCATATACACTATGGAGTATTATGCCTCCATCAGAAAGGATGAATACCCAACTTTTGTAGCAACATGGACGGGACTGGAAGAGATTATGCTGAGTGAAATAAGTCAAGCAGAGACAGTCAATTATCATATGGTTTCACTTATTTGTGGAGCATAACAGCATGGAGGACATGGAGAGATAGAGAGGAGAAGGGAGTTGGGGGAAATTGGAAGGGGAGGTGAACCATGAGAGACTATGGACTCTGAAAAACAATCTGAGGGTTTTGAAGGGGCAGGGAGTGGGAGGTTGGGGTACCAGGTGGTGGGTATTATAGAGGGCATGGATTGCATGGAGCACTGGGTGTGATACAAAAACAATGAATACTGTTATGCTGAAAATAAATTTAATTTTTTTTTAAAAATGGTATGGTACTAGCACAAAAATAGACACATAAAGCAATAGAACAAATAAAGAATCCAGAAAAAAATCCATGTCCACATGGTAGTTAATCTGTGACAGAAAGCAATAATATACAATGGGAAAAAGGCGGTCTCTTCAATAAATTGTGCTAGGAAAACTGAATAAACACATGCAGAAGAATGAAATTGGACCACTTTCTAATGGCATAGACAAAAATACACTCCTAAAAGAAAACTTAGGCAATAATCTCTTTGACATTGGCTCTAGCAACATTTTTCTACATATGTCTCCTCAGGCAAGGGGAAGAAAAGCAAAAAGGAACTGTTGGGACTACAACAAAATAAAAAGCTTTTGACATCAACAAAAAAAAGCAGCCTACTAAATGAGAGAAGATATTTAGAAATGATAAGTGTGAATATCCAAAGTACAGAAAAAGCATATACAAATCAGCACATTAAAAAAATCCAAATAATCCAATTTAAAGTTAGATAGAAGACCTGCATTTAAAAAAAAAAAGTATAGATGGCTATACATACAAGAATGGAGGCTCATGATCACTAACCCTTAAGGAAATGCAAATTAAAAGCACAATGAAACCACCCTAAACCTGTCAGAATGCTAGTATCCAAAAGAAAAGAAATAACAAGTGTTGGTGGGGATTTGAGGGGAAAGAGAACCCTCATGAAATGCTGGTGAGAAAGTAAATGCTGCAACCACTGTAGAAAACAGTATGGTGGTTAATTAAAAAATTAAAAATAGAAATACCTTATGATTCAGTAATTCCCCTCCTGGGTATTTACCCAAAGAATACAAAAACACTAATTTGAAAAAATATGTGCATCTCTATATTTATTGCAGCATTATTTACAATCCAAGATATATAAACAACCTAAGTGTCCAACAATAGATGAAGAATACAAAAGATTGTGTGTGTGTGTGAATATTACTAAACCATGAAAAAGAATGAGATTATGTCATTTGCAACATCATGGATGTACCTAGAGAGTATTACACTAAATGAAATAAATTAGAGAAAGTCAAATAGTATATGTTTTCACTTGTATGTGGAATCTGAAAAACAAAACAAGTAAAAAATGTACAAGTTGATGCATAAATACAGAGTACAAACTGGTGATTACAAAAGGGAGGGTGTGTGGAAGTATGGGCAAAATGGGAGGTACAGCCTTCCAGTTATGGAATGAATAGGTTGCATGAATAAATGGTACAGCATAGAGAATGGAGTCAATAGTAATATAATAGCTTTTTATGGTGACAGATGGAAGCCACATTTATGGTGAGCATAGCATAACATATACACTGGTCCAATCACTGTGTTCTACAATGGAAACTAATGTAACATTTGGTATCAATTAACTTCCATTAAAAATTACATTTTAAATGGGATTGACTCCTTAATTTCTCTTTCTTCTGTCTTGTTGTTGGTGTAGAGAAATGCAACTGATTTCTGTGCATTGATCTTATATCCTGACACTTTACTGAATTCCTGTACAAGTTCTAGAAGTTTTGGAGTGGAGTCTTTTGGGTTTTCCACATAGAGTATCATATCATCTGTGAAGAGTGATAATTTGACTTCTTCTTTGCCGATTTGGATGCCTTTAATTTCCTTTTGTTGTCTGATTGCTGAGGCTAGGACTTCTAGTACTATGTTGAATACCAGTGGTGAAATGGACATCCCTGCCGTGTTCCTGACCTTAGTGGAAAAGCTTTCAGTTTTTCTCCATTGAGAATGATATTTGCGGTGGGTTTTTCATAGATGGCTTTGATGATATTGAGGTATGTGCCCTCTATCCCTACACTTTGAAGAGTTTTGATCAGGAAGGGATGCTGTACTTTGTCAAATGCTTTTTCAGCATCTATTGAAGAGTATCATATGGTTCTTGTTCTTTCTTTTATTGATGTGTTGTATCACATTGACTGATTTGCGGATGTTGAACCAACCTTGCAGCCCTGGGATAAATCCCACTTGGTCGTGGTGAATAATCCTTTTAATGTACTGTTGAATCCTATTGGCTAGTATTTTGGTGAGAATTTTCGCATCTGTGTTCATCAAGGATATTGGTCTATAGCTCTCTTTTTTGATGGGATCCTTGTCTGGTTTTGGGATCAAGGTGATGCTGGCCTCATAAAATGAGTTTGGAAGTTTTCCTTCCATTCCTATTTTTTGGAACAGTTTCAGGAGAATAGGAATTAGTTCTTCTTTAAATGTTTGGTAGAATTCCCCTGGGAAGCCGTCTGGCCCTGGGCTTTTGTTTGTTTGGAGATTTTTAATGACTGTTTCAATCTCCTTACTGGTTATGGGTCTGTTCAGGCTTTCTATTTCTTCCTGGTTCAGTTGTGGTAGTTTATATGTTTCTAGGAATGCATCCATTTCTTCCAGAGTGTCAAATTTGTTGGCGTAGAGTTGCTCATAGTATGTTCTTATAATAGTTTGTATCCTATTTACAATTGCACCCCAAACCATAAGATACCTAGGAATAAACCTAACCAAAGAGGCTAAGAATCTATACTCAGAAAACTATGAAGTACTCATGAAAGAAATTGAGAAAGACACAAAGAAATGGGAAAATGTTCCATGCTCCTGGATTGGAAGAATAAATATTGTGAAAATGTCTATGCTACCTAAAGCAATCTACACATTTAATGCAATTCCTATCAAAGTACCATCCATCTTTTTCAAAGAGATGGAACAAATAATTTTAAAATTTATATGGAACCAGAAAAGACCTCGAATATCCAAAGGGATATTGAAAAAGAAAGCCAAAGTTCGTGGCATCACAATTCCGGACTTCAAGCTCTATTACAAAGCTGTCATCATCAAGACAGCATGGTACTGGCAGAAAAACAGACACATAGACCAATGGAACAGAATAGAGAGCCCAGAAATAGACCCTCAACTCTATGGTCAACTAATCTTCGACAAAGCAGGAAAGAATGCCCAATGGAAAAAAGATAGCCTCTTCAATAAATGGTGTTGGGAAAATTGGACAGCCACGTGCAGAAAAATGAAATTGGACCATTTCCTTACACCACACACAAAAATAGACTCAAAATGGATGAAGGACCTCAATGTGAGAAAGGAATCCATCAAAATCCTTGAGGAGAACACAGGCAGCAACCTCTTCGACCTCAGCCGCAGCAACATCTTCCTAGGAACATCGCCAAAGGCAAGGGAAGCAAAGGCAAAAATGAACTTTTGGGATTTCATCAAAATCAAAAGCTTTTGCACAGCAAAGGAAACAGTTAACAAAACCAAAAGACAACTGACAGAATGGGAGAAGATATTTGCAAACGACATATCAGATAAAGGACTAGTGTCCAAAATCTATAAAGAACTTAACAAACTCAACACCCAAAGAACAAATAATCCAATCAAGAAATGGGCAGAGGACATGAACAGACATTTCTGCAAAGAAGACATCCAGATGGCCAACAGACACATGAAAAAGTGCTCCATATCACTCGGCATCAGGGAAATACAAATCAAAACCACAATGAGATATCACCTCACACCAGTCAGAATGGCTAAAATCAACAAGTCAGGAAATGACAGATGCTGGCGAGGATGCGGAGAAAGGGGAACCCTCCTACACTGTTGGTGGGAATGCAAGCTGGTGCAACCACTCTGGAAAACAGCATGAAGGTTCCTCAAAATGTTGAAAATAGAACTGCCCTATGACCCAGCAATTGCACTACTGGGTATTTACCCTAAAGATACAAACGTAGTGATCCAAAGGGGCACGTGCACCCGAATGTTTATAGCAGCAATGTCCACAATAGCCAAACTATGGAAAGAACCTAGATGTCCATCACCAGATGAATGGATAAAGAAGAGGTGGTATATATACACAATGGAATACTATGCAGCCATCAAAAGAAATGAAATCTTGCCATTTGTGACAACATGGATGGAACTAGAGCGTATCATGCTTAGCGAAGTGAGTCAAGCGGAGAAAGACAACTATCATATGATCTCCCTGATATGAGGAAGTGGTGATGCAACATGGGGGCTTAAGTGGGTAGGAGAAGAATCCATGAAACAAGATGGGATAGGGAGGGAGACAAACCATAAGTGACTCTTAATCTCACAAAACAAACTGTGGATTGCTGGGGGGAGGGGGGTTGGGAGAAGGGGGGGAGGGTTATGGACATTGGGGAGGGTATGTGCTTTTGGGTAAATTGGTAGGGGAGGTGAACCATGAGAGACTATGGACTCTGAAAAACAATCTGAGGGGTTTGAAGTGGCGGGGGGGTGGGAGGTTGGGGTACCAGGTGGTGGGTATTATAGAGGGCACAGCTTGCATGGAGCACTGGGTGTGGTGAAAAAATAATGAATACTGTTTTTCTGAAAATAAATAAATTGGAAAAAATTACATTTTAAAAAAACAAAATATTGCTGAATTGCTATATGAGTTCTAGTCATTTGTTGGTGAAGTCTTTTGGGTTTCCCACATAAAGTATAATGTCACCTGTGAAGAGAGAAAGTTTGACTTCTTCTTTGTCAATTTGAATGCCTTTCATTTATTTTTGTTGTCTGATTCCTGAGGCTAAGACTTCAAGCACTATGTTGAACAATACTGGTAAGAGTGGGCATCCCTGCCATGTTCCTTACCTTAAGGGAAAAGCTCTCAGCTTTTTCCACTGATAATGATATTAGCTGTGGGCTTTTCGTAGATGTTTTTTATGATATTGAGGAATGTTCCCTCTATACTTATACTCTGAAGAATTTTATTCAGGAATAGATGTTGTATTTTGTCAAATGCTTTTTCTGCATCAGTTGAGAAGATCATAATGTTCTTGTCCTTTCTTTTGTTAATGTGCTCTATCACATTGATTGATTTGTGAATATGGAACCATCCTTGCATCCCAGGAATAAATCCCACTTGGTCCTGGTGAAGAATCTTTTTAATGTAGTGTTGGATCCAATTGTCTAGGATCTTGTTGAGTATTTTGGCATCCAAGTTCATCAGGGATATTGGTCTGTAATTCTTTTTGAAGGGGTCTTTGTCTGGATTTGGGATCAGGGTAATGCTGGCCTCATAGAAGGAGTTTGGAAGTTTTCCTTCTGTTTTTATTTTTTTTAAACAGCTTCAGTAGAATAAGTATGATTGCTTGTTTAAATATTTGGCAGAATTCCCCTGGGAAGCCATCTGGCCCTGGACTTTTGTTTTTTGGGAGATTTGGATTACTGCTTCAATTTTGTTACTGGTTATTAGTTTATTCAGATTGTGCCAGGATATAAAATCAATGCACAGAAATCAGTTGCTTTTCTATACACTAACAATGTAACTGTGGAAAGGGAAATTAAGGAATTGATTCCATTCACAAAGCAACAAAAAAACATAAAATACACAGGAATAAATCTAACCAAAGAGAGATAGGATCTATACTCTAGAAACTACAGAACATTTATGAAAGAATTTGAGAAAGACACAAAGAGATGGAAAAACATTCCATGCTCATGGTTTGGAAGAATAAGCATTATTAAAATGTCTATACTGCCCAGAACAATTTACACTTTCAATGCCATTCCTATTAAAATACCATTGGCATTTTTCAAAGAGCTGAACAAACAATCCCACAATTTGTATGGAACCAGAAAAGAACTCGAATTGCAGAAGGAATGATGAAAAAGGAAAACAAAGCTGGGGGCATCACGTTTTCTCACTTTAAGCTAAATTACAAAGCTATGATCACCAAGACAGCATGGTATTGGCACAAAATCAGACACACAGACCAACTAAACAGAACAGAGACTCCAGAAATGGACCCTCAACTCTATAGTCAACTAATTTTTGACAAATCAGGAAAAAATAGCCAATGGAAAAAAAAGACAGTTTCTTCAAGAAATGGTGCTGGGAAAATTGGACAACTACATGTAGAAGAATAAAACTAGACCATTCCCTTACACCATACAGAAAGATAAACTCAAAATGGATGAAAGACCTAAATGTGAAACAGGAATCCATCAAATTCCTAGAGGGGAACAGAGGCATTAACCTTTTTGACATCAGCCATAGTAAGTTCTTTCAATATATGTCTCCAGAAGTAAGGGAAACATAAGTAAAAATGAATTTTGGGGACTTCATCACGATCAGAGGCTTCTGCACAGCAAATGAAACTGTCAGCTAAACTAAGAGGCAACCCACAGAATGGGAGAAGATACTTGTAAATGACATTACAAATAAAGGGCTGATATCCAAGATCTATAAAGAACTTCTTAAACTCAACACTCAAAAAATAACCCAGTCAAAAAATGGGCAGAAGACATGAACAGACACTTCTCCAGAGAGGACATACAAGTGGTTAACACACACATGAAAAAATGCTCAACATCACAGTCATCAGGGAAATACAAATCAAAACCTCAATGAGATACAACCTTACACCAGTTACAATGGTAAAAATTAACAAAACAGGAAACAACATATGTTGGCAAGGATGTGGAGAAAGGGGAACCCTCTTACACTGTTGGAATGCAAGCTGGTATAGCCACTCTGGAAAACAAGATGGAATTTCCTCAAGATATTGATAATACAGCTACCCTTTGTTGAGAATACAGCTACCCTTTGATCCAGAAATTGCAGTACTAGGTATTTACCCCAAAGATATAGATGTAGTGAAAAGAAGGGGCGCTTGCTTCCCAATGTTCATAGCAGTAATGTCCACAATAGCCAAACAGTGGAAGGAGACAGGAGGCCCTTCAACAGTTGAATGGATAAAGAAGATGTGGTACATATATACAATAGAATATTTTTCAACCATCAGAAATGATGAATACCCACCATTTGCATCCACAGGGATGGAATTGGAGGGGATTATGCTAAGTGAAGTAAGTCAAGTAGAAAAAGACAATTATCATATAGTTTTACTCATATGTGGAACATAAGCAATAGCATGGAGGACCATAGGGGATGGGAGGGAAATATCAAGGGGGAGAAATAAGAGAGGGAGATGAAGCATGAGAGACTATGGACCCTGGGAAATGAACTGAGGATTTCAGAGGGGAGGAGGTGGGGGAAGGAGGTAAGAGGGTGATGGGTCTTAAGGAGGACACATGTTTTGGTGTGCACTGAGTGCTATACATAACTAATAAATCATTGAACACTACATCAAAAACTAATGATGTACAGTGGCTAACTGAACACAAAAGCAATGCAATACAGTACAGTACTCATTTATACTAAATATATGCCACAGACAATGGATTGTAATATACATAATCCTTGTTCCCCATAGATAAGTAAAATAATGAGATTACCAATATTGTACCTGCAAAAAAAACCCAAACCAAAACAAAACAAAACACAATAACAACAACAACAGAAAACAAAAAAACAAGATGACTTTGGGCAGACCATATCTGTAATACTTTCCAACAACCATACTTCTATTTCCTTCCCCCCTTTTGGCCTTTTGTTCACTTTTGAGGCAAAGTCAGATTTCTTATTCCCATGATCTCCTTCTGTCCTTAGCAGAAAAAGTCAACAAAAAATCATCTTGGTCAATTCAAGACATTTTATGCCTTTGTAAAACAGAAAGGTGATTCCTTTGTTAATAATAGTGAGTGAACTGGGTTAAAATGGGAAAATGAATGAGATAACTGCTCTTCAGAATCCTGTAAACAGGAATCTTCCCTAATTTGAGCCATAAATACCATTTCAAAGACACTTTCCTAAAGGGCTGTGTGCAAATGTCAAGTCACATATTACCTCAGAAAAATGGAGAACCAAGTGACCCTCAATCACACCAATGCAAAAACATGCAAATTTAACTTTTATCAAAAGCAATGTGAAATCTAATCAACAGAATTGAGGATGTTGCATCTATGCTGTTTATAGTTGTCAAGTTGAACCATGGGAGCCCTTATACAAAAAATAGGAAATGCTTGTGATTTTTTTCATGATAAGTCCAAGTTAATATTTTAAGGGTATGACAATATCTATTTTTAACTAATAAAAATGTGAACTAAAATAAAGTGATAGTATTTTTATCATATAAATTGGCAAGTTCAGAAAATTAGGAACACATAGCATTGGCCTTGGTGCCGGCAGATGGGAACCTTGATATGCTGCCTGGTGGCAGCATAAATTTATATGCACTTCTTAAAACCTATTTATTAGTGTAAGTGTTTCTCTAGAGAAACAGAATGAATAGGATGAATATCTATCTATATATGGGAAGAGGTTTATTGTAAAATATTGGCTCACAAGATTATAGAGGCTGATATGTCTTAAGATGTGTAGTTGGCAAGTTGGAGATCCAGGAAAACTAATGATACAATTCCACTCTGAAGTCTGGCAGTTAAGCCTGCCAAGTTAATATTTTTAAAAAGTCAGAACATTCAAGGAAAACAGAAAATGTACCAAATCAACTTTAAATCATAGCCAGAAATAGAAGGATTGGCTATACAATTTAGTTTCCAAATAGGAAAACACAGCCTTTAATCAGCAATAATCATGGCACAAATGATAAGGATATGCAGGACAAAGAAATGGTATACTGCCTTCAGTTAGTTTAGAGTCCGATCAGAAAGAACACACACACACACACACACACACACACACACACGCACATGCATGAAAGTCTAATAAGCAATGGTATATAACAAGAAATACATGCTGAATGAGTACATTGGGGTACAACAACTTAAGGCAAAATTCATGTTCCCATCTACTGGAAATTTGTTTACATTTTTTTCTTCCCAACTAGCACTGTGTACTTGCTCATAGAGTTTAGTTACAGACTACAATGTTTCTAACTCAGACATTAAAAAAGATGTTATACTTACATGATGGTAGAATTTCCAACTAGACACTATCACACAGTGTTCTGTGTAGCTGAATGGCACCAGGGCAAATTTCTGTTTATCTCTCATGTCCTGTGACATATTTAGATGTAAGCCATGGGTAAACTGCTCAAGCTACATGGGTTTGTAATGAATTTGCTCACAGCATATTTCACAGGAAATATCTGAGTCACTGCTGTTAATAACTTTCTGAGTAATCTGGAAAAAATGACACTTCTATTTTTGCTGTGTATTTCAGCAACTTCTTGTTTTCCCTTTGAAAACTTGAAGAATGCATTCTTCATTGGCTTGAACACCACCTAAAGTTTTGCAAAGGTTAAAGCTTGGCTGCCTCAAATCTTCTGTGAATGGAGGTACGTTATCACATAAATAAATGTATACATGTGATTAAAATAGATTAAAATCAACTTCAAGATAGAATAAGAATCTTAAGGATATAATAACATGAAATTTGAAAATTACTTTTGTCCCCGTTAGACTCCATGCCAAGAGATGCAGCTTTTTTTTCTTTTTCAGTACTTTTTAAAAAACTCTCTGTATGTGAGAGGGAAGGAGAGAGAGACAAGGAGGGAAGAAGAGAGCACAAACAGCAGACACTAAACAAGAGTTGGGCTTTCCCTAAGGCTGAGGACTTTTAATCTGAAAGTAAGCATTTTTTTCAGACTGCTATTTCAAATAAAAGCAATTTTCAAATGTTCTTGGCCTCCACAGTAGAGTTTAAGTAACATTTCCACCTCATATCTGTTCATCCCATTAACCTCAACATGCAGTATTCTCAGAACTACACACTATAAGCCAGGAATTCATTTTTCAAATGTGAAAATTGCAAACCAGTGATAAAGCCTGAACAACCCATATTTATGGACTCTTGGATCTAGACTATTTCCACTAGGGCAGAGGAGAGGATTAAGTATGAGATTACATGGAGTTGGAGGTAAAAGGACAAACTGGGTGGAAAGCAGAAGAGAGCCTAAAAACCTGAAATTCTGAAAGTACTATCACAAGTTTGAGAACAAATTGCCATAATCTTTCCAGAAAAATGTCCCTCATTAGAATATACTTAGTAGATAATTTCTTAAAATATACTAACTACTACTTATTTCTGGGCTCATTAACATTTTTTGGAAGACCTAATTTTTGCTGAAGTGAAAAGTTTGGCAGGCAGTGGGGGCTTGCCCTAACAATACCTAAACTATAGCAAGCTCATACCCAGCTAGGAGTATTTTGAAACAACTGGAGAAGTCACTGTTAGCAGCTGTTGGCTCACAGCTGACATTCTTTTTTTTTTAATTTTCTTTTCTTTTTTTTTCCAATTTATTTATTTTCAGAAAAACATTATTCATTATTTTTTCACCACACCCAGTGCTCCATGCAAGCCGTGCCCTCTATAATACCCACCACCTGGTACCCCAACCTCCCACCCCCAGCCACTTCAAACCCCTCAGATTGTTTTTCAGAGTCCATAGTCTCTCATGGTTCACCTCCCCTTCCAATTTACCCAAATTCCCTTCTCCTCGCTAACACCCCTTGTCCTCCATGCTATTTGTTATGCTCCACAAATAAGTGAAACCATGTGATAATTGACTCTCTCTGCTTGACGTATTTCACTCAGCATAATCTCTTCCAGTCCCGTCCATGTTGCTACAAAAGTTGGGTATTAATCCTTTCTGATGGAGGCATAATACTCCATAGTGTATATGGACCACATCTTCCTTATCCATTCATCCGTTGAAGGGCATCTTGGTTCTTTCCACAGTTTGGCGACTGTGGCCATTGCTGCTATAAACATTGGGGTACAGATGGCTTTTCTTTTCATGACATCTGTGTCTTTGGGGTAAATACCCAGGAGTGCAATTGCAGGGTCATAGGGAAGCTCTATTTTTAATTTCTTGAGGAATCTCCACACTGTTCTCCAAGGAGGCTGCACCAACTTGCATTCCCACCAACAGTGTAAGAGGGTTCCCCTTTCTCCACATCCTCTCCAACACATGTTGTTTCCTGTTCTGTTAATTTTGGCCATTCTAACTGGTGTAAGGTGATATCTCAATACATAGCCATTCAAGCCTCCCTCAAAAAAACTTGAAAAATCTAGAACACATCAGCTCTCTCTACACAGCTGACATTCTTGTGCTTGAGGATTTGCCATTGGAGTATGACTGACTAGTAAACAGACGACTGATCTATTTCAATACCTAAGCTAAGGCACCTGTTCTCTTCTCCTTCTTCCAGAGCCAAAGGGTATTCTCAGCTTTATCCCCTGATCAGCAGAAAAGAGCAGCTGGTGATACAGAACAGTAGAGGGTTCCCATTTCTATAAAAAAGGAATAAACTGGAAAAAATGCTCTAAAATTAACCTTCACATTAGGTCTGGTAGACAGGCCCACAAATAGTTCAAGTCTATAATTTTTCCTTTCTCCATTCCACTATACCTTCTTGTGAAAGCATTGAAAGGTTTCACAAAGTTCTAAGCGCCCCCAAAGTGAAAGGCTCCTTACAGCAGATTTCTTCAGTAATTTTCCAGAAGTAAAATCAAGTTCCCTCTTCCTCAAGAAGACCTTCTCTGGCCATCCAAGATTACATATCATCACTAACTTTCTCTCTCCATTCCTAGAATTTCTTCTATGTTTTCAGTGCCTCTCATTTGGCCTTTATCATGCATCACCTCAAAAAGTGGAAGTAATTTTTGTAATTGCTGGATCTTCCCTATTTATATGCTCAAAGTTCATAGAGGAGAACTTTTGCTTTTCCATAGCCATTATTGTACACTGAAAATATTTCTCCCAAATCACTGAGCAATGAGGAATTCCATTCCACGAAATTCAAAGGAAAAGTCTAATGACTTGTTAACTTAACATAATTGATTACCTTAGGTAACCAATTTCTATCTGGTGAAATAACCCAAACCTAAAAAGTTTCACATGTGCAACACACACACACACACACACACACACACACACACACTTTTCATGCCTTATACGTGAGATTAAGTGAAGTTCATTGCCTGAATCTGTCAGTGAACCAAAGTGTCCATCAAATCTCAGAATAAACATGACAAACTACAAAGCAGGGCACACTAAGCAGATACGATTTCAGGAATGTCTGGAAGGTCCACACCCTCCAAAACAACTCTGCTTTGCTAGCTGGTGGGTGTCTAAATCCCATCTGTCAGTTTCACCCCTTCCATTTAAAGCTTTGATATCATGAAAATATCAACGTTCTGTCCTTTTCTTGTTTTTTTTTTTGGCCTTTCTATATACACTAATTCACCTTTTTCCACAAGAGATACAATATTTGTTCAGCTATCATTTATACCTCCAAAAATAAAAGGTTATCAAGCTTGGAAGTGTTGTTAGAGGTCAGATTATCCAACATCGATGGGCAAATGAGACCTAAGAAAGTGGATTTCTCAAAGCTGCACAGCAAATTAGAACTAAGGTGGGGGGGCTTACCGCAAGGTGAATGGAGACATCAAGAGCAGATCTTTCTAAAAAGCCTTAGAGAGAGTAGAGGGAGGAAGATGACAGTAGAGTAGGAGGACCCTAGTCTCATCTTGTCCCATGAACACAAATAAGAGTGAAATCATCCTAACTATCCCAGGAATTGACCTGAAGACTGACAGACCCCACAGCTAGAGGGAGAGAAAAGACAACATCAAGAAAGGCAGGGAGTGAAAATATTTAGCTTGGGGGAGAAACAGGTCAGAGATGCTACAGAAGGGAAGGAACTGTGATAGCAGAGAAGGGTGAAAGAAAGAGTAGCACACAAGGAGCCCACAAAACCATTGCCTTGGAAATTGAGAGGGACTGAATTTCCTGAGTTCTTGTAACCAGTGAGATTTGAAGCCTGGAGGGTTTTGTTTTAGGTTTTGGTTTTGGTTTTGGTTTAAGTAATCTCCCTGCCCAGCATGAAGCCCAACATGGGACTTGAACTCACAGCCATAAGTTCAAGACCCAAACCAAAATCAAGGGCCATATGCTTAACCAGCTGAACCACCCAGGCATCCCTTGAAGTCTGGAGTTTTAAAGATCAGTGGGTTTGGCTGGGATGGAGCCCTAAGGTTACTGCACTGCTCCTGGAGAGAAAGCAGGGAAACAACCTGGGAGCAGTCAGTGTGGAAAATGATCTGTAGAACACCTGAAGCACACACTGGGGAGATTATTCACCCTTCTCATGAGCACGTCTCTGAGAGGCAGAGTTCACAGAGACATCTGTCTGGGAAGAAAGAAGCTGGATGATGCCACTTTCCTCCCTCACCCTTCACAGAGTGAAGCACAGAGTCACATGTATAAAGCAGCGAAGTGCCAACATTGGCTGCCTCACTTGCTTACACCCATCCCCAGCTCTCTGTTGCAACTGCCCTTAGTGAAGATTCCTTCAGTCCCAGCATGGCCAGCCCCCTCACCAGAAGACCAGCAGCAACCCCTGCCAACACCACATTTCCTAACGAGAGAGTGCTGTAGGGCCTCAGTTCTGGTGGAGGGTGGTGTAAGGTCTCCTTTCACAAGGAAAGCAGACCACACCTAGTTAAAACTCACTGCATTCAGGGCAGGGACAAAACACTTCCCACAGCAGGCAAGAATATCCTCTGCAGATGACTGGCTTGAAGGATAGAGCAGCCAGGACACAACAGAAGAGCACATGAAACATACACTGAAGAAACTCCCTGAAGTGCCAGGACCTGGGCACCACATGACATCTTTATAAAGCCATTACTTTCAGGAAGGGGAAGTATAACTGGCTTTTCTAACACAGAAACAAAGACAGAGATTTAGGTAAAATGCCAACGTAGAAGACTTTATTCCAAATGAGAGCAAAGGTAAGTCCACTGCCAGAGAACAAAGCGAAACAGAAGAAGAATTGCCTGAAGGAGAATTGAAAGCAATGATCATAAGGATACTCAATGGGCTTGAGAAAAGAATAGAAGACATCAGAGAGACCCTTAACACAGAGATAAAGGAGATTTTAAAAGTATCAGTCAAAGATGGTGAATTCAATAAACAAGACTGAAAACACTGCTTGAGGGAGGAATGCAAAATGATGGAGGAGTAGTGGACCCCATTTCGACTGGTCCCCTGAATTAAGCTGCATATATATCAAACCACTTCAAATACCCAGAAAATCAGCCTGAGCTATAAGAATGTATATCCAGATCTCTACAAGCAGAAAAGCACTGCCTGTCAAGAGGTAGGAAGGGCAGAGTTATGAATCAATAGGGAGATATTGGAAGATAAACAGAAGGGAGAGGGAGCCTCCATAAACTGGCTCCTGGAAAGTGATATAAAACTGAAGTGCAAAATCAGAACCCTTAGAATCTGTTCTAGTGAAAGACATCCTTCTCTGAAAGAGACTCCAGAAATGAAAAGGCAGAATTCTAGGTAAGGCATTGTGGTCTCAGCATATGAGGAGCCACAGAGTGAAAGGGGGAGCCTGAACTGGTATAGTGCCCAAGCAGCAGAGCCAGAAAACAGGTCAGAGAGCCCAGGAAAGGACTCTCAGCTCAGATGGCCAAAAACCATGAGCTGGGCTGCTCAATAACAAACCTCTCTTTTCCTGAGCAGCCTGAAAAAGTCTGGAACCTGTGACCAATTGAGTAAAAATGCACAGGAGAGTAGAGGTCCAGAAAAGACATTGTAGTGGCACCCAGACACAATCCAGGAGCTTTGGGTGCCTGTGTAAGCCTTCAACCACTTGTGGTTTAGAATCACAAAAGGCAGTGGCATTCCTGGGCCACTGGGACTACCTCTGAAAGAGTTGCTGTGGGTGTGCACCATGGGAGGCTGCAGTTTTTGGCAGTGGAATACAAAAGTGGAGACTGTTTGTCCTGGTGGGTTTATTAGAGAGGGCAGACTGCAAATTTTCTGCTCTGGGCCAGAGGTTTTGCTTTGGCCATTTTTGCTCTGATCCTCTGAAGAGGCGTGGAAAGCCTCCAGGGAACAAAATCCACAAAAAGGACTGGTTTCCACTGAGCCCATCCCCCTGAGAGAGGATGGGGCAACTTCACCCAGGCAGGGTTACCTAAGAAAAAGTGAGGCAGGCCCCTCCTGCAGAAGATTATCTGGAAGAACAGGTGGATGACAACCTTAAGGATCCCATAAGACTGTAAAATTCCAATGCCAGGGGAAAATAGTATATTGAGCTCCAGATGTTGCCTCATGACTTGTTTATTTTTCAGATAAATTATCCTCTTTTTTTTTCCTTTTTTTTTCTTTTTTTTTTTTTGCTTTTCTTTTTTTTCCAGTTTATTTATTTTCAGAAAAACAGTATTCATTATTTTTTCACCACACCCAGTGCTCCATGCAAGCCGTGCCCTCTATAATACCCACCACCTGGTACCCCAAACTCCCACCCCCCCCCCGCCACTTCAAACCCCTCAGATTGTTTTTCTTTTTCTTATGCTTCTTGTCTTTTTTTTCTTTTTACCTTTTTCTCATTTCAACCAGATGTTTATTATACCAACTTAAATTTCATACTTTTTAACTTTTTTTTTGCACCTGTATTTTTAATAGATATATGTTTCGTTTTAGTCCTTTTTTTCACTCTATTCAATTTTAATTTTCAGATTAGATAAAAAAGCAGGACCCATCCATATGGAGTCTACAAGAGACTCATTTTGAACCTAAAGACACCTCCAAATTGAAAGTGAGGGGATTGAGAAACATTTACCATGCCCAAAGACCTCAAAAGAAAGCTGGGGTAGGAATCCTCAATCAAAAGACTGTAGTAAAAGAGGTAGAGGGAAAATATATCATACTTAAAGGGTCTATTCAACAAGAAGATCTAACAATTGTAATATCTTTGTCACCAACATGGGAGAAGCCAATTAGATAAACCAATTAATAACCAAAATAAAGAAACATATTGATAATAAAATATTAATAGTAGAAGACTTCAACACTCCACTCACAGCAATGGAAAAATCATCTATACAGAAGACTTTTTTAAAAAAAGAAAAAGAGTTTTGAATGACATATTGGACCAGATGGATCACAGATATATACAGAACATTCCATTCTAAAACAACAGAATACTCATTCTTCTCGAGTGCACATGGGATTTTCTCCAGAATACTGGACCACTGGTCAGAATACTCCAGACCACATACTGAGTCACAAAACAAGTCTCAACTGATACCAAAAGACTGAGATTATTCCCTACATATTTTCAGACTACAGTGCTTTGAAACTAGAACTCAATCACAAGAAGAAATTTGGAAGGAACCCAAACACATGGAGGTTAAAGAACATCCTACTGAAGAATGAATGGGCCAAATAAGAAACTCAAGAATTTACAAAATACATGGAAGCAAATGAAAATGAAAACATCACAGTTCAGAACTTTTGGATGCAGCAAAAATGGTCCCAAGAGGGAAATATATAAGAAAAGACAAATACACAACCCAACTTTACACCTAAAGGACCTGGAAAATGACAGCAAATAAAGCCTAAATAAATGAAGAGAAGAGAAATACTTAAGATTAGAGCAGAAATCCATGATATAGAAATTTTAGAAATTTTTAAAAACTGTAGAACAGGGACACCTGTGTGGTTCAGTTGGTTTAATGTCTACCGATGGTCCAGGTCATGATCCTGGGGTTCTTGGATCAAGCCCCATGAGGGCCTCCCTGCTCAGTGAGGAGTCTGTTTCTTCCTCTTCCTCTGCCACTCTCCCTTCTCATTCTCTCTCTCTCTCTCAAATAAATAAATAATCTTTAAAAAAAAAACTAGAACAGAGCAATGAAACTAGGAACTGATTCTCTGAAAAAGTTAATAAGATTGATAAACCCCTAGCCAGATATATTCAAAAGAAAAGATAAAAGATACCAATAAATAAAACCATGGAAGAAAGAGGAGAGATCACAACCAACACCAAAGAAATGCAAACAATTATAAGAGAATATTATGAACAACTATGTGCCAACAAATTAGGCAATCTGGAAGAAATGGATGCATTCCTAGAAACAGATAAATTACCAGAAGTAAAACAAAAAAAAATAGAAAACTTGAACAGATCCATAACCAACAAAGGAATTGAATCAGTAATCAAAAGTCTCCCATCAAACAAGAGTGTAGGTCTGGACGGCCTCCCCACAGAATTCTACCAAACATGTAAAGAAGAATTAATATCTATTCTTCTGAAACTATTCCAAAAAATGGAAATGAAGGCAAACTTCCAAACTAATTCTATGAGAACAGCATTACCCTGATCCCAAAACCAGATAAAGACCCCACCAAAATGAAGAATTACATGATCATTATCCCTGATGAACATGGATGCAAAAATTCTTAACATGATGTTAGCCAATAGGATCCAACAGAACATTAAAAGGATTATTCACCACAACCAAGTGGGATTTATTACTGGACTGCAACATTAACAAATCAATCAATGTAATACACCACATTAATAAAAGGATAAGAAACTTCCTCCACTATGTAGGGATAGAAGGAACATACTTCAATATCATAAAAACCATATCAAAAATCCCATAGTGAATATCATACTTAACAGGGAAAAACAGACAGCTCCACCCACCCAAGGTCAGGAACATGACAGGGATGTCCACTCTCACCACTGTTGCTCAACAGAGTACTGGAAATCCTAGCTTCAGCAATCAGAAAACAAAAAGAAATAAAAAGTATCCAAATTGACAAAGACAAAGTCAAGATTTCACTCTTCCCAGATTCTGGGAGAATACACTAAAGAAAACCTGAATGATTTCACCAAAAATCATTAGAACTGATACAGGAATTCAGCAAAGTCACAGGATATAAAATCAATGCACAGAAGTCAGTTGAATTTCTATACACTAACAATAGTCAGAAGAAAAGGAAGTCAAAGAATTGATCCCATTTACAATAGCACAAAAAATAAGATAACTAGAAATAAACTTAACCAAAGAGGCAAATAATCTATACTCTGAAACTATAGAACACTTATGAAAGAAATTGAGGAAAATGCAAAGAGATGGAAAAACATTCCATATTCATGGATTTGAAGAATATTGTTAAAATGACTATACCACCCAAAGCAATCTAAACATTTAATGCAATTCCTATTAACTAAGAACAACAATTTTCACATAGTTAGAATAAAATAATCCTATATCTTGTATGGAACCAGAAAAGACCCAAATAGCCAAAGCAATCCTGAAAGATAAAGGCAATGCTGGAGGCAACACAATTCTGGACTTCAAACTATATTACAAAGATGTAATTATCACGAATGTATGGTACTGAAGAAGAAGAAGAAAAGACATTTGGATCAAAGGAACAAAAGAGAGAACCCAGAAATGGACCCTCAACTCTATGGTTACCAAATCTTCAACAAAGCAGGAAAGAACATCCAGTGGAAAAAAAGACACTCTCTTCAACAAACGGTGTTGGGAAAACTGGACAGCAACATAAAGAAGAATGAAACTGGACCTCTTTCTTACACCATACACAAAAATAGACTCAAAATGGATGAAAGACCTAAATGTGAGATGGGAAACCATCAAAATCTTAGAAGAGAACACAGGCAATAACCTTTTTGATCTTAGTCACAACAAATTCTTACTAGACATGTGTCCAAAGGCAAGGGAAACAAAAGCAAAAGTGAACCATTGGGATTTCATCAAGAAAAAAAGCTTTTGCACAGTAAAGGAAACAGTCAACAAAACTAAAAAGCAACCTACAGAATGGGGAAAGATATTTACAAATGTCTTATCAGATAGAGGGCTAGTATCCAAAGTATATAAAGAACTTATCAAACTCAATGCCCAAAAAACCAAAAAATCCATAAATGGGCTGAAGACATGAACAAACATTTCTCCAAAGAAGACATACAAAGACATCAAGTCTCCACATCACTCACTATCAGAGAAATACAAATCAAAACCACAATGAGATACCACCTCATGTTGGTCAAAATGGGTAAAAGTAACCACTTGGGAAATAACAGATGTTGGTGAAGAGGCAGAGAAAGGGGAATCCTCTTACACTGTTAGCAGGAATGCAGCCTGGTGTAACCAATGTGGAGGACAGGTTGGAAGTTCCTCAAAGATTTAAAAACAGAGCTACTCTACAACCCAGCAATTGCACTACTGGATATTTATCCAAAGCATACAAACACAGTGATCCAAAGTGGCACATGCACCACAATGTTTATAAGAGCAATGTCCATAGTAACCAAAAGATGGAAAGAGCCAAGATATCCACTGAGGGATGAATGGTTAAAAAGAGGTGTTCATTTATATATATGTATATACATATATACACACATACACATGTATATGTGTGTACATATATGCATACATATATGCACATGTGTATATATGTATTTATGTATACATATGTGTATATATGTATGCATATATACATATATGTACATATACATGTGTGTATATGTATGTGTATATACATATATGTACATATATACATATATGTGTGTATGTGTATATATGTATATATAAATGAACACCTCTTTTTAACCATTCATCACTCAATATGTATGCATATATACATATATGTACACATATATACATATACATGTACACACATGCATATGTGTATGTGTGCATATATACATATATGTACATATATACACATATATACATACATACACATATATTATATGTAATGGTAACATATTACCATTGTAATGGGAATATATATTTGTAATATATATAATGGTAACATGTATTACCATTACATATATATATCTGTAAAATGAGACTTTATATATGTGTGTGTGTGTATATACACACATTATACATATTATATATGTGTGTGTATACACACAAACACAATGGAATATTAATCATCAAAAAGAATGAAATCTTTCCATTTGCAATGATGGAGATGGAAATATCAGGTATTTTGCTAAGCAAAATAAGTCTGTCAGAGAAAAACAAATATCATATGATTTCACTCATATGTGGAATTTAAGAAACAAAACAGATGAACATAAGGGAAGGGAAGGAAAAATACAATGATGAAAATTGAGAGGGAGGCAAACCACAAGAGATGCTGAACTCTAGGTATGAAACTAAGGGTTGTGAAGAGTAGATGGGTGGGGGATAGGGTAATTGAGTGATAGGCATAAAGGAGGGCACTTGATGTAATGGGCACTTGGTGTTATATGCAACTGATGAATCACTAAATTCTACCCTAGAATTCAAAATACAGTGTGTATTAACTATATTGAATTTAAGTAAATAATTATTTTTAAAATGCTGAATGGGAAAAATCTGCAGCCAAGAATCCTCTATCCAGCAAGGCTATCATTCATAATAGAAGGAAAAATAAATAGTTTCCCAGTATAAAAGAGTTTGTGACCACTAAACTAGCCCTACAAGAAATACTAATGGGGACTCTGAGCACAAAAGAAAGACCCAGAGTGAGAAAACAAAAAAGAATCAGAGAAATCTCCAGAAACAATAGCAAAACTCATAATAAAATGGCAATAAATACATACCTATCAATAATTACTTTGAATGTAAATGGACTAAATGATTCAATAGAAAGACATAGGATGTCAAAGTGGATAAAAAATAAGACCCTTCTGTCTACTGGCTACAAGAAACTCATTTTATTTTACTTTCTTAAGATTTTACTTATTTATTTGAGAGAGAGAGAGAGAGAGCAGGGGCAGGGAGAGGAGCAGAGGGTGAGAGACAAGCAGACTCCCTACTGAATATAGACCCTCCCCCACAATGCAGGGCTCAATCCTAGGACCCTGAGATCATGACCTGAGTTGAAGTCAGGCACTTAACCAACTGAGTCATGTAGACTCCCCTAAAAAGAATCATTTTAGACCTAAAGACACCTGTAGATTGAGAGTGAGGGGATAGAGAAACATTAATTACACAAATGGATGTCAAAAGAAACTCATAGTCAGTTGGAGAAAGACAACTATCATATGATCTCCCTGATATGAGGAAGTGGAGATGCAACACGGGGTGTTTGGGGGTAGGAAAAGAAAAAATGAAAGAAGATGGGATCGGGAGGGAGACAAACCATAAAAGACTCAATCTCAAAAAACAGACTGAGGGTTGCTGGGGGGAGTGGGGACGGGAGAGGGTGGTGGGGATATGGACATTGGGGAGGGTTTGTCCTATGATGAGTGCTGTGAAATGTGTAAATGTGGCGAGTCACAGACCTGTACCCCTGGGGATAAAAACACATTATATGTTTATTAAAAATTTTTTTAAAAAGAAACTCATATTAGCAATACTTATTTGTGACAAAATAGACTTCAAAACAAAGAGTGTAAGAAATGACAAAGAAGGACACTATATCATAATTAAGGAGACAATCCAAGAAGAATATCTAACAATTGCAGATATTTATGCACTCAACATGAAAGTACCCAAATACATAAAACAATTAATAACATACATAAATGTACTTGGGCAGTGCCTGGGTGGCTGTCAGTGAAATGGCTGACTTGCTTTTTACTCAGGTCATAATCTCTGGGTCATGAGACCAAGCCCCTCACTGGGCTCCATGCCAGGCATGGAGCGTCCTTGGGATTCATTTTCTCATTCTCCTTCTACCTCTCCTCACTCTAAAAAAAGAGAAAAAAGTTTTTAAAAATAACATACATAGGGCACCTGGGTGGCTCAGTGGGTTAAGCCTCTGCCTTCGGCTCAGGTCATGATCCCAGGGTCCTGGGATTGAGCCCCACATCAGGCTCTCTGCTCAGCAGGGAGCCTGCTTCCCCCCCACTCTGCTTACTTTTGATTTCTCTCTCTCTCTCTGTCAAATAAATGAATAAAATCTTTTTAAAAATAGCATACATAAAGGCACTAATTGATAATAATACAATAATAGTAGGGGACTTTATCTGCACAGAACTGCCCCTATTTGAACAATCTGGCAGCTCCAAAGAAAACAACTCTCAGGGCTTTTCTTTATTTGATCTGACACAGAGCTTTCTCACAACAGGTTTCTCATCAGGTCATTTGTTAAGACAATTCAGTGGCAATGGTTTAATATTGCAGCTGTCTGAGGCATGGATAACAGCTGGAGCAAACAGGAGCTGACCAAAAAAACTTAAAATGAAAACTAAAGGATGAGATATTCACAATGGATTTTGAAAAATTCTGATACAGTTTGAAAATCTAAACCTTCAGACCTGTGTGCCTGCCCAAGGAAGACATGAGAAAGTCTTTATGTCTCTAACCTCTGACCGACCTAGAGGCTCTATGCAAACAGAAAGTGAAGGTTAAGTCTTGAGTTGTCAACCTTTAGAAGCATTGAAGACATGCCCCAGCATATATACAAAGTATGTTAGCAAAGACTCAGATTTAATGATGAAAGATATGGAAGAAAATCTCTGTCAAATTACTACCTGACCACTAAACTAACAACTATACTTTTAGAAGCCACATGTAGCAAAAAATACAGACATCACAGAACTAGTTCAATAGTGCCTGAACAGAAAAAAATGCAAAACAAAAATTGAGTAACAACAGAAGACCTGGGAAGAAAAAAGAATCTCATTTCAATTTTTGCCACATTATATTATGATAATGGTCAATTTTTTTAAAAGATTTTATTTATTTGCGAGAGAGAGAGAGAGAAGAGAGAGAGAGAGAACACTCAAGCAGGCAGAGAGGCAGGCAGAGGCAGCGAGAGAAGCAGGCACCCTGCCGAGCAAGGAGCCCGATGCGGGACTCGATCCCAGGACCCCGGGATCATGACCTGAGCCGAAGGCAGCAGCTTAACCAACTGAGCCACCCAGGCTTCCCAATAATGGTCAGTCTTTACCCCTTCCATGGAACACACCAAATTCCACCTATATAGAGAGCAATTCCTCCTGAAGACCTGAGGGCTGACTGACAGCTCCTAAACAACACAAGATAGAAAGACAAAAAGGAACAGCAGGAGAGACAGACATGGTAACAAAGGGAAACCCCGTCCCCAGGGTTGTAAATTGCAGTGGGGAGAGATAGTACTGAAGGTCTGGGAACAGATTCCTCTGTCTTTGGACACAGAAAAAAGCCACAGTTTACAAGAGCAACGAGCATACATAACCAACAACACTAGAACTCCACTAAAAGGTGGAGAAGCCGTGAGAACATTCTCTCGCAGAGAAGGACTGGACAGCATCATGATGTTCATTCCTACTCCATCTTAAAAGCCCAGAAAAGTAGGGTCTGGATGCCATAGCTGGCTTGCCGTCTCAGCAAGCCCCTCATGGGCAAGTCCATACCAGCTCTCATCATACTGGTGCACAGAAAAAATGTTGCTGTTCAAAAAGGCAGAGGAGCTAGAAGAATGCTCTCTTAGTTTGAGAAATTTAAAAAAAAAAAAACATGGTTCCCCCCCACATACTCACACACACTCCATCCTAAAAGCACAGACAGGAGTAGGATCTGGTTGCTACAGAAGGCTTCCTGCCTCACTGTGCCCTACACCCAAAGCCCACACCAACTCTGGTCACAATGGGGCACAGAAAAAAAGTTATGGTTTAATAGAGCAACTGCTATACAAAAGAGGCAGGCTTAGAACTCTGCCAAACAGCAGAGAAAGTTGCTGAAACACTCTGAACTGGAGGGGCTGACAGACATGATCTACACTTTGCTCCCATCTTGACAATACAGAGCAGTGAACAAACACTCTAACAAGCCTGTTGCCCCAGTGAGCACTAAGCCTGTAGTCCACACCGGCTCCAGCTATCCCACCAATGTAGACACAGAGAAATGCACACTGGGATAACTCTGATTAGCACTCACTACAGCTGCAGCCTGTGTACCAAGCTGACACAGGCACAAAGTATCTCAAAACTCAACAAGCCCATGTCACTTTGGCTTCAGATGGCTTGCTAGGGCACCCCCAGTGCACAATGCTCTAGAACTGGCCAGCTGATATCTGCTTCAGACCCAGCTACCTTAGCAGTGTGCCCCCTGCACAGTGTCCAGGGAACACCTGGCCCAAACATGCATCAATTACAGCCACCCCACCAGGGCATTGCCTATGCACAATATCCTGCAAGACTCCTGCCTGCCTTGGCCTTGATTCCAGGTACCTGACCAGAGCCTCTCCTGTGCTGAGAAACTTGAGACACCCTGATTTGCATCTAATTCAGACTCAGCTGTCCCACCAGATCACCCTCAGTGTAATGAGTCCTGAGACAACCCAGCTTGCAACCACTTTACCTTCAACTGTCCTTCCATGATATATTTTACACAGAGAGTGCAGGGACCACACCACACAAAGCCCACTTTACCTTTAGCTGTCCTACCAGGAGAACTCTGTGCAGAGTGCCCTTGGACTTCCTGGCCTGTACCCTGTTTTAGCTCTAGCCACCACTTCAGGGAACCCTCTATGCAGACAGTCCTGGAACACAGCAGATTACATAAGTTTCTTCTTCAGCTATCTTTCCAAGGTGCCTAGAGCACAGAGAGCCAGCCTGCATACCGCCTCAGCTGCAGCTATGCTGCCAGAGCATGCCAAGTTAGGAGCCCTCTGGGATTCCCCAACAAACACTCACTTCAGCTTTAGCTCTCCTGCCATGGTTCCCACTTAGTGGAAAGCCCTAGGAACTGTCAGTCCACATCAGAGACAGCCACCCTGCTAGCCTGCCAGGACAACTCTACATGGAAAGCCTTTGGACATGATAGATAACACCCACTTTAGCTTCAGGTATGTTGCCAAGGGGCCTTCTGTGTGTAGACCTTCAGGACACCTGGCTTTCATCCACTTTAGCCTTAGCTATCCTGCCAGGGTACATGCTGCATGGAGAGCCCTAAGACTCACAACCACACCAGCAAAATTTCCAGCCTGCCAGCAGAAGTTACTGAGCACATGCCATTTACATAGAGACAACCATACACAGGACCACTCCTTCAAGTTTAGGAGAGATAGTGGTTCTGCCTAATTCATAGAAACAAACACAGAGTAAAGCAAAATGGGGAGACACAAGGATATGATAAAAAAAATAAAACAAGACAAAAGAGGAAAAAAAAGAACTAAATGAAATGGAGATAAGAAATATGCCTGATAAAGAATTTAAAGTAATGATTGTAAAGAAGCTCACTGCTCACTGGGCTGAAGAGAAGACTGGAAGAAGTCAGTGAGACTTCCAATAAAAAAATATATATATATTTTTAAAAACGAATCAGCAATGGCCACAGTGGCCAAACTGGGGAAAGAGCCAAGATGCCCTTCAAAAGACAAATGGATAAAAAAGATATGGTCCATATATACAAAGGAGTATTATGCCTCCATCAGAAAGGATGAATACCCAAATTTGGTATCAACATGGACAGGACTGGAGGATATTATGCTGAGTGAAATAAGTCAAGCAGAGAAAGTCAGTTATATGGTTTCACTTACTTGTGGAGCATAGGAATAACATGGAGGACACTGGGAGAAGGAAAGGAGAAGTGAGTTGGGGGAAATCAGGGGGGAAGATGAACCAAGAGAGACTGTGGACTCTGAGAAACAAACTTGAGGGTTCTGGAAGGGAGGGGGTGAGGTGGTTGGGTGAGCCTGGTGATGAGTATTAAGGAGGGCATGTATTGCATGGACCACTGGGTGTGGTGCATAAACAATGAATCTTAGAACACTGAAAAAAAATAAAATAAAATTACAATATTAAAAAAAATCAGAGTTGAAGAATACATAACTGAAATAAAAACACACTAGAATAAATCAACAGCATATTAGTGAATGCAGAAGAATATATCAGTGATCTGGATAACAGTGTAATGGAAATTACCCAAACTGAACAGAAAAAAAGGGGTAAAGAATTTATTTTTTTTAAAAAAGAGGATAGGTTGAGAAATCCTTTGGATAACATCAAGCGAACAAGCATTTGCATTATAAGGGCCCCAGAAGAAGACATAAAAAGAGCAAGAAAACTTTTATGTAGAAATAATACCTAAAAACTTCCCTAAATTAGAGAAGGAAGTAGACACCCAAATTCAAGAAGCACAGGGTTCAAAATAAGATGAACCCAAGGAGGTCCATACCATAACATGTAATAATTATAATGTTAAAGTTTAACTAGAAAAAGAAAATTTTTAAAGCTTCAAAAGAGAAACTAAAGATTATACACAAGGGTAACACTCTAAGACTATCAGCTTATTTTTCAGCAGAAGCTTTGCAAGAAAGTTTTGAAAGGAAGAAAGGAGAGACATAATATATTCAAGGTACTGGAGGGGAAAAATAATGACCAAGAATACCCTACCTGTGAAGATTATTATTCAGATTTGAAGGAGAAATAACAGTTTCCCAAACAAACACAAGATAAGAATTTGTCAACACTAAAATAACCTTGAAAGAAATTTCAAAAGGACTTTTTAAGTGGAAAATAGATGGAAAATAAATGTCTAAGTAGACATAGACATGAGAAAATTATGAATAGAAAGATGTAAAATATAACACACACACATAAAACATGAAAAAGATTATAAAGAAAAAAGCAATATGACAGATACACAAAAACTAAAGAGAAAAAAAGCCAAGCACAACACTACTAAAACTCAACAGTTACAAAGAAAGAAAGCAAAAGAAAAGGACAGAACAAAACAGAGAACCACAAAAGCAAACAGAAAACAAATAACAAAATGACATTAAAAGCATACTATTAATAATAACTTTAAATGTAAATGACCGTAAAGTTCTATTAAAAAGACATAAAATTGGGGCGCGTAGGTGGCTCAGTAGGTTAAAGCCTCTGCCTTCAGCTCAGGTCATGATCCCAGGCTCCTGGGATCGAGCCCCACATTGGGCTCTCTGATCCGAGGGGAGCCTGCTTTCTCCTCTCTCTCTGCCTGCCTCTCTGTCTGCTTGTGATCGCTGTCTGTCAAATAAATAAATAAAACCTTTAAAAAGAAAAAGAATTAGCAGTCTTTAAAAAAAAAGACATAAAATTGTGGAATAAATTTTTAAAAAAGGAAACAAGACCAAAATATGTGCTGCTCAGAAGAGACTCACCTCAGAACTGAAGACATACAGACTGAAACTGAAGGGATGGAAAAACATTTATCATGCAAATGGGAAAAAACCCAAAAGTCACAGTAGCAAAAATTATATCACATGAAATAGACCTTTAAATAATGTCTTTAACAAGAGACAAAGAAGGACATTATATAATGATAAAGGAATCTGCCCCACAAGAAGATATAACAATTGTAAATACCTATTCACCCAACACTGGAGCACCTAAATACATAAAACAAATATTAATAGATATTTATAGAGAAATTGATAGTAATACAATAATAGTAAGGAATTGTAACACTCCATAAGTGAATAGGTCATCCATGTAGAAAATCAACAGGGAAACAGTATCCTTGAATGACACATTCAACAGATAAAAGTAACAGATTTGTACACAACATTCCATCTAAAACCAGCAGAATACACAGTATTTTCAAATGCACATGGAACATTCTCCAGAAAAGATGATAGGTTAGGCCACAAAACAGGCATCAATATATTTAAGAAGACTGGAGTCATGCCATACATCTCTTATGACCACAATCTATAAAACTAAAAATCATTCACAAGAAAAAAGCACAAGTGCAGGATAAACATGGTACTAAGTAGCCATTGGTTCAATGAAGAAATTAAAGAAGGAATTTAAAAAAATGCATGAAGGAAAATGAAAACACAAAGTTCCAAAATGTTTGGGACACAGCAAAAGCAGTACTAAGAGGGAAATATATAGTGATGCAGACCTACATCAAAAAAGAAGAAAAAGCTCAAATAAAAATCTAATCTTACATATAAAGGAACTAGAAAAAGAGCAAATAAAACCCAAGGTGAACAGAATAAAGGAAATAATATAAATCAGAGCAGAAATAAATACATAGATACTTAAAAAAAATAGGGGAAAAATAAAATAGAAGCCAGAGCTGGTTATTTGAAAAGATAATAAAATTGATAAACCCTTAGCCAGACACTTAAAAAAAAAAGAGGACTCAAATAGATAAAATCAGAAATCAAGAAGGAGAAAAACAACTGACACCATTGAAATACAAAAAATTATAAGAGAATTCTATGAAAAATTACATGCCAACAAATTGGGAAACCTAGAATAAATATATAAATTCCTAGAAATATATAATCTTCCAAAACTGAATAAGAAGCAAATAGAAAATTTGCACAAAGTGATTACTGGAGAGGAGGGGAATGGGGGGTTAGGTGAGCCTGGTGGTGGGTATTAAGGAGGGCACATACTTCATGGAGCACTTGGTGTGGTGCATAAACAACGAATCCTGGAACACTGAAAAAATAAAATAAAATTAAAAAAAATGATTACTAGAGAAAAACATAGAATTGCTAATCAAAAAACTCCCAACAAACAGAAATCCAGACCACAGAACTTCACCGATAAGTGCTGCCAAACATTGAAAGAACATATGAACATAGATGTAATATTCTCAACAAATTATTATAAAACCACATTGAAAAAACACATTATAAGAATAATTCATCACAACCAAGTGAGATTTATTCCAGAAAATCCAGGATGGTTCATTATTCACAAGCCAATATCCTGATACCCTATATCAACAAAATTAAAAATCATATGATTACCTCAAAAGTTGCAGAAAAAGCATTTGGCAAAATTAAAAAATGATTCAGGATAGTGACAGTTAACAAGGTGAGTTCAGAGGCAATGTATCTCAAGATATGAAGACCATACACAAAAACCCAGAGCCAAATCATATTCCATCATAAAAAATGGAGAAAATTTCCTCTAAGATTAGTAATAAGATAAGTATGTCCATTCCTGCCACTTTTACTCAACATAGAACTGGTAATCCTTGCCACGGCAATCATAAAGAGAAATAAGAAAAAGAAATGAGGCAATCTCTGTCCCCTGTTTTTTTTTAATTCTCTGTGTCTGTTTCTGTGTTTTAGGAAAGGCAGCTATGCCTCCTGCTCTTGAAAGTAATGGTTTTATGAGGAAGAAGTCCTGCAGCACACTGCATTGCAGTGTCCCCTGTTTCCCAGGACATGGTGCTTTGGGGAGTGTCTCCTTTGTGTGCAGCTTGTGCACTGCTGTTTAGTTCTGGCCACTCTTTCCTTCAGTCCAGTCATCTACAGAGGTTCTTTTCACCTGTTGTGGGTATTGTTTCATCCCCTGTCAGTCTAAGTGTGTTTTAACAAGGTGTGAACTGGTCTGTTCATGAAATGAGACCTGCTAATGTCCCCTCTGGAACTGAGGTCAGGAGATGAGGTGTTGGTGGGTTTTGTGCTGATCTTCTTGGGGATGGAACTTGCAGCACTGGAATTGAAGTAAGTGTTCCTGGAAAGGGTGAGTCTGCCAAGCTCAGGGAAGCAGATCTTAGGGTAAGCAAGTTATGTAGTGTGTGTTGGCACCATACAGGTTGCCACAGGTGGCTGTGTGGTTATTGCTGGGGGCAAGGGACAGAGATGGAGTTTTTTAGTTCCTTTTTTCCTGGTAGGGTCTCCTCATGATTCCTGCCTCACTGGGCCATGCTCCAAGATAAGTAAGTAAGTCTCCCTCCCTTCTGCCCCTGGTGTTTTTCAAACTGCCGCTTCCATGTTGTATCTCTGTTGTCATGTTGATTTTTTAAGGACAGGGACTCCATTTCCTAATGGCCTCTGGGGTCTCCCAGAGTGAAGCCTCCTGATTTTTAAAATTCCAGGCTCTAAGTCTTGCTGGTTATAATAACTCACATAATTTGGCCCTTCTTTCTTTCAAAGCCAAGTATTATGAGGATTTATCTTCCCCATGAAGTCTTTCCACTGTAGTCTTTCACCTTTCTCTGAGCCACCAGTTCCCTCCCCACCATGGACGGCCATGATCTGCTTCACTCCTAAACTGCATCTCTTCTTCCTACCTTCGTTGCTGTGACCTCTTCTCTACTTTTAGTTGTAGAGTTTGTTCTGACAGTCTTTGGGTCATTTTCTGGGTTATTTATGAGGATGTGAGTGTTACCTAGTTACATACATGGGACAAGTTAAACTTAGGGTCCTTCTACTTCAACATCTTCCCAGCCTTTATTTTAGTGATTAATGGTAAAATTATTTGTTTATCTAAAATTCAAATTCAACTGGACTCTCTATTTTAGCTGGTAATCTTATGACCACTGCTTAATCTATTGCTCTATTTGTAATGCAAAGTAAAAGGGGATACATGGGTCTCTGGGAACGCCCACCTGGGACTTTTCCTCAGTCTTGAAGGTAAATAATCCCAAAGTGGTGTTAAAGTCCTCTGATATTTACCTTCAACACTGAGGAAAAGTCCCAGTGTGGGGGTTCCCAGAGACCCATGTATCCCCTTTTACTTTGCATTACAATGCATTAGGCATTAGACTAATGCCTAATTCAAGAGGCAAAAGCAAAAGCAACTATTGAATCATTAGAGACTACATCATAAATTATTTGTGTAGTATATGTTGGCTAATCAAACTTAATAAATAAAATAAAGCTATCTTATGACCCAGCAATTGCACTACTTGGTATTTACCCCAAAGATACAGATGTAGTAAAAAGAAAGGCCATATATACCCCAATGTTCATAGCAGCAATGTCTACAATTGCCAAATTGTGGAAAAAGCTGAGATGCCCTTCCACAGATAAATGGATAAAGGTGTGGTTCATATATACAACGGAAGATTACTCAGCCATCAGAAAGGATAAATACTTGACTTTTGCACTGACATGGATGGAACTGGAGGAGATTATGCTGAGTGAACTAAGTCAAGCAGAGAAAGTCAATTATCATACGGTTTCACTTGTGGAACATAAAGAATAGCATGGAGAACGTTAAGACAAGGAAGGGAAAAATAAAGGGGGGAGCCAGAGGGGGAGACAAACCATGACAGACTATGGACTCCAAGAAAAAAACTAACAGTTTTTGAAGGGAGGGGGGTGGGTGGATGGGTGAGCCTGGTGATGGGTATTAGGAAGGCATATATTGCATGGAGCCCTTGTCCTCCATGCTATTTGTTATGCTCCACAAAGGAGTGAAACCATATGATAATTAACTCTCTCTGCTTGACTTATTTCACTCAGCATAATCTCTTCCAGTCCCATCCATGTTGCGACAAAAGTTGGGTATTCATCTTTTCTGATGGAGGCATAATACTCCATAGTGTATATGGACCACATCTTCCTTATCCATTCATCCGTTGAAGGGCATCTTGGTTCTTTCCACAGTTTGGCGACCGTGGCCATTGCTGCTATAAACACTGGGGTACAGATGGCCCTTCTTTTCACTACATCTGTATCTCTGGGGTAAATACCCAGTAGTGCAATTGCAGGGTCATAGGGAAGCTCTATTTTTAATTTCTTGAGGAATCTCCACACTGTTTTCAAAAACGGCTTTTCTAATACAGAGAAGAAAGCAGAGACTTAGACAAAAAATGAGAAACTGGAGAAATTTATCCCAAATAAAAGAACAAGATAAGGTTATGGTCAGAGAGCTAAGCAAAATAGATATAAGCTACATGTCTGATGGAGAATTTAAATAAAAAATCATAAGTATACTCACTGGGCTTGAGGAAAGAATGGAAGACATCAGTGAGACCTTTACCGCAGAGATAAAGGAGTTAAAAAAGAATCAATCAGACATGAAAAGTGCAATAAATGAGATTAAAAACACACGTGATACAATGCATGGAATGAATTAATGAATGAATTAATGACCTAGAAGACCAAATATTGGAAAGCAATGAAGCTGAACAAAAGAGAGAAAGAACAATTAAACAACACAATGATAGACTTGGGGAACTCAGTGACTCCATCAAATATAATAACTTTCACATGATAGGAGTCCCAGAAGAAGACAGAGAAAAGGGCAGAAAAGTTATGAGAAGAAAGAATAGTTGAAAACTTCCTTAATCTGGGGAAGGAAACATACATCCAGATCCAAGAGAAACAGAGAACTCCCATTAAAATCAACAAAAGTAGATCCACACCAAGAAAAACTATAATTAAATTGCCAAATAAATGATAAACAAAAAATTTAAAAGCAGCAAGATAAAAGAAGTCTTTAACTTACAAGGAAAGACCCATAAGGCCAGTTGTAGATTTCTCAACAGAAACATGGCAAGTCAGAAGAGAGTGGCATGGTATATTCAACGTACTGAATGGAAAAGATCTTCAGTGAAGAATCTTCTATCCAGCAAGGCTATCATTCAGGATAGAAGAAGAGATAAAGATTTTCTCAGAAAAAAAACTCTACAGGAAATATTAAAGGGGATTCTTTGAGTGGAAAAGAGAGCAAACGTGGCAGAATGCAGGCAGGAAAAACAATAGCAGTAAAAATGAATATTTCTGTAAAAAGTCAAGGAATTCATGAAAAGGAATATAAAACATAATAACATATACATAAAACATGGAGAGGACAGGAGATAAGAATGGGTTCAAACTTAAGCCATCAAATTAATATATATTGTTATTTGAAGAACAGGTTAGATACAAATCTAAAGGTAACAATATATCAGAAGCCACTAACAAACATGCAAAGAATAAAGAGAGAAATCCAAATATATCAATAAAGAAAATCAGCAAACTATAAGAGAGAAAGACAAGAATGGATTAGAAAAAATCTTTAGAAACAACAACAAAATAAGTAATAAAATGACAATATATACTATGTATCAACAATTACTTTGAATGTAAATGGCACTGCAATCAAAAGACAGGGAGGGTGACAGGGTGCATTAAAAAAAAAAAAACTAACCCTACCCCCCTTCTCCCAACCCCCTTCCCCCAGCAACCCACAGTTTGTTTTGTGAGATTAAGAGTCACTTATGGTTTGTCTCCCTCCCTATCCCATCTTGTTTCATGGATTCTTCTCATACCCACTTAAGCCGCCATGTTGCATCACCACTTCCTCATATCAGGGAGATCATATGATAGTTGTCTTTCTCCGCTTGACTTATTTCGCTTAGCATGATACGCTCTAGTTCCATCCATGTTGTCGCAAATGGCAAGATTTCGTTTCTTTTGATGGCTGCATAGTATTCCATTGTGTATATATACCACCTCTTCTTTATCCATTCATCTGGTGATGGACATCTAGGTTCTTTCCATAGTTTGGCTATTGTGGACATTGCTGCTATAAACATTCGGGTGCGCGTGCCCCTTTGGATCACTACGTTTGTATCTTTAGGGTAAATACCCAGTAGTGCAATTGCTGGGTCATAGGGCAGTTCTATTTTCAACATTTTGAGGAACCTTCATGCTGTTTTCCAGAGTGGTTGCACCAGCTTGCATTCCCACCAACAGTGTAGGAGGGTTCCCCTTTCTCCGCATCCTCGCCAGCATCTGTCATTTCCTGACTTGTTGATTTTAGCCATTCTGACTGGTGTGAGGTGATATCTCATTGTGGTTTTGATTTGTATTTCCCTGATGCTGAGTGATATGGAGCACTTTTTCATGTGTCTGTTGGCCATCTGGATGTCTTCTTTGCAGAAATGTCTGTTCATGTCCTCTGCCCATTTCTTGATTGGATTATTTGTTCTTTGGGTGTTGAGTTTGTTAAGTTCTTTATAGATTTTGGACACTAGTCCTTTATCTGATATGTCGTTTGCAAATATCTTCTCCCATTCTGTCAGTTGTCTTTTGGTTTTGTTAACTGTTTCCTTTGCTGTGCAAAAGCTTTTGATTTTGATGAAATCCCAAAAGTTCATTTTTGCCTTTGTTTCCCTTGCCTTTGGTGATGTTCCTAGGAAGATGTTGCTGCGGCTGAGGTCGAAGAGGTTGCTGCCTGTGTTCTCCTCAAGGATTTTGATGGATTCCTTTCTCACATTGAGGTCCTTCATCCATTTTGAATCTATTTTTGTGTGTGGTGTAAGGAAATGGTCCAATTTCATTTTTCTGCACGTGGCTGTCCAATTTTCCCAACACCATTTATTGAAGAGGCTGTCTTTTTTCCATTGGACATTCTTTCCTGCTTTGTCGAAGATTAGTTGACCATAGAGTTGAGGGCCTATTTCTGGGCTCTCTATTCTGTTCCATTGGTCTATGTGTCTGTTTTTGTGCCAGTACCATGCTGTCTTGATGATGACAGCTTTGTAATAAAGCTTGAAGTCCGGAATTGTGATGCCACCAACTTTGGCTTTGTTTTTCAATATCCCTTTGGCTATTCGAGGTCTTTTCTGGTTCCATATAAATTTTAAAATTATTTGTCCCATTTCTTTGAAAAAGATGGATGGTACTTTGATAGGAATTGCATTAAATGTGTAGATTGCTTTAGGTAGCATAGACATTTTCACAATATTTATTCTTCCAATCCAGGAGCATGGAACATTTTTCCATTTCTTTGGGTCTTCCTCAATTTCTTTCATGAGTACTTTATAGTTTTCTGAGTATAGATTCTTAGCCTCTTTGGTTAGGTTTATTCCTAGGTATCTTATGGTTTGGGGTGCAATTGTAAATGGGATTGACTCCTTAATTTCTCTTTCTTCTGTCTTGTTGGTGTAGAGAAATGCAACTGATTTCTGTGCATTGACCTTATATCCTGACACTTTACTGAATTCCTGTATATGTTCTAGCAGTTTTGGAGTGGAGTCAAAAAAAATTAATTTGTTTCTTAAAACTCAAGTTTATTTCCATTCTGGTTATTTTTGACTCACCTCAGTTATTTAAAAAAAAAAAAAGAAACCTTACACCAAAAAAAAAAAAAAACTAAATTCATCTCTATGCTGCATACGAGAGAATTATTTTAGACCTAAAGACACCTGCAGATTGAAAGTGAAGGAAGGGAAAAACATCTATCATGCGAATGAATGTCAAAAGAAAGCTGGAGTAGCAATACTTATATCCAACAAAATAGATTTTAAAACAAAGATTGTAACAAGAGACAAAGAAGGACACTATGAGGTAACAAAGGGGACAATCCAACAAGAAGATATAACAACTGTAAATATTTAGGACCCAACATGAGAGCACTGAAATATATGAAATAATTGATAATGAACATAAATGTCTAATTGATAATACAATAATAAGGGACTTTAACACCCCACTTACAACAATGGACAACTCATCTAAACAGAAAACCAACAAGGAAACAATGCTTTGCATGACACACTATACCAGGTGAACCTAAGAGATATAACCAGAGCATTCTATCCTAATACAGCAGAATACACATTCTTCTCAAGTGCACATGGAACATTCTCCAGAACACACCACATATTAGCCCACAAAACAAGCCTCAATAATTCAAAAATACCATGCATTATTTTCTTAAAGATTTATTTATTTGAGACACAGAGCAAGACCATGAGTGAGAGGAGGGGCAGAGGGAGAGAACCTTCAAGCAGACTGCTGAGTTTGGAGCCCAGTGCAGAGTTTGATCTCACAGTCCATGAGATCATGACTTGAACTGAAACCAAGAGTCAGATGCTTAACTGACTGAGCCACCCAGTTGCCCACCATGCATCATTTCTGACCATGATGATATGAAACAAGAAGTCAACCACAAGAAAAATATTGAAAGGCCAAAATACTTGGAAGTTAAATAACATACTACTTAACAATGAAGGAGCCGACCAGGAAATAAAAAAGAAATTAAAAAGCACATGGAAACAAATGAAAATGAAAACACAATGATCCACAACCTTTGGGATGTAGCAGAAGTGTTCTAAGAGGGAAGCTGATAACAATATAGGCCAACTACCTCAAGAAGAAAGAAAAATTTCAAAAAATCTAACCTTATACCTAAAGGAGCTAGAAAAAGAACAGCAAACAGAACCTAAAAGCAGCAGAAGGAAGGAAATAATAAAGATTGGAGCAGAAATAAATGATATAGAAACTTAAAAGCAATAGAACAGATCAATAAAACCAGGAGCTGCTTCCTTGGATAAAGAATTCAATAAAAATGATTAACCTCTAGCCAGAATTATCAGGAAAAAAAGAAAAAGGGCTCAAATAAATAAAGTCACAAATGAGAGAGGAGGAAAAAAACACCACCACAAAAATACAAACAGCTATAAGAGAATATTGTGTAAAACTATATGCCAAAAAATTGGAAAACCTGGAAGCAATGGATAAATTCCTAGAAACATATACACTACCAAAATTGAAACAGGAAGAAATACAAAATTTAAATCAACTGATAACCAGAAAGTGAATAAGTAATCCAAAAACTCCCAACAAACAAAAGCTCAGGACCAGATGACTTCACAAACAAATTCTACCAAACATTTAAAGAAGAGGTAATACTTACTCTTCTCAAACTAGTCTTAAAAAATAGAAAGGAAAAAAAGCTTCCAAACTCATGCTATGAGGCTAGCAATTCCTTGGGGAGAAAAAAAAAAGGCACCATAAAAAAGAGAGAGAGAGAGAGAGAGAAATACAGAGTAGTACTTCCTGAGGACCATAGATGAACAATTCCTCAACAAAATATTAGCAAATGGAATTCAGCTATACATTTAAATAACCATTCAAGATGATCAAGAGGGATTTATTACAGGGTTGCAAGAATAGTTCAAAATTTGCAAGTCAATCAACAGGACACATCACATCAATAAGGAAAAGAATAATAATTATATGATCATTTCAAGAGATGCCAAAAAAGCATCTGACAAAGTACAATATCCATTCATGGTAAAAACTGTCATCAAAATGGGTTAGAGGGAACATACCCTAACATAATAAATGCTATATAGGAAAACACACAACTAACATTATCCCTAATGAGGAAATACTTAGAGCTATTCCTGTAAGATCAAGAACAAGATAAAGATATCTACTCTCACTGCTTTTCACATAGTACTAGAAGCAGTATAGAAATCAGACAACAAAAAGGGAAAAAAGGTATCCAAATCAGTAAGGAAGAAGTTAAACTTTCATTCTCTACAGATGACATATTATATATAGAAAACACAAAAGACTCCACCAAAAAAAGGTAGAAATGGTAAACTAATTCAGTAAAGTCAGAATACAAAATCAATGTACAGAAATCTTGCATTTCTATACAACCAATAATGAAGTGGCAAAAAAAAAAGAAATTAAGAAAACAATACCATCTACAATTGCACCAAAAGTAATAAGATACCTAGGAAAAAGCCTAATCAAAGAGGCAAAAGATGTGTGTACTGAAAAACATAAAACACAGGTAAAAGAAATTGAAGATGACACAAAGAAATGGAAAGACCCTCCATGCTCATGGATTGGAAGAAAAACTATGGTTAACAGGTCTATAGTATCCAAAGCAACCTACATGTTTAATGTAATCCTTATCAAAACATGAAAAACATTTTTCACAGAACTAGAACAATTTTTAAATGTGTATAGAGCCCCAAAAGACCCCAAATAGCAAAAGCAATATTGAAAAAGAGGAACAAAAATGGATCCCAGATTTGAAGATAAACTGCAAAGCTGTTGTGATCAAAACAGTATGGTACTGGCACAAAAATAGACCCATATATCAACAGAACAGAATAAACAACCCAGAAATGAACCCAGGATTATGTGATCAATTAATCCATGACAAAGGAAGCAAGAATATACAGTAAGGAAAAGACAGTCTCTTCAATAAATGGTGTTGGGAGAACTGGACAACTACATGTACAAGTGCAAAACTGGACCACTTTTTTTAGACCATACACAAAATCAAAGTCAAAATGGATTAAAGACCTAAATGTGAGACCTGAAACCATAAAACTCCTAGAAGAACACTGGTAGTAATTTCTTTGACATCAGATGTAGCAACATTTTTCTAAATATGTCTCCTCAGGCAAAGGAAAAAAAAAAGCAAAAATAAATTACTGGGACTACACCAAAATCTATTGCACAGCATAGAAAACAATAACCGAAACAAAAAGACAACTTACTGAATGGGAGAAGATATTTGTAACTGATGTGTCCAATAAGAAGTTAATATGCAAAATATATAAAACCTTATATAACTCAACACCAAAAACCATGAACAATCCAAATAAAAAATAGGAAAGGACTTGAGTAGACACTTTTCCAAAGAAGACTTGTAGATGGCCAACAGAGACATGAAAAGATGCTCAACATTGCTAATCATCAGAAAAATGCAAATCAAAACCACAGTTAAATAGTACCTCATACCAGCAGAATGACTGGAATCAAAAAGATAAGAAATAACAAGTGTTGGTGAGCATGTGGTGGAAAGGGAACACTTGTGGACTATTGGTGGGATTGTAAATTTGTGCAATCACTGTGGAAAACAGTATGGAATTTCCTCAAAAAATTAAAAGTAGGTATACCATATGATCCAGTAATTCCACTATTGGGTATTTACCCAAAGAAAATGTAAATGATAATTCAAAAAGATATCTGTACCCTTATGTTTATTGCAGCATTATTTATAATAGCCAAGATATGGAATCAAACTATGTGTCCCCTCAATAGAGAATGGATAAGGAAGATGTGGTGTGTGTGTGTGTGTGTGTGTGTGTGTGTGTGTATAAAGACTTGTAGATGTCTTGTAGATGTATATATATCACTTGTAGATGTATATATATCATATATATGAGATATATATAGATATATAGATCTATATATATATCTATAGATATATATATCTATATCTATATATCTCTATATCTATATCTATATCTATATCTATATATCTATATATATATCACATATACCATACAATGGTATGTTAGCAGCCATAAAAAGGATGAGATTGTGCCATTTGTGACAACATAGATGGATCTAGAGGGTATTATGGTAAGTGAAATAATTCAGTGAGAAAGACAAATACCACATCATTCCATTCTTTTTTTAAAAGATTTTATTTATTTGAAAGACAGAAATCACAAGGAGGCAGAGAGATAGAGAGAGAGGAGGAAGCAGGTTCTCTGCTAAGCAGAGAGCCCAACAAGGGGCTCGATCCCAGGACCCTAGGATCATGACCTCAGCCAAAGGCAGAGGCTTAACCCACTGAGCCACCCAGGTGCCCCCACACATGATTCCATTCTTAAGTGGAATCTAAAACAAAACAAAACAAAAATCTGAATAAAAAAGTAAAAAGCAAAATCATACCTGCAAAGAACAAATTGGTGGTTGTCAGGGAGTAGCGTGTGGGAATTGGGCAAAATGGATGAAGGGGAGTGTGAGATACAGGCTTCTTGTTATGGAATGAATAGGTCAGAGGAATAAAAAGCACAGCATAATGGATATAGTCGGTGATACTGCAACAGTGATGTACCAGGACAGATGGTAACTACACTTGTGAACATAGTGTAAGTTGTACACCTGAAACTAATGTAACATTTTGTATCAAGTATACTCAAGTTAAAAAAAATTAAAATAAGGACTTTTGATGTAATCAAACCTGAGAGAATTCATCACTAGCAGTTCTTCCCCTCAATAAATATTAAATGTAGTCTTTCAGGCTAAACTGAAAAGCACCAAACAGTAATTCCAATCTACAAAAAGTAATACAGAGCACAAGTAAAGGTAAGTACATAAATAAATAAAATGACAGTAGTTCTGATGGCACATGATGTGATGAAAACTGGGTGTATATATAACTGATAAATTATTGAACACTACATCTGAAATTAACGAGGTACTATATGTTGGCTAATTGAATTTAAATGATAAATAAAATAAAATTTGTAGGTAGCATATAAAAATAAATAAAAATAAATGTCTATATAAAAAACAAAGAAATAAATCAGTAATCTAAACTAACACCTGAATACACTAGAAGAGGAAACTAAACCCAAAACTGGAAGAAAGAAGTAAAACATAAACATTATATCAGAATAAATTAAAGAGGGAACAGAAAACAATAGAGAAAATCAATGGAATAAAATGTTATCCTTCAAAAAGATCAAAAAAATTGACAAACATTAAACCATACTGATCAAGAAAAAAGAAAGAAAACTCAACTTATTAAAATTAAGAATAAAAGGGAGAACATTACTACTGATCCTACAGAAATAAAATTGATTATAAAAGAATAATGTAAACAACTGATATCCAACAAATTAGATAATATGGATAAAATGAACAAATATCTGAAAAGATACAACTAAAACTGACTCAAGAAGAAATAGAAAATATGAATAAGCCTATAATAATGAGATAAAAATTAGTAATTTTTACAACTTCCCACAAAAAATTAACCCAGGACCAGATAGTTCTACTGCTGAATTTTGCCGAATGTTTGAAGAACTCTTCACACACTCTTTCAAAGCTAGAAAAAGAAGGAACAATTTTCAACTCATTGTATGAATTCAATATTAACTAATACCAAAGCCAAATGAAGATATCCCAAGAGAACTGCTCACTAATATCCCTTGTGATTATAGATGTAAAATTTCTCAGCAAAATACTAACAACAAAGTCTAGTCATACATAAAAAGAATTATATAACATTAACAAGTGGGATTTATCCTGGGGATGTGAATTCATTTCAACACTTACAAACAAAATAATGTAACACACTATATTAAAAGAATAAAGGCCAAACCACATTATCCTCTCAATAGATGCAGAAACGGCATTTGACTAAATCTACCTTGACTTCATTATGGAAACACCAACAAACTAGGAATAGAAGATAATTTCCTCAAACTGTTTAGGAAAATATATTAAAAAAAGGAAAAACCCCACAAATAACATCATACTTGCTAGTAAAAGCCTGAAAGCTTTACCTCTAAAATCAGGAATAATACAAACATGTTTATTCTCCTAAATTCTAGTCATCATTTTAGTGGAAGTTCTAGCCATGAGCAAATAAGTAAGAAGGGGGGGGATCACCTGAATGGAAAAGAAGTCAAAATATCTACATTTGCAAATAATATAATCATATGCATAATCCTAAGGAATCTTCCCCAAATTGTTAGAAATAATAAATGAGGTCAGGTAAGTAGCAGAATACATTAATATTTAAAATGTATTGTAATTCTGTACATGATCTATAAGCTATCCAAAACAAAATTAAGACAATTCCATATAAGGTAGCATCAAAAATCCCAAATACTTATGAATACATTTAACAAAAGAGGTGTAAAACATATACTCTGAAAACTTCAAAAAAATCATTGAAGGAAATTAGAGACCTAAATAAAGAGAGGCACATTCTTTTTTTTTTTTTTTTTTTTTAGATTTTATTTATTTGACAGAGAGAAAGATCACAAGCCGGCAGAGAGGCAGGCAGAGAGAGAGGGGGAAGCAGAGTCCCTGCTGAGCAGAGAGCCTGATGCAGGGCTTGATCCCAGGACCCTGAGATCATGACCTGAGCTGAAGGCAGAGGCTTAACCCACTGAGCCACCCAGGTGTCCCAAGAGGAGCACATTCTATGTTCATAGATCAAAAGAATCCATGAAACAAGATGGGATAGGGAGGGAGACAAACCATAAGTGACTCTTAATCTCACGAAACAAACTGTGGGTTGCTGGGGGGAGGGGGGTTGGGAGAAGGGGGGTAGGGTTATGGACATTGGGGAGGGTATGTGCTTTTGGGTAAATTGGAAGGGGTGATGAACCATGAGAGACTATGGACTCTGAAAAACAATCTGAGGGGTTTGAAGTGGCGGGGGGGTGGGAGGTTGGGGTGCCAGGTGGTGGGTATTATAGAGGGCACAGCTTGCATGGAGCACTGGGTGTGGTGAAAAAATAATGAATACTGTTTTTCTGAAAATAAAGAAATTGGAAAAAAAATCTAATATTTTTTAAATGGCAAATGGAACTTCCTAAATAGGCCTACAGATTCAATAAAATATCAAAGATACCACTGGGTTTTGCTTTTGTTTTTGTTTTTGTTTTTGCAGAAATTGATGACTGGGTCCCAAAATTCAAATAGAAATGCAGGGACCTGGGGGAAAAAATAATTTGAAAACTACAGAATCAAAGGACTCATGTGTCAATTCCAAAACTTTTTACAAAGCTACAGCAATCAGGACTATGTGGTACTGGAATAAGGATAGACACATAAATTAATGGAATAGAATTGAGAGTCCAGAAATAATCTCATACATTTATGGTCAATTGGTTATTGGCAAGCATACCAAAAAAATTCAATTGTGAAAGAATAGTCTTTCCAACAAATGTTTTGAAACAACTGAATATTTATATGCAAAAGAATAAAGTTGTCTTTTCATTGACCATTTGGATGTCTTCTTTGGAAAACTGCCTATGTATGTTTTCTGCTTATTTTTTAATTGGATTATTCATTTTGGGCATTTAGTTGTATGAGTTCTTTACATATTTTGGATACTAACCTTTTATTGGGTATGCCATTTGCAAGTATCTTCTCCCATTCTATTAGTTGCCTTTAAGTGTTGTTGAACAGTCCATTCCCTAAGCAGAAGCTTTTTATTTCAGTGAAGTCCCAGTAGTTTATTTTTGCTTTCCTTTCCCTGGCTCAGGAGACATCTCTAGAAAGATGTCTCTATGGCTGATGTCAAAGAGGGTACTGGCTGTGATCTCTAGAATTTTTTTTTTAAGATTTTGTTTATTCATCTGAATAATGAATGAATTCATCTGAATTCATTCAGAATAATGAATGAATTCATCTGAATTCATTCAGAGATCACAGGAAGAGAGAGAGGAGGAAGCAGGCTCCCCACTGAGCAGAGAGCCCAATGCGGGGCTCGATCCCAGGACCCTGGGATCATGACCCAAGCTGAAGGCAGAGGCTTTAACCCATTGAGCCACCCAGGTGCCCCTGTTCTCTAGAATTTCTATAGTTACGTGTCTTACATTTACACCATTAATCCATTTCAAATTTATTTTTCTCTGTAGTGTAAAAAAAGTGGTCCATTTTCACTTTTTGCCTATTGTTTTCCAGTTTTCCAAACACCATTTTTAAAAGAAAGTGTCTTTTCTTCCCTTGAATATTCTTTCCTTCTTTGTCAAAGATTAGTTGACCATATAGTTATGGGTCTATTCCTAGGTTTTCTATTTTGTTCCATTGATCTGTGTGTCCGTTTTTGTGCCAGTACCGTACTGTCATGATCACTACAGCTTTATAATATAATTCTAAGTCTGGAATTGTGATGTTTCTAACACTGCTTTTTCTTTTTCAAGGTTGCTTTGGCTATTTGAGGTCTTTTGTGTTTCCACACAAACTCTAGGATTGTTTGTTAGTTCTATGAGAAATGTTGGTATTTTGATAGGGATTGCATTAAATGTGTAGATTGCTTTGGGTAGTATGGACATTTTAACAAAATTTGTTCTTCCAATCCATGATCATGGAATGTCTTTCCATTTATTTGTGTCTTCTTCAATTTCTTTCACCAGTGTTTTATAGTTTATATAGAGTACTGTTTCAACATCATGGATCCTCAGGAAAATACAAATCAAAAGCACAATGAGATATCACCTCACACCTGTCAGAATGGCTAAAACCAACAACACTAGAAACAATAGGCGTTGGCAAGGATATGGAGAAAGGGGGGAACTCTCTTGCACTGTTGGTGGGAATGTAAACTCATATAGCCACTCTGGAAGCAGTATGGAGGTTCCCCAGAAAGTTAAAAATAGAAGTACCCTATGATCCAGAATTTGCACTACTAGATGTATACCCAAAGAATACAAAAATACTAATGCAAAAGGATACCTATACCCCAATGTTTATAGCAGCATTAGCTACAATAGCCTAATTATGGAAAATAGCCCAAATGTCCATCAACTGATGATTAGATAAGGAAGATGTGGTGTATATATCTCTATCTATATCTATATCTACATATGTACATATATACACATATACACATATAAATATATACATACATATGTATATACACATGTGTGTGTGTGTGAAATGGAATATTATTCAGCCATAAAATTAATGAAATCTTGCCACTTGCAGTGACAGGGGTGGACTAGAGGGTATTATGCTAAGTGAGATAAATTAATCAGAGAAAAATAAATACCAAATTATTTCACTCATATGTGGAATTTAAGATATAAAACAAATGAACAAAGGAAGAAAAAAGGAGAGAGGCAAACCAACTTACAGATTCTTAACTATAGAGAGAAAACTGATGCTTACCAAAGGGGAAGGGGTAGTGAAATGGGTTAAATAAGTGATGAGGATTAAGGAGTACTATGCTTGTTGTAATGAGCAGAGGTTGATTTATGGAAATGTTGAATCTCTATATTTTATAACAGAAACTATTATTACACTGTATGTTAGTTAACTGGAATTTAAATAAAATTTAAATAAAAACTTTTTAAAAATTCAAAAAAGAATAATGTTGTGTTCTTACCTCACATTATATATAAAATTGCAAAATTAATTAAAAAATAATCAAAGCATTAAATATAAGAAATAAAATTATAAACAGTCAGCAGAAAACAGAAGAAAAATTCATAAGCTTGGTTTTGTCAATTTTTTAAAGATGTATCTATTTATTTTAGATAGAGAAAACAAGAATGGGAGGTGCAGAGAGAGGGAGGGAGAATCTCAAGTAGACTCCAGTCTGAGTGTGGAACCTGGCACAGGGCTTTATCACAACCTGAGCCAAAACCAGGACATGTAGCCAACTGTGCCACACAGGTGTCCTTGTCAATGTTGGGGTTCTTTTTTTTTAAGATTTTATTTATTTGACAGACAGAGATCACAAGTAGGCAGAGAGGCAGGCAGAGAGAGAGGGGGAAGAAGGCTCCATGCTGAGCAGAGAGCCCGATGCGGAACTCGATCCCTTGACCCTGGGATCATGACATGAGCCACAGGCCAAGGTTTAACCCACTGAGCCACCCAGGTGTCCCGGTTTTTTTTTTAACATGAAAAAAGTGCATGCAACAAAAAAGAAAAGAAAAAGATAAAGTGAATTTTATCAAAATTTAAAATTCTGTGAATGATATCACATCTTCAGAAAAGCAAAAATACAGTCCACAAAATGGGACAAAAATCTTTGCAATACCTGTATTTTATCCAGGATTTGTATCTAGACTATATAAGTAGACTAACAACCTGATAACTAATAAAACCCAGTACAAAAATAGTCAAAAAACAATCTTAAGAAACCTTTCTCCAAAGGAGATGTACTTGCCAATAAACACTGAAAAAACAATGCTCAATTGTTTTTTCAGTGTTTATTGGCAACTTGTACATTTTCATTTCATTTCATTACATTTTCATTAGTAATCAGGGAAATGGAAATCAAAACCACAGTATGATAACACTTCACACCCACTAAAGAGCCATAATAAAAGAGACAGACATTAACAAGTGTCAGTGATGATATGGAGAAGTTGAAACCCTCATACAATGCTGATGGAAATATAAAATGATGCAGCCACTTTGGAAAACAGTTCAGTTCCTCACAAGGCTAAAGTGAAAGTAGCCAAATGCAAAAAGCCACAAATTGTGTGTATCCACTTACACACAATGATCAGAACAGGCAAATCTGTAGAGACAAAAATTAGGTTGGGGCAGCTGTGTGGCTCAGTTGTTGGGCATCGGCCTTTGGTTCAGGTCATAATCCCAGCATCCTGGGATTGAGCCCCATATCAGGCTCCCTGCTCAGTGGGGAGCCTGCTTCTCCCTCTCCAGCTCCCGTGTTTGTGTTCCCTCTCTCGCTATCTCTCTCTGTCATAAATAAATAAAATCTTTTTAAAAAAAGAAATTAGGTTAATGTTTTCCAGGGGTTTAAATGAGTGACTCATAGTAACTACACAGTATCTTTAGAGGTGATGGAATTTATGAAATTGATAGTAGTGATGACAACGCTGTGAATATTTTAAAAACTGTACTTTAAAAGGCTGAATTTTATGGTATGTGAAAATATATCTCAATACAGCAATTAAAAAATAAATGGTAGTCCAAAAGTGGGTATTATAGAGGGCACAGCTTGCATGGAGCACTGGGTGTGGTGAAAAAATAATGAATACTGTTTTTCTGAAAATAAATAAATTGGAAAAAAGAAAACCATAAAAAAAAAAAAAAGAAGTGATATCAACAAGATGGTAGAATAGGAAGCTCTGAACCCACCTTTATCCCATAAACACACCAATTCAGCAACAATTCATAGGCAAATTCCATTTGTGGTAAGTCCAGAAACCAATGGAATGGCTCTTGCATGCTGGGAGATTGTAAAACCAGACTCACTGAAGCCATAGGAAGAGTTAGGACACCCTCTCACTGGAGTTCCTGCTCCCAACACAGTGCCATATGATCAGCAAGAGACCTCCTAGTCCCAGACTCACCCAAGGGAGGGAAGAAATTGGTTTATGTGTCCAATACCCCAACTTTTCAAGGGATATTTCCAGATGAGTGACTTGTGATTTTCCAGTATTGGAGTTCTGGAAGATACAGCACCACTCAGTGTGAGACAAAGATGGCAGCTTGGGCTCGTAGACATAGATCCTCCCCCTGCTCAGCACAGAGAAAATAGATTTTAAAAATTCTAGCCACTCAGGGTGAGACAAAGATGGCAGCTTGGGCTGGTAGACATGGATCCTCCCCCTACTCAGCAAAGAGAAAATAGATTTTAAAAATTCATGATTTGTGTCCTCATGAGTAGTGGAACAATCAACCCATATACCCAGTGCCCCAACTTCTCCGGGGCTCCCCCCAAAATGAACATCTCTCTAGAAAGTCTTCAAGCTCTATCTTTTAAAATGAAGTAGAGATAACAACTTTCCCAGACAAAAGATGACCAAGATCACTAGTCCTGCCTTATAATAGATCTTAAGGGAGTTCTTGAAGTTGAACTAAAGGAAGATTAAACAGTCTGAGGGGTTTGAAGTGGCGGGGGGGTGGGAGGTTGGGGTACCAGGTGGTGGGTATTATAGAGGGCACGGCTTGCATGGAGCACTGGGTGTGGTGAAAAAATAATGAATACTGTTTTTCTGAAAATAAATAAATTGGAAAATAAAAAATAAAAATAAAAAAAAATTTTAAAAAAAACAGCAACACAGTACCATATGATTTAATTCATATGTGGAATCTAAAAAAGAAAACAAATGAATTAACAAAAGAAAAGCAGAATCAAATACATAAATACAGAAAACAAATTGAGGGTTGCCAGAGGGGAGGGTGTTGTGAGGGGGATGGGCAAAATGGGTGAAGGGGAGTAAGAGGTACATGCTTCTAGTAACAGAATTAGTAAGTCATGGAAATAAAGACACAGCATAGGAAATATAGTCAATGATATTGTAATCATGTTGTATGATGACAGGTGGTAGTTACACTTGTGAACATAGCATAATGTATACAGAAGCTGAACTGTCATTTTGTACACCTGAAACTAATGTACCATTATGTGTCAACTCTACTCAAATAATTTTTTTTTAAAATAGAAGAAGAAACAAGCAGTTATGAAAATAAATTCATATTGTGTTATATTTAATAACATTTAGGTTATATGAATATTCTACAATTATTCTACAATAATTTTTACAATGAACAACAAATCAGTTTCTCTTTAATCAAAATGTTTTCCAGTGATCCATGAAACATCACTTTGAAGCTCTGCAAAACTTGTAAATATCACCTTTGAAATTGATTTTCATTTTCTAAATTTATACTGGATGTTTCCAACATCCTACCACTAGCCAGAGACCAACCCTTCAAAAATGAGAACAGATTGGAAGATAACTCATGAATATGGGGGCAAGGAGGGACAGAGATGTTTGGAGACAAATTTCATATTGTTTAAATGATTATTGAATTAGTGTGTGTTATGAAGATTATCCTTCCCTACTCAATGCAACTTCTGTGGGACTGCAGACAATAAATTACAAATAACAATTTAAAAATCCCTACCAACACAACACCATATAAATAAATACAGATTACTGTATTACTATAATGGCTGTGGAAAAATTGCTTTAATTTCTAGCAAAGAAATTAAAACCAAAAGTATTAAAAATAGATATAACTTAATTAGATACAAGATAAACAGTATGACTACACTTAAGGTGGTGACAACAATAACAAAAAGGGGGTGTTAAAGAATAGTTTTTTTGCAATTGAACTTAAGTTGATATTAGCTTGAAATACACTGCTATAACAGACAGATACATCTATAGAAATTGCACTAAAGGAAAAGAAATAAATCAAAGTGCATTAATTCAAAAAATAATAAAACCCAGAGGAAGATGACAATACAGGAAATGACAGCCAACAGAGCTACAAGACTGGAGAAGGAAGATGGTGGCAGAATAGGAGTACCCTAGGCTTGTCTTGTTCTACAAACATAGCTAGATAATTATCAAATCACCCTAAGTACACCAGAAATCAACTTGAAGACTGACAGAACAAACTGTACAACTAAAGGGGCACAAAAGAGGCCACATCAGAGAAGATAAGAAATGTGGAGATGTGGTTTAAGAGAGAAACGAATCATGGATGCTATGAGAGAGAAGCACATAGGGGAATGCACAAGGAGAGCATTTCCCCAAAGCTGTTGGCTTGGAAAACACAGGGGGCTGAAGTTCATGAGTTCTTGCTACCAGTGAGGCTTAAAGCCTGGAGTTTTAAAGGTCAGAAGACTTGGCTAGAATAGAACCCAAAGGGTACCAAATTGCTTCTGGAGAGAAAGCTAGCAAACAACCAGGGGAAACACTGTGGAAACACCAATTTGAAGGATGCCTGGAGCTGCAGGAAAGAGATTATTCTCTTTATTCAGAGCTATTCTCCCGAGAGACAGCATTCACAGAGAGGCTCTCTGAGAACAAAGGAGGTGGCTGGTACCTTTTCTCTCCCCCTTCCCTTAGCATAAATATTGAGCAACAATGGTAAACTTTGTAGCACTGGCAATGCCTAACTTGCATACACCATGTCACACAGCCCTGCATGTTGTTGGGACAGATAAACTTGCTCAAGCTTGCCTCAGATCCACTGTGGAAAACTGCTCACCTAGGAGAACAGCACAAACCCCTGCCCATACCACTTCTTCTGACCAGAGTGTTCTACAGGGTCTCAGTTCTTGTGGAAATAGTATCAGGTCTCATTTGACAAGCAGACCAGAGCACAACTAGTTAAAAACTTGCCACACTCTGGTCAAGGACCAAACACTGCCCACAGCAGGTAAGGAAATCCTCTGCAGATGACTGGTGAAAGATAGAGCAGCCAAAACACAACAGCAGAACACACAAAGCACACACCAGTGATATTCACTGAAGCACCAGGCTCTGGACACCACATGACCTCTTATTCATAAAGCTATTACTTTAAGGAGCAGAAAACATAACTGGCTTGTCTAACACAGATAAGAAGGCAGAGACTTAGACAAAATGCCAAGATGGAGGAATTTATCCCAAATGAAAGCACAAGATAAGGCCACAGCCAGAGAACTAAGCAAAACAGATATAAGTAACATCCCTAATGGAGGATTTAAAGCAATGATCATGACACTCACTGGGCTTGAGCAAGCAATAGAAGACATTATTAAATAGACTCTTACTAGAGAGATAAAAGAGTTTTTAAAAGTTTAAATTAGAGATGAAGTATGCAAGAAACAAGATTGGAAACAGGCTTGATGCAATGACAGCAAGGTGGAAGAAGCAGAGAAACAAACTAGTGACATAGAAGACAAAATATGGAAAATAATGAAGCTGAATAAAAGAGAGACAGAATAATTAAGCAATATGAGTATAGATTTAGGGAACTCAGTGACTCCACTAAATGTAATTACGTTCATATTTTAGAGTCCTCCATCCTGAAAAAAGAAGAAGAAGAAGGAGGAGGAGGAGAAGGAGAAGGAGAAGAAGGAGAAAGAAAAGGAAAAGGAGAAGAAGAAGGAGAAGAGAGAAAATGGGACAGAAAATTGATTTCAAGAAATAATAGCAAAGGCCCTAATTTGGGGAAGGAAACAGACACAGAGAATTCCCATCCAAATCAACAAAAGCAGGTCAATACCAAGACATATTTTAAAGATTTTATTTATTTATCAGAGAGAGGGGGGGGGGAGAGAGCGAGCACAGGCAGACATAATGGCAGACAGAGGCAGAGGGAGAAGCAGGGTCCCTGCCGAGCAAGAAGCCCTATGCAGGACTTGATCCCAGGACGCTGGGATCATGACCTGAGCCGAAGGCAGCTGCTTAACCAACTGAACCACCCAGGCGTCCCCCAAGACCTATTTTAATTAAATTCCAAAATACACTGGTAAAGAAAAACTCTTAAAAGAAGCAAGACCAAAAAAAAAAGTCCTTCTTTACAAGGGAAAACCCATAAAGCTAGCTAGAGATTTCTCAAAGATACTTGGCAAGCCCAAAGAGAATGACATGATATACTTATTGTGTTGAATGGGGGAAATCTGCAGTAAATAATATTCTATCCAGCAAGGCTATCATTCAGAATAGAAGGAGAGATAACAAACTTCCCAAATAAAAACCAAAGGATTTCATGACCACTAAAACAGCCTTGCAAGGGAATACTAAAGGGGACTTTTAGTACAAAGGCAACACCAATAGTGACAACGGCAAGAAACAACCAGAGAAACTCTCCAGAAAAAATGACAGAAAGTAATAAAATGGCAACAAATACACATCTATCAATAATTACTTTGAACATAATGGACTAAATGCTCCAATCATAAGACATGGTATGTCAGAATGGATAAAAACGAAAAACAAGACCCATCCACATGCTGCCTACAAAAGACTCATTTTTTGGGGGGGGGTTCTATTTGTTTTATTTTTTTTCCAATTTATTTATTTTCAGAAAAACAGTATTCATTATTTTTTCACCACACCCAGTGCTCCATGCAAGCTGTGACCTCTATAATACCCACCACCTGGTACCCCATCCTCCCACCCCCCCGCCACTTCAAACCCCTCAGACTGTTTTTCATGAGAGACTATGGACTCTGAAAAACAAAAGACTCATTTTAGACCTAAAGACAGCTGGAGATTGAAAGTAAGGGAAGGGCTGCAGAAATATTTATCCTACAAATAAATGTCAAAAGAATGATGGAGTAATGATATTTATATCTGACAAAGTACACTTTCTTTTTCTTATTTTGTTTTCAAATTTGAGTTTTATTTTATTTTATTTTTTTCAGTGTTCCAAGATTCATTGTTTATGCACCACACCCAAGTGCTCCATGCAATATGTGCCCTCCTCAATACCCACCACCAGGCTCACCCATTCCCCCCTGCCCTCTCCCCTCTATAACCCTCATTTGTTTTTCAGAATCCACAATCTCTTATGCTTCATCTCCCCCTCCGATTTCCCCTGACTCACTTTTCCTTTCCTTCTCCTAATGTCCTCCATGTTATTCCTTATGCTCCACAAGTATGTGAAACCATATGATAACTGACTTTCTCTGCTTGACTTATTCCATTCAGCATAATCTCCTCCAGTCCTGTCCATATTGATACAAAAGTTGGGTATTCATCCTTTCTGATGGAGGCACAATACTCCATTGTATACATGGCCCATATTTTCTTTAACCATTCGTCTGTTGAAGGACATCTTTGCTCTTTCCACAGTTTGGTGATTGTGGCCATTGCTGCTATGAACATTGGGATACATATGTCCCTTCTTTTCACTACATCTATATATTTGGGATAAATACCCAGTAGTGCAATTGCAGGGTCATAAGGTAACCCTATTTTTAATTTCTTAAAGAATCTCCACATTGTTTTCCCAAAGAGGCTACAACAAATTGTGTTCCCACCAACAGTGTAAGAGGGTTCCCTTTTCTCCACATCCTCTCCAATACTTGTCTTGATAATTTTGGCCATTCTAACTGGTGTAAGGTGGTATCTCAATGTGGTTTTGACTTGAGTTTCCCTAATGGCTAATGATGATGAACATTTTTTTCATGTGTCCCTTAGCCATTTGTTTGTCTTCTTTGGAGAAGTGTCTGTTCATAACTTCTGCCCATTTTTTGATGTGATTATCTGTTTTGGGGGAGTTGAGTTTGAGGAGTTCTTTATATATCTTGGCTATCAGCCCTTTGTCTGTAGTGTCATTTGGGAATATCTTCTTCTATTCCATGGATTGCCTCATTTTGTTGACTGTTTCCTTTGCTGTGCAGAAGCATTTGATCTTGACGAAGTCCCAAAAGTTCATTTTTGCTTTTGTTTCCTTTGTCTTTGGAGACTTGTCTAGAAAGAAGTTGTTGTGGCTGATGTCAAAGATTTACTGCCTATGTTCTCCTCTATAATTCTGATAGATTCCTGCCACATGTTGAGGTCTTTCATCCATTTTGAGTTTATCTTTTTGTATGGTGTAAGGGAATGGTAGAGTTTCATTCTTCTATACATAGCTGTCCAATTTTCCTAGCACCATTTATTGAAGGGACTGTCTTTTTTCCACTGTATATTTTTTCCTGCTTTGTCAAAGATTAGTTGACCATAGAGCTACGTGCCCATATCCAGACTCTCTACTCTGTTCTGCTGGTCTATGTATCTGTTTTTGTGACACTACCATGCTGTCTTGGGGATCACAGCTTTGTAGTAAAGCTTGAAATCAGGAAATATGATGCTCCCACCTTTGTTTTTCTTTTTCAACATTGCCTTAGAAATTTGGGGTCTTTTCTGTTTCATAAATTTTTAGGATTTTTTTATTCCAGCACTTTCAAAAATGCTGGTGAATGTTGATTGGAATGGCATTGAAAGTATAGATTGCTCTGGGCCTTATAAACATCTTAACAATGTTTATTCTTCCAATTCATGAACATGCTTTTTCATCTTTTTGTGTCTTCTTCAATTTCTTTCATGAGTGTTCTGTAGTTCCTTGAGTACAGACCTTGACCTCTTTGGTTGGTTTATTCCCAGGTATCATATGGTTCTCAGTGCTATAGTCAATGGAATCGATTTTCTAATTTCCTTTATTTTTTCATTGTTAGTGTATAAGAAAGCAACTGATTTCAGTGCATTGATTTTTGTATCCTGCCGCATTACTGAATTGCTGTATGAGTCCTAGTAGTTTAGGGGTGGAGTCTTTTGGGTTTTTCATAAAAAGTATCATGTCATCTGTGAAGAGAGAGAGTTTGACTTCTTCTTTGCCAATTTGGATACCTTTTATTTCTTTTTGTCATCTGATTGCTGTTGCTAGGACTTCTAGTAATATGTTGAACAACAGTGGTGAGAGTGGACATCCTTGTTGTGTTCCTGATCTCAGAGGGAAGGCTATCAGATTTTCCCCTTTGAGGATGATATTCATTCTGGGTTTTTTATGGATAGATTTTATGAAGTTGAGGAATGTTCCCTCTATCCCTATACATTGAAGGGTTTTAATCAGGAATGGATGCTTTATCTTGTCAGATGCTTTTCTGCATCAATTGAGAGGACCATATGGTTCTTCTCTCTTCTCTTATTGATTTGTTCTATCACATTGATTGATTTGTGAATGCTGAACCACCCTTGCATCCCAGGGATAAATCCCACATAGTCATGGTGGATAATCATTTTTTTGTTTTGTTTTGTTTTGTTTTTGACAGACAGAGATCACAAGTAGGCAGAGAAGCAGACAGAGAGAGGAGTAAGCAGGCTCCCTGCTGAGCAGAGAGCCCGATGCGGGACTCGATCCCAGGACCCTGGGATCATGACCTGAGCTGAAGGCAGGGGCTTTAACCCACTGAGCCACCCAGGCGCCCCATAGATAATCTTTTTAATGTACTGTTAGATCCTATTAGCTAGGATCTTGTTGAGAATCTTAGGGTCCGTATTCATCAGGGTTATTGGTCTGAAATTCTCCTTTTTGATGGGGTCTTTGCCTGGTTTGGGGATCAATGGCTGGCTTCATAGGAAGATTCTGGACGTTTTCCTTCTATTTTTTGAAACACCTTCAGGAAAATAGGTATTATTTCTTCTTTGAATGTTTGGTGGAATCCCCCAGGGAATCTGAGAGGTTCTGGCCTTTTGTTTTTTGGGAGATTTTTGATCACTGCTTCAACCTCGTTATTAGATATTGGTCTATTATGGTTGTCAATTTCTTCCTGTTTCAGTCTTGGAAGTTTATAGGTTTCCAGGAATGCATCCATTTCTTCTTGGTTGCTTAACTCATTGGCATCTAACTGTTGATAATAATGTCTGATGACTGTTTCTATTTCCTTCATGTTAGTCGTGATCTCTCCCCTTTCAATCATAATTTTATTAATTTGTATCCTTTCTTTTTTCTTTTGGGCTAGTTTAGCCAGTGGTTTATCTATCTTATTGATTCTTTTAAAGAACCAGCTTCTAGTTTCATAGATGTGTTCTTTTTTTGTTTGTTTGTTTGTTTTTGTTTTTTTTTTTTTGTTTGAAGGTGAAGATTGGGGGAAATGGTTGTGATTTTGTTTTTGTTTTTTTTCCCAATTTATTTATTTTCAGAAAAACAGTATTCATTATTTTTTCACCACACCCAGTGCTCCATGCAAGCTGTGCCCTCTATAATACCCACCACCTGGTACCCCAACCTCCCAACCCCCCGCCACTTCAAACCCCTCAGACTGTTTTTCAGAGTCCATAGTCTCTCATGGTTCACCTCCCCTTCCAATTTACCCAAATTCCCTACTACTCTCTAACGCCCCTTGTCCTCCATGCTATTGGTTATGCTCCACAAATGAGTGAAACCATATGATAATTGACTCTCTCTGCTTGACTGATTTCACTCAGCATAATCTCTTCCAGTCCCGTCCATGTTGCTACAAAAGTTGGATATTCGTCCTTTCTGATGGAGGCATAATACTCCATAGTGTATATGGACCACATCTTCCTTATCCATTCATCCGTTGAAGAGCATCTTGGTTCTTTCCATAGTTTGGCGACTGTGGCCATTGCTGCTATAAACATTGGGGTACAGATGGCCCTTCTTTTCACGACATCTGTATCTTTGGGGTAAATACCCAGGAGTGCAATTGCAGGGTCGTAGGGAAGCTCTATTTTTAATTTCTTGAGGAATCTCCACACTGTTCTCCAAAGAGGCTGCACCAACTTGCATTCCCACCAACAGTGTAAGAGGGTTCCCCTTTCTCCACATCCTCTCCAACACATGTTGTTTCCTGTTTTGTTAATTTTGGCCATTCTAACTGGTGTAAGGTGATATCTCAATGTGGTTTTAATTTGAATCTCCCTGAGGGCTAATGATGATGAGCATTTTTTCATGTGTCTGATAGCCATTTGTATTTCTTGATTGGAGAAGTGTCTGTTCATATCTTCTGCCCATTTTTTGATGTGTTTGTCTGTTTCGTGTGGGTTGAGTTTGAGGAGTTCATTATAGATCCTGGATATCAACCTTTTGTCTGTACTGTCATTTGCAAATATCTTCTCCCATTCCGTGGGTTGCCTCTTTGTTTTTTTGACTGTTTCCTTTGCTGTGCAGAAGCTTTTGATTTTGATGAAGTCACAGAAGTTTATTTTCGCTTTTGTTTCCTTTGCCTTTGGAGACGTATCTTGAAAGAAGTTGCTGTGGCTGATATCGGAGAGATTACTGCCTATGTTCTCCTCTAAGATTCTGATAGATTCCTGTCTCACGTTGAGGTCTTTTATCCATTTTGAGTTGATCTTTGTGTACGGTGTAAGAGAATGGTCGAGTTTCATTCTTCTACATATAGCTGTCCAGTTTTCCCAGCACCATTTATTGAAGAGACTGTCTTTTTTCCACTGTATTTTTTCCTGTTTTGTCAAAGATTAATTGACCATAGAGTTGAGGGTCCATATCAGGGCTCTCTACTCTGTTCCACTGGTCTATGTGTCTGTTTTTATGCCAGTACCATGCTGTCTTGGTGATCACAGCTTTGTAATAAAGCTTGAAATCAGGTAAGGTGATGCCGCCAGCTTTATTTTTGTTTTTCAACATTTCCTTAGCGATTCGGGGTTTCTTCTGATTCCATACAAATTTTAGGATTATTTGCTCCAGCTCTTTGAAGAATGCCGGTGGAATTTTGATCGGAATGGCATTAAAAGTATAGATTGCTCTAGGCAGTATAGACATTTTAACAATGTTTATTCTTCCGATCCAAGAGCATGGAATGGTCTTCCATCTTTTTGTGTCTTCTTCAATTTCTTTCATGAGTGTTCTATAGTTCCTCAAGTATAGTTCCTTTACCTCTTTAGTTAGGTTTATTCCCAGGTATCTTATGGTTCTTGGTGCTATAGTAAATGGAATCGATTCTCTAATTTCCCTTTCTGTATTTTCATTGTTAGTGTATAAGAAAGCCACTGATTTCTGCACATTGACTTTGTATCCTGCCACGCTGCTGAATTGCTGTATGAGTTCTAGTAGTTTGGGGGTGGAGTCTTTTGGGTTTTCCATATAAAGAATCATGTCATCTGCGAAGAGAGAGAGTTTGACTTCTTCATTACCAATTTGGATACCTTTTATTTCTCTCTGTTGTCTGATTGCTGTTGCTAGGACTTCTAATACTATGTTGAACAAGAGTGGTGAAAGTGGGCATCCTTGTCTTGTTCCTGATCTCAACGGGAAGTCATAGATGTGTTCTATTGTATCTCTAGATTCTAATTCATTGATCCCAACTCTAATCTTGATTTTTTCCCTTCTTATGTGTGGGACTGGCTTAAATTGTTGTTGATTTTCCAGCTCATTAAGGTGTAAGGAGAGTTGGTGTATTGGGGATTTTTCAATTTTTTTGAGTGAGGCTTGGATGGCTATGTATTGCCCACTTAGGACCACCTTTGCCGTATCCCATAGGTTTTGGACCAATGTGTCTTCATTCTCTTTGGTTTCCATAAATTGTTTAAGTCCTTCTTTGATTTCCTGGTTGACCCAAACATTCTGAAGCAAGGTGGTCTTTAGCTTCCAGGTGTCTAAATTCCTTCCAAACTTTTTCTTCTGATTGAGTTCCAGTTTCAAAGGATTGTGGTCTGAGAATATGCAGGGAATAATTTCAGTCGTTTGGTATTGTTTGAGCCCGATTTGTGATCCAGCATGTGGTCTATTCTGGATAAAGTACCAAGTGTGCTCAAGAAGAATGGATATTCTGTTGTTTTAGGGTGGAATGTTCTGTACTTATCTATAAGGCCCATATGGTCCAATGTGTCATTCACAGCTCTTGTTTCTTTATTAATTTTCTGCTTGGGTCATCTGTCTATTACTGAGAGTGACATGTTAAGATTCCCTACAATTAATGTATTCATGTCAATATGACTCTTTATTTTGATTAACAGTTGGCTTATGTAGTTGGATGCTCCCATATTGGGGGTATAAACATTTGTAATTATTAGATCTTCTTGGTAGATAGACACTTTAAGAATGATGGAGTGTCCTTCTGTATCTCTGACTACAGTCTTTAGCTTAAAATCTTATTTATCTGATTTGAAAATCACTACCTCATTTTTCTTTTGAGGCCCATTGGCATGAAAGATTGTTCTCCATCCCTTCACTTTCAGTCTGCATGTATCTTTAGGTTCCAAATGGGTCTTGTAGACAGCATATGGATGGATCCTGTCATTTTATCCAGTCTATCACCCCTGTGCCACTTTATGGGAGCATTTAGGCCATTCACGTTGAGAGTGATTATTGAAAGATAAGTTTTTATTGACATCATGTTGCCTGTGAAGTCCCTTTTTCTATAGATTGTCTCTGTAAATTTCTGTTCTGTGTCACTCTGGCCCTTTCTTCTTTTATAGAACCCCAATTAATATTTCTTGTAGTGCTGGCTTGATGGTCACATACCTTTTAAACCTTGCCAGTCTTGGAAGCTCTTTATCTCTATATACATTTTGAATGTCAGTCTTGCTGGATAAAGTATTCTTGGCTGCATGTTCTTCTCATTTAGTTCCCTGAATGTCTTACCAGTACTTTCTGGCTTGCTAAATTTCTGTGGACAGATCAGACATTATTCTGATGGTCCCTCCTCTTATTTAAGGAATCCCTTCCCCCTAGCTGCCCTTAAGACCTCCTGTCTGAAGTTATGATTCATGAATGTCACAATTAGGTGTCTGGATGTCTTTCTAGACTCGTTGATCTTGGGGAGTGCCCTCTCTGTCTCTAGGACATGAACACTTGTTCCATTCCCCAGATTAGGGAAACTTTCATCCAGAATTTTTTCAACAATATCTTCTAGTCTTCTCTCTCTCTTCACCTCCCTCAGGGATCCCAATAATTCTGATGTTGGAACATTTCTTGGTGTCATTTATTTCCCTAATTCTATTTTAATGGCTTCTAAGCTGTTTGTTCCAGGCCTCCTCCTGATACTTCTTTTCTATTAGTTTGTCTTCTAGATCACTAATTCTATCTTCTTCCTCAATTACCCTAGCTGTTAGAGTATTTAGATTAGATTGGATCTCATTGATAACATTTTTAACTTCTGTCAGATAGGCTCTCACTTCTGCCCTTAGAGATTCTATGTTGTCACTAATGGTCTTCTCCAATCTATCCATTGCCTGGATAATTGTTACCTTGAATTCCCCTTCCAACATACTGTTTATGTCCATATCCAATAGTTCTGTGACAGAGGGCACAGTCTCTGAATGTTTCCTCTGTTGGGTGTTCCTCCTCCTAGTCATTTTGGTGAGAGGCGGTTGAGGGGATGTATATATAGCTGAATATATCAACCATGATCCATTGCAAGTGCACCCTGGAAAGTTGCAGAACAATCAGAAATCACCACCAAAAACAAAGAAAAAAGAAAAGAGAGAGAGATAAAGATGGAAAAAAGGGAAAACCCAGCCAAAATGATGCCCAAAAGTACGATTTATAAGGTACATTAACAAGAAAGAACAAACAACAAAACCGACAAAAGTAAATTTGTGGAGTATAACAAATATGATGGAGAACAAGGGGTGTTAGGAGAAGGGATTTGGGGTAAATTGGAAGGGGAAGTGAATCATGAGAGACTATGGACTCTGAAAAACAATCTGAGGGGTTTGAAGTGGCGTGGGGGTGGGAGGTTGGGGTACTAGGTGGTGGGTATTATAGAGGGCACAGATTGCATGGAGCACTGGGTGTGGTGAAAAAATAATGAATACTGTTTTTCTGAAAATAAATAAATTAATTTTTTTTAAAAAAGTAAATAACAAGAAAATAAAAACCGGGGCACCTGGGTGGCTCAGTGGGTTAAAGACTCTGCCTTTGGCTCAGGTCATTATCTCAGGGTCCTGGGATTAAACCCCACATTGGGCTCTCTGCTTGGCAGGGAGCCTGCTTCCTCCTTTCTCTCTGCCTGCCTCTCTGCCTACTTGTGATCTCTGTTGGTCAAATAAATAAATAAAATCTTTAAAAAAAAAAGAAAAAGAAAAACCTAGCCAAAATGAACCCCAGAAATAAGATTTATATAATACCAGATCAAAAGCAAATACACAGAAACAGTGACAGAAGAATAAGATGGGAGGGTGGTTATAAATCTTTGGTGTGGGTTAGGAAGTTTATTTTGGTTCTTCCTGGGTATATCTTGTTATCTTTCTAAAGGTCCAGAGATATAGGGAGATTAAAACTGGTTTCTATATAAGGACAGCATTGAATAGGGAAAAAGAATTGCCCTAAAGTTTATATCTACTTTTATATTTAAAAGAAAAAAGTAAAGAAAAAGAAACACAGGTATATGTATGAAAAAAGTTCAACTTAAAAAGTTATTATGGAATATGTCATATTAAAACTAGTTGTAATGGTAAGTAGGTTAAAAATTAAAAGAATAAGAATCATGAGAACGAATAAAAAAAGAAAGAAAAGTTGTATCTATGATATATACAGGTTTAGTGACAATACTGGAAGCTTAATATATTATTTTCCCTTGAAGTTGGGGTTTTACAGTTTTAGGGAGACCTTGTGTTGGTTTTCCTCTTGCTCTTTTGGCTTGTCTTCTGTGGAAGAGGCCTGATGCATTATTTTCCAGTCAATCTTGCTTGGGCTGAGTCACCCTGCCCCCTATCAAGGGGCTAGACCCTGTGGAAACAAGTTTTTCAGACTTTTGTTCTCTGGAGGTTTTTGTTCTTGGGTTGCTTTTTGTGGCTTTACAGAGGGTCAGAGCAAAGAAGGGATCTGTCTGCACCCAGACCTCCACCTTAGAGAGAAGCCACAGACTGTTCCCTCTGGGTGGTCCAGAACACAGACTCCCCCTCTACAAACTCCACTCAACAGCACAGCTCCCACAGGGGGTAGGCCCCTGCTTGTCTCTGCACACCCGTGCCACTAAAACCACAAGCAATATTGGGCCAGGAAGCCCACTTCCAGTGGCTGCCTTTGCCAGGACTGCAATCTGGAGTCCAGGCCCATGCCAGGTGCTCAGACCCAGGGGTCACTTAAGTCACAGAAGGCTGCCCCCTGAGGAATCTCGATGGGAGATCATGCCAGATTCCCTCAGGTGCAGGTGGGAGTGCACTCAGACCCCATGGTGGCACAGGTCACAGAAATCTTAGAGACCACCAGTCAGTGCCCATGCCAGACCCTCTCACGTGCAGGTGGGAGTGTGCCCAGCTGAGCAGTGGTGCAAGCAGCGGAAAGCCTCTGGCTCAGGGACCATGGACTGGAGGCCCCGCCGGACTCTCTCTGGCATGGATGGTTGCTGGCTGTGACTGTACTAGGAAGGTAGGCTTACGCCCATGCCCATGATTGCCCAATTGTCCCTTAAGACTTTTTGTTCTTTTTGAGTGCTTTTAACCAGACTCCAAGTTAATGCCTGTCCCCAACCACAGGGCACTTTCATAGTGGGGTATTACTTTCCAGTGGGTCACTTCTGGTGGCTCCCTCTCCCTTCTATTTATCCTCTGATATCAGTCCAAGCATTCCCACTCTGCTTTACCTCTCCACTGATGTCTTCTGCCCCCACAGAGATGCAGAAGTGTATAATCTTACATCTAGGGCTGATTTCATGGGTGTTCATAGTGTTCTGGTAGATATCTAGCTCATGTTAGGGGACTGGTTAAAAACAAGGTCTCCTACCTTTCTATCATCTTGTTCATCTCTCCTGTTCTTACAAGTCCTGCTTTTGTGTCAGAGTAATACTGGCTTTATAGAATTATTTTGGGTGTGTTAATATTTTATACTTCTTGGATTCAAGATTCATGATTCAATCTAGGTGACTTGTGCATTTTTAGGAATTATCTGGGTTTTTTTTTCACAAATTATCTGGTGACTTGTGCATTTTTAGGAATTATCTGGGTTTTTTCACAAATTATCTGATAAGTTAGTATGTAATTATAGTAATCTGTTATCACACTAAGTATTTCTGTGGTTATCTGTTGTATTGTTTTCTCTTCCCTTTTCCGTTTTGGTTATTTTTTTCCTTACTTAATGTAGGGATAAAGTAATGCAAATTTTATTTTTTGGAAAAACTGTTCATTAATGTCAATGCTATGTTGTTTTTTATTCTCATCTCTATTTTATTCATTTCTGATTTTTAAAAAAAAATTTTAATTTATCATTTAATATATTATTATTATTATTTAATATATTAACAGTATTCATTATTTTTGCACCACGCCCAGTGCTCCATGCAATCCATGCACTCTATAATACCCACCAACTGGTACCCCAACCCCCCTGCCCCTTCAAAACCCTCAGATTGTTTTTCAGAGTCCATAGTCTCTCATGGTTCACCTCCCCTTCCAATTTCCCCCAACTCCCTTCTCCTCTCTATCTCCCCATGTCCTCCATGATATTTGTTATGCTCCACAAATAAGTGAAACCATATGATAATTGACTCTCTCTGCTTCATTTATTTCACTCAGCATAATCTCTTCCAGTCCTGTTTATGTTGCTACAAATGTTGGGTATTCATCCTTTCTGATGGAGGCATAATACTCCATAGTGTATATGGACCACATCTTCCTTATCCATTCATCCGTTGAAGGGCATCTTGGTTCTTTCCACGGTTTGGCGACCGTGGCCATTGCTGCTATAAACATTGGGGTACAGATGGCCCTTCTTTTCACGACATCTGTATCTTTGGGGTAAATACCCAGGAGTGCAATGGCAGGGTCATAGGGAAGTTCTATATTTAATTTCTTGAGGAATCTCCACACTGTTCTCCAAAGTGGCTGCACCAACTTGCATTCCCACCAACAGTGTAAGAGGGTTCCCCTTTCTCCACATCCTCTCCAACACATGTTGTTTCCTGTTTTGTTAATTTTGGCCATTTTAACTGGTGTAAGGTGATATCTCAATGTGGTTTTAATTTGAAACTCCCTGATGGCTAGTGATGATGAATATTTTTTCATGTGTCTGATAGCCATTTGTATGTCTTTATTGGAGAAGTGTCTGTTCATATCTTCTGCCCATTTTTTGATATGATTGTCTGTTTTGTGTGTGTTGAGTTTGAGGAGTTCTTTATAGATCCTGGATATCAACCTTTTGTCCGTACTGTCATTTGCAAATATCTTCTCCCATTCTGTGGGTTGCCTCTTTGTTTTTTTGACTGTCTCCTTTGCTGTGCAGAAGCTTTTGATCTTGAGGAAGTCCAAAAGTTCATTTTCACTTTTGTTTCCTTTGCCTTTGGAGACATTTCTGATTTTCCTTCGATATTTACTTCCTCTACTAAATTTCAGATGTTTCTTCTTTGCCTAGTTCCTTGTGGTGTAATATTAATTGATTTATTTGAAATTTTTTTCTTCATATAAGCATTCATAGCATAAATTTCACCCTAACATCTGCTTTGGCTGCATCCCACAGGTTTTAGAATATTATGCTTTCTTTTTCTTTTGTTTTGAGATATATTTTGATTTTATGTTCAATTTCTTATTTGGCCCATTTCTTGTGCAATAGTGTAATGTTTAATATTTTCATATTAATTTTAAAATTTACATTATAGATTTTCCATCTTTGTTTCATTTCATTAGTGATTTTTAGTTTTGTACCATTGTGGTTGGAAAATATACTTGGCATGACTTCAGTCTTCTTAAATTTATTTTACTTGTTCTGCTTCCATTTATTTGATTTAAATATGTGTGTACTTAAAGGAAATGTGTATTCTACTTTTCTTGGATGGAATGTTTTATATATATCTTTCAGAACCATGTATTCTGAAGTATGCTTCAAATAAAAAATGTACTTTTTGAAAGTAAGAACTTTAACTGAGTGTACTCATTTAGAATAAAACATATCAGAGATGATGTGGTTGGGGGGAATGAGTAAAATACATGGAGGGGATTAAAGTATACTTATCTTGTTGCGCACTGAGTAATGATGTATAAAATTGTTGAATCACTATATTGCACACCTGAATCTAACACTTTATGTTAGATACACTGTAATTAAAATTAAAAATTTAATTTAAAAATTAAAATATAAAAAATGTGGTGTATATAAATACAATAAAATATTACTCGGCCATAAAAATGAACGAATTCTTGTCATTTGCAATCACATGGATGGAGTTAGAGGGTATTTATGCTAAGTAAAATAAGTTAGTCAGTAAAAGAGAAATACCATATGATTTCACTCATGCAGAATTTATGAAACAAAACCAATGAGCCCTGCGGGGGAAAAAAGAAAGAGAGGTAAACCAAGAAACAGACTCTTAACTACAGAGAAAAATCTGATGGTTACCAAAGAGAAGTGGAGGGGGGTGTTAAATAGGTGATGGGGATTAATCAGGGCACTTATTGAGATGAGCACAGAGTGATGTATGGAAGTGTTGAATTACTGTATTGTACACCAGAAACTAATACAACAGTGTTTATTAACTAACTGGAATTAAAATAAAAAAATTGAAACTAGAGCTACAAGATAGAAAACAACTTAGAAAAGCAAGAGTAAATTCTTGCATATAAGTAATTACTTTAAATATAAGTGGATTAAACTCCCAATCAAATGACATTGAATGACTAAATGAGGGGTGTGTATACCAAACTATAACTTATGTACAAGAACCTAAATTTTCATTTAAGGACACACATGGGTTGAAAGTGAAGGGATCAAGATATTTCATGAAAGTGGTAAAGAAAAGATAGCAGATGTGGCTATACTTATATTTTACAAAATAGATTTTAGTTTAAAAATTGTTATAATAGAAAAAGAAAGCATTATATAATGATAAAAATATCAATCCATCAGAAAGATATAACAATTATATATCATGGATATAAATTATATCCACCCAGCATCAGAGTACTTAAATACATAAGGCAAACATTGACAGAACTGAAGGGAGAAGTAGATTACACAAACATATCACTTTCAAGAATGGACGCAACATCCAGCCAAAAGAGCAAATAAAAAAACAGAGCACGTGAATAACACCATACACCAAATGGAACTAACAGACATACACAGAACATTCCACCTAATACCAGAAGAATACACACTTTTTCCAATGCACAGAAATTTACCAAAGATAGACCACATGTTGGATCAGAAAAAGGTCTTAACAAAATTAATATTTGAATCATACTAAGTTTTTTTTTTCTGAAAACAGGAGAACAAAACTAGAGACCAATAGCAAAAGGAAAAGTGGAAATCTCATGAATGTGTGGAAATTAAAGAACACACTCTTTTTTAAATTTAATTTCCATTTTGATGTAGTGTTCAATAATTCATTAGTTGTGTATAAAACCCAGTGCTCATCACATCACCCTTTAACATCCATAACCCAGTTACACCATCACTCACACCCCCTCTCTTTCCACAAACCTCAGTTTTTTTCCTGGAGTCAAGAGTTTCTCATGGTTTGGCTCCCTCTCTAATCTCTTCCTATTCACTTTTTCTTCCACTTCTCTTCTCTTCTCTTTCTTCCTGTTTCTTCTCCACTATTTCTTATATTCCACATATGAGTGAAACTATATGATAATTATCTTTCTCTGATAGACTTATTTCGCTTGGCATAATACCCTCCAGTTCCAGCAACATTGACGTAAGTGGTAGGTATTCATCCCTTCTGATGGCTGAGTAATATTCCATTGTACATACAAACCACATCTTTACCCATTCACCTATTGAAGGACATTTTGCCTACTTCCACAGTTTGGCTATTGTGAACACTGTTGCTATGAACATTGAGATGCCAGTGCCCCTTCTTTTCATTACATCCATATCTTTGAGGTAAATACTCAGTAATGCAATTGCTGGGCCATAGGGTAGCTCTATTTTTAACTTCCTGAGGAACTTCCAAAATGTCTTCCAGAGTGGCTGTACCAGCTTGCATTGCCACCAACAGTATAAGAGGGTTCCTCTTTCTCCTCATCCTCACCAACATTTGCTGTTCCTTGTCCTGTTAATTTCAACCATTCTAACTTGAATGTAACTTGGTGTAAAGTGGTATCTCATTATGGTTTTGATTTGTATTTCCCTGACGCTAAGTGATGTTGAGAATTTTTTCATGGGTTTGTTGGCAATTTGTATGTCTTCATTGGAGAAGTGTCTGTTCACATCTTCTGCCCATTATTGACTGAATTATTTGTTTTTTGGGTGTTGAGTGAGAGTTCTTTATAGATCTTAGATACTAGGCCTTTATCTGATATGTCATTTGTAAATATCTTCTTTTTTTTCCAATTTATTTATTTTCAGAAAAACAGTATTCATTATTTTTTCACCACACCCAGTGCTCCATGCAAGCCGTGCCCTCTATAATACCCACCACCTGGTACCCCAACCACCCCCCACCACTTCAAACCCCTCAGATTGTTTTTCAGAGTCCATAGTCTCTCATGGTTCACCTCCCCTTCGAATTTACCCAAAAGCACATACCCTCCCCAATGTCCATAACCCTACCCCCCTTCTCTCAACCCCCCTCCCCCCAGCAACCCACAGTTTGTTTCATGAGATTAAGAGTCACTTATGGTTTGTCTCCCTCCCTATCTCATCTTGTTTCATGGATTCTTCTCCTACCCACTTAAGCCCCCATGTTGCATCACCTAACCCTGATATGAGGAAGTGGTGATGCAAATATCTTCTATTCTGTAGGTTACCTTTTAGTTTTGTTGACTATTTTCTTTGCTGTGCAGAACCTTTTTATCTTGATGAAGTCTCAATAGTTCATATTCCCCTTTGTTTCCCTTGCCTTTCTTTTGTCTTGGAAGAAGTTTCTGAGGCTGAGGTTCAAGAGATTATTGCCTATTTTCTCCTCTAGGATTTTGATAGATTCCTGTCTTACATTTAGGTCTTTCATCCATTTTGAGTTTATCTTTGTATATGGTATAAGAAAGTGGTCCAGTTCCATTATTCTTCATTAGAATAATAGTTTTAAAAAGCAATAGAAATGAGTTGGTTTTTGAAGAAAAAATTGGCAAATCTTCAGCTAGACTATCCAAAAAAGTGAGAAAGTGATGACTTAAGTAAAATAAGTGAATTGGAAAGCATTACAAATGATACCACAGAAATACAAAGAATTATAAGAAGTTAATATGAACAGTTATATTCCAACAAATTGGACAAACTCAAAAAAATTAATAACCTCCTAGAAACACACAACCTACCAGGACACAATTAGGAAGAAATAAAGGTCTAAGCAGATCTATAACTAGTAAGGTGATTGTATCTGCAACCAAAAATAAAAACAACAAAGAAATTCCCAATACCAAATGGCTTCACTGGTGAATTCCACCAAGAATTTAAGAAGAATTAGTGCCAAATCTTTCTAAACTCTTTAAAACAAGTTGAAAGGAATGGAACACTTCCAAACTCATTTTATGAGACCAGCATCACCCTGATACTAAAGCCAAATAAAAATAACACAAGAAAAGAAAACTACAGGCTAATATCTTAGATAAATATAGATGCAAACCTGCTCAATAAAATACTAGTAAGCCAAATATAATAGCACATAAAAATGATATTATACCATGACCAAGTGAGATTTATTCTTGGAATAGAAGGATAGTTCAACATACAAAAATCAATTAATGATTCACCACATTAACAGAAATAAGAGTAAAAATTATAGGATAGCCTCAAAATATACAGAAAAATCATTTGACAAAATTAAACATTTGTACAGTATAAAAAATTTCAACAACCTAGAAATGTAAAAAAATTATCTTAGGGCACCTGGATGGCTCAGTCCGTTAAACATCTGACTCTTGACTTCAGCTCAGGTCATGGTCTCAGCATCATGAGATTGAGCCCCATGTTAGGCTCCATATTTAGCACAGGATCTACTTGAGATTCTCTCTATCCCTCTCCCTCTGCCCTTCCTCCATTCTCTCTCACTGTCTCTCAAATAAATAACATCTTTTTAAAAAATAAATTACATCAACATAATAAAGCTCATAGAGGTAAATCCCATATTTAGCATCATATGAAGCAGTGAATAACTGAAATCTTTTCCTCTGAGATCAGGAACAAGACAAGTATTTCTATGGTCACCACTTCTATCCAACATAGTACTAGAAGAGCAATTAGGCAAGAGAGAGAAGTAGACAGGAATCAGCCAGAGCAACTAGGAAAGAAAAAGTAATAAAAAGCATACAAATCATAAAGGCAAAATAAAATCATCCCTTTTCACAGATGACCTGTTCTTATATAGAGGAAACCCTAAAGCCTCCATAAACAGAAACACTAAACAAATTCACTACACTTGCAAGATACAAATGAAAATTCAAAAATCAGTTACATTTGTATACACTAACAATCCAATATCTGAAAATGAAATAAGGAATGCAATCCCACCAAAGGAATAAAATACCTAGGAATAAACTTAACTAAGGAGGTGAAAGACTATGTACTGAAAACCAGAAAATATTGATCAAATAAATTTTAAAATACACCAAAGTAGATATTCTTTGCTATGGATTGCAAGAATTAATATTGTTAAAATGTTAATACTTTGGAAAGCAATCTACAGATTCAATGCAATCTCTCTCAAAATCTCAATGGAATTTTTTTACAGAAAGGGAAAGGACTATTCTAAAATTCATATGGAGCTATAAAAGACCATGGATAGCCAAACCAATCTTGAGAAAGGAAAACAAAGATGTAAACATCACAATTCCTGATTTCAAACTATATTTCAAAGCTATAGTAATTAAATGGTATGGTACTGGCATAAAGACAGATATGTGGACCAATGGAACAAAACAGAAAACCAGAAATTGATCCACACAGTTGACCAATTGATCTTTGACAAGAGTACCAAGAAAACACAGTGGGTAAAAGATAATTTCTTCCTAGGAAAACTGCATATCCATATTAAAAGCAATGAAATTATGCTTTATCTTAAATTGTACACAAAAATCAACTCAGAATATTTTAAATACTTAACTCTGAGAACGGAAACTTAAAATTTCTGGAAGAAAACATAATGAATACTTCATGACATTGGGCTTGGCAATGATTTAATGAATATGACACCAAAAACACAGGCAAAAAAATAAAAAAAGTGGGACATATCAAACTATAAATCTTCCTAAAGCAAATGAAAAAAAAAATTAAGTGAATGAAAAGGTAACCTACATAATGAGAGAAAATATTTGCAAACCATTTATCTGATAAGGGGTTACTCTCCAAAATAATATATGAAACTTTTACCTCAATAGTAAAAAGCTAACAACCTGATTCTTTTTTTAAGTGGGCTAAGAATTTGAATAGACATTTCCCCAAAGGAAACACAAATTTCCAACAGAATTATGAAAAAATACACAATTTCTATAATGAAATGTAAATCAAAACCACAATGAAATATTACCACACAACTGTCAGGATGCCTTTTATCAAAACAATAAAAGAGAAGAGTGTTAGCAAGGACATAGGATGCCCTGTGGAAAGACTATAACCCTCACACTCTGTTCATGGGAATTCAAAATGCTGCAGCTCCCATGAAAAACAGTACAGAAGCTTTTCAAAAATTAAAAATAGAACTACCATATGATACAGTAATCTCATGTCTTGGTATTTATACAAAATAACTGAAATTACAATCTTGAAATGTTGTTAGCTTCCCTCTGTTTATTGCAGCACTATTCACAGTAACTAATATTTGGAATCTACCTAAATGTCCATTGACAGATACATAAAGAAAAAGTGGTATATACATACATACAATGAAATACAATTATGCCTTAAAAGTGAAGGAAATTCTACAATATGTACTACATAAATGAAAACTCTGAGAACATTATGCTGAATGAAATTAGCCAGTTATGGAAAGACGAATACTGCAGGATTCTACTTTTGTGAGGCATTTAACATAACAAATTCATGGGCTCAGAGTGGAAAGCTGGTTTCTAGGGGAAAACAGAGAGTTAATCAACAGACATAAAGTTTCAGGAAAGTAAGAAAAGTAAGCTACAGATATTTGTTGTACAACCTTGTGTTTAGGGGTCCCTGGGTAGCTCAGTGGGTTAAGCCTCTGCCTTTAGGCTAGGTCATGATCTCAGGGTCTTGGGATCGAGCCCCACACTGGGTTCTGTGCTCAGCAGAGAGCCTGCTTCTCTCTCTCTTTCTCTGCCTACCTCTCTGCCTACTTGTGATCTCTCTGTCAAATAAATAAATAAAATTTTTTAAAAACCAACCTTGTGTTTATTATTAACAATAGTACATTGCACACTTAAAATTTTGCTGAAAGGGTAGATTTCATATTAAATGTTTTTAACACAATATAAAAAAATTAAGACAACTTCCATGGGGGGATGGAACACAGCATCACTCATGTAGAATTTTTATTAAAAATATATAACCTGATTCAAATCATGGGAAGTATTCTACAAAACAACTGTCCTGGAATCCTCAAAAACATATATGTCATGGAAGACACTCCCTCCAAAAATAATGCTATGAAAATGTTCTATGATAAAGAATACAAAAGGAATATGATAGTTAAATGCAATGTACACTCCTGGTTTGATCTTAAAATTTTTAAAAATAGAACACTGAATATAGACAATTAATGACATTTGATATAGACTTCCTATTTTTTTCAAATTTTTATTTAAATTCTAGTTAGTTAACATATAGTATAATATTGGTTTCAGTAGAATTTAGTGATTCAACAGGAGGATTGGTTAAGTGGGGGATGGGTATTAAGGAGGGCATTTTTTGTGATAATCACTGAATGTTGTATGTAAATGATGAATTATATATATATATATGGAATATTACTCAGTGATTATTCAATGATGAAACACACACACACATACACACACACATATAATGGAATATTAGTCGGCCATAAAATGAATGAAATCTACCATTTATAGCAACCTGAATGGATGTGTAATACTAAGTGGAATAAGTCAGCCAGAGACAGACAAATACCATATGATTTCACTAGTATTGAATTTAGGAAACAAAACAAATAAAGGAAGAGACAAAATCTACAACAATAAAAAAACAGATTCTTAAATACAGAGAATAAACTGGTGGCTGCCAAGGGGGAGGTGAGTGGTGGGATGGGTGAAATAGATAAAGGGGATTAAGAGAACACTCCTCTTAATGAGCACTGAGAAATGTATAGAATTGTTGAATCCGGGGCACCTGGGTAGCTCAGTGGGTTGGGCCGCTGCCTTCGGCTCAGGTCATGATCTCAGGGTCCTGGGATCGAGTCCCGCATCAGGCTCTCTGCTCAGCAGGGAGCCTGCTTCCCTCTCTCTCTCTGCCTGCCTCTCAGTCTACTTGTGATTTCTCTCTGTCAAATAAATAAAGTTCTTAAAAAAAAAAGAATTGTTGAATCCTTATATCCTTATATTGTACACTTGAAACTAATACAATACTGTGTTAATTTACTTGAATAAAAAACTAAATAGGCGAATTTACCAATACAGAATCTTCAAATAATGAGACTCATATGCATACACACACAGGGGTCTGTTATATTATTCTTGCAACTTTTTGCTGAAATGTTTTCAAAATACAATTTGAGGAAAAATAAAATGAAGAGATATGGGGGAGTTAAAAAAAAAAAAAGAATAAGAGTGGTCCCAGGGCCAATGTACTTTTGGTAGCCTAGTACCAGCCCAATATGATTTCACAAGCTCAGGGAAGCCCTCCACCACCATAAACCCAGTAATATCTCCTTTCTGCATGCTCATTGATGGCATTTGCTTTAATGGCAACCACAGCCTTTGATCCCACAATAAAGGATCGGGCTTAGAATGCAGATCCCAGCCACCTTAGGGAACTGTGACTTACACTTATTTACAATGAGTGAATCATGCTAGAATATTATGTGAGCAATTTTCAATAAGAAATGCAATTAGATCTGAGGACCCTAGATTACTAATGGAAAAAAAAAGTGGAGGAAATTCACTCCTGACATTTCTCATACTTTTAATAATTCTTACCTATTCAAAATCAAAAAAAAGAGCCACAAATTAAAATTTAAGAAATAGAGTATTTTTCATCCTTTAAGTGACAAGTTATTCTAGAACTTTCCAAAGCTAGGGAAGGATACTTTAGAAAACCTAAATGCAAATGAGAAATATATTCTTCCTGTTCCACTCTCAAAGATAATAGCTTCTGAACAAATTGCATAATGCTCAAGTGCCTTCAGAAAGTTAGAATTGGTGTTGCACCTATAATGGAAAGTGAAATCCTTATTAGGGGCCCAATTGGTCTTGTTTACCAAGAAAAGGGTTGCATCTCAGAAATTTAAATTTTCCCAAAGGGAACATTAGTTTAAAAGCTCTCATATTTAAAGGAAACTAATATCAGAGTAAAAACAATATGAAACAAACCTGATAATCCTCAGAATTTTTGTTAATTATTGTTCATGGACAGTTATGGGCAAATTAGGTAATTTAATTTTACTATATGAAATGCAGAGGATTTGAAAACTGGAGCTTCTTATTGCTGTCTTAAGTGGTACCTGAGTCTGGGGATGAAGACAAGGGAACTAAGGAGTACAGGCTGCCATATTGTAGTCTTTTGCAAAAGGATATGTATTGAGAGAAACACAGGTTTGGGGTTGCCAGATAAAATACAAGATTTCCAATTAAATTTGAATTTAAGATAAACAATAAAAATTCCTTTATCATATGTAAAGTACATATTTATATCAAATTTTTTTATTATTTACCTAAAATGCACATTAAAACTACTGCTATTCAAACATTAAAAAAAAAATAGGAATGCCATGCGGTCTCTCATTTTTATTCAAGTAGAGTTGAGATACAATGGTATTAATAAAAGAAAGAACAAGAACCATATGATACTCTCAATAGATGCTGAAAAAGCATTTGACAAAATACAGCACCCCTTCCTGATCAAAACTCTTCAAAGTGTACGGATAGAGGGCACATACCTCAATATTATCAAAGCCATCTATGAAAAACCCACCGCAAATATCATTCTCAATGGACAAAAACTGAAAGCTTTTCCGGTAAGGTCAGGCACACGGCAGGGATGTCCATTATCACCACTGCTATTCAACATAGTACTAGAAGTCCTAGCCTCAGCAATCAGAAAGCAAAAAGAAATTAAAGGCATCCAAATCAGCAAAGAAGAAGTCAAACTATCACTCTTTGCAGATGATATAATACTATATGTGGAAAACCCAAAAGACTCCACTCCAAAACTGTTAGAACTTGTACAGGCATTCAGTAAAGTGTCAAGATATAAAATCAACGCACAGAAATCAGTTGCATTTCTCTACACCAACAACAAGACAGAAGAAAGAGAAATTAAGGAGTCAATCCCATTTACAATTGTACCCCAAACCATAAGATACCTAGGAATAAACCTAACCAAAGAGGCTAAGAATCTATACTCAGAAAACTATAAAGTACTCATGAAAGAAATTGAGGAAGACACAAATAAATGGAAAAGTGTTCCATGCTCCTGGATTGGAAGAACAAATATTGTAAACATGTCTATGCTACCTAAAGCAATCTACACATTTAATGCAATCCCTATCAAAATACCATCCATTTTTTTCAAAGAAATGGAACAAATAATCCTAAAATTTATATGGAACCAGAAAAGACCTCGAATAATCAAAGGAGTATTGAAAAGGAAAGCCAGTTGGTGGCATCACAATTCCAGACTTCAAACTTTATTACAAATCTGTCATCAAGAAGACAGTATGGTACTGGCACAAAAACAGACACAGGGATCAATGGAACAGAATAGAGAGCCCAGAAATAGACCCTCAACTCTATGGTCATCTAAACTTTGACAAAGCAGGAAAGAATGTCCAATGGAAAAAAGACAGCCTCTTCAACAAATGGTGTTGGGAAAATTGGACAGCCATATGTAGAAAAGTGAAATTGGACCATTTCCTTACACCACAGATGAAAATAGACTCAAAATGGATGAAGGACCTCAATGTGAGATTGGAATCCATCAAAATCCTTGGGAAGAACATAGGCAGCAACCTCTTTGACCTCAGCCACAGCAACTTCTTCCTAGGAACATCGCCAAAGGCAAGGGAAGCAAGGGAAAAAATGAACTACTCGGATTTCATCAGGTCAAAAGCTTTTGTACAGCAAAGGAAACAGTTAACCAAACCAAAAGACAACTGACAGAATGGGAGAAGGTATTTGCAAATGACATATCAGATAAAGGGCTAGTATCCAAAATCTATAAAGAACTTAGCAAACTCAACACCCAAAGAACAAATAATCCAATCAAAAAATGGGCAGAGGGGACAAGATGGTGGGGAAGTAGGAGGAGGCGCCTTTTTAACCTGTACCCTAAAGTGAGCTAATTACCTACCAAAGAACTCCAATCACCCATGAAATCAGTCTGAGATCAGAATTATACACGTCTGGATCTCTACAGGGGCAGAAGATGCCAGTGGGCAGGTAAAGCAGAGTGGGAATGGCGGACTGATACCAGAAGATAAACAAAAGGGGGAGGGAGCCACCAGAGGCATCCAGTTGAAAAGTAATACCCCAATCAGAGAGTGCCCTGCATCTGGGGACCAGCATTAACTTGGAGACTGGTTGAAAGCACTCAAAAATAGCAAAGGATAGCGGGGGGGGGAAATTGTGGGAATCGGGCGGCTAGGGACAGGGGCTTAAGTCCCCAGTCCCAGTACTGTTTCCCCTGGTGCTGAGCCAAAAAGAGTGCGGTGGAGAAACCAGTTCTTGTTCCCTAAGCTGCCAGCGCGCCCGAGAATGCATGGATTCTGACTCCTGTGAGGGGATGGGAGCCACGCCAGATGGAGGAATGCCCTGCTACAGAGCCTGAGATTCGCGTGTCCCTCATCCTCCCCTGAGAGAGTTACAAAGGCCCAGCCAGCGCTCTTTGACCCACACCATTGTATCAGAGCCTAAGACGTGCACCCCAAACTCTCTCCTGACAGAGGTGCATGAAAGCCCAGCCTGGTGCTTTCGGACCTGCACCCCGTTCTCAGAGCCTGAGACGCACGCTTGACCCACAGCCTCCCCTGAAAGAGGGGCATGCAAGCCGGGCCCTCTTAGACCCAGAAAGACCAGGCACTCCCAGCCCAGGCCAGCAGGAAAATCTCAGTGTGCGATCACTGCTTGGAACCTCTCTGGCAGTCTGGAGTTCCCAGACAGCCGCCGCTGCTGTGGTTTTGGGTACAAGCAAAAGATCTTGCATCCCCAGGGACCACAACTTGGAACCTGCTCTGCCAGCAGCCAAGGGGGAACTCATTTGGGCTCTGCAGCCAGACTGAGACTTCTCTCTGAGAGGGAGGTCAGGGTGCACTTTGTTTTCCTCTAAAACTACAAAAAGCATCAAAAGCGGTCAAGGTGAGAGGAAAAAAATAGTGAACAAACATAAAACCCGCCAGAGAACAAAAGCCTGAAAAAAACCAGTTTACTCAGAGACCACCCCCTTGAGGGGGGCGGGAGGACTTATCTCAGGGAATATCATTGACTGAAAACCCACTTGGCAGGCCCCTCCCCCAGAAAACAAACCAAGAAAAAAAAAAAAAGACTGCAAGAGAACAGCCACCACTTCTTCATGGGAAAACTTTTATTTTTAACTCGTTCCCACTATTCTGGTTCATTTTTTTATATAGATAATTTTTTAACCTATTTACCATCACAGTGAGCTGTCCAGTACATCAAATTCCATAATAACCTTCTAACCTGCACTTTTTGATACATACACCAGTGTTTTTCTTTTTTTTTTTTAAGGATTTTATTTATTTATTTGACAGAGAGAGATTACAAGTAGGCAGAGAGGCAGGCAGAGAGAGAGGAGGAAGCAGGCTCCCTGTTGAGCAGAGAGCCCGATGCGGGACTTGATCCCAGGACCTTGAGATCATGACCTGAGCCGAAGGCAGCAGCTTAATCCACTGAGCCACCCAGGCGCCCCACACCGGTGTTTTTCTTTTACATTTCTATTTTTTAAATTTCTTTTCTAAAATTTTAGTTTAGTTTAGTCCAGTTTATTCCTTTTTATTTTTATTTTCTAATATTCATATAGAGTTAAACTTCAAAGTAATCCCCTTTCCCCAATCAATACTACCCTTATAGGTAAACCAATTTTTAATCCCCCTTTATCTTAAGAGAGTTGAGTCCTTTAACAAAGATATCAAGATACATCCAAGAAGAATCAAAACAACCTTCCTCGTCCACACTGAGAATTTATAACCACTCTCCCATCTTTTTCTTCCACCACTGTTTCTGTGTTTGTCCTGATAGTATATAAATCTTACACTTGGGGTTCTTTTTGACGATGTTCTTCCTTTATTTGCATACATATATATTTTTTTCTCTTGTCATATACTTTTATCATCTTTTTGTTTGTCTGTTTTTGTTTGTCTACTTCATAAATCTTACCTTGGGGCCCATTTTGGCTGAACCTTCTCTTTCATCTTCCCTTCCTTTCCTGTCTCTCTCTCTCTCTCTTTTTTTCTTTTTCTTTTCTTTTGTCTCTCATTTGGGTGGGGAATCCTGATTGCTCAGAAGTGTTCCAGGGTGCACCTTGACTGCACCATGGTCAATACATCCAGCTACATCTGTTCAGTCATCTCTCACCAAAGTGACTAGGAGGAGGAATGCCCAACAGAAGAAAAATACAGAGGATAGACCTTCTGCAACAGAGCTAATGGATATCAACATAGACAATATTTCGGAAAGAAAATTCAGGCTAACAATTATCCAGGCAATAGCTAGGTTGGAGAAAGCCATGGATGACCAAACAGAATTGATTAGGGCCGAGCTGAAAGCCACCAGACAGGATGTGCACAATGTTAGGGCGGAGCTTAAAGCTACCAGGGAGGAGGTTCAAAATGCTCTCAATGAGTTCCAATCTAATCTAAACTCTCTCAAAGCTAGGGTAACTGAGACAGAAGATAGAATTAGTGATCTGGAGGACAAACAGATAGAGAGAAAGGATCAGGAGGAAGCCTGGAACAAACAGCTTAGAAACCACAAAAACAGAATGAGGGAAATAAATGATGCCATGAAGTGTTCCAATGTCAGAATTATTGGAATCCCTGAAGGGGAGAAGAAAGAAGTCTAGAAGATATAGTTGAACAAGATCTTCATGAAAAATTTCCCAATCTCGCGAATGGAACCAGCGTTCATATACTAGAGGCCATAAGGTCTCCATCCAAGATGATAGATTCAAAAAAAAACTACCAAGGCACCTGGTAGTCAGATTGAGGAATCATAATTGTAGGTATAATCTCTTGAGAGCCGCTAAGACAAAGAGGCTTCTTACTTACAGAGGAAAGCCCATCAGAATAACGTAAGACCTGTCCACAGAGACATGGCAAGTCAGAAAGGGCTGGAAAGACATATTCAGGGCATTAGATGAGAAGAACATGCAGCCAAGAATACTTTATCCAGCAAGACTGACATTCAAAATGGATGGAGAGATAAAGAGTTTCCAAGACCGGCAAGGCTTAAAAGCCTATGCAACCACCAAGCCGACACTGCAGGAAATATTAAGGGGCATTCTATAAAAGAGGAAAAATCCTAAGAATAGCATTGAACGGAAATATAGAGAAAATCTACAGAAAGAACGACTTCAAAGGTAACACGATGTCAATAAAAACGTATCTATCAATATTCACTCTCAATGTGAATAGCCTAAATGCGCCCATAAAATGATACAGGGTTGGGGCGCTTGGGTGGCTCAGTGGGTTAAAGCCTCTGCCTTCAGCTCAGGTCATGATCCCAGGGTTCTGGGATCGAGCCCCACGTCAGGCTCTCTGCTCCACAGGGAACCTGATTTCTCCCCTCTATCTCTCTGCCTGCCTCTCTGCCTACTTGTGATTTCTTTCTGTCAAATAAATAAAATCTTTTAAAAAAATGATACAGGGTTGTGGATTGGATAAAACGACAGGACCCATCCATTTGTTGTCTACAAGAGACCCATTTCGAACATAAAGATACATCCAGACTCAAAATGAAGGGATGGAGAAGCATCTTGCATGCCTATGGGCCTCAAAAGAAGGCTGAGGTAGCAATTCTCATATCAATAAATTAGATTTTAAAGTAAAGACTGTAGTCAGAGAAACAGAAGGACACTACATCATTCTTTGTGTGTGTGTGTGTGTGTGTGTGTGTGTTTCCCCTGGAGGGGGAATTCTTTTTTTTTTCCAATTTATTTATTTTCAGAAAAACAGTATTCATTATTTTTTTATCCACACCCAGTGCTCCATGCAAGCCGAGCCCTCTATAATACCCACCACCTGGTACCCCAACCTCCCTCCCCCACGCCACTTCAAACCCCTCAGATTGTTTTTCAGAGTCCATAGTCTCTCATGGTTCGCCTCCCCTTCTAATTTACCCAAAAGCACATACCCTCCCCAATGTCCATAACCCTACCCCCCTTCTCCCAACCCCCCTCCCCCAGCAACCCACAGTTTGTTTCGTGAGATTAAGAGTCACTTATGGTTTGTCTCCCTCCCTATCCCATCTTGTTTCATGGATTCTTCTCCTACCCACTTAAGCCCCCATGTTGCATCACCACTTCCTCATATCAGGGAGATCATATGATAGTTGTCTTTCTCCGCTTGACTTGTTTTGCTAAGCATGATACGCTCTAGTTGCATCCATGTTGTCGCAAATGGCAAGATTTCGTTTCTTTTGATGGCTGCATAGTATTCCATTATGTATATATACCACATATTCTTGATCCATTCATCTTTCTTTTTTTTTAAGATTTTATTTATTTATTTGACAGAGAGAGATCACAAGTAGGCAGAGAGGCAGGCAGAGAGAGAGGAAGGGAAGCAGGCTCCCTGCTGAGCAGAGAGCCCGATGCGGGACTCGATCCCAGGACCCTGAGATCATGACCTGAGCCGAAAGCAGCAGCTTAACACACTGAGCCACCCAGGCGCCCTCCATTCATCTTTCTTAAAGGGACTATCCACCAAGATGATCTAACAATTGTAAATATCTATGCCCCCAATATGGGAGCAGCCAACTACATAAGAGAACTGTTAATCAAGATAAAGAATCATGTTGATATGAATACACAAATAGTAGGAGACCTTAAGATGCTTCTCTCAGAAATAGATCATCAAAGCAGATAATCAATAAAGAAACAAGAACATTGAATGACACACTGGACCAGATGGCCCTCATAGATATATACCAACATTCCACCCTAAAACAACAGAATACTCATTCTTCTCAAGTGCACATGGAACCTTCTCAAGAATAGACCACATACTGGGTCACAAATCAGGACTCAACTGATACCAAAAGACCGAGATTATTCCCTGCATATTCTCAGATCACAATGCATTGAAACTGGAGCTTAATCACAAGGAAAAGTTCAGAAGGAACTCAAACACCTGGAAGCTAAAGACCACCTTGCTTAAGAATGCTTGGATCAACCAGGAGATCAAAGAAGAACTGAAACAATTCATGAAAACCAATGAGAATGAAGACATTCGGTCCAAAACCTATGGGACACAGCAAAGGTGGTCCTAAGGGGGAAATACATAGCCATCCAAGCCTCTCTCAAAAAAAAAAGAAAATTGAAAAATCCAGAACACAGCAGCTGTCTCTACACCCTAAAGAACTGGAGAATCAACATGAAATCAAACCAACTCCACACAAGGAAAGGAAATAATCAAGTTTAGAGTTGAGATCAATGAGGTAGAAAACAGAGATACAGTAGAACCTATCAATGAAACTCGAAGCTGGTTTTTTGAAAGAATCAATAAGATCGATAAACCATTGGCCACACTAATCCAAAAGAAAAGAGAGAAAGCCCAAATTCATTAAATTATGAATGAAAAGGGAGAGATCACAACTAACACCAAGGAAGTAGAAACAATCATCAGAAGTTATTATCAACAGTTATATGCCAATAAGCTAAGCAACCTAGATGAAATGGATGCATTCCTGGAAAACTATAAACTCCCAAAATTGAACCAGGAAGAAATTCACACCCTGAATAGACCAATATCTAGTAAGGAGGTTGAATCAGTGATCAAAAACCTCCCAAAAATAAGAGCCTAGGATCTGACGGATTCCCTGGGGAATTCTACTAAACTTTCAAAGAAGAAATAACGCCTATTCTCCTGAACATGCTTCAAAAAATTGAAGCAGAAGGGAAACTTCCAAACTCTTTCTATTAAGCTAGCATTACCCTGATCCCCAAACTAGGCAAAGACCCTACCAAAAAGGAGAATTTCAGACCAATATCACTGATGAATATGGATGCTAAGATTCTCAACAAGATCCTAGCCAACAGGATCCAACAGCACATTAAAAAGATTATCCACCATAACCAGTTGGGATTCACCCCTGGGCTACAGGGATGGTTCAACATTTGCAAATCAATCAATGTGAGAGAACAAATTAATATGAGAAGAGAGAACCACATGGTCCTCTCAATCGATGCAGAAAAAGCATTTGACAAAATCCAGCATCCTTTCCTGATTAAAACGCTTCAAAGTGTAGGGATAGAGGGAACATTCCTGAACTTCATAAAATCTATCTATGAAAGACCCACAGCAAATATCATCCTCAATGGGAAAAAGCTTGCAGCCTTCCCATTGAGATCAGGAACATGACAAGGATGCCCACTCTCACCACTCTTGTTCAACATAGTATTAGAAGTCCTAACAACAGCAATCAGACAACAAAGAGAAATAAAAGGTATCCAAATTGGCAATGAAGAAGTCAAACTCTCTCTCTTCACAGATGACATGATTCTTTATATGAAAACCCAAAAGATTCCACCCCCAAACTACTAGAACTCACACAGCAATTCAGTAACTTGGCAGGATACAAAGTCAATGTACAGAAATCGGTGGCTTTCTTATACACTAACAATGAAAATACAGAAAGGGAAATTAGAGAATCGATTCCATTTACTACAGCACCAAGAACCATAAGATACCTGGGAATAAACCTAACCAAAGAGGTCAAGGATCTGTACTCGAGGAACTACAGAACACTCATGAAAGAAATTGAAGAAGACACAAAAAGATGGAAGAACATTCCATGCTCTTGGATTGGAAGATTAAACATTGTTAAAATGTCTATACTGCCTAGAGCAATCTATACTTTAAATGCCATTCCAATCAAAATTCCACCAGTATTCTTCAAAGAGCTGGAGCAAATGATCCTAAAATTTGTATGGAATCAGAAGAGACCCCGAATCGCTAAGGAAATGTTGAAAAACAAAAATAAAACTGGGGGCATCATGCTACCTGATCAAGCTTTATTACAAAGCTGTGATCACCAAGACAGCATGGTACTGGCATAAAAACAGACACATAGACCAGTGGAACAGAGTAGAGAGCCCAGATATGGACCCTCAACTCTATGGTCAATTAATCTTCGATAAAACAGGAAAAAAATATCCAGTGGAAAAAAGACAGTCTCTTCAATAAATGGTGCTAGGAAAACTGGATAGCTATAAGTAGAAGAATGAAACTTGAGCATTCTCTTACACCGTACACAAAGATAAACTCAAAATGGATAAAGGACATCAATGTGAGACAGGAATCCATCAGAATCCTAGAGGAGAACATAGGCAGTAACCTCTTCTATATCAGCCACAGCAACTTCTTTCAAGATATGTCTCCAAAGGCAAAGGAAACAAAAGCGAAAATGAACTTTTCGGACTTCCTCAAGATCAAAAGCTTCTGCACAGCAAAGGAAACAGTCAAAAAAACAAAGAGGCAACCCACGGAATGGGAGATGATATTTGCAAGTGACAGTACAGACAAAATGTTGATATCCAGGATCTATAATGAACTCCTTAAACTCAACACACTCAAAACAGACAATCATGTCAAAAAATGGGCAGAAGATATGAACAGACACTTCTCCAATGAAGATATACACGTGGCTATCAGACACATGAAAAAATGTTCATCATCACTATCCATCAGGGAGATTCAAATTAAAACCACGTTGAGATGTCACCTTACACCAGTTAAAATGGCCAAAATTAACAAGACAGGAAACAACATGTGTTGAAGGGGAGGCGGGGAAAAGGGAACCCTCTTCCACTGTTGGTGTGAGTGCAAGTTGGTGCAGCCTCTTTGGAGAACAGTGTGGAGATTCCTCAAGAAATTAAAAATGGAGCTTCCTATGACCCTGCAATTGCACTACTAGGTATTTACCCCGAAGATACAGATGTAGTGAAAAGAAGGGCCATCTGGACCCCAATGTTTATAGCAGCAATGGCCACGATCACCAAACTGTGGAAAGAACCAAGATGCCCTTCAACGGACAAATGGATAAGGAAGATGTGGTCCATATACACTATGGAGTATTATGCCTCCATCAGAAAAGATGAATACCCAACGTTGTAGCAACATGGACGGGACTGGAAGGGATTATGCTGAGTGAAAAAAATTCAAGCAGAGAAAGTCAATTATCATATGGTTTCACTTATTTGTGGAATATAACAAATATCATGGAGGACATGGGGAATTAGGGAGGAGAAGGAAGTTGGGGGAAATTGGAAGGGGAGGTGAAACATGAGAGACTACGGACTCTGAAAAACAATCTGAGGGTTTTGAAGGGGTGGAAGGTGGGATGTTGGGGTACAAGTTGGTGGGTATTATAGAGGGCACGAATTGCATGGAGCACTGGGTGTGGTGCAAAAATAATGAATACTGTTTTGCTGAAAATAAATAAAAAATAAATTTAAAAAAAAAGGAAAAAAGAAATGGGCATAGGACATGAACAGACATTTCAGACATTTCAGGGAGATCATATGATAGTTGTCTTTCTCCGATTGACTTATTTCGCTAAGCATCATACCCTCTGGTTCCATCCACATTGTCAAAAATAGCAAGATTCATTTCTTTTGATGGCTGCATAGTATTCCATTGTGTGTGTGTGTGTGTGTGTGTGTGTGTGTGTGTGTGTGTGTGTATACGTGAATGTTTATAGCAGCAATATCCACAATAGTCAAACTATGGAAAGATGTCCATCAACAGATGAATGGATAAAGAAGATGTGAGATATATATATCTCACATCTTCTTGTTGCTATAAACATTCAGGTGCACCTGCCCCTTCAGATCACTATGTTTGTATCTTTAGGGTAAATACCCAGTAATGAAATTGCTGGGTCATAGGATAGCTCTATTTTCAACTTTTTGAGGAACCTCCATGTTGTTTTCCAGAGTGGTTGCACCAGTTTGCATTCCCACCAACAGTGTAGGAGGATTCCCCTTATTCCGCATCCTCGCCAGCATCTGTCATTTCCTGACTTGTTGATTTTAGCCTTTCTGACTGGTGTGTGGTTGTAAATCATTGTGGTTTTGGTTTGTATTTCCTTGGTGGTGAGTGATGTGGAGCACTTTTTCATGTGTCTGTTGGCCATCTGGATGTCTTCTTTGCAGAAATGTCTGTTCATGTCCTCTGCCCATTTTTTGATTGGATTATTTGTTCTTTGGGTGTTGAGTTTGCTAAGTTCTTTATAGATTTTGGATACTAGCCCTTTATCTGATATGTCATTTGCAAATACCTTCTCCCATTCTGTCAGTTGTCTTTTGGTTTGGTTAACTGTTTCCTTTGCTGTACAAAAGCTTTTGACCTTGATGAAATCCGAGTAGTTCATTTTTTCCCTTGCTTCCCTTGCCTTTGGCGATGTTCCTAGGAAGAAGTTGCTGTGGCTGAGGTCAAAGAGGTTGCTGCCTATGTTCTTCCCAAGGATTTTGATGGATTCCAATCTCACATTGAGGTCCTTCATCCATTTTGAGTCTATTTTCATCTGTGGTGTAAGGAAATGGTCCAATTTCACTTTTCTACATATGGCTGTCCAATTTTCCCAACACCATTTGTTGAAGAGGCTGTCTTTTTTCCATTGGACATTCTTTCCTGCTTTGTCAAAGTTTAGATGACCATAGAGTTGAGGGTCTATTTCTGGGCTCTCTATTCTGTTCCATTGATCCCTGTGTCTGTTTTTGTGCCAGTACCATACTGTCTTCTTGATGACAGATTTGTAATAAAGTTTGAAGTCTGGAATTGTGATGCCACCAACTGGCTTTCCTTTTCAATACTCCTTTGATTATTCGAGGTCTTTTCTGGTTCCATATAAATTTTAGGATTATTTGTTCCATTTCTTTGAAAAAAATGGATGGTATTTTGATAGGGATTGCATTAAATGTGTAGATTGCTTTAGGTAGCATAGACATGTTTACAATATTTGTTCTTCCAATCCAGGAGCATGGAACACTTTTCCATTTATTTGTGTCTTCCTCAATTTCTTTCATGAGTACTTTATAGTTTTCTGAGTATAGATTCTTAGCCTCTTTGGTTAGGTTTATTCCTAGGTATCTTATGGTTTGGGGTACAATTGTAAATGGGATTGACTCCTTAATTTCTCTTTCTTCTGTCTTGTTGTTGGTGTAGAGAAATGCAACTGATTTCTGTGCGTTGATTTTATATCTTGACACTTTACTGAATGCCTGTACAAGTTCTAACAGTTTTGGAGTGGAGTCTTTTGGGTTTTCCACATATAGTATTATATCATCTGCAAAGAGTGATAGTTTGACTTCTTCTTTGCTGATTTGGATGCCTTTAATTTCTTTTTGCTTTCTGATTGCTGAGGCTAGGACTTCTAGTACTATGTTGAATAGCAGTGGTGATAATGGACATCCCTGCCGTGTGCCTGACCTTACCGGAAAAGCTTTCAGTTTTTGTCCATTGAGAATGATATTTGCGGTGGGTTTTTCATAGATGGCTTTGATAATATTGAGGTATGTGCCCTCTATCCGTACACTTTGAAGAGTTTTGATCAGGAAGGGGTGCTGTATTTTGTCAAATGCTTTTTCAGCATCTATTGAGAGTATCATATGGTTCTTGTTCTTTCTTTTATTAATCTATTGTATCACATAGATTGATTTGTGGACGTTGAACCAAACTTGAAGCCCTGTATAAATCCCACTTGGTCTTGGTGAATTATCCTTTTAATGTACTGTTGAATCCTATTTGCTAGTATTTTGGTGAGAATTTTTGAATCTATGTTCATCAAGGATATTGGTCTGTAATTCTCTTTTTTGCCGGGATCCTCATCTGGTTTTGGGATTAAGGTGACACTGGCCTCATAAAATGAGTGTGGAAGTTTTCCTTCAATCTCTATATTTTGGAGCAGTTTCAGGAGAATAGGCATTAATTCTTCTTTAAATGTTTGGTAGAATTCCCCTGGGAAGCAGTCAGGCCCTGGGCTTTGTTTGTTTGGGGATTTTTGATGACTATGTCAATCTCCTTACGGGTTATAGGTCTGTTCAGGTTTCTATTTCTTCCTGGTTCAGTTGTGGTAGTTTATATGTCTCTAGGAATGCATCCATTTCTTTCAGATTGTCAAATTTGTTGGCATAGAGTTGTTCATAATATGTTCTTATAATTGTTTATATTTCTTTGGTGTTGGTTGTGATCTCTCCACTTTTGTTCATGATTTTATTTATTTGGGTCCTTTCTCCTTTCTTTTTGATAAGTCTGGCCAGGGGTTTATCAATCATATTAATTCTTTCAAAGAACCAGCTCCTAGTTTTGTTGATTTTTTCTATTGTTTTTTTGGTTTCTATTTCATTGATTTCTGCTCTGATCTTTATTTCTCTTCTCCTGCTGGTTTTAGGCTTTCTTTGTCGTTCTTTCTCCAGCTCCTTTAAGTGTAAGGTTAGGTTGTGTATTTGAGAACTTTCTTGTTTCTTGAGAAAGGCTTGTACCACTATGTATTTTCCTCTCTGGACTGCCTTTGTTGTGTCCCACAGATTTTGAACCACTGTGTTTTCATTATCATTTGTTTTCATGAATTTTTTTCAATTCTTCTTTAATTTCTTTATTGACCCATTCATTCTTTAGAAGGATGCTGTTTAGTCTCCATGTATTTGGGTTCATTCCAAGTTTCTTCTTTTGATTTAATTCTAGCTTCAGAGCATTGTGGTCTTAAAATATTTAGGGAATGATCCCAATCTTTTGATACCAGTTGAGACCTGATTTATGACCCAGGATGTGATCTATTCTGACGAGATCGGGCGCGTTCAGGGTGGTATGGCCGTGGATGTGATCTATTCTGGAGAATGCTCCACATGCACTAGAGGAGAATGTGTGTTCTGTTGCTTTGGGATGAAATTTTCTGAATATATCTGTGATGTCCATCTGGTCCAGTGTGTCATTTAAGGTCTTTATCACCTTGTTGATCTTTTGCTTGGATGATCTCTCCTTTTCGGTGAGAAGGTGTTAAAGTCCCTACTATTATTGTATTATTGTCGATGTGTTTCTTTGAGTTTGCTATTAATTGGTTTATATAGTTGGCTGCTCCCATGTTAGGGGCATAGATATTTAAAATTGTTACATCTTCCTGCTGGACAGGCCCTTTGAGTATGATAAAGTGTCCTTCCTCATCTCTTGTAATAGTATTTGGCTTAAAGTCTAATTGATCTGATATAAGGATTGCCACCCCAGCCTTCTTCTGATGTCCATTAGCATGGTAAATTCTTTTCCACCCCCTCACTTTAAATCTGGAGGTGTCTTCAGGTCTAAAATGAGTTTCTTATAGGAAGCATATTGATGGGATTTGTTTTTTTATCCATTTTGATACCCTGTGTCTTTTGATTGGGGCATTTAGCCCATTAACGTTCAGGGTAACTATTGAGAGATATGAGTTTAGTGCCATTGTATTGCCTGTAAGGTGACTGTTACTGCATATTGTCTCTGCCCCTTTCTGATCTACTTCTTTTAGAGTCTTTCTTTGCTTGGAAAGCCCCTTTCAATATTTCCTGTAGAGCTGGTTTGGTGTTTGCAAATTCTTTCAGTTTTTGTTTGTCCTGGAAGCTTTTTATCTCTCCTTCTATTTTCAGTGATAGCCTAGCTGGATATAGTATTCTTGGCTGCATGTTTTTCTCATTTAGTGCTCTGAATATATCATGCCTGTTCTTTCTGGCCTGCCAGGTCTCTGTGGATAAGCCTGCTGCAGACCTAATATTTTTACCATTGTATGTTACACTTCTTTTCCCGGGCTGCTTCAGGATTTTCTCTTTGTCACTAAGACTTGTAAATTTTACTATTAGGTCACGGGGTGTGGACCTATTCTTATGGATTTTGAGGGGGGTTCTCTGCACCTCCTGGATTTTGATGCTTGTTCCCTTTGCCATATTAGGGAAATTCTCCAAAATAATTCTCTCCAATATAAATTCTGCTCCCCTCTCTCTTTCTTCTTCTTCTGGAATCCCAATTATTCTAATGTTGTTTCATGTTATGGTGTCACTTATCTCTTGAATTCTCCCCTCGTGGTCCAGTAGTTGTTTGTCTCTCTTTTGCTCAGTTTCTTTATTCTCTGTCATTTGGGCTTCTATATCACTAATTCTTTCTTCTGCCTCACTTATCCTAACAGTGACAGCCACCATTTTTTATTGCACCTCATTAATAGCTTTTTTAAAATTTCAACTTGGTTAGATTTTAGTTCTTTTATTTCTCCAGAAAGGGCTTTTATCTCTCCAGAGAGGGTTTCTCTAATATTTTCCGTGCCTTTTTCGAGCCCGGCTAGAACCTTGAGAATCATCATTCTGAACTCTAGGTCTGACATATTACCAATGTCCGTATTGATTACATCCCTAGCCTCTGGTATTGCCTCTTGTTCTTTTTTTTGTGGTGAGTTTTTCTGCCTTGTTATTTTGTCCAGATAAGAATATATGAAGGAGCAAATAAAATACTAAAAGGGTGGCAAAGCCCCCAGGAAAATGTGCTTTAACCAAATCAGAAGAGACCCTAAATCATGGGAGGGGGAGAATGGGGATAACAAGAAGTTCAGAAAAAAATTTTTTTAAGAAAACAAATTTTAAAAAATATGAAAAAGGAAATATATATATATATGTTAGACTGGTGACTAGAACAGGGTCACCCACTTAATTTTGGGAGTATTTTCGTCTCTTAGAAGAAACTACCTCCCAAAATTGTAAAGAATGAAAAACATATATAAGGGTAAACACAATGAAGGGATGGAATATGTCTATAAAGGTGAAAAAAAGTTTTTTAATTTCTAAAAAAGGAGCTGATAAAGTAACTTGGTTGGGCTAATAAAGAAAAAGAAAGTGGAGAGATTTTGCTCAGTCTGGAGACTAGAATAAGCCCAGAGCTAGATTTAGGGTATATTTTGATTTATTAGAAGAAGTTATACCCCAAATTTTTAGAAGAAAAAACCCTATGTGTATAAAAAAATAAAGTTAGATACAATGAAGGGTAAAATATGACTATAATAATGAAGGTTCAAAAAAGATTATTATTATTATTTTATAAAGGTATTGTTAACATAAACTAGTTTAAAAGTGTTAAAAGAGGAAGGGGTAAAAGTTAAAAAGAAATTTAGAAGAAGAAAAAAAATTTTTTTTTAATTAAATTAACTGCCAGACTAAAGAATCATGGGGAGAAAGCCATGAATTCCATGCTTTGCTTTCTCCTCTTCTGGAATTCCGTTATTCTCCTTGGTAAGTGAACTTGGTCTAGGCTGGATTTCTTGTTGATCTTCTGGGAGAGGGGCCTGTTGTAGTGTTTCTCAAGTGTCTTTGCCCCAAGCAGAATTGCACCGCCTTTAACAGGGGTCAGGCTAAGTAATCCGCTCGGGTTTGCTTTAGAGAATTTTTGTTCCCTGAATGCTTTCTGTAGAGTTCCAGAGGACGGGAATGAAAATGGCAGCCTCCCAATCTCTGGCCCAGAGGAGCCAAGCTCGGTGCTCCACCCCTCAGTGGAGAGTCCCACCCCTCAGAGAAAAGTTCTCAATCACTCCCGTGTCCCTGGCCTCTGGCTGGTTGCCAAGTTCACCCAACCTGTGACCGGTTCAAGGTAACCCCGAGCTGAGAGCTCACTCCTTGGCTCTGTCTCTATAGCCAGCTTCCCTGCTCTAATACCTGCAAACTCTGTGACACTCGGACATCCCCGATCCTTCCGTGACCCTGCGGGGCCTGGGGTCATGCAGACCCCGTGTGGACTTCACCCCAGTTTAGCCTCTGGAGCGATGTCCCTCAGTGGAGCAGACTTTTAAAAGTCCTGATTTTGTGCCCCATTGCTCCACCACTTGCCGAGAGCCAGCCCCTCCCCCTGAGGTCTATCTTCCAGTCTCTTTGGATTCACTTCACCGCCGTCCTACCTTTCAGAAAGTGGTCGATTTTCTGTTTCTAGAATTATTGCTATTCTTCTCTTTGGTCTCCTTTTGGATTTGTAGGTGTTCGCAATGGATTGATAAGCTATCTAGCTGATCTCCTGCTATCTGATGTAGTCTCAGCCTGCCACTTCTCCACCATCTTGATTCCTCTGATCTAAAGACTTCACTTTTAAGTAATGTATACACCCAACATGGGGCTCAAACCCACAACTCCCAAGATCCTGAGCCATCCAGGTGCCCCATGTCTCCACATATTTTTTTTTTCCCTTCTCACTTCTTGGTTGACCCATTTATTGTGTAGGAACATGTTATTTATCCTCTATATGTGATCTTTCCAGACTTTTTGCCTTGGTTGATTTTTAATTTCATAGCATCATGGTCAGAAAAGATGTCTGGTATGACTTTGATTTTTTTTTAATTAGTTGAGACTAGTTTTGTGCCCTAATATGTGCTCTATTCTGGAGAATGTTCCATATACACTTAAAAAGGATGTATATTCTGCTCTTTCAGGATAGAGTGTTCCGAATATATCTGTTAAGTCCATCTAGTATATAATTCAAAATATATGGTTTTATAATTCAAAACCAGCATTTCCACTTTTTTTGTTTAAATGATACTGATGTAAGGGTAGTGTTAATATCCCCTACTATTATGATATTACTATGGATTTGTTCCTTTATGTGTGTTATTAAGTTTTTTATGGTTAATTTATGCTCACATCTTGGGGACATAAATATTTTCAGTTGTTATATCTTCATGTTGGGTTGTTCATTTTATGATTTTTGATTTTATGATTTTTGTTTCCTTCTTTGTCTCTAGTTACGGTATTTGTTTAAAGTCTATTTTGTCTGTTGTAAGTATCACTGTCGTGGCTTTCTTTTCACATCTATTTGCTTGATAAATGTTTTACAGTATATTTTGTCTGATGTAATTATTGTTATATTGGGTTTTTTTTCACATCCATTTGCATTTTGAATGCTTCTCCACCCCTTCACTTTCTTTACTTTCTTCACTTTCTTTTTCTTCTCTGTCTTTAGGTCTATAATGAGTCTGTTATAGACAGCATATAGAGGGATCTTGCTTTTTTATCTGTTCTATCAAACTGTGTCTTTTGATTAGAACATTTAGTCCATTTACATTCAACATAATTATTGATAGAGATGTGTTTATTGCCATTTTGTTACTTGTTTTATGTTTGTTTAGTTCCTCTCTGTTCCTTTCTTCCTTTGCTCCCTTCTCTTGTGATTAATTGCCTTTAGTGATAAACTTAGATTCGTTTGTCTGTTTTTTCATAATTATTACAGGTATTTGATTTCTGGTTGCTGTTAGTTTTGTATATAACATCTTGTGCATATAACAATGAATGTTCAGTTGATGGTCACTTAAGTTTAAACACATTCTTTACTTTTCTCTCCCACATATTTTAGATATATGGTGTAATACTTTATATTCTTTTATTTTGTGAGTCCCGACTGATTTTTACAGATATACTTACTATTTTTGTGCTTCCTTCTATTCATACTTTTACATTTGGTCTTTTCTTTCCATTCAGAGAATATTCTTTAGCATTTATTTTAGGATTTGGTCATGAATTCCTTTAACCTTTGTTTGTCTAAGAAACTCTCTCTTTCCTTCTATTTTGAATCATAGCCTTGATAGATATTCTTGGCTGCAGATTTCTCCCTTTCATCACTTTGAGTATATCATGCCACTCCCTTGTGGCCTGCAAGTTTTTTGCTCAAAGAAAAAAAAAGTGCTGATAGTCTTATTGGGTTTCCCTTGTATACAAGTGACTTCTTTTCTCCTGCTGCTTTTAAACTGCTTTTAAAATCCTCCCCAACATAAATTTGGAAGACTTCATTACTACTTTTTTCCATTTTAATTACTATGTATCTTGGTGTACTTTGGTTGATTTTGTGGAAGATCTCTATGCCTCCTGAATTTGGATTTCTTTTTCCTTCCCAGATTTAGGAAGTTTTCAGCTATTATTTCTTTAAATAAACTTTCTCCCCTCGCCCTTTCTTCCTCTTGTCCTTCTGAGATCCCCATAGTGTGAATTATGTCATGTTTAATGGTGTTGCTGAGCTTCCTAAATCTATTCTCATTTTGTATTATTTTTTTCTTTCATGTGCTCAGCTGGCTTACTTACCTTTACTCTGTTTACTCTGAAATTTACTCTGTTTTTCAGGTTGCTGTCTCATTTTTCTGTTTTTCAGCTTCCTCTAGTCTACTATTTATTCCATCTAGTGTATTTTTTAACTTCATTTATTGTGTTTTTCATTTCTGATTGGTTCTTTTTGGCTCTTTGTTAAGGGTCTCACTGCTGCCCTGCACTTTTTTTTCAAGTGCAGTGAGTATCCGTTATGATCATTACCTTAAATTCCCTATCAGACATATTACTTTTCTCCATTCTGCTTAGATATTTTGCTGTGATTTTTGTCCTGGTCTTTCATTTGAGCCATATTCCTCTGGCTACCTATTTTGTCTAACTCTCTGTGTCTCTTTCTTGAGTTAGGAAAGTCAGCTACATGTCCTTCTCTTGAAAGTAGTGGCCTTATGAAGAGGTCCTATACTGCCTTGCAATACAGTATCTCCTGTTTACAAGAACGTGGTGCTTCAGGGGTATCTACTATATGTTTTGCATGTGCCCTGCTATTATGGCTGAGCCACTTTTCCCTTCAGTACAGATGTTTGTAATAACTCTCTTTGCCTGTTCTGAGCTGTGTTTGGTCCCTGTGTTGTTAGTGGACCAGTCTGAGGCTGCCTCAGGCTTGATTTGAGTTTGACCAGGCATTTTTCGGAGATGCAGTAGCACCAAACTGCAGGACCCTTTCCCTGTATTGCTCCCTAAGAAGATTTTTATTGGTGTGCAGGGCCTAAAGTCAGACCTTCTGCCTACCCCCAGCCCACTGCTGGAGCCACCGTATTCCTGGTGTGTGTGGTTGTCTTTCCCTCTGCCTGGGGCAAGAGTGACTTTGGGGTGGTATTGGCCTCTGTCAGGGCTGCTTGCATACTTCCAGGTTTGTGGCATCACTTTGGATATGCCCTGGCCACAAGTTTATTGGAGGGCACAGAACTTCAACGTCTGCAGGGTTGGAAGTTGCAGCATTAACAAGGATTGAGTGTCAGTCCTCTGCAAGAGGGTACTTGTCACCATTGCAACCAAGGCTGATTGGGTTATAGGGGGTGGATCCACAAAGTTCATGGAGGCAGGAGGTGTGGTGTTAACAAGGTTTGCCCCAGTCTTCTTTGGGGGGAAAGACCTGCAGTGCCAGTACTGAGTCAGGTCTGCCTGGAGGGGATGGATTCACTGAAAAGGGGGCAGGATGTGTGGTGTTAGCAAGTTAGACAGTGAGTGTAAGCACCATGCTGGTTCCTGTAGGTGGCCATGTGTTTTGCTGGAGGCTGGGTGAGGGAAATAGCACCTACCAACTCCTTTGTTCCTGGAAGTCTCTCAAAGATCTCTGTCCCTCCAGGACATGATCTGAGATTAATAAACAACTATCCCTTCTATATGACCTAGATGTTTTTCAAATTGCTGCTTCTGTACTATGTTTCTGGGGTCTCTTTGCTGTGCTATTTTATTAAGTGTGGGGACTCAGTTTCCTCTTGCAGCCCTAGCTCTTCCAGAACCAAGCTGGCTGATTTTTAAAATTCCAGGTTTAAGACCTGCTGGTTGTAGGAACTCATGAAATTCAGCTCCTCTGGTTTTCTAAGCCAAACGTTATGGGAATTCTTTTTCCCTATGTGAGATCTCGAGTGTAACAGTCTATTTCTCTTCTATCTCTGCCCTTGTAGGTCCCTCCCTTTCACAGACAATCCAGCAAATCTGTTTAGCTCCACATCTTGTGTGCCCCCTTCTTCAATATGACCTCTTTACTACATTAAGTTGTGGAGTTTGTTCTGCCAATCTTCAGGTGATTTTCTGGGTTATTTATACTTAGTGAGTGGTTATATAGTTGTGCCCATGGGAAGAGGTGAGGTTAGGGTCCTCCTACTCCATCTTCCCAGAAATTCTCCCCAACATATAATTTGAATTTTTAAAAAATTTTGGCACATTTTTCTAGAAACATATCCTGTGTGACTGGTGAGGGGGTGACCCCACCTCCCAAGCTACATTCATTCAGGGGAGAGGAGCTTTCTGTGCCAGACCCTGTCCTGCTGCACAGTGGGGTACACTGAGCAACACTGGAAGTAGAGGGTCCAGCTATCTGAGGCCAATCACAGCTGTATAACACTGCCATATAATGCCTCCTGGGTGGGATTCTAACTTAGAAGCATTCGGTCATAATCCCACAAATGGTAGCTTTGCCCCACTGGCTCCTCAATCAAACACATACAACATGAATTTTTTTTTAATTTTTTGTTTTTAAGTTTTCATTTTTTAAGAAACATCTGTATGGAGAGGGGTGACTTTCAATAAATCAGAGCAAGAAAAATGCTCTGTAGGTGACCTAAAAAACACCAAAAAAAGTTAATGAAAAGAAACCCAAACAGAGAAAAAAGAGAGATTGCATTTCATGTTTCTGATTGATAAGAAAAAATTAATAATTGTTAAATAAAAATAACGGGTTGAAGGTGTCCATTGATAGACAAATAGATAAGGAAGATATGGTATATATACACAATGGAATGTTAAGTAGCCAAAAAGAGATGAGATCATGCCATTTGCAACAACATGGATAGACCCAAAGGGTATTACATTAAGTGAAATAAGTCAGACAGAGAAAGACAAAGAGCTTATGATTTCACTCACATGTGGAACCTAAAAGGCAAAACAAACAAAAGGCAAAATCATACATTTAAATACAGAGAACAAAACTGACATTTGCCAGAGAAGAGGGGTTTAGGGCAAAATGCATGAAAGAGAGTGGAAAATACAGTTCCCAGTTATGGAATGAGTAAGGCATGAGAATAAAAGGCATACCATATGGAATATAGTCAGTTATACTGTAATAGCATTATATGGCGGCCCATGGTAGATAAACCTAGGGAGCATAGCATAATGTATAGAGAAGATGAAATACTATGCTTTACACCTGAAACTAATGCAGCATTGTGTGTGAACTACACTCAAGTAAAACAATTTAAAGAAACCAATAACCAAAACAGGTTGGTAAATAATATGTATAATGTTATCCTATTTTATTGAATATATGTGTATACATTTTAAAAAGCATAAAAGACTGTAACACATAAATATTAGGAGTAGGTTAATTTCAAAGGTGAGATCATGGATGATTTCCTGAATTGTTTTTTTTTTATTTTTGTTTAGTGATATTTGTAAGTTCATATAACTAAAATAAAATAATCACTTCAGGGAAAAAAAGAACAATTTAAATTTCTTTACACTGAAATGTTAACAATTTCTCAGATCCACTTTCCTTCAAAATTTTGCAACTCAGCATAAGAAGAGAAGCTGTGGATGCCTGTAAAGCAAAAGAGATAAAAAAGGGAAAAGAAGAAGAAGATTAAAATGTACAAACTTCCAGTTATAAAAATCAATAATTCACAGAAAGGAAAAATACAGCATATGGAATATAGTTAATCATATTGTAATGAACTTGCAGGATGACAGGTAGTAACTATAATTGTGGTGAACACTTAAGAATGTATAAGATTGTTAAATCACAATGTTGTACACCTGAAACTGACAGAATATTGTCTGTCAGCTATACTTCAATAAAAAATTAAAATTTAAAAAAGATAAGAGGTCTTTAAATTTTTTTTTTTAAAAAAGAAGTCAAGAAGTGCTCACTTCATTTACTTCCTAATTTTGCTTTTGGACTGAAAACTTCTGAGTTAATATCACGTGTGTGATGGACAAAACATTCCCCCAAGAAAAATGCAGCATGTACAAATTTTTAGGTTTCTAATCCCTTTCTTCTTTGTTTAAAATGTTCTTCCGACTTGCTGTTCTAAGTACCCAAGAAGTACAACAAAAATATCTGATACACTCTTAAAAGTCTGAAAGGAGGCAACAGTTATGTAACATGGAGTGCTTATTTATATATAATGTTATCAGCACTTCCTGCTTAAAACAGGAAGGAAGAGAAGGACTGACAGTTATGAAAACAAAATGAGTAAAATGATGAGTCCTCTTTATCTTAGGAACAAAAAGACAAACTCTTACAGGTACCATTTTTACTACTCCTGGTGACTGCTTGTTTGTTTGTTTAAAATGGTATTGTATTCAAGACAGCCTGGAGACTGAACAATCATCAGATACAAAAACAAAAAGCAGAATCAGACATGTAAATACAGAAAACCAAATGATGGTTACCAGAGGGAAGGGTTACAAGGCGGGGATGGGCAAAATGAGTGAAGGAGAGTAGGAGATACAGGTTTTCAGTTATGGAATGAATAAGTCACAAGAATAAAAGGCACGTCATAGGGGTAGTCAGTGATAGTGTAATAGTATTATATGGTGACAGATGATAGCTACACTTGTGGTGAGTATAACATATCATAGAAAATGCAAATCATTACATTGTACACCTAAAACTATTGCAAAATTGTATGTCAACTATACTTAAATAAAAAAAAAATTTAAGGTTTTATATATTTGACAGAGAGCACAAGCAGGGGGAACAGAAGGCAGAGGGAGAAGCAGACTCCACGCTGAGCAGGGAGCCAGACAAAGAGCTCAACTGCAGGACCCTAGGCCCTGGGATCATGACCTGAGCTGAAGGCAGATGCTTAAACAACTGAGCTACCCAAGCAACCCAAATATATTTTTTTTATTTTAAAAAGAAGTCAATAATTCTTTAAGCTATTTACAAATTGAATTTGACCTCAATATAGTTACCATCTGATTGCGTTGTATATGTAGAAATTTTTACAATAAGAATATGTGAGCATAACAAATAGCATGGAGGACAAGGGGCGTTAGAGAGGAGAAGGGAATTTGGGTAAATTGGAAGGGGAGGTGAACCATGAGAGACTATGGACTCTGAAAAACAATCTGAGGGGTTTGAAGTGGTGGGGGGGTGGGAGGTTGGGGTACCAGGTGGTGGGTATTATAGAGGGCACGGCTTGCATGGAGCACTGGGTGTGGTGAAAAAATAATGAATAATGTTTTTCTGAAAATAAATAAATTGAAAAAATAAAAAAAGAAATTTTTACAATAAGAATAAACAAATAATATTCACGAAAAGTCCAAAGAGGGATAAAAAAGTGCTCCATTTAGAAATCAAGTGAGCATAAGAACCATTACATAGGAGAGAAGACAAAAATAATATCTTTACACAAATGAGAAAGTTCAACATTTTCTAACAAGAGTATTTCTCCACCAATACTAGGCTAATAACAAAAATCATCTCAGACTTTGACAATGAATTCCTGTTTTTAAAGTGCTTTCACAAACTTCATTTGACAGTAAAAAACTGAAAAACTACAGTTCAAACTCTGTTAAGGGATGTAACAAAAGTGATCAGTTTACATGACTGAACACCAGATAAACCTTTTCTCCTCATCCTATTAAGTGTATTTTCCTTCTGTACGAAAAATTTTCAACCAACCAGAAACCACACACTTGTCCCCTTTCCTTTCCCACAATTTTTCTCTATGGGTGAGAAATTAATTGTTATGTACAATTTCATGCAACCAAAGACAATTTGTAAACTTATAATGTGAATTTGAGGTTGATCCATAAAAGTATGTTCCAAAGCAAAAATGAAATTAAACAAACTAACCATTTTGCTCCATAACCATATCTATTATAGTTCCAGGGATTCAGCTTAGCCCCATGAGATAAATACTATCTTTTGTGTTCTTTTAAGAACAGGAACAAAAAACTTCATTTTTGTTAGTTTGTTTTAGTCAAGCCAATCTACTCAATTCAGTAGTGATGAGTCTTCTGGACTAAATTGGGATGAACATATTTATTAGGATATAATCAATATGAAGTAAAGCAATTTTGATCACCTGAAAGCAACAGTAAAAAAAAAAAAAATTGCAGGGGTGCCGGGGTAGCTCAGTTGGTTGAACGTCTGCCTTCAGGTCAGGTCATGATCCTGAGGTCCTGGAATCGAGCTCCACATTGGGCTTCCTGCTCAGTGGGGAACCCACTTCTCCCTCTCCCTCTGCCCCTCCCCACTGCTCATGCTCTCTTTCTCCCTTGCTCACTTTCTCCCTTGCTCACTTTCTCTCTCTCAAATGAATAAATAAAATCTTAAAAAATTACAAAAAATGTAAATTGGAAAGGCTGTGGAAATATCACTGAAAAAAACCAAAATTTTATTTTGCTATCAAATTTGTGCCTAATATTTCCTGAGTGTTGTCTTACTTGTACAAACACCAAAACACCAAACCAACAAGGCTAAGAGGCAGGAAAGATCTTAACACTCCAAACTAGAAGTCATCCTTTAGGACAGTGTCTATTTCCTGGTTGGTAACTTTAAAATATAACTCTGAGTGAGCACATAGTTTAAATAAAAATAAAGCTATATTTATTGGAAACATTATTTGTGCCAGGCACTATTGCATTGAATTCTTGTAACAACCTTATGAGGTAGTGTAATTATTGCACACATTTTACAGACCAGGAATCTAAGGAGCTTACAGGTTGGATAATTTATCCAAAATCACAAATAACAAATGATGGAAATAACATTCAGCCCAGATCTGTCTGTCTCCAAAGTTCACAATGTTAATTACTAGTGCATACAACCTCTCAGAATATAGTTACTTTTGCTACCCAGTACATTCTCTAAAGAAGGGGTTCTGAAAGGGATAAGGGGAATCATTGAAAATGTGATTTACTTGTTCCAAAATTTTCCCCAGTCTAGTTCTGCTTGCAGTTTTTGAAAGTGAGTGTGTCCCAGTAACAGAGGTGAAGCTAGGTTAAGGGCTAGACCCCCAAATCAAATGTTTAAGTCGCTTTCCCTTCTTGGCTAGAGAACTGATTGGTCCCTAATGAAATAAAGGAAATATACAAAAGGTAACTTTTAAACATGTCCCTGGAGGATTTCCCCTGATACTTGGAAATAACAATGAGGTTGTTTGTATACCTATTTACAGTTCAAAAGTGCTTTCACATGCATTAGCGCACTCTGATTCCCAGTGAAAGACATAGTGGCAATTATTAATCCTTATTGTTATTAATTATGAACAGGAAAACCGAGGCTCAGAAAATTCAAATGGCTTGCTCTCTTGCAGGTCACACCAAAAGATGTACCCACAATAATAAACTCAGGTCTTGGGATTACATTTTCAAGTTAAATGAATGTTTTCACCTTACCTTCAGAGATCTCTGGTAACTTAATTTTACAAATAACATTTCATTGGCCCATACACACAGCAAACACACACAAATATGCCTAGCAAATAGTGTCATTGTGGCAAACTTAACCCCAGATATAAAAGTGGGCTTTTGCAACTAGATCCTCAATGGCATTAATTCCCTGCCCTTGAATTATAACACCCTACAGTGTCCAAAAGTGTACCAAAGTTACCCAAATTGCTCTCAAAAATTTTTTATTTACGAGAACTCATGCAATACTTTAGGTGAGAAATAGCACTGTGCAGAAGATGAAGGAAAAATAATGGAATAATTTTATCTAAATAATACCTTATAGCCCATAAAGCCTTTTTATGGTCCTCATTTTAATATTTTTCTTCCAAATTATTTAAATTCTTATAAGTTAGCATATAGTATAATATTGGTTTCAGGAATAGAATTAAGTGATTCATCACTTACATATAATACCCACTGGTCATCATAACAAGTACCCTCTTTAATACTTATCACTCACTTAGCCCAACCTCCATCCACCTCCCCTCCATCAACCTTCAGTTTATTCTCTATTATTGAGTCTCTTATGGTTTGCTTCCCTCCCTCTCACTTTTGTTTTTCCCCTTCCCATATGTTCATCTGTTTTGTTTCCTAAATTCCACATATGAGTGAAATTGTATGGTATTTGTTTTTCTCTGAATGTTTAATTTTGCTTAGCATAATATGCTCTAGCTCCATCTGTGTCTTGAAAATGCCAAGATTTCACTATTTTTGATGGCAGTGTAATATTACATTGTGTGTGTGTGTGTGTGTGTACACACATATATACCACCTCTCCTTTATCTGTTCATCAGTCAGTGGGCACAGGCTCCTTCCATAGTTTGGCTATTGTTGATAATGCTGCTATAAACATCGGGGTGCATGTACCCCTTTGAATCTGTATCTTTGTACTCTTAGGGTAAATACCTAGTAGTGCAATTGCTGGAATATAAGGTACTTCTATTATTAACTTTTTGAGGAACATCCATACACTTTCCAAGAGTCGTTGCACAGGGGCATCTGGGTGGCTCAGTCAGTTCAGCATCTGCCTTCAGCTCAGGTCATGATCCAGGGATCCTGGGACTGAGACCTGTGTCAGGCTCCCTTCTCAGCAATTAGCCTGCTTCTCCTTCTCCCTCTGCCTGCTGCTCCCCCTGCTTGTGCTCTCTCTCTCTCTATCAAATAAAAAATTAAAATCTTTTAAAAATAGAGTGGCTGCACCAGTTTGCATTCCCACCAAGAGTGTAAGAGAGTTCTTCTTTCTCTGCATTTCCCCAACATCTATTGTTTCCTTGTTATTAATTTTAGCCATTTCGACAGGTGTGAGGTTGTATCTCTTCATGGCTTTGATTTATATTTCCCTGATGATGAGTGATGCTGGGTATCTTTTCATATGTCTGCTGCCATCTGTATGTCTTCTTTGAAAAAATGTGTGTTCATGTCTTCTGCTCATTTTTAACTGGATTATATGGTTTGGGGGTGTTGAGTTTGATAAGTTCTTTATAGATTTGGGGTATTAACCCATTATTACCAGATATGTCATTTGCATATATTTTCTTCTATTCCACTGGCTGCCTATTCGTTTTGTTGATGGTTTCCATCATTGTGCAGAAGCCTTTTATTTTGATGAAGTTCCAATAGTTTGTTTTTGTTTTTGTTTCCCTTGCTTCAGGAGACCTACCTACTAAGATGTTCCTACAGCTAATATCAAAGAGGTTGCTGCCTTTGTTCTCTATGATTTTAATGGTTTCCTGTCTCACAATTGGTCTCTCCTCCATTCTGAATTTATTTTTGTGCATAGTGTAAGAAAGTGGTCCAGTTTCATTCTTCTGCATGTTGCTGTCCAGTTTTTCCAACACCATTTGTTGAAGAGACTGTTTTTTTTTTCCATTGGATACACTTTGCTGCTTTGTCAAATATGAGTTGACCATATAGATGTTGGTCCATTTCTGGGTTTTCTATTATGTTCCGTTGATCTATGTGTCTGTTTTTGTGCCAGTACCATACTGTCTTGATCACTACAGTTTTGTAATATAATTTGAAGTCCAGAATTATGATGCCTCTAGCTTTGCTTCTTTTTTCAGGATTGTTTTGGCTATTTGAGGTCTTTTGTGGTTCTATACAAACTTAAGGATAGTTTGTTCAAGCTCTGTGAAAAATGCTAATGGTATTTTAATGGGGGTTACATTAAATGTGTAGATTGATTTGGGTAGTATGAACACTTTAACAATGTTTGTTCTTCCAACCCATGAACATGGAGTATTTTTCCATTTCTTTTTTTTTTTAAAAGATTTTATTTATTTATTTGAGAGAGAAAGACAGTGAGAGAGAGCACGAGCGAGGAGAAGGTCAGAGAGCGAAGCAGACGCCCCATGGAGCTGGGAGCCTGATGCGGGACTCGATCCCGGGACTCCAGGATCACGCCCTGAGCCGAAGGCAGTCGTCCAACCAACTGCGCCACCCAGGCGTCCCTATTTTTCCATTTCTTAGTGTCTTCCTCAACTTGCCTCATAACTGTCCTATAGTTTTCAGAATACAAATCTTTTACCTCTTTGGTTAGGTTTATTCCTAGGTATCTCATTGGTTTTGGTGCAATTGTAAATGGGGTTGATTCTTTGATTTCTTTTTCTGCTACTCCATTAATGGTGTATAAAAATGCAACAGGTTTTTGTACATTCATTTTATATCCTCTAACTTTGCTGAATTCATTTATTAGTTTCAGCAATTTTTTAGCGGTCTTTCGGGTTTTCTACATAGAGTATCATGTTTTCTGCAATAGTGTAAGTTTGACTTCTTCTTTTCTGATTTTGATACCCTTTATTGCTGTTGTTGTCTGATTGCTGTGGCTAGGGCTTCCAGTACATCTTAAATAGTAATGGTGAAAGTGGACATCCCTATCCTGTTCCTGATCTTAGGGGAAAAGCTCTCAGTTTCTCCCCACTGAAGATGATATTTGTTATGGATCTTTCATATATGGCTTTTATGATGTTGAGCTGTGTTCCATCTATACTACTTTGTTGAGGATTTTTATAAAGAATGGATGCTATATTTTGCCAAATACTTTTTCTGCATCTATGGAAGGGATCATGATTATTTTCCTTTCTTTTATTAATGTGGTATATCGTGTTGACTGATTTGTGATATTGAACCATTCTTGCATCCCAGTAATAAATCTCACTTGATCATTTAAAGTACTGTTGGATTTTATTTGCCAGTATCTTGTCAAAAATGTTTGCATTCATGTTCATCAGGGATGTTGGCCTGTAATTCTCCTTTTTAGTGGAGTCTGTCTGATTTTGGGATTAAGGTAATGCTGGTCTCATAGAAGGAAATGGGAAATTTTCTTTCCATTTCTGTTTTGTTTTGTTTTTTTTTTTTTTTTTTTGAAACAGCTTGAGAAGTATAGGTATTAACTCTTATTTAAATGTCTGGTAGAATTCCCCTGGGAAGCCATCCAGTCTTGACTTTTGTTTCTTTGGAGATTCTTGATTACTGATTCAATTTCTTTCCTGGTTATGTGTCTGTTCAAACTTTCTATCTTCCTGTTCCAGTTTTGGTAGTTGGTATGTTTCTGGTAGTAATTTTTCTGTTTCTTCTGGATTGCCCAGTTTGTTGGCATTTAATTTTTTATAATATTCTCTTCTGATTATTTGTATTTTGTGGTGTTGGTTGTGTTCTCTCTCTTTTGCTCATGATTTTACTTACTTGGGTTCTTTCTCTTTTCTTCTTGGTAAGTCTGGCTAGAAGCTTATCGAGTTTATTAATTCTTGCAGAGAACCAGCTTTTAGTTTCATTTATCTGTTCTATTTTGTTGTTTCTATATCATTTCTATATCATTTATTTCTGTATAATCTTTATTATTTCCATTACGTTCCTGTCTTTAGGCTTCATTTGCTCTTCCCTTTATAACTCCCTTAGTGTAAGGTTAGGTTGTGTATTTGAAACTTTTCTTGCTTCTTGAGGTAGGGCTCCACCATAATGTACTTCCCCTCTTAGGATTATCTTTGCTGCAATACGAGGATTTGGAACTGTCATGTTTTCATTTTCATTTCCTTCTGTGTATTTTTTTTTTATTTCTTCTTCAATTTCCTGGTTAACTAATTCATTCTTTAGTAGGATGTTCTTTAACATGCATGTGTTTGTAGTCCTTCCTAATTTTTTCTTCTGGTGGACTTCAAGGTTCATAGCGTTATTGTTTGAAAATATGCATGGCATGATCTCAATATTTTTGTACTTGTCGAGGCCTGATTTGTGACCCAGTATGTGATCTATTCTGGAGTATATTCCATGCCCTTTCAAAAAGAATGTGTTTTTCTCTGCTTTAGGATAAAATGTTCTGAATATATCCATTAAGTCCATCTGGCCCAGTGTGTCATTCAAAGACATTTTTTCCTTGTTGCTATCCTGTTTAGATGATCTATCCATTGCTGTAAGTTTGATGTCAAAGTCCCCTAATATTATTGTATTATTAACAATTAGTTTCTATATGTTTATTGTTAATTTATGTATATATTTGGGTGCTCCCAAGTTGAGGGCAGAAGTATTTACAAATGTTGGATCTTCTTGTTGTATAGACACCTTATTTATGATAATGCCCTTCTTCATCCCTTGTTACAGTCTTTGGCTTAAAATCTAGATTGTTTTTCTTTTTTTATTTCTAAAGCTTTTATTGGAATGCCTTACAAACTTTACATTTTTACTAACATCACATCAAGTGAAAAAGATAATTTAATTAGTACTGTTTTATTTTCTAATATTTTATTTTCTAATATTTTTATTTTCTAATATTTTATTATAAGTAACACACAATGTTACATTAGTTTTAGGTGTACAGTATAGTGACTCAATATCTCTATACCTTATGCTATGCTACAATTATTACTTATTATCCAGAATTTAGGGATGCTTCATCTATGACTTATCCTACCAGAACAGAGATGATAATGTTGGTATTATAAATAAAACAAGTATAAATAAAAATTCTTAAAAAAAAAGGTAAATATGCTATTCTCCATCTTAATCCTTGTGTAGAATTTTGGTAAACTATTTTTTTCACCACATGTTCTTTTCATAGTGAAAGCCCATTATTTTTCTTTTTTGTATGTCTAAGCAGAATTTTTTAAAAATATCAAATACAATGCTTATGACAAGAAATATTGTTGTATATCTCTTATTTTATTTAATTTTTAAATTTTATAAAATAGGGAGGGCTGATATTACTATCATTTTTTTTGAATAAGAACACCTAGACTCCCCACCCATAATGGATGACCTCTCTTATGAGAGTCAGTCCTTGATGGTCCTTAGTGGACCTGAATTTAAAGGCATTGAAATAAAAAAGGACTCTCACTGTGAACTGCATTTAACAGTATTTCAGGCTTGGGGTGTCTGGGTGGTTCAATCAGTTAAGCATCCAACTCTTGATTTTGGCTCAGGTCATGATCTCAGGGTTGTGAGGTAGATCCACATATCAGGCTGCATGCTCACTGTGTAGTCTGTTCAAAATTCTTTCTCTTTCTGTCCCTCTCCCTACTCACAGGCTCTTTCTCTCTCTTAAATAAATAAATAAAATCTTTTATAAAAAGGTATTTCAGGTTTATGCTAGCATATTTGGAGAAGTAAGAGTTTTGAATAGCTGTGAATTTCTTAGATACTCCTAAAATAACTCAGTAGTAGTTGTAGGTTCCCTGACCACACACTCCCAACATACTCTCTCTCACTTCACTTGCCAAACTGACCGACCAGTCCAGCCTGTTTCCCCACAAATATCCATCTCCACCTGAACTCAGGGATATTAAATATAATGGAGTAAAGCTGGAGTTGATCAATACTATAACTTCCATTTGTATAACTTTCTTTTCACTCCACGTTTTTGTGTACTACCTCATCTCGTCCTCTCAGGGAAGAATGGTAAGAACTGTACAAAACCATGTAAAGGAGCTCCCTCATCCTTGCTAACTAGATGCTTTCCTCCTAAAACTGCAAGCCCACAAATAATGTCACATACACAGTGTACCTCAGTTATGCCCATAGATAGACAGAGATAGAAATAACTACATAGGGTGTGGAAATGAATCTGATTACTCTTGACTGGGAATCCAGAAACCTTATTCTTTTTCCAATTATGGCATTTAATTATATGATCTTGTACTTACGATACTTCCTAGCCAAACTAGATATTAATTTTAAACTCTATTCTATTTTTTATTTTAATTCCAGTGTAGTTAGCAAAGTGTTATGTTACTTTCAAGTGTACAATACAATGATTCAACAATTCTATATATTACTCAGTGCTCATCAGGATAATTGTATTCTAACTCTCCTTCACCTATTACACCCATCTCCTGACCCACCTCCCCTCTGATTTCTGGTATGTTTCTTTTCTACAGTTAAGAGTCTGTATTTTGGTTTGTCTCTTTTTTCTTCTTTTTTTCATTTGCTTTGTTTCTTAATTTCCACATATGAGTAAAATCATACGGTATTTTTCTTTCTTTGACTCGTTTAACTTAGCACTATACTCTCTAGCTCCATCCATGTTGTTGTTAATAGCAGTTTTTCATTCTTCTTTATGGTTAAATAACATATATATATATATATATATTACATAGATAGTCTACAAACATGTAAAAGTACGTTAGTTAGGTTTTTCCAAGGAACAAAAAGTTTTCTGTGAAGTCACACTAGTATATATAAGTATTATATTACATCATTATCCATTCATCTGTCAGAAAAATGGGCTGCTTCCATAATTTGGTTACTATAAATAATCCTGCAATAAGTATTAGGGTGCATGCCCCCTTTGAATTTTTTTTTTTTTACTTTTGAGATAAATATCCAGAAGTGTGTTTCCTGGATCACAGGGAAGTTCTATTTTTTTTCCAATTTATTTATTTTCAGAAAATCATTATTCATTATATTTTCACCACACCCAGTGCTCCATGCAAGCCGTGCCCTCTATAATACCCACCACCTGGTACCCCAACCTCCCACCCCCCCGCCACTTCAAACCCCTCAGATTGTTTTTCAGAGTCCATAGTCTCTCATGGTTCACCTCTCCTTCCAAGTTACCCAAATTCCCTTCTCCTCTCTAACGCCCCTTGTCCTCCATGCTATTTGTTATGCTCCACAAATAAGTGAAACCATATGATAATTGACTCTCTCTGCTTGACTTATTTCACTCAGCATAATCTCTTCCAGTCCCGTCCATGTTGCTACAAAAGTTGGGTATTCATCCTTTCTGATGGAGGCATAATACTCCATAGTGTATATGGACCACATCTTCCTTATCCATTCGTCTGTTGAAGGGCATCTTGGTTCTTTCCATAGTTTGGCGACTGTGGCTATTGCTGCTATAAACATTGGGGTACAGATGGCCCTTCTTTTCACGACATCTGTGTCTTTGGGGTAAATACCCAGGAATGCAATTGCAGGGTCGTAGGGAAGCACTATTTTTAATTTCTTGAGGAATATCCACACTGTTCTCCAAAGAGGCTGCACCAACTTGCATTCCCACCAACAGTGTAAGAGGGTTCCCCTTTCTCCACATCCTCTCCAACACATGTTGTTTCCTGTTTTGTTAATTTTGGCCATTCTAACTGATGTAAGGTGATATCTCAATGTGGTTTTAATTTGAATGTCCCTGAGGGCTAATGATGATGAGCATTTTTTCATGTGTCTGATAGCCATTTGTATGTCTTGATTGGAGAAGTGTCTGTTTATATCTTCTGCCCATTTTTTGATGTGTTTGTCTGTTTCATGTGTGTTGAGTTTGAGGAGTTCGTTATAGATCCTGGATATCAACCTTTTGTCTGTACTGTCATTTGCAAATATCTTCTCCCATTCCGTGGGTTGCCTCTTTGTTTTTTTGACTGTTTCCTTTGCTGTGCAGAAGCTTTTGATTTTGATGAAGTCCCAGAAGTTTATTTTCGCTTTTGTTTCCTTTGCCTTTGGAGACATATCTTGAAAGAAGTTGCTGTGGCTGATATCTAAGAGATTACTGCCTATGTTCTCCTCTAAGATTCTGATGGATTCCTGTCTCACGTTGAGGTTTTTTATCCATTTTGAGTTGATCTTTGTGTACGGTGTAAGAGAATGGTCAAGTTTCATTCTTCTACATATAGCTGTCCAGTTTTCCCAGCACCATTTATTGAAGAGACTGTCTTTTTTCCTCTGTATATTTTTTCCTGTTTTGTCAAAGATTAATTGACCATAGAGTTGAAGGTCCATATCTGGGCTCTCTACTCTGTTCCACTGGTCTATGTGTCTGTTTTTATGCCAGTACCATGATGTCTTGGTGATCACAGCTTTGTAATAAAGCTTAAAATCAGGTAAGGTGATGCCGCCAGCTTTATTTTTGTTTTTCAACATTTCCTTAGCGATTTGGGGTCTCTTCTGATTCCATACAAATTTTAGGATCATTTGCTCCAGCTCTTTGAAGAATGCCGGTGGAATTTTGATCGGAATGGCATTAAAAGTATAGATTGCTCTAGGCAGTAGAGACATTTTAACAATGTTTATTCTTCCGATCCAAGAGCATGGAATGGTCTTCCATCTATTTGTGTCTTCTTCAATTTCTTTCATGAGTGTTCTGTAGTTCCTCGAGTACAGATCCTTTACCTCTTTAGTTAGGTTTATTCCCAGGTATCTTATGGTTCTTGGTGCTATAGTAAATGGAATCGATTCTCTAATTTCCCTTTCTGTATTTTCATTGTTAGTGTATAAGAAAGCCACTGATTTCTGCACATTGACTTTGTATCCTGCCACGTTGCTGAATTGCTGTATGAGTTCTAGTAGTTTGGGGGTGGAGTCTTTTGGGTTTTCTATATAAAGAATCATGCCATCTGCGAAGAGAGAGAGTTTGACTTCTTCATTACCAATTTGGATACCTTTTATTTCTCTCTGTTGTCTGATTGCTGTTGCTAGGACTTCTAATACTATGTTGAACAAGAGTGGTGAAAGTGGGCATCCTTGTCTTGCTCCTGATCTCAATGGGAAGGCTGCAAGCGTTTTCCCATTGAGGATGATATTTGCTGTGGGTCTTTCATAGATAGATTTGATGAGGTTCAGGAATGTTCCCTCTATCCCCATACTTTGAAGCGTTTTAATCAAGAACGGATGTTGGATTTTGCCAAATGCTTTTTCTGCATCAATTGAGAGGACCATGTGGTTCTTCTCTCTTCTCATATTAATTTGTTGTATCACATTGATTGATTTGCGAATGTTGAACCATCCTTGTAGCCCAGGGATGAATCCCACCTGGTCATGGTGGATAATCTTTTTTTTTTTTTTTAAAGATTTTATTTATTTATTTGAGAGAGAGAGACAGTGAGAGAGAGCACGAGCGAGGAGAAGGTCAGAGAGCAAAGCAGACTCCCCATGGAGCTGGGAGCCTGATGTGGGACTCGATCCCGGGACTCCAGGATCACGCCCTGAGCCGAAGGCAGTCGGCCAACCAACTGCGCCACCCAGGCGTCCCGTGGATAATCTTTTTAATGTGCTGTTGGATCTAGGATCTTGTTCAGAATCTTAGCATCCATATTCATCAGTGATATTGGTCTGAAATTCTCCTTTTTGGTAGGGTCCTTGCCTGGTTTGGGATCAGGGTAATGCTGGCTTCATAGAAAGAGTCTGCAAGTTTTCCTTCTGCTTCAATTTTTTGAAACAGCTTCAGGAGAATAGGTGTTATTTCTTCTTTAAAGGTTTGGTAGAATTCCCCAGGGAATCCGTCAGGTCCTGGGCTCTTGTTTTTTGGAAGGTTTTTGATCACTGATTCAATCTCGTTATTAGATATCGGTCTATTCAGGTTGTCGATTTCTTCCTGGTTCAATTTTGGGAGTTTATAGTTTTCCAGGAATGCATCCATTTCATCTAGGTTGCTAAGCTTATTGGCATATAACTGTTCATAATAACTTCTGATGATTGTTTCTACTTCCTTGGTGTTAGTTGTGATCTCTCCCTTTTCATTCATAATTTTATGAATTTGGGCTTTCTCTCTTTTCTTTTGGATTAGTGTAGCCAGTGGCTTATCGATCTTATTGATTCTTTCAAAAAACCAGCTTCTAGTTTCATTGATACGTTCTACTGTATCTTTGGTTTCTCCCTCATTGATCTCAGCTCTAATCTTGATGATTTCTCTTCTTATGTGTGGAGTTGGTTTGATTTCTTGTTGATCCTCCAGTTCTTTAAGGTGTAGAGACAGCTGCTGTGTTCTGGATTTTTCAATTTTTTTGAGCGAGGCTTGGATGGCTATATATTCTCCCCATAGGACCGCCTTTGCTGTATCCCATAGGTTTTGGACCGAAGTGTCTTCATTCTCATTGGTTTCCATGAATTTTTTCAGTTCTTCTTTGATTTCCTGGTTGATCCAAGCATTCTTAAGCAAGGTGGTCTTTAGCTTCCAGGTGTTTGAGTTCCTTCTGAACTTTTCCTTGTGATTGAGCTCCAGTTTCAAAGCATTGTGATCTGAGAATATGCAGGGAATAATCTCGGTCTTTTGGTATCGATTGAGTCCTGATTTGTGACCCAGTATGTGGTCTATTCTGGAGAAGGTTCCGTGTGCACTTGAGAAGAATGAGTATTCTGTTGTTTTAGGGTGGAATGTTCTGTATATATCTATGAGGTCCATCTGGTCCAATGTGTCATTCAATGCTCTTGTTTCTTTATTGATTTTCTGCTTCAATGATCTGTCTAATTCTGAAAGAGGCGTGTTAAGATCTCCTACGATTAGTGTATTCATATCAATATGACTCTTTATCTTGATTAACAGTTTTCTTAAGTAATTGGCTGCTCCCATATTGGGAGCATAGATATTTACAATTGTTAGATCATCTTGGTGGATAGTCCCTTTAAGGATTATGTAGTGTCCTTCTGTATCTCTGACTACAGTCTTTAGTTTGAAGTCTAATTTATCTGATATGAGAATCGCTACCCCAGCCTTCTTTTGAGTCCCATTGGCATGAAAGATGCTTCTCCACCCCTTCACTTTCAGTCTGCGTGTATCTTTAGGTTCAAAATGGGTCTCTTGTAGAAAGCATATGCATGGGTCCTGTCGTTTTATCCAATCTGCAACCCTGTGCCGTTTTATGGGTGCATTTAGGCCATTCACATTGAGAGTGATTATTGATAGATACGTTTTTATTGACATTGAGTTACCTTTGAAGTATTTCTTTCTGTAGACTGTCTCTATATTTCTGTTCAATGCTATTCTTGGGATTTTTCCTCTTTTATAGAACCCTCCTTAATATTTCCTGCAGTGTCGGCTTGGTGGTTGCATAGTCTTTTACGCCTTGCCGGTCTTGGAAACTCTTTATCTCTCCATCCATTTTGAATGTCAGTCTTGCTGGATAAAGTATTCTTGGCTGCATGTTCTTCCCATTTAGTGCCCTGAATATATCTTGCCAGCCTCTTCTGGCTTGCCAGGTCTCTGTGGACAGGTCTGACATTATTCTGATGGGCTTCCCTCTGTAAGTAAGGAGCCTCTTAGGGCAGTTCTATTTTTAGCTTTTTTTTTTTTTCAAAGATTGATGGATTTATTTTAGAGAGAGACAGAGCACAAGTCATGGGAGGGGTAGAGGGAGAGAGAGAATCTCAAGCACCCTCCCCACTGAGCATGGAGCCTGATGCAGGCCTCATCACACGAAGCTGAGACCATAATGCCCTAAACAGAAATCAAAAGTTGGACGTTCAATTGACTGAGCTACCCAGGCACCCTTATTTTTAAGGAACCTCCATAACATTTTTCACAGTGGCTGCACCAGTTTGCATTCCCACCAACAGGGCAAGAGGGTTTCCATTTCTCCACATCCTTGCCAAAACTTGTTATTTCTTGTGTTGTTGATTTTAGCCATTCTGATAGGTGTAGGTGATTGCTCATTGTAGTTTTGGTTTGCATTTCTATGATGATGAGTGATGCTGAACATCTTCTCATGTGTCTGTTGGCCATCTGAATATCTTCTTTGAAAAAATGTTCATGTCTTCTGCCCATTTTTTAATTGGATTATTCATTTGGGGGGTATTGAATTTTGTAAGTTTTTTATATATTTTGAATACTAACCCTTCATCAGATATGTCATTTGCAAATATCTTCTCCATTTTGAAGGCTGTCTTTTAGTTTTGTTGGTTGTTTCCTTTGCTGTGCAGAAGCTTTATTTTGATGTAGTCTCAATAGTTTATTTTTTGTTTTGTTTCCTTTGTCTGAAGAGACATATCTAGAAAATGTTGCTAAAGCAGATATCAGAGAAATTACTACTTATGTTCTTGTCTAGGATTTTTATGGTTTCAGGTGTCACATTTATATCTTTAATTGATTTTGACTTTATTTTTGTGTATGGTGAAAGAAAGTGGTCCAGTTTCATTCTGTTGCATGTAGCTGTCCGGTTTTCCTAACACCATTGGTTGAAAAGATTATCTTTTTCACATTGTTTATTCTTGCCTCCTTTGTCAAAGATTATTTGACCATATAATTGTGAATTTATTTCTGGGCTTTCTGTTCTATGCCATTAATCTATTCATCTATGTATATGCCAGTACCATACCGTTTTGACTACTACAGCTTTCTAGTATAATCTGAAATCTGGAATTGTAACACCTCCAACTTTGTCTTCCTTTCTTAAGATTGCTTTGGTATTGGGGTCTTTTGTGGCTTCCTTAATATTTTTTTATTTTTTTGGTAGTTCTGTGAAAAATGCTGTTGGTATTGGATAGAGATTGTATTAAATCTGTGGAGTGCCTTTGGTAGTATGGGCATTTTAACAATATTTCTTTTTCCAATCCAAGAGTATGGAGTATCTTTTTATTTGTTTATGTCATCTTCAATTTCTTTAGTCAGTGTTTTAGAGTTTTCAGAGTACAAGTCTTTCTTCCTAGGTATTTTATTATTTGGGGTGCAATTATAAATGTGATTATTTTCTTAATTTTTTTCTGCTCCTTTATTATTAGTGTGTATAAATGCAACAGATTTCTATACATTGATCTTGTATCCTGCAACATCAGTGAATTTATCAGTTCTAGTAGTTTCTTGGTGGAGTCTTTAGGGTTTTCTACATACAGTATCATGTCATCTGCAAATAGTGAAAATTTTGCTTCTTCCTTACTAACTTGGAGGCCTTCCATTTCTTTTTCTTCTTGACTACTGTGGCTAGGACTTCCCATACTATGCTGAATAAAAGTGGTGAAAGTGGACATCCTTATCTTGTTCCTCACTTTATGGGAGAAACTCCTAGTTTTTCACCATTGACTATGCTTTGAATCTATTTTAAAACCATGTTATTCAATGCAGTATCCACTAACCATGTGTAGCTATGAGTATCTGGAAGGTGGCTAGTGTGATTAAAAGACAGAATTTAGGGGGACAAGATGGTGGGGGAGTAGGAGGAGGCGCCTTTTCAACTTGTACCCCAAAGTGAGCTGATTACCTACCAAAGAACTCCAATCACCCATGAAATCAGCCTGAGAGCAGAATTACACACATCTGTATCTCTACACGGGGAGAAGATGCCAGTGGGAAGGTAAAGCAGAGTGGGAATGGCGGACTGATAGCAGAAGATAAACACAAGGGGGAGGGAGCCACCAGAGGCGACCTGTTAGAAAGTAATACCCCCAATACGAGCGAGAGTGCCCTGCATCTGGGGACTAGCATTAACTTGGAGACTGGTTGAAAGCACTCCAAAAGAGCAAAGGATCTCGGGGGGAAATTGTGGGAATTGGGATGGCTAGGGACAGGGACTTAAGTCCCTGGTCCCTGGTCCCAGGACAGCCTCCCCTGGCGCTGAGGAAGAGAGAGTGCGGCAGAGAAACCAGCTCTTGGTCCCTAAGCCACCAGGGCGCCTGAGAACACGTGGGGTCCTTTTCCTGTGAGGGGATGGGAGCCACGCTGGGCGGCAGAACAGGAGAGCCCTGCTATAGAGCCTGAGATACTCCCCTGAGAGAGGTATAAAGGCCCAGCCGGTGCCCCCTTTGATACGCGCCATTGTTTCAGACTCTCCTCCCAGAGAGGTGTGCAAAGGCCCAGCTTGGTGTTCTAGGACCTGCACCCCGTTCTCAGAGCCTGAGACTCGCGCACGAACCTCAGCCTCCCCTGAAATTGGTGCGCGCAAGCCGGGCGCTCTTAGACCCTGGTCTTAGAAAGACCAGGCACTCCCAGCCCAGGCCAGAGGGAAAATCGCAGTGTGCCATTGCTGCTTGGAATCTCTCTGGCAGTCTGGAGCTGCCCAGACAGCCGCCACTGCCTTGGCTTTGGGTACAAACAAAAGATCCTGTATCCCCAGGGACCACGACTTGGAACCTTCTCTGCCAGTGACCAAGGGGGAACTTATTTAGGCTCTGCAGCCAGACTGAGGCTTCTCTCTGAGAGGGAGATCAGGGTACGGTTTGTTTTCCTCTAAAACTACAAAAACCATCAAAAGCGGTCAAAGTGAGAAAAAAAAAAGTGAAGAAACATAAAAACCACCAGAGAACAAAAGCCTGAAAAAAAAAAAAAAACCAGTTTCCTCAAAGCCCACCCCTTGAGGGGGGCGGGAGGACTTATCTCAGGGAACATCACTGACTGAAAACCCACGTGGCAGGCCCCTCCCCCAGAAAACAAACCAAGAAAGAAAAAAAAAAAAGGACTACAAGTGAACAACCACTACTTCATAGGAAAACTTTGATTTTTCATTAATTTCCACTATTCTCGTTCATTTTTTATATATATATAGGTAATTTATTTAACCTAATAACCATCACAGCGAACTGTCCAGTACATCACATTCCATTATAACCTTCTAACCTCAACTTTTGATACATAGACCTATGTTTTTCTTTTGCATTTCTATTTTTTAATTCCTTCTTTTTTTTAAGTTTTAGTTTAGTTTAGTCTAGTTTATTCCTTTTTACTTTTTTCTTCTAATATTCATATAGAGTTAAACTTCAAAGTAATCCCCATTCCCCAGTCAATACTAACCCTATAGGTAAACCAATTTTTAATCCCCCTTTATCTTAGGAAAGTTGAGTCCTTTAACAAAGATATCAAGATACATCCAGGAAGAATCAAAACAACCTTCCTCGTCCATACTGAGAATTTATAGCCACTCTCCCATCTTTTTCTTCCACCAGTGTTTCTGTGTTTTTGTGTTTGTCCTGATAGTATATAAATCGTACACTTGGGGTTCTTTTTTATGAGGTTCTTCCTTTATTTGCATATATTTTTTTTTCTCTTGTCATATACTTTTATCAGTCTTTTTGTTTGTCCATTTTTGTTTGTCTACTTCATAAATCTTACCTTGGGGCCCATTTTGGCTGAACCTTCTCTTTCATCTTCCCTTTCTTTCCTGTCTCTCTCTCTCTCTCTCTCTCGTTTTCTTTTTCTTTTCTTTTGTCTCTCGTTTGGGTGGGGAATCCTGATTGCTCAGAAGTGTTCCAGGGTGCATCTTGCCTGTACCACGGTTAATACATCCTGCTACATCTGTTCAGTCATCTCCCACCAAAATGACTAGGAGGAGGAATGCCCAACAGAAGAAAAATAAAGAGGATGGACCTTCTGCAACAGAGCTAATGGATATCAACATAGACAATATGTCGGAAAGAAAATTCAGGCTAACAATTATCCAGGCAATAGCTAGGTTGGAGAAAGCCATGGATGACCAAACAGAACTGATTAGGGCCGAGCTGAAAGCGACCAGACAGGACGTTCACAATGTTAGGGCAGAGCTTAAAGCTACCAGGGAGGAGGTCCACAATGCTCTCAATGAGTTCCAATCTAATCTAAACTCTCTCAAAGCTAGGGTAACTGAGACAGAAGATAGAATTAGTGATCTGGAAGACAAACAGATAGAGAGAAAGGATCAGGAGGAAGCCTGGAACAAACAGCTTAGAAACCATGAAAACAGAGTCAGGGAAATAAAGGATGCCAATAATGTTCCAATGTCAGAATTATTGGAATCCCTGAAGGAGAGGAGAAAGAAAGAAGTCTAGAAGATATAGTAGAACAAGTCCTTCATGAAAATTTTCCCAATCTCGCGAATAAAACCAGCATTCATAGACTAGAGGCTGAACGGTCTCCACCCATGATTACACATTCCAAAAAAAATCACAACACCTAATAGTCAAATTGAGGAATTATAATTGTAGGTATAATCTCTTGAAAGCCGCTAGGGCAAAGAGCCTCCTTACTTACAGAGGAAAGCCCATCAGAATAACGTCAGACCTGTCCACAGAGACCTGGCAAGCCAGAAGAGGCTGGCAAGATATATTCAGGGCACTAAATGAGAAGAACATGCAGCCAAGAATACTTTATCCAGCAAGACTGACATTTAAAATGGATGGAGAGATAAAGAGTTTCCAAGACCGGCAAGGCTTAAAAGACTATGCAACCACCAAGCCGACACTGCAGGAAATATTAAGGTGGGTTCTATAAGAGGAAAAATCCCAAGAATAGCATTGAACAGAAATATAGAGACAATCTACAGAAAAAAACACTTCAAAGGTAACTCGATGTCTTTAAAAACGTATCTATCAATAATCACTCTCTATGTGAATGGCCTAAATGCGCCCATAAAATGGCACAGGGTTGCAGATTGGATAAAACGACAGGACCTATCCATATGTTGTCTACAAGAGACCCATTTTGAACCTAAAGATACACCCAGATTGAAAGTGAAGGGATGGAGAAGCATCTTTCATGCCAATGGGCCTCAAAAGAAGGCTGGGGTAGCGATTCTCATATCAGATATTAGATTTTAAACTAAAGACTGTAGTCAGAGATACAGAAGGACATTACATAATCCTTAAAGGGACTATCCACCAAGATGATCTAACAATTGTAAATATCTATGCCCCCAACATTCCACCCTAAAACAACATAATACTCATTCTTCTCAAGTGCACATGGAACCTTCTCAAGAATAGACCACATACTGGGTCACAAATCAGGACTCATCTGATACCAAAAGACTGAGATTATTCCCTGCATATTCTCAGATCACAATGCTTTGAAACTGGAGCTCAATCACAAGGAAAAGTTCAGAAGGAACTCAAATACCTGGAAGCTAAAGGCCACCTTGCTTAAGAATGCTTGGATCAACCAGGAAATCAAAGGAGAACTAAAACAATTCATGGAAACCAATGAGAATGAAGACACTTCGGTCAAAACCTATGGAATACAGCAAAGGCGGTCCTAAGGGGGAAATACATAGCCATCCAAGCCTCGCTCAAAAAAATTGAAAAATCCAGAACACAGCAGCTGTCTCTACACCTTAAAGAACTGGAGGATCAACAAATCAAACCAACTCCACACATCAGAAGGGAAATCATCAAGATTAGAGCTGAGATCAATGAGGGAGAAACCAAAGATACAGTAGAACATATCAATGAAACTAGAAGCTGGTTTTTTGAAAGAATAAATAAGATTGATAAGCCACTGGCTACACTAATCCAAAAGAAAAGGGAGAAAGCCCAAATTCATTAAATTATAAATGAAAAGGGAGGGATCACAACTAACACCAAGGAAGTAGAAACAATCATCAGAAGTTATTATCAACAGTTATATGTCAATAAGCTTAGCAACCTAAATGAAATGGATGCATTCCTGGAAAACTATAAACTCCCAAAATTGAACCAGGAAGAAATCAACAACCTGAATAGACCGATATCTAGTAACGAGATTGAAGCAGTGATCAAAAACCTCCCAAAAATAAGAGCCTAGGACCTGACAGATTCCCTCGGGAATTCTACCAAACTTTCAAAGAAGAAATAACACCTATTCTTCTGAAGCTGTTTCAAAAAATTGAAGCAGAAGGAAAACTTCCAGTCTCTTTCTATAAAGCCAGCATTACCATGATCCCCAAACCAGGCAAAGACCCCACCAAAAAGGAGAACTTCAGACCAATATCACTGATGAATATGGATGCTAAGATTATCAACAAGATCCTAGTCAACAGGATCCAACAACACATTAAAAAGATTATCCACCATGGCCAGGTGGGATTCATCCCTGGGCTACAAGGATGGTTCAACATTCACAAATCAATCAATGTGATGCAACAAATAAAAATAGAAGAGAGAAGAACCACATGGTCCTCTCAAAGTGTAGGGATAGAGGGAACATTCCTGAATTTCATCAAATCTATCTATGAAAGACCCACAGCAAATATCATCCTCAATGGGAAAAAGCTTGCAGCCTTACCATTGAGATCAGGAGCAAGACAAGGATGCCCACTCTCATCACTCTTGTTCAACATAGTATTAGAAGTCCTAGCAACAGCAACCAGACAACAAAGAGAAATAAAAAGTATCCAAATTGGCAAAGAAGAAGTCAAACTCTCTCTCTTCGCAGATGACATGATTCTTTATATGGAAAACCCAAAAGACTCCACCCCCAAACTACTAGAACTCATACAGCAATTCAGCAACGTGGCAGGATACAAAGTCAATGTGCAGAAATCAGTGGCTTTCTTATACACTAACAATGAAAATACAGAAAGGGAAATTAGAGAATCGATTCCATTTACTATAGCACCAAGAACCATAAGATACCTGGGAATAAACCTAACCAAAGAGGTAAAGGATCTGTACTTGAGGAACTACAGAACACTCATGAAGGTAATTGAAGAAGAAACAAAAAGATGGAAGATCATTCCATGCTCTTGGATCAGAAGAATAAACATTGTTAAAATGTCTATACTGCCTAGAGCAATCTATACTTTTAATGCCATTCCAATCAAAATTCCACCAGTATTCTTCAAAGAGCTGGAGCAAATAATCCTAAAATTTTTATGGAATCAGAAGAGACCCCAAATCGCTAAGGAAATGTTGAAAAACAAAAATAAAACTGGGGGCATCACGTTACCTGATTTCAAGCTTTATTACAAAGCTGTGGTCACCAAGACAGCATGGTACTGGCATTAAAACAGACACATAGACCAGTGAAACAGAGTAGAGAGCCCAGATATGGACCCTCAACTCTATGGTCAATTAATCTTCGATAAAACAGGAAAAAATATCCAGTGGAAAAAAGACAGTCTCTTCAATAAATGGTGCTGGGAAAACTTGACAGCTATATGCAGAAGAATGAAACTCGACCATTCTCTTACACCATACACAAAGATAAAGTCAAAATGGATAAAAGACCTCAACGTGAGACAGGCATCCATCAGAATCCTAAAGGAGAATATAAGCAGCAATCTTTTCGATATCAGCCACAGCAACTTCTTTCATGTTATGTCTCCAAAGGCAAAGGAAACAAAAGCGAAAATAAACTTTTGGGACTTCATCAAAATCAAAAGCTTCTGCACAGCCAAGGAAACAGTCAAAAAAACAAAGCGGCAACCCACGGAATGGGAGTAGATATTTTGCAAATGACAGTACAGACAAAAGGTTGATATCCAGGATCTATAATGAACTCTTCAAACTCAACACACACAAAACAGGCAATCATATAAAAAATGGGCAGAAGATATGAACAGAGACTTCTCCAATGAAGACATACAAATGGCTATCAGACATGTGAAAAAATGCTCATAATCACTAGCCCTCAGGGAGATTCAAATTAAAACCACTTTGAGATATCACCTTACACCAGTTAGAATGGCCAAAATTAACAAGACAGGAAACAACATGTGTTGGAGGGCTGTGGAGAAAGGGGAACCCTCTTACAGTGTTGGTGGGAATGCAAGTTGGTGCAGCCTCTTTGGAGAAGTGTGGAGATTCCTCAAGAAGTTAAAATAGAACTTCCCTATGACCCTGCAATTGCACTCCTGGGTATTTACCCCAAATATACAGATGTAGTGAAAAGAAGGGCCATCTGGACCCCAATGTTTATAGCAGCAATGGCCATGGTCACCAAACTATGGAAAGAACCAAGATGCCCTTCAATGGACGAATGGATAAGGAAGATGTGGTCCATATACACTATGGAGTATTATGCCTCCATCAGAAAGGACGAATACCCAACTTTTGTAGCAACATGAACATGAAGAGATTATGCTGAGTGAAATAAGTCAAGCAGAGAGAGTCAATTATCATATGGTTTCACTTATTTGTCGACCATAACAAATAGCATGGAGGACATGGGGAGTTAGAGAGGAGAGGGGAGTTGGGGGAAATTGGAAGGGGAGGTGAATCATGAGAGACTATGGACTCTGAAAAACAATCTGAGGGGTTTGAAGTGGCGGGGGTGTGGGAGGTTGGGATACCAGGTGGTGGGTATTATAGAGGGCACAGATTGCATGGATCACTGGATGTGTTGAAAAAATAATGAATAATGTTATGCTGAAAATAAATAAATTGGAAAAAAAAAGACAGAATGTATTTTATTTTATTTTATTAATTTAAAGTTTAGTTTATTGTTTTCTTTTTTCTTTTTTTTATTTTTTCAATGCTCCAAGATTCATTTTTTTATGCACCACACCCAGTGCTCCATGCAATATGTACCCTCCTTAATACCCACCACCAGGCTCACCCATCCCCCTAACCCCCTTTCTCCAAACCCTCAGTTTATTTCTCAGAGTCCACAGTATCTCTTACTTTGTCTCCCCTTCCAATTTACCCCAATTCACTTTTCCTTTACTTCTCCTAATGTCCTCCATGTTATTCCTTATGAACCACAAGTGAAACCATATGGTAATTGACTTTCTCTGCTTGACTTATTTCACTCAGCATAATCTCCTCCACTCCCATCCATGTTGATACAAAAGTTGGGTATTCATCCTTTCTGATGGAGGCATAATATCCATTGTATATATGGACCATCTTCTTTATCCATTCATCTGTTGAAGGGCATCTTGGTTCTTTCCACAGTTTGGCTGTTGTGACCATTGCTGCTATGAACATTGGAGTACATATGGCCCTTTTTTTTTTCACTACATCTGTATCTTTGGGGTAAATACCCATAGTGGAATTGCAGGGTCATAGGTTAGCTCTATTTAACAGTTTAGTTTAAATAACCACATGTATCTAATGGCTACTATATTGGACAGCACAGAATAACGTAAGGATGTTGATTTCAATGATCTGTACAATCTGTCCTAGGATTTAATTTTCAACAGATTTTAGCAGATTTCTTTTCAACAGGTTTCATTCAAACTCTTCTGAAATTCTGTTAGTGTACCCGGAACTCTCCAGAAATGATAATCCAGGATTGCTTTACATTCATGGGGTGGGCCCTGAGGCAGGAAGAGGAAAAGTGTTCAAAGCCTTACTTTCACAGATAGACTGATTTTTTTTCTTTTTATTTAAATTCAATTTAGTTAACATATAGTGTATTATTAATTTCCAAGGTAGAACTTAGTGGCTCATCAGTGCATATAATACCCAGTGCTTATTACATCAAGTGCCCTCATTAATGCACATCACCCAATTACTCCAACCCCCCACCTATGTCCCCATCCGTGACCCTGTAGTTAAGAATCTCTTATGTTATAATTCTTATTTTGTTTTTCCTTCCCTCACCCTATATTCATGTTTTGTTTCTTAAATTCCACATATGAGAGAAATTATATGGTATTTAGACTGATATTTTTTTATTGTCTCTGGGTTTCCATAAGCTGAAATGAAAGGATGAATCAAGTCTATTCCAGTTTCTGTGAATGAATGTACATGTGTGTATATCACTTTACCATGATTATAGTAACACTCTTTATCTTCCTTTCAAATGTGTCATTAATTTTAATTGTGAATTTATAATTAAATAAGAATTTCAGTTCTGGAAGAAAAAAGACTCCTCTTGATTTTGTGGTAAAACGAGTACATCTTGAGAAAGTCTCTCTCTGGCCTCGGTTTCCTCATCTCTAATATAAGAAAGCTGGACTAGATTTATTTATTTGAAAAACCAAACAAGGCTGTAAACTAGTATCTTGGGACAGAATCATCAGTTAGACCTTTGATACCCTCAGGAATCCAACTGAATAAAAAAATCTAAATAAAATTAGTTTAAGATCACTTTTCAGCTCTGTGAACCCATGTAAGCTATGAATCTTGTGGCTCATAGTTAATGTCTGAATGTTGTATGCAAATCCTTCCTTCTACCGAAGTCCTACTTCATTAAGACAGAGTTCCCATCCAACTACATGCTATTCCCCATCTTCCTCACCATTCCCTACTTGATCCTCTCCAACTCAGTAATAAAGTAAGAACTGGTAGAGTCTGAGGAAATGACAAAGAGTAGAGAGAAAACAGGAGAGGCATCAACTTGAGCAGTTCACCATTTCCTGGAATGATAGAAAATGTTAGAATAAGTATATAATGAAGATAAATAGAAAGGAGAATAAAAGATGGAAATGTGAAGGAAGGAGATGAGTAGTCTGAAGTTAATTATATCAACCATCCTATAAACTGACACAGCTAAACAGGGGAAAGACCCAACTGGGTGTGGGTGCAGCACTACTACCCTTTCCCATTGCTCAGGAAGCAGAGAAGCAGCTAAGGGAGGAAGTAAGTAGGGGAACACACAGGAGCAGCACAAGGCATCCCCTCTCTGTTACAACTATTGTGATCCTATCTTGAAGATCAAATATATAACCCCTTTCTCTTTACTTCCTGCTTCAGTATAAACTACTTTTTCACCATAGCTCAAGATGACTGTAACAGTCCAGACCAGAGGGGAAGTGATAAGTCATCCTTTGCCTCCCTTATTAACTTTCCCCTGGGTCTCTGAGGATCCAAACTCAGCTGAAGAAATTCTAGTTATACCATCACTTTAGTTAGTAAAACTCCCAAGGGGAGGATTAAAGAGTCTGGTCTTGGATGCAAATGTTATCTTCCCTTTTAACTTGCTTGGATGGCCTTGTCCTCCACCCACTACCACAGCTAAGAATTCTATGAAAGAAGAAGATTTCAGAACTCTTAGTGTCCTAGCCCCAGGTTTCCTGTGATATAATTCAGGTACCTACAGATGTAAAGTTTGAGTAAATAGCTTTGTTTCTGCAGCCAGTAGCAAGCCAGAGGGCTCTTATTTTACTGAGTACCAAATTAATTATAATTATTAGTTATAGGACCATGTTTAAAAGGTATTAAAATGAACATATTTATACCCATCCCCTTATAGTCCACCTTAATGTAACTTAATATAATTGATGTAACCAACTCACACCAAGGTCTCATCCATTTTGTTCATAATATCAAGGTGCCACCCCAAGCTCCAATCAAGACACAGCAGACTGCTATGTCCTTATTCTCCAGAAGACAGAGCATCCCATTATTTAAACACTCCAGAGATTAGCCAAAATCTAAGAGTATTTACTTGACTTCAAATTCCTAAGAGAGAATTCATTCCAGGTCATTCATTCCAGGTCATTCTCAATGTGACAGAAACAAAATTACCTTTAATCCAGTGGAGGCAATGTCTGTTGTGGGGATTTCATGAAATGAAGCTCAAACTAGACAATTATTTGCCAGAATATAAGGCACCAAAAAGAAAAAGACTCTTTAGAATGTGGTTAGAGCCACAAATATAATAAAAGAAAGAGCAACAGAAAGAGAAAGAGAGAATGGGGGACAGAGAGGCTTGGGGGATGAAATTTATCTTGCCTAAAATCAAGTTTCACATAATGGCAGTTAGATTAGCATATACTGGTAAGATTATCTTTCTTGGCCTAAAAATATTCTAACCACCCCCACCCCATCGAGTCATAAAAATTAAAGACAACTAAGCTGGACAGAGTATACTCCTTCCTGTTTCCCATCTCAGAGCAGCTACAAGATTTCCTGAGAATTCTGTTGCTGGAGCTAGATGTAAAAGATTATTTATATACACAACAACTTGCAAGTATCCAGTTTCTACTCTTCTTCCCTCCCCCTGCTTTCCCCTCCCCCACTTTGCACCAGAGAAACCAAATTTAGGCGTGCTTTACAGTTTGAGGACTAATCTGAAAGAGGAAGAAGCATCTGTATACATTGGCTAGCATATATGCCCTGCCCTCTTTCTTCCTGAAAATCGTAGCAACCCATTTTTTCAAAGAGGCTTGCGTAAACAGGCACCCTGTATACGGAGTGTGCTTTCAAGACCCTTCAGGGTATTCAGATTCACTATGCAGCTCACCAAGACGGTTAGCTCTCCAAGGGATGAATAGATTGGATTTAATGAAGACTTGGAGTGTGCTTCTGAGAATAAATGCAAAAGGACCCCGAACTGTCAATCTTGAAGGCAAAAGGTAACATTTGATATTTCGTGCTATTACTAAAACAGTATGTAGTAAAATTGTGCTGTTAAGAGATTTTACCAAATTCCCAGAAGTTTGGGATTATTAATCTGCTTTGCCTGTTTTAAAATTAAGCTACTACTATGAATTCTTTCTGATTTATTTATTGGCTAGATATCTGATAACTAGTCAGTCTGTCAACAAGTATTGCTAAGTGCTTCTGCTAGGAGCTCAATGTGGCAAAATACAGAGGAGACACTACCCAAGCCTCCAGCTCCTTTGCAATTAAATTAGAAATAGAAGACATAGTTTAAAATCTTCTTTTAAGGACTCCGTGAGGTTTCTCTAATCAGTAGTGGCAGTTTCTTTCATTTATGGGAAGAAAATAGAAACTGATAAAAGTAAAACAAATACTGAAGAATGACCTGTTATATTTACAGAGTAGTTTCACATTCATTATCCCATTTGAACTTCTCAACATCCGGCATTTTAGACAGGGTGAGAGTTACTATCCCTATTTTGCAAATAAAGAAATAGGTGCAGAGGCATTAACAAATTTGCTAACAAACAGCATACAACTAGAAATTGACAAGTTCCACCTAACCACTGCAAGTAGGAAGTTCTCACAACTATAAATGACCATCACGGAATTGCATGATCTATTTAGTAACATAGACAAATTTGACATAGACAAGGTTTACATGGAGCCAACACTTCATACATTTAAATCAAAATCTTGGTCAGAAGCATAGTTCTATTTAGTAGCAAATAACCTGTTTTCAAGGGTAAACAAATAAAATGGAAAAAAAAACCCTTAAATCTAGTGGCTCTGCCTTTCAGTGCTCTGATTCTTTTGAACGCTACAAAGAGGCCATGACATCATATATTTATCAACTGATTATTGTAAAACAAAATGTAAGTAAACTGGGACTTGGTACTGCAGCATGTTTCAGATATATTAGTGAAATTTGCTTCTAGATAATTTTAAGCTTATAGTATCTATTGCAATCATTAAAAAATATTTTCTATTTTTGTTTTACTATTAATTGCCCAATTAGAACTAAAAGTGGTCTCTGTTTACATAGCAAATAAATGACCTCACGTACTACGTTTATATTTTTAATACACCCTTAATAAAAACTGCTCCCCAGGCCCCCATAATATTTAAATGACTGCACTAGCTGATTATTTTCTGCAAATATCATGAATTACCCTGGGAGTCAGTGAACCCAAACAGAATAGGTTAAAGAAAGTTTTCAGATTGAGTCCATTCCAAATTCAGCATTTTGGTGTCTTCCTCACCCAGAATCATCAATTTCATTTTTTACTACTTTTCTCTCTTACCCTTAATCAAAGTTTTGATATATTTAGGAAGTACTAATCTGGGATAAAAGTGAGATTCTTCCATGATGCAGAAAATTATAAATTTGCCTTTGCAGGATCACTGGCTGATAATAAGGGATTAAAGGGATGACACTGATCCTTAAGAAATATATCTAATCTTATTTGATGCCATGAAAGCGATCATTATCTCTTAAATACCATAGCTCTGCATGGACCTCTACCTTGATCCATTTTTTTTATTTCTTATGTTCTCATTAAAATATCTCAAATCTGCTATAATCTGTTAAACAAGTGTCAGTTAAGTTCAATACATTATGTGGCACAAAGGTAAGATGTAGTTCCTGCCCTTGAGGAATTTACAATATTGGAGGGCATACAAGACCTACAGAACATAAAAATATGAGACAGTAAACCAACGTTATGTGGTTTTTTGGGAGTTTTTTGTTTTTATTTTAAAGATTGTATTTATTTATTTGTCAGAGAAAGAGAAAGAGTATTACCTGAGCAGAAGGCAGATACTTAACTGACTGAGCCACGCAGGTGTTCCACAATGTCATGTTTTTAATGTAAAGGAGTTTATGGAAAAAAGAGAGCAATGAGCAGGCTGAATGAAGAAGGCTTCATAGAGGAGATAAAATGAGATAGGCCTAAAAGAATATCTAGGATATGGGACCATGCTTAGCAAACTTTCTGTGCACATAGTAAGTGATGAATATATGTTGTTTGAATTCAGTTCTAGTCACAGAAGTGATGTCAGAAATACATAATATCAAGAATGAATTTGACACCTGCAGTGATTTTGACACCTACAGGGTACACACCAAAGAGCCCAATCTGACTAGGATGAAGGGATTGAGTTGAAGAGTCATAGAAAATCAATTTGGATAGAAATTTAAGACCAAACTATTAGGCACTGAATTCCAGGCACTTTTAAATAGGGAATCTACCAGGAAATTTTGAATAAATGAGAATATGATAGAAAAATGTTTTTAGTAGATGAATCTGGCAGAGTTTCATAGGCCTGACTACATTTGAAAAAACTGGAACTGGAAAAGCTCATGTAAAGTGTAAAAATTAATGGAGCTATAAGCTAGTTTGGTGGCAGTAGAAATGGAATGGAGAAAAACTCAATGAGTCATTTAAGAGGAATAATAGATGGAAGTTGGTGAGTGATTAGATATAGGCAGCATAGGAAAATCAGAGCTATCCCTGAAATTTTGAACCTTTGGGATCTGGGCAGTGGTTTTACTACTCTTCATAGAATTAGGTAATTTGGAGATGGAAGTGGGGATTGTATGACATGATGATCAGTTTTTGACCTATTGAGGAGATGGCAAAAATTCCAAGAAATAATGTCTTATGATTGTTGGAAACAATGGCCCTGAATATGAGTGATGAGTAAGTGGTAGAGGCCAAAGTTAATGTGAAGAATGTGACAGCCAAGACCATAAGACTGTCTCATCTTAGAGAAAGCAAATCAAAGATGACCAAAAACTGTAACTTGTGCAGGTCATACAGTTTTGGTCAAGAGAAAGAAGAGATTCCTGAGAAATAAGTGCCACAGAAATATAATTCTTCTCATCAAAATATACCAAGAGTCTTGAGAGAAGGTATCAGGTTATATATTCTTTTAAACTTCCTCTTCCCAACAATAACTAGCATAGTGCTACATACATACCATGAGCACCCAATAAATATTAAGTTATTCTAATATAAATAAGCATCGAGATCTTTTGTTTCAAGTTATCTTTCAAATTGGACTCTGTCATAAACTCAGCAACAAAACATTGGCATCTTTAAACTACCTTGCTGCATGGGTTTCAGTGGGAAGGAAACTGGGCCTGGATAACTGGGAGTTCATCCTAGATTTGCCTTTTAATCAGCTGTGTGTTCTCCAACAAGTTATTGAACATCTGTATTTCTTGGTTTCCTCACGTATCCAATGTAATAATGAGGTTATAGAGATATTTTTCAGAACTACTAAAATGATAAATATGAAATTAACTTAAAAATACAAACTACCATCCAAAAGGATTTTGTTTAAATTCCATTCTAGGAAAGTAAGACACATAACAAAGTTGATTGCATGTGGAGGGAGTGTGGCCAGTTACTTTCTGCTCCAAGTACTTCACCTCTAAACAGGGACTTTATTCTAAGTAAGCATCAGCAATCTCATCCTACTTTTAGGATGTCAGTAGGACTCGACTCTCTGGTTACCATGAATTCTATTATACCTGTGCAAGTCTTAATGTGAATGCCAATTTGCTGATTTTCACCAAGGAAATGCAACTGCTAAGAAGACTAATGTACTCATAGGAGGTGGTAGTATAACCTCATCGTTACAGAAAAGACAACAAAGTAGGTCGTTTAACCTGATTTGATTTTTGGTCCATTTGGTCCACTAGTTCATGTTACAATACTGATGCTAATTATAATTACTTTTGCTTTCAGCTGATAACTCTTTGTAGTTTGGTAGAAAAGATCGCTGTTTAAAGAAGTTGTGCACTACAAAACTTATCTATCGTGCTTCCTCATTCCATCCAATGCCACTCCCTCCCATCATAATTTCTCTTTTCTTTATGCCCCACCAGTTTTTCTTCAGTATTTAGGAGAGAATTAGAAAGAAAAAGCTTTAAATGTTTGGGAGAAGTTAGAGAGTTGCCTGGCAGAAATAGGGGGAAAGAGACAAAACAGAAAAGTAAACAAAGACCCTTGAGCACTTAAACAGAGTTGATTTTCTTTTTAATGAATAAAATGTCATTATCATATTTACAGGGTTTATAGAATCAATACATCCCGGACATTTGAACATCTACTTAAATGTAGCTAATGGAAAAGGAAAAGGAGCTGAGATCTAGACTTAGACTCCCCTAGAACATTCAGGCTTTCTTCTATTTACTGTCAATACCTCTTTAAAAAAAAGGAAAGAAAAATCCAGTTTGGAATCACATTTTCAAATATCTAACATGTAAGACTTACTGATATTTCTCATCTATTTCAGATTAACAGTCTTTGTTTTTATATAGAGTTGTCCTTCTGTTGTCATGGATTTTAACATAAGTGGAATTAAGCTAACAATAGCAACACTCAGACATCTCTGACACATCTTATGTATTTATTGCAAAGTTCCTAGGAAGTTCAGGCCTCAGAAAATGTAAAAAGTTTCTTTTCATTCCAAATTGGTTACCTATTTTGTTTAATCTGAACTTGAATTCTGATTTAAGACAAAGGCCTTCAGTAAAAAAGTCTCCTACAGAACAATTAACCTGCTTCTAAAACCCAGGCATCTAAATTCCAAGAAGTTAAAGGCAGGCCTCAGAGTCAGCTGCCAGCAATGACCTCAGAACTTAGGGGGTTTCCAAGTTGTTGGTAATTAGGTAGAGACTTAAAAGTCATCCCTGTAAAAAGTAGGCCCTCCAGTTAGTACTTTACAATAAATTCAAAAGTATGTAAGCTGTCTTTAACATATTTCTATCACCCAGACTAAGGGTAGAACTATCTTCCCACTGTGCATCCCCACCAACATCCAGGATAAAACATTTGAGTTCCAGTATTATGTAAAGGGACATACTGTGTCATTAGCTCTGAATGCCACATCCAGGTTCTTTTGGGGTTGAACACTTTCCTTGGTTTGGAATCCAGCTGTCTGGCAAGAGCGGCCCAATTTGATTGGCGCAATGTTCTCCTCTTAATGATAAATAAGCTATCCAAGAAAAAACATCTTAGAGTTGTCAACAATGAAGTATTGACTCTCCTGTAGTTTCTAATACCAGTGAGAATGCTGCAAAGCATTTTCATGGAAATGTCAAGTTAAAAATTTACTTATTGTGACAGTAAGGTTATTGTGATGACAGGCAGGTCTTTCTACTCCCCTCCCCCCAATTTTTTTTGACATGGGGGAAAGTCTCTGTAATCATTAGTACAAGCCTGATTGTTTATAGATTAAAATCCCAGAGTTGATGTGTAGCTTTGCTCCAATTAATGACAAATCACTCGATAAACATTTATTGCACATTTTCTATGGCACAAAACATTGTGATAGGCTAGGTTTGGGGTTCGCAGAGCTTAAAGAAAAAAAAGGCTGGACTTTTTTTCTCCTACCCTAGAGAAGTTCACAATCTACCTAGGGAGACAAGATTCCTACACATTATAAGCTAGAGGATAGTAGAATACTGACTGTGATATTATTGGTACAGGCAGTAATAATAATACAAGTTGAAAGAAGAGACATATGAGTATAGAATAGGGTGGTCAAAGTAGGTGTAAAGGAGTAGAGTATGAGTAGAGAGTCATAAAAAATTACATTTTATAATGCTTTCCAGTTTACAAAGCACTTATATTTGCTGATTCTATTTATTATGCATCCATTCAATAAACACTTGTTGTAGCAGAAGATTAATAAAACATTGTTCCAATTTATTAACTTGATGGGAGAATTCCCTTCACAGTGTGTATGTGTGTGTATAAATATCAACACCACATTGTACACTTTAAATATCTTCTGATTTTATTTGTCAATTATACCTCAGTAAAGCTGGGAGGAAATTGTCTCTCACTTCCTTGAGCTTACCTTTATAGGATAAACAGCACAACACACTTTTTCCATTTGACAGTAATAGGATACATGGAGAACAGCAAAAACGGCACTGGGGAGTTGGCCAAATAAAAGTAGGGCCCCACTGAACCGTATTTTCATGAAAATTAAGCTTTCTGGATCTTGCTGCTGCTCAGCAGAAGTATCTGTCTCAGAAGAGTGAGCCCCAAGTCCCAACCTCCCCCACTTCCTCTTCTGCTGTGGCCCTGCCCTCATCACCCTGTCCTTGTTGGCAGTGTTCCAACACATGCAGACCATCCGGTGCATGCTAGCATTTACTAGAAAGGCAAAGGGAGTCTTGGAGGAGGTTTCAAACTTAATTCAATCATAATACTACATCCAAATGCTGATTTGATCTTTCTGTCTCTCCTGTTGGCTGAATTCAAAAACATTCATTATCAGTTTCACCCAAACCTTATAGTCAGACACATCCTTGGGCCTCTGGATTCTCATCAATCTCCGACCTAGACCACTTTTGAACTCTCCTTCAGCCCCAACAAGCTACTTTTTTTTATTTAAATTCAATTATCCAATGTATAGTACATCATTAGTTTTTAATAAAATATTTTGCTTTTTTTGTTTTAAGGCCTTTGTCTTCTGTCCCTTTCTAAATGTGTGGATTCATTTGCTCCACCTCCTTTACTTTCTTCTCCAGTGATTTGTGGTGTTTATCCACAAGTCATAGTCCCCTATACTATTTTTTAGTTTTTCAGGTTTCTTTTTAATAGACTTTACCCTGCTAGTGGAGTCCATATTTCACTTCTATTTTATGCCATTATCTAGATTCCTGCACAATAAAGCCTGTACTTCCATACCAAAAACTTGCTTCTTCTTCCACCTCCTCAGGCACACAACTTGGGGAAGTAAGGCAATGTCTTGCTCAAAAGCACCCAATACCACACAATTATTCTTCCAAAGTTGCTCAGTTACCAGGGGAAGAGAGCAAATCTGTATGATGTAGACTCACTGTCATTAATAGGGTCACTGTCTAAATGGATATGAGAGACATGTAATCAAAAAGAGTGATTACAGTGATTATTTACAGTAATAAATAAGACAATAGAACCACAAGCAAGGGAACATTTATAAAAAATAGCACCTTCAACTTGAATTGTGAAGTATAAGTAGAAATTTGCCAAGCTCACCTCTTTGACTATGTAAAGGTGAAAAAGGATACATAGTTTGAGTATCTTCAGATAGACAAGGCATGATGAGACAGAGACCCTGATATAAATTGATAGGAGAATGCCAGGAGACACTGCAATATAAGAATCAACAGAACTTTGGGTTCACACATGAGGAATGAGATCAGGGAAGATCAAATATGACTACCTTCATCATAGTTGCCAAATAACTGCAAGATGTTTAATGTCAATTAAAAAAAAAAACAGAAAAGTCAGTTGGAACAGTTGATTTGGGAGAGAAGATAGTATACGTGTCTTTAAGCATGTTGAAACTGAGGAAAAAGCATTAAGATCCAAGAAAAGAAATCTTATAGGCAGTTGAAAATGAGACTAAAGTTCAGGTGAGTGGTTTGTGGCTGAGACAGAGATTTGAGTCATCCACATGAAAGTGATCTTTTTAAACCATGGGAGTTGGTAGTTTTTCAAGGGAAAGAGAGAAGCAAAGAACTAAACACCAAAACACCAAACATTTGCATTTCACAGATCTTAGATACACTTAACAACTTCCATTGGCTATCTGAAAAACCGTCATTGATGAAGGGAGACCAAAAAGAAGAGTAGCAGTGTAGTAACAGAACTGGACTGAAAGTTGTAATGCCTGGGTTCTAGTTCCAGCCCTGTCATTAGCCATATGATCTTGAACAAGTCAACGCTATTCCTCTCCCATTCACAGGTTTCATTTTTTCACATGTAAAAGTCCTTTGGGGGGCGCCTGGGTGGCTCAGTGGGTTAAGCCGCTGCCTTCGGCTCAGGTCGTGATCTCAGAGTCCTGGGATCGAGTCCCGCGTCGGGCTATCTGCTCAGCAGGGAGCCTGCTTCCCTCTCTCTCTCTCTGCCTGCCTCTCTGCCTACTTGTGATTTCTCTCTGTCAAATAAATAAATAAAATCTTTAAAAAAAAAAAAAAAGTCCTTTGGAACAGGATTTCCAGGATCGCTTCTGGCTCAAACTGGCACTTCTTGTTACATTCTACTAACATGACTCAATAATATAATTTTCTTTTTTTTTATAATTTATTTAAAAGAATGGCAACATGCTCTGGCCTTTTTCAAATAGATTTGTGGATATAAAACAAACTCTCTTTATAACCTTTGCTTATAGACACATTTCCTGAGTAAGCAAAGCCTAACAAATCCAATATGAGTGAAACACTGTACCCTGGAAACAGAAAGAAGCTCTGAATGGTTGACAATAGTTGTGTCATATAACCTTTTGTCACTCACACCACAACAGCAAACATGCAACCTTAAACTAAGCAAAAGCTTTCTAAATTTAGATACTTCCAAACAAGGCATCTTAAGTTATATGTAAAGGTTTAGTAAATTATTTATTATGCCTCTTATCTTTAATAATGGAATATCATATTTAACTAATAATCAAAATGGAAAGAAAGCTATTATACCATGTATTACTATACCAGGACTCACAGTCTCCAGTCTACATTTAGTTCACATTAAAATGGAAGCAAAGAGGCAAACCAAGCTAAAAATAAAATGTTCTACAGATAGAGAGGAGAAGGAAGTTGGGGTAAATTGGAAGGGGAGGTGAACCATGAGAGACTATGGACTCTGAAAAACAATCTGAGGGTTTTAAAGGGGCGGGGGTGTGGGAGATCGGGGTACCAGGTGGTGGTACCTGGGTGTGGTGCAAAATTAATGAATACTGTTATGCTGAAAATAAATAAAAAATAAATTTAAAAAAATGTCCTACAGAGATGAAAAAAAAAGAATGGCATAGAATCTCATTAGACATTCATTGTGTTCCTGCTGTGTATGCAAAGTACCATGCTAACCACTCTAGAAGAAAACTGGGGAGATATAAAAGGAAGTAAAATGGGAAAGAGAAAACAAAGACTTAATCCCTGTTTTCAAGGAACTTGCAATCTAGTTGAATTTACTGGTCTCACTTCCAGCTGATCCACGGTAAATCATAATTCTGTTGCCAGACTTGTGCATCACTTTAGTTGGATGAGTCACTTTAGTTGGATGAGGAAACAAACTATTTAAATTTAGTTCTCATACAAAGTTGTACTTAACTTTTTTGCTTTGATAAAATGTTCTGAAAAAAATCCCTGTTCCTGTTTCAAAAGTTACACCAAAGGGAAAATAAGAAGAAATATAATAAAAGAAATATACATCTTAGGTGACTCAATAAAATAATTCTGAAATGAGTTAGTCTGAGTCAACACATTTATTGAGGAATGAGTGTAATGTTCCTTGCTAAGCTCTAGAGAAATTATTCTTATTAATTAGATCTTGTCTTTGGCCTCAAAAAAGTCCATAATTTGGTAGTAGAGATTATGTAAATACACAAATTACTATAAGAAAAAGTTAAAAAGGTAGAAATACAAAATTGAATTTTGCAGTTGAACCATTGGTCACTGTGGTCAAATGTTCTCCAAGGTTCTAACATCCTGAGAATACCCTGTACTTCCTCCCTTCTAATTTTTCCTTCCACATCTAACCTTTCTACTAACCCCCCCCTCACTGTGCCCTCTAGAACCTCCTTTTTCATTATAAGTTCCCCTATATCCTAAATCTCTTCAAATAATTCTCCCACCACATCATTGCTTTATGTGAAACCTGATCCTCCCCCATCAAAAGTAAGCTGCTTATTTTTCTACATCTTATCTACTTTGAGGCCTAGAGAGTCTGTTGGATGTCTCTTGGCTTCCTGGTGCCACATTAAACCATTACTCTTCTACCATAATATGAAAGCCACTCACCTATGGCACCCTTTAATCTTCCTTATTAATATCACCATCTATTGACCTCTTGATTATTTTTCTCTAGCTCACTGAATAATGTAGCATTTGGCTTGTGATCTCCCTCTCTACCTCAAACCCTTCTATCACCTTCATCTTCCATGTAAACAACCAACCTAATACACTGACTTCAAATTACTTGACTTCCTTATCTAGAGCAACCATTCACATTCCACCTTGCCTACTCATTTCATGGCCACACTTAGAGCCTCATTTATTATCACACAATGAGATCTTAAACTCCAGTGTACCACACTCTGACCACAGACTCCTAGACTTTCAGTTCTATCACACCCTTATTGCCACTACACCACTTCTTTTTTTTTTTAAGATTTTATTTATTTATTTATTTGACAGAGAGAAAGACACAGCAAGAGAGGGAACACAACCAAGGGGAGTGGGAAAGGGAGAAGCAGGTTTCCTGCTGAGTAGGGAGCCCACCAAATGTGGAGCTCAAACCCAGGAGCCTGGAATCATTACCTGGCCAAAGGCAGATGCTTAATGACTGAGCCACACAGATGCCCCGCCACTACACCACTTCTTAAATTTCGGTAAATCTTCTAGTCCCTTGGTCACTCCCTTTTCTCCCAATCTGTTAAAACTTCTTCACAGTTTCACTGTTAACCACTCTTTTAGTAGCATCATCTTTCAACTTTCTTACCTTACTGTCCTTCCATAAATTTGCCCTATTACTCCCAATCTTATATCAATGTAAGCATTTATAATCTTTTTCTCTCCTAAATCCAGGCTGTTGATAAATCCCAGGCTGGAATAAATCACACAGTTTGCAGACTGGGTCCATTAAAAACTCACACTCTCCAATTTCTCTTGGGCCTTCAGTTTCTTCTTGGTCATATTTCTGTCCCATTTCCCAGAACTACCATTCAAACCTTCACTAACTTTCAGAGAACCTGACCCTGAGTGAAGCCCTCTATTTCTCACCAGACATTATTATTTTTTATTTTACCAAGAAAATTAAACCTCTTGGGATGATTAACCTATATCTTTTCTGCTCCACTTCCTCTTTCATTTACATGTCAGTGTTGTCAGTATTTTTTCTCACTCTGCACCTTCTAATAGCTCCCTACTCCCTAGAGGATAAACTTGAATTCTCCAGAATAGTATACAAGGTTTTTAATGACCTAGTTCCTGTATTTCTCTCCAACTTGTTTTCTTACTTTTAAACCCCATAGTCCAATAACATACAGATACGTACACCCAAACATGCACACCTGCACACACTTTTATCTTACATTTCATCCCTATCACATGTTTACTTTTCCTTACACATGTCAGTCTTTTTCTCATCTCCAACCCTTTGCTTATTCTACTTTCTTCCCCTGCTGAAAAAGATTTTTCCTACCTGCCATACTCTTCTATATTTTATGAAACCTTTACTAACATGCATGCACCATTTATATTCCCATTCTATGTCCCTTATAAATTTCTATTAGTGCAGCTGTAATGGTGCAGTGAATTAAATTGTTAACACATCTGTGTCTCCCTCTAGTGGAGTGTAAACTTTTAATGGACAAGGTTTGTATCTTATTTTCCAAAGGTCTAGCACAGAACTGACGTATAGTAAGTGGCTTATATATCCCTTTTATTTTTTTTAAAGATTTTATTTATTTATTTGACAGACAGAGATCACAAGTAGGCAGAGAGGCAGGTAGAGAGAAGAGGAAGCAGGCTCCCCGCTGAGCAGAGGGCCTGATGCGGGGCTCGATCCCGGGACCTGGGATCATGACCTGAACCGAAGGCAGAGGCTTAACCCACTGAGCCACCCAGGTACCCCTATATATCCCTTTTAATATGACCAACATATCGCAGTAGTACAGAGGGACAGGAAATTTTAAGGGAGAGATGATGTAAGAGATGGTCACTTATTTGTGGAGCATAACAAATAGCATGGAGGACAAGGGGTGTTAGAGAGGAGAATGGAGTTGGGAGAAATTGGAAGGGGAGGTGAACCATGAGAGGCTATGGACTCCGAAAAACAATCTGAGGGGTTTGAAATGGCGTGGGGGTGGGAGGTTGGGGTACCGGGTGGTGGGTATTATGGAGGGCACGGATTGCATGGAGCACTGGGTGTGGTGAAAAAATAATGAATACTGTTTTTCTGAAAATAAATAAATTGGAAAAAAAACCCTACAAGAGGGCTCAGACAGTAAAAAAAAAAAAAAGAATACTATTTTTCTGAAAATAAATAAATTAATTTATTTAAAAAAAAGAGAGAGATGGTCTTAAAGATGGCTAAAATTACATCTGATAGCAATGAGGAAAAAGAGCATATCAGACGACAAAATGGCCTGAGCAAAGGAAAGGAGAGTGAGGAAGTAACTCTCACTAACACCATCTTAATCATATATTCTGTCAAGCAGAACACAAGGAAGATAGTTTCCCAGACAAAAAAAACAAAAAGCAACAACAACAACAACAACAAAAAAAAACCTAACCCAGCCCTACAAGAAACACTAGAGGGGAATCTTTGAATGGGAAAGAAAGACCAAAAGCAAAAAAGACTATAAGGAAAAGAGAAAATCTCCAGAAACAACAACAAAACAATTAATAAAATGGCACTAAATTCATATCTATCAGTAATCACTCTGAATGAAAATGGACTATATGCTCCAATCAAAATAAAAAAGACATAGAGTGTTAAGATGGAATAAAAAAAATGAAGACCCATCTATATGCTGCCTACAAGAGACTCATTTTAGACCTAGAGACACTTGCAGATTGAAAAAAAGAGGCTGGAGAAACATTTATCTTGCAAATGGACATCAAAAGAAAACCAGAGTAGCAATACTTATCTGATAAAATACATTTTAGCCAAAGACTGTAAGAAGAGATGAAGAAGGCACTGTAATAAAATAAACAGATCTATCCAACAAGATCTTATAATTGTAAATATCTATGCCCTGAAGTTGGGAGAACCCAAATATGTAAAACAATTAATAATAAACATAAAGGAACTCATTGATAATAATACAATTAGAGTACAGGACTTGAACACTCCACTTACAACAATACAGAATATCTAGCATAAAATCAACAAGGAAACAATGGCTTTGAGTGACACACTGGACCAGATACTCTTAACAGATACACTCAGAACATTTCATCCTAAAGTAGCAGAACACATTCTTTTTAAGTGCACATGGGACATTCTTAAGAAGATACCACATACTGGGTCACAAATCAGGCTTCAACAAGTAAAAAAGATGGAGATTTATACAATGCATATTTTCCAACCACAATGCTATGAAACTTGAAGTCAACCACAAGAAAAATTTGGAAAGACCACAGATACATGGAGACTAAGGAACATCCTACTAAAGAATGAATGGGTCAACTAGAATAGAAAGTAACAAATAAAAAATATGTGGAAAAAAATGAAAACATGATGGTACAAAATCTTTGAAATGCAGCAAAAGCAGTCAGAGGGAAATATATAGCTATACAGACCTACCTCAAGAAACAAGAAAAATATCAAATACACAACCTAAGCATACACATAAAGGAGCTGGGAAAAGAATAAAAAAATATAAAAAGAATTTTTAAAAGATCCTAAAACCAGCAGAAAGGAAATAACAAAGATTAGAGCAGAAATAAATTATATAGAAACAACAAGAAAAATAGAGCACAACAACGAAACCAGGACCTGGTGGTTCTTCTTAAGAATTAAAAAAATTGACAAGCTTCTAGCCAGGTTTATCAAAAATAAAAAAGAGAAAGGACCCAAATAAATAAAATAAAGAATAAGAGAAGAGAGACCACAACCAACACCAAGGAAATACAGACAATTATAAGAGAATATTATCAGCATACTGATAATAACCAAAGAAATTGAATCAGTAATTTAAAAATCTCCCAAAAAACAAAAGTGCAGAGCCAGATGGTTTCCCAAGGGAATTCTACCCTACATTTAAAGAAGAGTTAATACTTATTCTTCCAAATAGTTCCAAAAAATAGAAATGGAAGAAAATTTTCCAGTCTCCTTCTATGAGGTCAGCATTACCTTGATTACAAAACCAAAGACCCCACTAAAATGAGAATTACAGGCCAGTATCCCTGGTGAACATGGATGCAAAAATTCTCAACAAAATACTAGCAAATTGAATCCAACAGTACATTAAAATAATTATTTAAAAAAAAAGAATTATTCACCACAATCAAGTGGGATTTATTCCTGGGCTGCAAGCATGCTTCAATATTCACAAATCAATCAACGAGATACACCACATTAATAAAAGAAAGGATAAGAAACAGCATTTATTCTTTTTTTTAATTTTATTTATTTATTTGACAGAGATCACAAGTCAGCAGAGAGACAGGTGGAGGGTGGGGGGAAGCAGGCTCCCCATGGAGCAGGGAGCCTGATGCGGGGCTCAATCCTAGAACCCTGAGATCATGACCTGAGCTGAAGGCAGAGACTTTAACCCACTGAGCCACCCAGGTGCCCCCAGCATTTATTCTTGATAAACTTCCTCAATAAAGTAGAGATAGAGGGAACATATGTCAACATCATAAAGACCACAGATGAAAGACCCACAGCTAATATCATCCTTAATGGGGAAAAACTGGGAATTTTTACACTGTGGTGAGAAACAAGACAAGGATGTCCACTCTCACCTTTATTAGTTGACATAGCACTGGAAGGCCTAACCTCAGCAATCAGACAACAAAAAGAAATAAAAGGCATCCAAATTGGCAAGGAAGAAGTCAAACATTCACTATTTTCAGACAACATGATTCTCAATGTAGAAAACCTGAAAGACTCCACCAAAAAAATATTAGAACTGAGACACAAATTCAGCAAAGTCATAAGATACAAAATCAACATACGGAAAACCGTTGCATTTCTACATAGCAATAATGAAGAAGCAGAAGGAGAAATCAAAGAATTGATCCCATTTACAACTGCAACAAAAACCAAGAGATATTTAGGATTAAATCTAACAAAAGAGGTAAAAGACCTGTACTGAAAGCTTTAGAACACTATGAAAGAATTTCCATTTTTGTGTGTTTATCTTCAATTTCTTTCATAACAAAGAAATGGAAAAACATTCCATTGTCATGGATTGGAACAACAAATATTGTACAAATGTCTATAAGATTCAATCTACACATTTAATGCAGTCTCTATCACAATACCACCATCACTTTTCTCAGAGCTAGAACAATCCTAAAATTTGTATGGCACCACAAAAGACTCTGAATAGCCAAAGCAATCTTGAAAAAGAAAAGTAAAGCTGGAGGTATGATAATTCTGGACTTCACATTATATTACAAAGCTGCTGTCATCAAGACAGTATGGTACTGATGGCCCTTCTTTTCACGACATCTGTACCCCCAGATGTCGTGAAAAGAAGGGCCATCAGTACCATCGGGTCTTGATGACAGCAGCTTTGTAATATAATGTACTCCAATGTTTATAGCAGCAATGGCCACAGTCGCCAAACTATGGAAAGAACCAAGATGCCCTTCAGCAGACGAATGGATAAGGAAGATGTGGTCCATATACACGATGGAGTATTATGCCTCCATCAGAAAGGATGAATACCCAACTTTTGGAGCAACATGGACGGGACTGGAAGAGATTATGCTGAGTGAAATAAGTCAAGCAGAGAGAGTCAATTATCATATGGTTTCATTTATTTGTGAAGCATAACAAATAGCATGGAGGAAAAGGGGTGTTAGAGAGGAGAAGGGAGTTGGGGTAAATTAGAAGGGAAGGTGAATCATGAGAGACTATGGACTCTGAAAAACAATCTGAGGGGTTTGAAGTGGTGGGGGGGTGGGAGGTTGGGGTACCAGGTGGTGGGTATTATAGAGGGCAAGGATTGCATGGAGCACTGGGTGTGGTAAAAAAATAATGAATACTGTTTTTCTGAAAACAAATAAATTGAAAAAATTATATATAAAAAAAGACAGTATGGTACTGGCACAAAAACAGACACATAGATCAATGGAACAGAATAAAGAACCCAGAAATGGACCTTCAAGTCTACGGTAATCTTTGACAAAGTAGAAAAAAAATGTCTGAGGGGTTTGAAGTGGCGGGGGGGTGGAAGGTTGGGGTACCAGGTGGTGGGTATTATAGAGGGCACAGCTTGCATGGAGCACTGGGTGTGGTGAAAAAAATAATGAATACTGTTTTTCTGAAAATAAATAAATTGGAAAAAAAATGTCCAATGGTGGGAAAAAAAAACCTGTCCCTTCAACAAATGGTGTTGGGGAAAATGGATAACAACATGCAAAAGAATGAAACTAGACCACTTTCTTACACCATACACAGAAACACAAAATCAAAACACCATCAAAATCCTAGAGAACACAGGCAGTAACCACTTTGTCATCAGCTGTAGCAACTTTTTCCTTGATCTGTCTCCTGAAGTAAGGGAAACAAAGGCAAAAATAAACTATTCAGACTTCATCAAGATAAAATGCTTCTGCACAGTGAAGGAAACCATCAACAAAAAAGGTAAGCTTTGGAACGGGAGGAGATATTTGCAAAGGACATATCTGATAAAAGGTTAGTATCCAAAATCTATAAGGTTTTTATAAAACACCCAAAAACAAATAATCCAGTTAAGAAATGGTCAGAAGACATGAATAGACATTTTTCTGAAGAAGACATAATTAATGGCCACCAGACACATGAAAAGATGCTCATCACGCATCATCAGGGAAGTACAAATCAAAACTACAATGAGATATCACCTAACACCTGTCAGAATGGCTAAAATCAAGAACACAAGAAACAACAGATGTTAACAAGGATGCAGAGGGAGGTGAACCCTCATACACTCTTTTTGGGAATGCAAAGTGGTTCAGCCAGCGTGAAGAATTGTGTGGAGGTTCTTCATAAAGTTAAAACAAGAATACCCTATGATCCAGCAATTGCACTACTTGGCATGTACCCAAAGGATACAAAATACTGATTCAGAAGGACCCCACTGTTTATAGCAGCATTATCAACAATAGCCAAATTATGGAAAGAGCCCAAGGGTCCAACAACTGGTAAATGGATAAAAAAAAAAGTCTTGGCCCATTTTTTGATGTGTTTGCCTGTTTCGTGTGGGTTGAGTTTGAGGAGTTCATTATAGATCCTGGATATCAACCTTTTGTCTGTACTGTCATTTGCAAATATCTTCTCCCATTCCATGGGTTGCCTCTTTGTTTTTTTGACTGTTTCCTTTGCTGTGCAGATTTTGATGAAGTCCCAGAAGTTTATTTTCGCTTTTGTTCCCTTTGCCTTTGGAGACGTATCTTGAAAGAAGTTGCTGTGGCTGATATCTAAGAGATTACTGCCTATGTTCTCCTCTAAGATTCTGATGGATTCCTGTCTCACGTTGAGGTTTTTTATCCATTTTGAGTTGATCTTTGTGTACGGTGTAAGAGAATGGTCGAGTTTCATTCTTCTACATATAGCTGTCCAGTTTTCCCAGCACCATTTATTGAAGAGACTGTCTTTTTTCCACTGTATATTTTTTCCTGTTTTGTCGAAGATTAATTGACCATAGAGTTGAGGGTCCATATCTGGGCTCTCTACTCTGTTCCACTGGTCTATGTGACTGTTTTTATGCCAGTACCATGCTGTCTTGGTGATCACAGCCAAAAAATGGGCAGAAGATATGAACAGACACTTCTCCAATCAAGAAATACAAATGGCTATCAGACACATGAAAAAATGCTCATCATCATTAGCCCTCAGGGACATTCAAATTAAAACCACATTGAGATATCACCTTACACCAGTTAGAATGGCCAAAATTAACAAAACAGGAAACAACATGTGTTGGAGGGGATGTGGAGAAAGGGGAACCCTCTTACACTGTTGGTGGGAATGCAAGTTGGTTCAGCCTCTTTGGAGAACAGTGTGGAGATTCCTCAAGAAATTAAAAATAGAGCTTCCCTACGACCCTGCAATTGGACTCCTGGGTATTTACCCCAAAGATACAGATGCCGTGAAAAGAAGGGCCTTCTGTACCCCAATGTTTATAGCAGCAATGGCCACAGTCGCCAAACTATGGAAAGAACCAAGATGCCCTTCAACGGATGAATGGATAAGGAAGATGTGGTCCATATACACGATGGAGTATTATGCCTCCATCAGAAAGGATGAATACCCAACTTTTGTAGCAACATGGACGGGACTGGAAGAGATTATGCTGAGTGAAATACGTCAAGCAGAGAGAGTCAATTATCATATGGTTTCACTTATTTGTGGAGCATAACAAATAGCATGGAGGACAAGGGGCATTAGAGAGGAGTAGGGAATTTGGGTAAATTGGAAGGGGAGGTGAACCATGAGAGACTATGGACTCTGAAAAACAATCTGAAGAGTTTGGTGGTGGGTATTATAGAGGGCACGGCTTGCATGGAGCACTGGGTGTGGTGAAAAAATAATGAATAATGTTTTTCTGAAAATAAATAAATTGAAAAAAAAAGTCTTGGCATATCTATATGGAATATATTACTCAGCCATAAAAAAAGAATAAAATTTTTCTATTTGAAACATCATGGATGGAGCTAGAGAGTGTATTATTCTAAGTGAAACATGTAATAAGCTAAATGAAATATGCTAAGCAAAATAAGACAAATGCCATATGATTTCACTCATATGTGGAATTTAAGAAATGAAACAGATGAACATGGAAAAAAATAAGAGAGAGACAAACCATAAAATAGACTCTTAACTACAGAGAACAAATTGAGGGTTGCTGGAGGGGAGGTGGGCATGGTGATATGGGTTAAATGGGTGGTGGGTATTATGGAGGATACTTGTGATGAGAACGAGATGTTATATGTAAGTGATGAATCACTAAATTCTACTTCAATTCTGAAATTAATATTATACTATATGTTAACTAACCTGAACTTTTTTTAAAAAAAACTTGAAAGGAAGGAAGAGAAAGAAAGAAAGAAAGAAAGATAGATAGATAGATAGATAGATAGATAGATAGATAGATAGATAGATGAAGGAAGGAAGGAAGGAAGGAAGGAAAGAAGGAAGGAACTACACAGGCTTATTGGGCATTCACCTTAGTTACATCTTCTAACACATTTAATTTTTCAAAGTAATTTAGAATTCTAACCCCTACCTGTACATTGGTAACATCTGCATAAAATAATAATTCTGTTTCCTTGCCTATTATTGAGGATATCAGTAACAGTGGTAGGCCAAGGCCAAACCTGTAAAATATGGCTTCTATTAGTCTCAGACCAACACAGATCAATTATCATTCTCATATTCCTGCCAATTCAATACTAATCATTAACATCTCTGAGGGCTTACCATGTCCAAACTCTGAACTAAGTTTGTTGAGAAAACAAAGATGAGAAATCATAGTACCTGCCCTAAAACCTTTGGATGAGAAGAGCTGAGCCAAGTACATAAACAGAAATAATAGAGGTTTAGAATATATTCTTAATAAATTGAATATAATATTAGGCATAAAGTAGTAAGTTGTAGAGTTATACCACATTTCTCTGCTTTATTATTGAGTGTTACAAAGGATAGGATTTAAGTTTTAAATCAGCCTTTCTCTTTACAAAATCAGCTTAATTTCCTCTTAATACTTCTAGTACTTAATATTTTTTCTTATTTAATTTTTTAAGTTTTTATTTAAATTCCAATCAGTTAACATACACTGTAACATTAGTTTCAAGTGTACAATATAGTGATTCAACACCTCCACAAATCACCTGGTGACATCACAAGTGCATTCTTTAATATCCCACACATACTTAACCCATTCCCCCCACCCAACTCCCCTCTGGTAACCATTAGTTTGTTCTCTATATTAATAGTCTCTTTCTTGGTTTTCCTCTCACTTTTTTCCCTTTGTTCATTTGTTTTGTTTCTTAAATTCCATATATGAGTGAAATAATATGGTATTTGTTTTTCTCTGACTGGCTTATTTCACTTAGCATAATACTCTCTAACTCCATCTTGCAAATGGCAAGATTTCATTTTTTTATGACTGAATAATATTTCATTGACTATATATCCATTCATTGATCATGAATTTTGGAGCTGTTCCCATAAATTTTTTGTTTACATAATTTGGCTATTGTAGATAATGCTGCTATAAACATCAAGGTGCATGTTTCCCTTTGAATTAGTGTTTTTGCATCCTTTGGGCAAATACCTTTTAGTGAGATTACAGGATCATAGAGTATTTCTATTTTTTACTTTTTGAGGGACCTCCTCACTGTTTTCCACAGTGGCTGAAACAGTTTGCATTCCCTATGACAGGGCAAAAGGGTTCCCCATTCTCTACATCTTCAGCAACATCTGTTGTTTCTTGAGTTCTTAATTTTAAGCCTTTCTGATAGGTGTGAAGTGATATCTCATTGTAATGTAATTTTGATTTGCATTTCTTTGTTGATAAGTGATGCTGAGCATCTTTTCATGTACCTGTTCACCATGTCTATGACTTCTTTGGAAAAATGTCTATTCATATCTTCTGCCCACTTGTTAATTGGATTATTCATTTTGGAGGTATTGAGTTTTATTATCAGTTATGTCATTTGCAAATATTTTCTCCCACACACTACCTTTTAATTTTGTTGATTATTTCCTTTGCTATATAGAAGATTTTTATTTTGATGTAGTCCCAATAATTTATTTGTGACTTTGTTTTCCTTGTCTGAGAAGACATATCTAGAAAGAAGGTACTATGGCAAATGTGGAAGAAGTTACTGCTCTGCTATCTTCTAAGATTTTTCTGGTTTGAGATCTCACAGGTCTTTCATCCATTTTGAACTTATTTGTATCTATGGTGTAATAAAGAGGTTCAGTTGCATTCTTTTGCATGTTCCTGTCCATTTTTCTCAATACCATTTGTTGAAGAGACTGTCTTTTCTCCATTGGAAATTCTTTGCTGCTTTAATTGACCATATAATTGTGGGTTTACTTTTGGGTTTTCCATTCTACTCTATTGACCTATTTGTTTATTTTGTGTCAGTACCATATTGATCACCATAGCTTTGTAATACAACTTTAAGTCTGGAATTGTTATGCCTCTGGATTTGCTTTTCTTTTTCAAGGTTGCTCTAGCTATTTCGGGTTTCCACACAAATTGTGGGTTTGTTCTAGTCTTGTAAAAAATACTACTGGTATTTTTTAAATTTATTTATTTATTTTAGAAAAAGAGAGCATGAGCAGTGGGGGGGTGGGTAGAAGGAGAGAGAGCGAATCTCAAGCAGACTCTCCACTAAGTGTGGTGCCTAATGCCAGGCTCGATCCCACAACCCTGAAATCATGACCAGAACCTAAATCAAGAGTCAGACGCTTAACCAACTGAGCCTCCCAAGCACCCTAGAAATGCTGTTGGTATTTTGATAGGGATTGCATTAAATGTGTAGATTGCTTTGAGTAATATGGACATTTTAACAGTACTTTTTTTTCTAATCCATGAGCATGAGATGTCTTCCATTTCTTTGTGTCATCTTCAATTTCTTTCATCAGTGCTTTGCAGTTTTCAGAATACATATTTTTTATTCCTTTAATTAGGCTTATTCTTAGGTGTCTTATAGTTTTGCAGCAGTTGTAAATGAAATTGGTTCCTTAATTTCTCTTTTAGCTGCTTCATTATTGCTGTATAGAAATGAAACAGACTTCTGTATGTTGATTTTGTATCCTGTGACTTTAATGAATTCATTTATGAGATCTAGCAGTTATTTGTTGAGTCAAGTTTTCCACATGGAATATCATGTCTTCTGCAAATAGTGAAAGTTTTACTTCTTCCTTGCCAATTACAATATCTTTTATTTCTTTTTGTTTTCTTATTGTTATAGCTAGGACTTCCATTACTATGTTGAATTAAAATAGTAAGAAGGGACATATCTTTCTTGTTCCTGACCTTAGCAGAAAATCTCTCAGTTGTTCCTCCATTGAGGATGATATTAGGTGAAAAGTTTTCATACATGACCTTTATTGTGCTGAGATATGTTCTTAATGTGATGTATCATGTTGATAGATACCATATACCATACATTTCTTCTGACAAGAATGTTATGAAACTAGAAGTCAACCACAAGGAAAAGTTTGGAAAGACCACAAATACATGTATTTGTGTAATAATACAAATAATACAAATATTAAACTATCCTTACAACATAGGAATAAATCCCACTTGGTCATGGTGAACAATATTTTTTAATACATTGTTGGATTTAGTTTACTAGTATTTTATTGAGGATTTTTGTGTCTATGTTCATTTTCATTTGCTTCATTTAGTTCATTTAGTTCTCATCACTTAGTTCTCTTTTTTTTTCCAATTTATTTATTTTCAGAAAATCATTATTCATTATTTTTTCACCACACCCAGTGCTCCATGCAAGCCGTGCCCTCTATAATACCCACCACCTGGTACCCCCACCTCCCACCCCACCCCCGCCACTTAGTTCTCTTTTTAGTGGTGTCTTTATCTAGTTTTGGTAACAGGGTAATGTTGGCCTCATAGAGTGAATTTGGAAGTTTTCCTTTATTCCCCATTTTTTGAGAATAGTTTGAGAAAAATAGATATTCACTCTTCTTTATATATTTGGCAGAATTCATCTGTGAAGCCATCTGCTCCTGGAGTTTTGTTTCTTGGGAGTTCAATTTCTATGCTGACTTTCTGTATCGAGGTTTTTCCATTTTTTCTTTTTCAGTTTTGGTGGTTTTTATGTTTCTAGGAATTTATTCACTTCTTCCAGGTTATGCCATTTGTTGGCATATAGTTTTCATAATGTTCTGATTGTATTTCTTTGGTGTTGGTTGTTACTTATCCTCCCATTCTGATTTTATTTGAGTCCTTTCTCTTTTTTTCTTGATAAGTCTGGGTAAAATTTTATCAATTTTATAAATTGTTTCAAAGAACAAACTCCTAGTTTCATTGATCTGTTCTACTGTTCCTTTAGTTTCCATATCAAACTTTTCCTTGTGGCTGACTTCTAGTTTCATAGCATTCTTGTCAGAAGAAATGTATGGTATATCCTTGATATTTTTGAATTTGTTGAGACTTGTGTTTAGGGCTAATACATGATGTATTATGGGGAATGTTTTGTGTGTACTTGAAAAGAATGTGTATTCTGCACTTTTAGGATAGAATGTTCTTAATATAGTTATTAAGTCCATCAGGTCCAATGTGTCATTTAAAACCATTGTTTTCTTGTTGATTTTATGCTTAGATGACCTGCCCATTGATGTAAGTAAGATGTTAGAGTCCATACTATTATTATGTTATTACCAATGAGTTCCTTTGTGTTTGTTATTAATTATTTTATATGTTTCCAGTGTCCCATACTGGGTGCATAATTACTTACAAATGTTTTATCTTCTGTTTGGATTGCCCCCTTGATTATAACATAGTGCCCATCATTTTTTGTCTTGTTAAAGTCTTTGTTTTGAAGTCTACTTTGTTCCATATAAGTATTGCTATTCCTGCTTTCTTTCCACATCCATTTGCGTTATAATTTCTCATTCTTTCACTTTTTTTGTTTATTAATTTTCCTTTTTAAAATTTTTTTCCAATTTATTTATTTTCAGAAAAACAGTATTCATTATTTTTTCACCACACCCAGTGATCCATGCAAACCGTGCCCTCTATAATACCCACCACCTGGTACCCCAACTTCCCACCTTCAAACCCCTCAGATTGTTTTTCAGAGTCCATAGTCTCTCATGATTCACCTCCCCTTCCAATTTCCCCCAACTCCCTTCTCCTCTCTAACTCCCCATGTCCTCCATGCTATTTGTTATGCTCCACAAATAAGTGAAACCATATGATAATTGACTCTCTCTGCTTGACTTATTTCACTCAGCATAATCTCTTCCAGTCCCATCCATGTTGCTACAAAAGTTGGGTATTCATCCTTTCTGATGGAGGCATAATATTCCATAGTGTATATGGACCACATCTTCCTTATCCATTCATCTGTTGAAGGGCATCTTGGTTCTTTCCATAGTTTGGCGACCGTGGCCATTGCTGCTATAAACATTGGGGTACAGATGGCCCTTCTTTTCACGACATCTGTGTCTTTGGGGTAAATACCCAGGAGTGCAATTGCAGGGTCATAGGGAAGCTCTATTTTTAATTTCTTGAGGAATCTCCACACTGTTCTCCAAAGAGGCTGGACCAACTTGCATTCCCACCAAAAGTGTAAGAGGGTTCCCCTTTCTCCACATCCCCTCCAACACATGTTGTTTCCTGTTTTGTTAATTTTGGCCATTCTAACTGGTGTAAGGTGATATCTCAATGTGGTTTTAATTTGAATGTCCCTGAGGGCTAATGATGATGAACATATTTTCATGTGTCTCATAGCCATTTGAATGTCTTGATTGGAGAAGTGTCTGTTAATATCTTCTTCCCATTTTTTGATGTGTTTGCCTGCATCCGTTCCTGATTAAAACACTTCAAAGTATAGGGATAGAGGGAACATTCCTGAACCTCATCAAATCTATCTAAGAAAGACCCACTGCAAATATCATCCTCAATGGGAAAAAGTTTGCAGCCTTCCCATTGAGATCAGGAACAAGACAAGGATGCCCACTTTCACCACTCTTGTTCAACATAGTATTAGAAGTCCTAGCAACAGCAATCAGACAACAGAGAGAAATAAAAGGTATCCAAATTGGTAATGAAGAAGTCAAACTTTCTCTCTTCGCAGATGACATGATTCTTTATATGGAAAACCCAAAAGACTCCACCCCCAAACTACTAGAACTCATACAGCAATTCAGCAACGTGGCAGGATACAAAGTCAATGTGCAGAAATCAGTGGCTTTCTTATACACTAACAATGAAAATACAGAAAGGGAAATTAGAGAATCGATTCCATTTACTATAGCACCAAGAACCATAAGATACCTGGGAATAAACCTAACCAAAGAGGTAAAGGATCTGTACTTGAGGAACTACAGAACACTCATGAAAGAAATTGAAGAAGACACAAGTAGATGGAAGACCATTCCATGCTCTTGGATCGGAAGAATAAACATTGTTAAAATGTCTATACTGCCTAGAGCAATCTATACTTTTAATGCCATTCCGATCAAAATTCCACCGGCATTCTTCAAAGAGCTGGAGCAAATGATCCTAAAATTTGTATGGAATCAGAAGAGACCCCGAATCGCTAAGGAAATGTTGAAAAACAAAAATAAAGCTGGCGGCATCACGTTACCTGATTTCAAGCTTTATTACAAAGCTGTGGTCACCAAGACAGCATGGTACTGGCATAAAAACAGACACATAGACCAGTGGAACAGAGTAGAGAGCCCAGATATGGACCCTCAACTCTATGGTCAATTAATCTTTGACAAAACAGGAAAAAATATACAGTGGAAAAAAGACAGTCTCTTCAATAAATGGTGCTGGGAAAACTGGATAGCTATATGTAGAAGAATGAAACTCGACCATTCTCTTACACCATATACAAAGATAAACTCAAAATGGATAAAAGACCTCAACGTGAGACAGGAATCCATCAGAATCTTAGAGGAGAACATAGGCAGTAATCTCTTTGATATCAGCTACAGCAACTTCTGTCAAGATATGTCTCCAAAGGCAAAGGAAACAAAAGTGAAATTAAACTTTTGGGACTTCATCAAAATCAAAAGCTTCTGCACAGCAAAGGAAACAGTCAAAAAACAAAGAGGCAACCCACGGAATGGGAGAAGATATTTGCAAATGACAGTACAGACAAAAGGTTGATATCCAGGATCTACAATGAACTCCTCAAACTCAACACACACGAAACAGGCAAACACATCATTCCTTCACTTTTAATCTGAAAGTGTCTTTAGGTCTAAAATGAGTCTTTTGCAAGACACATCTCTAAAGGCAAGGGAAACAAAAGCAAAAATGAACTTTTGGGACTTCATCAAGATAAAAAGCTTCTGCACAGCAAGGAAACAGTCAACAAAACAAAAAGGCGACCTACAGAATGGGATAAGATATTTGCAAAGGACACTATAGACAAAGGTTGATGTCCAAGATCTACAAAGAACTTCTCAAGCTCAACACCCAAAAACCAAATAATCAAGTCAGAAAAAATGGGCAGAAGACATGAATAGACACTTCTCCAAAGAAGACATACAAATGGCTAACAGACACATGAAAAAACTGTTCATTATTAGTCATCAAGGAAATTCAAATCAAAACTGCATTGAGATTACAACCTTACACCTGTTAGAATGGCAAAGATCGACAAGACAAGAAACAACTGTTGGAAAGATTGTGGAGAAAGGGGAACCCTCTTACACTGTTGGTGGAAATGCAAATTGGTACAGCCACTTTGGAAAATAGTGTGGAGTTTCCTCAGAAAATTAAAAATAGAGCTATACTGTATCCCAACAATTGCACAACTATGTATTTACCCCCAAAGATACAGATGTAGTGGAAAGAAGGGCCATATGCACCTTAATGTTCATATCAGCAATGTCCACAATAGCCAAACTGTGGAAAGAGTCAAGATGCCCTTCAACAGATGAATGGATAGAGAAGATGTGGTCCATATACACAATGGAATATTACTCAGCCATCAGAAAGGATGAAAAACCAACTTTTCCAGCAACATGGATGGGACTGGAGGAGATTATGCTGAGTGAAATAAGTCAAACTGAGAAAGTCAATTATCATATGGTTTCACTTATTTGTGGAACATAAGGAATAGCACATAGGACATTAGGAGAAGGAAGAGGGAAATGAAGGGGGGGAAATCGGAGGGGGAGACAAACCATGAGAGACTATGGACTCTGAGAAACTAACTGAGGGTTTTAGAGAGGAGGAGAGTGGGAGAATGGGTGAGCCTGGTGATGGGTATTAAGGAGGGCACATATTGCATGGAGCACTGGGTGTTTCATGCAAACAATGACTCATGGAACACTACATCAAAAACTAATGATGTACTGTATGGTGACTAACATAACATAATTAATTAACTAATTAATTAATTAAAATGAGTCTTTTGTTGGCAGCATATACTTAGGTCTTGTTTTTTTGTCCATTCTGACACCCTATGTCTTTTGACTGGTGTGTTAATCCATTTACATCAAAGTAATTGTTGATAGATAGGTATTTGTTGCCATTTTATTACTTTTTTGTGGTTTTTTTCTAGAGATTTTCTCTGTTCATTTCTTGTCTTTCTTTCATATTTCCTGGTTTTATTTAGTGATATATTTGGATTTCTTTCTCTTTATTCTTTGCATATCTTTTAGTGGTTTTTTTATATATGGTTACCATTATACATGTATATAACCTCTTCTGTACATAGGAGTCGATATTGAGTTGATGATCATTCACATTTGAACCCATTCCTTTTTCCTTTACTTGTCACATTTTTGGTGTATGTTATTATATTCTATATCCTTTTTGTGTGTGAGTCCCATGACTAATTTTTACAGAAACACTTATTTTTACTGCTCTTGTGTCTCCTGCATTTATGTTGTCACGTTTGGTCTCTCCTTTCCACTAAAGAGCCCCCTTTAATATTTCTTGTTGAGCTGGTTTAGTGGTCACAAACTTCTTTAGGTTTTATTTGTCTGGGAAACTCTATCTCTCCTTCGATTCTGAATGATAGTCTTGCTGGGTAGAAGATGGCTGGTTTCAGATTTTTCCCATTCAGCACTTTGAATATATCATGCCACTGCCTTCTGGCTTGCCAAATTTCTGTTAATAGATCTCCAGCTAGCTTTATGGGTCTTTCCTTATAAGTTAAGGAATACTTCTGTCTTGCTACTTTTAAGATTTTTTTTCTTTATCACGTTTCAAATTAATTTCAATATGTCTTGGTGTTACCTTTGTTGATTCTGATGGGAGTTCTCTGTGTCTCTTTATCTGGATGTCTCTTAGAAAAGTTTTTCAGTTGTTACTTCTTCAAATAAATATTCTGCCCCCTTTTCTCTTTCTTCTTATGGGACTCCTATAATACAAATGTTATTACATTTGATGGAGTAATTGAGTCCCCTAAGTTTATTTTTATTTTGTATAATTCTTCTTTCTCCTTTTTGTTCAGTTCCATTGCTTTCCATTACTTTGTCTGGGTCATTAATTTGTTTCTCTGCCAATTCTAGCCTCCTGTTCATTCAATGAAACTTGTTTTTAATCTCATTTGTTACATTCTTCATCTCTTTGATTCTTTTTGGACTCTTTTATCTCTATGGTAAAGGTCTCCCTTATGTCTTCTTTTCTCAAGCCCAGTGAGTAACCTTATGATCATTGTTTAAGTTCTCCATCAGACATTTTACTTATATTTGTTTCACTTAGGTCTCTGGCAGTGGCCTTATCTTGTTCTGTCTTTTGGGATAAATTCCTCTGTCTTCACATTTTGTCTCACATTTCTTCTTTATGTTAGAAAAAATGGTTTTATCTCCTGCTCCTGAAAGTAATGGCCTTGTGGAGAAAAGATCATGTAGTTCCCAGGGCCTGGTGCTTCAGGAAGTAACTCCAGTGTGTGTTGTGTGTTGTGTGTTCTCTGTTGTTCTGTTCTGGCTTCTCTAACCTCCAAGTCTGTCATCTGCAGAGGTTTTCCTTGACTGCTGTGGGCAGTGTTTGGTCCCTGGCCTTTGTGGAAAATTCTAGCTAATCGTGCTCTTGTCTGCTTATGCAATGAGACTTGTCACCACCTCTACTGTAACTGAAGCCTTGCAAAATTCTCTGGTCTGTAAAATGGTGTGAGGAGGGATTTGTTCTAGTCTTCTGGTGGAGGTACCTGCCACCCTGGTACTGGGGAAAGGGTGACCAAGAAGGGCAATTCCACAAGAGCACGGGGGAGTGGGGCTTAGTGTAAGCAATTTAGGCAGCCAGTTATCAATGCTGTGCTATTTGCTGTAGGTGGCTCTGAGGGGTGGAGGAGGGAAATGTTGCCAGCCAGCAACTTTTTCCCTGAGAGGTATCTCCATGAATGCTGCATCTCAATGAGGTGCTCTGAGAAGAAATAATAATCTCTCCACTGTGTGCCCCAAGTGCTCTTTGTGCTCTTTAGATTGCTGTTTCCACCCTGTCTGCCAGTTGTTTGCCTGTCTTCTCTGTAGGAGCAGTGCAGTGCTTTCAGGGGTCTATCCCAGCCAAGCATGCTGACTATTTAAATTCTAGGCTTTAAGCCCTACTGGTTGTAAGAACTCTTGAAATTCAGCCCCTCTTGTTTTCCACACCAATGGCTTTGGGGGAAATTTTTCCTTGTACGTTTCCTTGTGTGTTCATCTCTTTCTTGCCCTTCTCCAAGGACCATGGCCCCTTCTCCTCCACAACACCCACAGTCTATTTCTTCCTTAAACCACCTCTCAGCACTTCCTGCCTTCTTCAATATGATGTTTCCCCTCCCCCTTTCTGTTTTTTTTTTCTGTCTATCTTCAAGTCAGTTTCTGGAGTATTTAGGATAATCTGAGAACTATCTATTTGTGTTTGTGGGACAAGGCAAACCTAGGACCCTCCTACTCAGCTGCTAACTTTCTGCTCCTCATTTAGTATTTACAACAAATTGATCTTGTATTTTTACCAATCTTTATAGATATAGAAATACAGAAGTTAAACTTAGAGATTCAGTTTCCAACCTTATCCTTAAAAAATTTCTGTTCAACCTCAGTAAGTTTAGTTGAATATTTAATAGTTTGAGGTAATTTAGACAGGACTCAATAGACATTTCATTTTATTCTATTCATGACAAACAATAAGCCATTAATCAAATAATTTAAACAGAAGAGTTTTGCTCAATTAAATTAAGTTTAGTTAAGTTTTCATCTGCCATTGCATAGTCATAATCCATTTCCATTTCACTGTATTCACTAAGAGTAGATACCTAGGGATGTACTAGCCAAAGTCTCAAAAATATATACATTCCTGAGAAAAAATGTAACTGCATTACTGTTCTGTGACATTTATAGAAGTAAGGCATAGTCTGTTCCTCCACACTAAAGGCTACCCAATATTGAACAACTGGATGATCTAATTCCCCACTGAGTTTCTTTAATGGCATTTTGTGCCTTTTTAAAAGAGCTTCTTTCCATACTGGAAAATCTTGCCTTTATCTGGAAGCTTTCATTTCATTTCTAGCTTTTCCTCTAAGATAACCAGGAGACTTCACCTGGACTCTAGGCAAAGATTTCTGATCATCTTTTTCTGTTAGAGCATTTATATGCCGATTACAACTGTTTCACTCACACCTTACCAGGAAAAAAATTGTCTGAGAAGAAATGAACACCTACTTGAAGAACTTTAACCAATTATCCTTAGATTTCTATGTATAAACCCACACTTCTATTGCTGCTACTCTTTGTAGATTTTTCTAGCTTGCCTTTGGACAACACTTTCCTCCCTAGAAAATCCCTCCTAGACATTTCTTCTTTGGAAGGTGGAATTTAAAGATGGCTCCAGGATTCTTTCTCCTTCATGAACAACTCTATAAAATCAACTCCCCTTGAGTGTGGATGGGACTACAAATATGAGGGAATTTCATTCATGTGTTAGAATACCAATCAGTTGGCTTTCAGTTAACCAAACAAGAAGTTATCCTGGGTGGCACTATTTAATCAGGTGAGGCCTTTAAAAGAAGACCAGCCCCCAGCTCCCACAAAAGACCTTAAGTTAATAGAAAGAATTCAGAAATAATTGAACAGAGAGATCACTCTCCTGATATCCTGGAAGAAAGCAAATCAAATAACCATTTTGTGAGAGAAGAGGATTATGTGTCATGGGCCTGAGGGTGACCTCTAGGAGCTGAGAGCAGTTCCTGGTCAATAGTCAGCAAGGAAACAGGGCTTAATCATACAAAAACAAGGAATGAATTTTGCCAACAACCAGTGATCTTGGAAAAGGATCCTTAGCCTCCAGTGAGGTCAGAGTTCTGGCTGACAACTTGATTGCTGCTGTGTAAGACCCTAAGCAGAAGACCCAGATAACTCATACCTGAACTCCTAAACCATGGTAACTAAGAGAAAATAAGTTGGTGTTGTTTTAAGTTTATGATAATTTGTTATACAACAATAGAAAACTAATATACCTTCATTCATCCTTTTTCTCTTTTTATTGATAATGGTTATCTAAATGGAGACCAAAAAGTCCGATTAAAAGTTTTAAGCCTCGTATATTTTTTCTAAACTCAATATTCTATTGTAAATTTATTCTCTAAGGTCACCACTGGCCTCCTAATTACCAAATCCAATCATCATTTTATGAATTTCATTCTCTTTCATCTTTTGGAAACATTTAAAATCAATGACCACAATTGGAAAAAAAAAATCAATGACCACATTCTTCCTAAGATTGTTTTTAAACCTAAATATTTTCTATTTGGACATTTCTTCAAATTCTAAACTTTATTTTGTTTTTTATATTTTATTTAGCTATTTGACAGAGACAGAAGGAGCACAAGCAGGGGGAGCGGCAGGCAGAGGGATAGAAAAGCAGGCTCCCCACTGAGCAAGGAGTCCAATGTGGGGCTCAATTCCAGGACCCTGGGACCATGACTTGAGCTGAAGCTAGATGTTTAACCAACTAAGCCACCCAGGCACCCCTCAAATTCTAAACTTTAAAATAAAGTGAGTTTATAACCTCCTTGTGGAATTTGGGATATTTTAAACAACTGTAGTCCTCTTGCTTATCCATGATATAAACTGAAGAAATTTTCTGCTACCCCTCAACACCATAACCTACATCTACCTTTCTCAAAAACACACATTTTTTAAAACCAACTTATCTTAAAATCAACCATGTTCCTTTTCCTCTAATTTTGAATTATTTCACTGTCTTCCTTTATTTTGGAAAACATAGTAGACTCAGTGGAATTTTCCACATTATATTCCTGTTCCTTATAGAATATATATCTCTTTCCTTATGCAGATTACTTTGTTTTTTGGGCACTTAATAACCCAAATAAGTGAGTCCTTTTCCCAAGTAAGAAGATTTGTAATTTGCTTTAGTCCAACAAAATACAATCATAGTGTAAAGTCCCCAAATTTAGATTAATATAACTATTAAAAATTTTCTCACAGTCTTTTGGGAGCCAAATTTCAGAAGTCAGATCATCTCATAAGACCATTTTAGAGTCGAAAGGCCAGAACACAAACAAACTCCTACCTGTCATTCTGTTGATCAAAGCTGGCCCTGGCATCTCCCCTGATTAGGATTATTAGAGATATCAATTATACTGGATTATCTCCAAAGATATTACTTAAAAGCAAAAAAAAGTTTATGATTTGTTTAGATTGGATCAATAACAAGGTCAAAATAGATGTTTCATTGCTCAAAATATGGTTCAAGTTGTGCAGGGCTGGAGGTAGGCCTGGGGGGAAGGAGTTGGGTAAAAACCATGGATACGTGGAAATGATGACAGGATAACATTAAAAACAACTTAAACCTTGGTACTATAAGGCATAATCTCAGGGAGAAAAAAATCACTGATCTGAAGGGCAGGGATATTGGCTTAATTTGGTGGCTCCCTATACTATACTCAAGGAACATGCCTGTCAAAACAATCAGAATTTTAAATTTGCATGTCAGGATAACTTGTTCCTGACCCAAGTCTGGCCAGGAGTCACTATTTCAATAATTAGGCTGTCACTTTCATTCTGCATCACATCTTAGTTTGAAAAACTATACATCCAAAAAGACCCCACAGTTTATTTCAGGGCTCTCCTTCTGACAGTCCTAGGCTCTCCTTAGTACTTACTAGTGGATTTTTTTTCTTTTACCAACTACTAATACTTCTTTGGCTTCTGTCATTATTATCTTTCTCTGTAAGACAGAAGGTTGGATAGGAGACTAAGGTTAGATTGTGGAAGAGGTTGCCTGAAATATAACCTGGGATTTTATTATAGTCATTGTAGGCTCTTGAGCAGCCAAAAGACAAGTGCAACCAAAGGTTAAAGAATGACTGGTGTGAAGAATAATTTTAATATTTTTTTAAAAAAGAATGACTGGTGTGGCAGTAATGTGTAAGATGATTTTGAGGCAAAAAGGCCTGAAATTAATAGGGTATGAAAAACCTCTCCAGGAATTACAAACGGTTCAGCATGGCTAAAATACTAGGTGCATGTAGAAAGTAGGTAATTATGTCATCTATGTATGAGGTAAGGAGAGCCAGAAGTGAAGAAATAGTACCAGTAATGAAAGAGAATGAAGAAAACAAAGAGTAAAATGTAGTATCAGATAGTCATTTAAAAGAAATTAAGGCTTGTTAGATACTTTGCAGGACAGATGTCATGTATTAGCCGAGATATGGATGGATGTATTGTTGGCCCTGCAGCCCTAACATCATATGATCAAGCATGAGGGGCATCTCATAGGAAAGATGACAAAAAGGAAACAACAAAGATGACTTTAGAAGTTTCTCTGTTAGAAGATCTAAAGAATGGTGATAATACTGCCAGAACAAGAGATGTTATAACTTGTTATTATATACCAAAAGGGCTAAGGCCAGTGAGAAAAATGTCCTAGAAAGTGGGACGACTTTACATCATAAGATTAGCAGTTAGTTTAGAAACCACTGTCAAAGCTAGAACTTCTGTGTTGCCTTTAGAGGCCCTGGCCAAATTTGTATCCTGAGAACAGCTAATATAAACAAAGAGGAATGGGGTATTTCTCTCAGATGTTCACCTAAAACTCAGGGAACAACTACTAGTCTTAAATCAAGCTTGCAAACATTATTTGCATTATTGAAAATATTATTTAAAAACCAGGCTTTTGTCCATGTTCCTCTTCACTAAAGCCATAGATCTCTCATCTTACTTGCTCTTTTGTTCCTAAGATTAAACAAGGAAAAAAATTCCTTTAAACCAAGGAAAATGATACCCTACCCTTCATAGATTTCTAGAATGGCAAACTGAAAGGAAATTCGGAGATATATAATATAAACCTATTGAAATGCAGATAAGTGAAGAGATCATAGGGAGGAAGTAATTTACTCAAGTTTGCACAATTAATCATCCACGATAGCCCAGGGTATGATCCAGGTCTTGGGCCTATCAGTCCTACAAACTTTCCACCATGTTCATTGTCTTTCTCCATGCAAGGATTCCCTCTGATTTTGGTAAAACATCACTAAAAGTTTATAGAAAATTGATTAATTCAAACCAACTGATGTTTAAAACACACTGAACTGTTCACAGCATGAAATACAGAAAGAATAAGACTTGGTTATTGCTCTTAAGATCTAGTGGAATTGGGGTGGGAATTATGACTATGACACAAAACAATAAATGAAAATTATCAAGAAAGTACAAACAAAACACTGCAGGACATCAATGGAGAAATGTACTAAATTGGATTGAGAGGAAGAGGAATGGCTTTTTGTTTGACCGGAAATAAAAGAAGAAGTACTATTACTACCCTCACTTAATAGAAGACACCAGCCTAGGTAGGTAGATCCCCAGCTCTACCCAGACCACACTTAATACAAAATGTGAAAGTCATTCTTGTTTATAGGTAGTTCCAGTGCAGCAACAATAAAGAGTATCATATGTGAATTGGGACCTTGTATTGTCAGATTATTTCTGAAACTCTTACTTCCCTCATTCACTGGAGCTTGCTTGACCAGGTTATAGGTTCATTGGAGGCTAAAGCCTGAAGAAAGAATACACAAACACACACACACACACACACACACACACACTCATGGATTTAAGGTAACCCAAACAAAATATCTAAATAAAACCTAAACTAAATAATTAAAATAAAAAATTGTATATCCACACTTTCACTTATTGGCCTGATGTCTACCCACCCAATCACCCAGATAAGAATGGTAGAATCCAATTTTAGCAGAAGCTACTGTCAGAGACAAGAGTCCTCGAGGAAACTAGAAAAAAAAAAAAAGGCAAAGAGTGAAAGTATTGAGTGCCTGCTATATGCAAAGCTCAGAATTTCTAAATAATAATAATAATAATAATAATAGAAGATATGTCAGAATCCCAAATTTGAGGAAACACTGTTTCCCAGACAATGTGACATGTAATCTCTTGTGCATGTACCATGAACTAAACTATAATTGTACAACTACCATGGATATGGATAACTAGTACATTAGCCTGGTAAAACTACACTTCTCATAGATGGGTCTTAGAAGCTCACAAACTTTCTTTCTCTTTCCACACTAGGAAAAAATATAAGCTTTGACTAAATACAAAATTGTGACAGAGTGAAGTTAATTTTCTCCATAGGTGAGTGAAATCATATAATTTTAGGCTCAGATTTTTTTCATTCAATATTCAGTCAGTATACCTTTATTGATTACAGATATCTAGGGCAAGCTAAACAAAAAAGAAAATTTATTGACTAAGTAAAAAAATAAAAAGCCAACTCAGTTTGACTAGTTCCTCACCTGCAGCCCATACTTCACCCAGACTGCTAGTAGTAAGTTACCTATAACAATTCCTTATTGGGAAAAGAAGGGAAATTCAGAAAGGGAAAATAAATTGGAGAGGATCTAAAAAATGGTTATTGGAATACAGAGTGGATTCAAACAGCAATATTAGAGCTGTAGGTTCGTATTCCTACTTTTAAAACTTGTCTCCATTTTATATTTTTAATTTCCTTTATTTTCCATTTGATTTTTTTTTTTTCTGCAGAGTTCCTTTAGAAAAGTCTGGTGTGTTGATACTTGCTAAGGATAAACTGAAAGATATTTATTTTTTGGTACTTAGGCCACAGATAAATGAAAAGTGGCCAGCCTATGTGGTGCCCGCATTCAGGGAAGAAAATTGCCATAGGGAAATATAAATTGGGGAAGGGGGGGTGTTCAGATTGCTACCATTTCACAAAAGCCCTTATTTGTTTATTTCTTGGAGATTTGTTACACTTCATTAGATTTTCTGATATAGTTTAATTGAAGAGAAGAAGCATATACTCATGAAAATTTAACAATAAAACTATAAAACAGTTGATTTCTGAAGGCATATAAATATGCCAAATTAATGATACAAACAATAACTGATACTGTGAGATTTTAGGGAGAAGGGCCCAAGGTCTTCTGATCTATAATTCCTTCAATAAAAACTGTCCATAAGCCATTCCAGATAGATATATTTGATATTTTTAATGTTCTAATGCTTTTTCCTAAAAAAACAGACCCTTGTATATGAACTTCCAAATTATTTCCCCTTTGAACTTAATAACAAACATTTTAGAAGAGAAAATAGGGGAAATATCATGGTTTCATAGAGAGGAGAATATTTTTATAATCCTGGGTTCATCTTTAAATACAGAAGCTTCCTGCACACAGCAACAAAAATTTGTGATCAGCCCTGGTCCATACTCAAAGTTCCACCCCCATCCCCTAGGGATGTAAAAATGATAGTAGAAGAAAGAAGGAGGCATGGAAGGAATCAAATAACTAGACCTAAATCTGTCAGTAAAGCTGTGATGTCCCATGACACACCCTGGATCTGTACTTAAGGCCACTAAGTTCCCATGACCCTTCTGGACTCCTTCTTATGTCACTGACTTTCTTTTCAATCTTGTGATTTCATTTTAGGCTTCATCTGAAATTACATCATAAGAAGCACTGACCACTAACTAGGAACATTCGTGAAAGGCACTGCAGTGTCAGAAAGAGGTATGGTTCCACTTTCCAAATCAATCTTGTTTCTTCAACTTGCAAATTATCTTAACAAAGTAACTTCCTTTGTCATCTGCAAAAAAAATAATTTTGTGTTTATTGTTTGTTTATATTGATCAATTAATAGCCCATTTTCTTTGTTCTAAGATAGTTCTTACCATACTATATTATAAGTTTTCCATACTTCTGAGTTATCACCCCCCACCCAGACTTTGAGCTGCTTGAAGGCAGGAATAGGAATTAGGTATCTCTGAATTCATATAGTGTGGGTCTCATTATTTGGGGATCACAGTAAATTCTATAAAAATAAATTAAATGCTGTCTAAGATAAGCAAAGCCATAATTTGTGAAATGAGTGGCTTAGACTACATGATCTCTATCCTTCTATGAGTCATTACTTGTTTGAAAGTTCTACAATTTTCTTTTTATGACCTAATACAAGTCATTGATTTGACTTAGTTATAAATAAACAGTTGAACTTAAGATACCAACATTACTAGGAAAGTTTATTTTGGTCTGTAAGGACTGGAAAATTTATTAATGGGACTAATGACCATCTGCTGTCCATTAATTTATCAATTTTATTTGGCACCTTTTATTCAAAGATCTGGAATGTCAAATTTATAATATTTAACACAAAAACAAATGATTATTCTGTGTCAAGATATAATGTTTTTCAATCTTACAGTTAGCATTACGATTTAGTTCCTTCCTTAATACCTTAAGAAGCAACTTTAGGCTCTGAGGCTGGAAAGATTTTAAATGATACTGGAATGCAAAGATAACTCTAAGTGGTTTTGAATGATAAATAATAATTTAAAATGACAAACTTGTTCATCATTCATGTATTTATTCATTCAGTTAGCATTTGTTGAACATCTATGATCAAAGTACGTATGTCTTAGCCTTGTTTGACATGCCTTCTTATATATCAACCAGATAGTCTATAAGGGAAGATAACATATACATACAAATCATTGATCTGAAAGAGAAATTTAGAGTTCTCTAGAAGGGAAAATGATAGAAATTACTGTGGAAGGAGAATGAGGAAAGTCTTAAAGTCTTTACACCCAAAAAGGGTGTAATTCGAGTTTGTGCATATACCTAGATGGTGGAAAGAGTACTTTAGGCAAGAGAAATGGCATGGAAAAAAGTCAGGTGAGAAAACATGTAGCACATGTACCTAGCATAGTAAAATAGTTGTTTCATTGAATTATAGGGTGTGCAAAGAAGAAAAGTGAGAGAGAAGCTAGGAAAATTTAGTTGAAACTGGACTATAGAGAGCCTTAAATACCATGCCAAGAAGTTTGGATTTTTTTTCCCCAATTTATTTATTTTCAGAAAAACAGTATTCATTATTTTTTCACCACACCCAGTGCTCCATGCAAGCCGTGCCCTCTATAATACCCACCACCTGGTACCCCAAACTCCCACCCCCCCGCCACTTCAAACCCCTCAGACTGTTTTTCAGGGTCCATAGTCTCTCATGGTTCACCTCCCCTTCCAATTTACCCAAATTCCCTACTACTCTCTAACGCCCCTTGTCCTCCATGCTATTGGTTATGCTCCACAAATGAGTGAAACCATATGATAATTGACTCTCTCTGCTTGACTGATTTCACTCAGCATAATCTCTTCCAGTCCTGTCCATGTTGCTACAAAAGTTGGATATTCGTCCTTTCTGATGGAGGCATAATACTCCATAGTGTAAGAAGTTTGGATTTTATTCTGAAAGCCCTCAGGGACCACTGAAGTTTTTAGAACAGAATATGATATAGTTGGAAGAAGCCCCAGTATATGGACAATTTACCTAGAGCTTTTAGAAAGATGTTGTGGGGATTGATAGTGGTAGGAAAGACAGATGGTAATTAATCTAACACCTTTCAAGTGTAGTTCTCCAAGGGTATAGCAAAAAACAAACAAAAAACCTCAACAGCGCCATCTAGTGCCTCATCATAACTGCACAATTTGTGGAAAACCTAGCAACAGGGCTAACAAAGAAAGACTTAAGTTTAGGCAGTTTCCCTCTTTTCCACAATTGCACTTGAGTTCAGGGAACCAAAGGTGACAGAGGCAGGTAACTGGAAAGCAAACTGAAAAATAATGCAGAAGTTGGGAATAGTCAACTCATTTATCTCTTTGACCTTAGGTATCCACCCTCAGAATGATTAATCCTCAGTTTTTTGTCATATACCAACAGTCCTTGGTGAAAAATTATGACATTTTTCAATTAAAGGAAAAAATGAAACAACTAGCCAAGTATTTAGCAGTAGTAAACCTGGAAGTTATATCTCACCTACAACCACTCCCATAGCTCTTCGTTTCATTATTTCTAATTCAGGGACAAGATCAATCCCCTCCATTGTTGGGAGTTCTTGCATGTTCAAGCAGTCTTGCCACCTTACAAACCCCAACTTTCTTTTACTCAGGAGAAAGAACTGTGTAAAAGGCCAAGAAATCAGACTTTAATCAAAGTTTATCCACAAAAAAAGGTTATCCACCATATTCTATATTGATGAGTTGCTCCCACTTTCTTAAAGAATTAAAGAATCTGGAGGAACACTAGAAATTATTTTCACATTGTCTCATCCCTAGGCCTAGAGCTATCTGATCAGAGCTTGTTTAATGCCTTAATTGACTGTCTTGATATAGTTTAACTAACCTAGACCAAGTAACAACCTCTTGGTATGAAAGAAATGACCATGCATCATTGAATAGTATGGCTTTGAGAGTGAGTCTAGGAAGAGAGCAAGAATAAACAGCTGTAACAATATCCTTACCCAGAAAGTATATTTTAACGAGTTATGTTACATCTTTCCTCAGGGCCTTAACTTATGGTGCAGATTTTTTTTTAATTTTTTTTTTTACCTCTTTGGAACTTTTTTCCCTCATTAAAACAATTAAATGAGCATCAACCAGCAGATGTTACCTAGGAAGCCCTTTTCTTGAAGAAACCAAGTATTTTCTTTTTTTTTTCCTTTAAGATTTTATTTAATTATTTGACAGACAGAGATAACAAGTAGGCAGACAGGCAGGCAGAGAGAGAGGAGGAAGTAGGCTCCCTGCTGAGCAGAGGGTACAATTCGGGTCTCAATCCCAGGACCCTGGGATCATGACCTGAGCCGAAGGCAGAGGCTTTAACCCACTGAGCCACTCAGGCTCCTCTGGGAACTGAGTATTTTCACCTAGATTTTATTCTCCAAGAAAATTCAATGCTCTTCCAATAGATAGATAATGATAGATAGATAGCTATAGATAGATGGATATATGGATATTTATATTTATGAAAAATGACTATCATTAAAGATTTTATCTAATAGAAAAACTCAATTAAAAAGGAAGATTTACAGAATAGCCTAGAGTAATATGACTTAAAAGAAAAGCAGAGCTATCCTGGCTAGGTTTTGAAGATTAGAAGGAAGTCCATTAAACAAACTTGGGTGGGAAAGGAGGGAAAAAGAGTTTTCTTGATGCCTATAGGACCCAAACCCTTCTCCTAGAAGCAAGGTGCTGCTGAATCCCTCTTTATTGCCCCACCATCTCTGCTTCCTGCCAGGGTCAAAAAGTATATATATGACAATATAAAATGAAATCTTAATAAGCCCTATAATTTATTGTCTAATAAAAATTGACAAGGATATATGTATATATATGTGTGTATATATATATATGTATATATATAGTATATATATATTTTTTAGGCACCAAGGAGACAGTCCTAGAGAAACATGGATGGAGTCGGGAATCTGACATTATCTGCTGCCAATAACAACACGTGCAATGACACTATTGATGACTTCCGCAATCAAGTGTATTCCACCTTGTACTCTATGATCTCTGTTGTGGGTTTCTTTGGAAATAGCTTTGTGCTCTATGTCCTCATAAAAACAAATCACAAGAAGTCAGCTTTCCAAGTATACATGACTAATTTAGCAGTAGCAGATCTACTGTGTGTGTGTACACTGCCTCTCCGTGTAGTCTATTATGTTCACAAAGGCGTTTGGCTTTTTGGTGACTTTTTGTGCCGTCTCAGCACCTATGCCTTGTATGTCAACCTCTATTGTAGTATCTTCTTTATGACAGCCATGAGCTTTTTCCGGTGTATTGCAATTGTTTTTCCAGTACAGAACATTAATTTGATTACACAGAAGAAAGCCAGGTTTGTATGTGTTAGCATTTGGATTTTTGTGATTTTGACCAGTTCTCCATTTCTTATGTCCAAAACTTATGAAGATGAGAAAAACAATACCAAGTGCTTTGAGCCTCCACAGGACAATCAAGCTAAAAATTATGTTTTGGTCTTGCATTATGTGTCATTGTTTGTTGGATTTATCATTCCTTTTGTTACTATAATTGTATGTTACACAATGATCATTTTAACCTTACTTAAAAATTCACTGAAGAAAAATCTATCAAGCCGCAAAAAAGCTGTAGGAATGATCATAGTTGTGACAGCTGCCTTTTTGATTAGCTTCATGCCATATCATATTCAACGCACCATCCACCTTCATTTTTTACACAATGAAACTAAACCTTGTGATTCTGTTCTTAGAATGCAAAAGTCAGTGGTCATAACCTTGTCTCTGGCTGCATCAAATTGTTGCTTTGACCCTCTCTTATATTTCTTTTCAGGGGGGAGCTTTAGGAGAAGACTGTCTACATTTAGAAAGCATTCCTTGTCCAGTGTGACTTATGTAACCAAGAAAAAGGGCTCTTCGCCAGAAAAAAGAGAAGAAACATGTAGAGAATAATTTAAACCCATTTCCAATGAAAATCATTGAAAAAAGTTTCCCAAATATTACCTCAAATTATCTACAAAAAATGAGTATTTCCATTAATGATTTATAAGTACCTAACTGCATGTATGTCTATAAATATATCTCATTTATGAATCCACACTGTTAGAGGTCCTAAGGATATTTTAAGTTTTAAAAATTCAGTCCACAACTTTTTTTTAAGATTTTTTTATTTATTTATTTGACAGACAGAGATCACAAGTAGGCAGAGAGGCAGGCAGAGAGAGAGGAAGGGAAGCAAGCTCCCTGCTGAGCAGACAGCCTGATTGGGGGCTTGATCCCAGGACCCTGGGATCATGACCTGAACTGAAGGCAGAGGCTTTAACCCACTGAGCCACCCAGACGCCCCTCAGTCCACAACTATTAACTAAATTATAAGTAGTTTTTTGATCATTCACTGAAAGGTGAAGAACCTTTTTGTCTTGGCATTGTAAAAAATGGATCTGAGACCAAAGTTTTTCCCTCAAATAAAAGCTTTTTCCAAAAAAACCCAAGTTTTTTCCCTCAAATAAAAGCTTCACAAAGGATAAGAACTAGTCCTTTAAGATACAAAATTAGCAATTAATCCCCAGTCACTCTAACATATTCCTTTGCATGCGTGCCATTAGATGAGAACTGGAATGATCCAGGAGTTACATAAAATGTCCTGTCACTCTCTTCCTTTGTAGTATTGAATGACTAGGCGAAGTAGGGCCATTTCTTCCAAAACAGAATATGCAAGTGCTAGAACACCCTAATATGCAGCCAAATGGCCCTAAAGTTTCCAGGTTGCATATTGCAACCTGGAAACTGAGTAGTATGAACTTGGTCAAAAGCTAGTTTGTGTCCAATTTCCTTCTGCTCCTGACCCAGTCCCTCAAAAGAGAATGATGGAGTTTTTGTTGTTTATTGAAGTTCTTACAGGGAATTCTCTCCCTACAATTCTTCCTTAAGAACCAAACAACTGACAGTCCCATATATGAACAGAAATAATTTAAAATTTATCTAAAGAAGAGGGAAAGGGTTTTACTTTTCTACAGACTTATTGGGATCAAAACTACCTACAGTGGGTTTATGAATAAAATCTGAATGTTGATACTATAAGTTGTTTTGGAAGAACTTATATTTATGTAACTATATCAGAGATTTTGCTCTATGACATGCACTTATGCATGGAAGTTAATTATAAGTTTTATTATTATTTTGTACTTTTTCTTCTCTATTGGCAAGTAGATAGAAATATCAAGATGTTTATGTCGGGTTTTATATTACAGTGGAAGCTTTGTTCTTTAAACACACCAACTTGATTAAGGCTGAAATATAATATTCATGGGCAAGCTTTTGCTGAAGTGTGGTCTGTTCCTTCATTCTGTGTTTCAAAAGGCGCATTTGAATCTTAGAGGAGAACATAGGCAGTAATCTCTTTGATATCAGCCACAGCAACTTCTTTCAAGATACGTCTCCAAAGGCAAAGGAAACAAAAGCAAAAATAAACTTCTGGGACTTCATCAAAATCAAAAGCTTCTGCACAGCAAAGGAAACAGTCAAAAAAACAAAGAGGCAACCCACGGAATGGGAGAAGATATTTGCAAATGACAGTACAGACAAAAGGTTGATATCCAGGATCTATAATGAACTCCTCAAACTCAACACACATGAAACAGACAAACACATCAAAAAATGGGCAGAAGATATGAACAGAAACTTCTCCAATCAAGACATACAAATGGCTATCAGACACATGAAAAAATGCTCATCATCATTAGCCCTCAGGGAGATTCAAATTAAAACCACATTGAGATATCACCCTACACCAGTTAGAATGGCCAAAATTAACAAAACAGGAAACAACATGTGTTGGAGAGGATGTGGAGAAAGGGGAACCCTCTTCCACTGTTGGTGGGAATGCAAGTTGGTCCAGCCTCTTTGGAGAACAGTGTGGAGATTCCTCAAGAAATTAAAAATAGAGCTTCCCTACGACCCTGCAATTGCACTACTGGGTATTTACCCCAAAGATACAGATGTCGTGAAAAGAAGGGCCATCTGTACCCCAATGTTTATAGCAGCAATGGCCACGGTCGCCAAACTATAGAAAGAACCAAGATGCCCTTCAACGGATGAAGGGATAAGGAAAATGTGGTCCATATACAGTATAGAGTACTATGCCTCCATCAGAAAGGATGAATACCCAACTTTTGTAGCAACATGGATGGGACTGGAAGAGATTATGCTGAGTGAAATAAGTCAAGCAGAGAGAGTCAATTATCATATGGTTTCACTTATTTGTGGAGCATAACAAATAGCATGGAGGACAAGGGGCATTAGAGAGGAGTAGGGAATTTGGGTAAATTGGAAGGGGAGGTGAACCATGAGAGACTATGGACCCTGAAAAACAGTCTGAGGGGTTTGAAGTGGCGGGGGGGTGGGAGGTTGGGGTACCAGGTGGTGGGTATTATAGAGGGCACGGCTTGCATGGAGCACTGGGTGTGGTGAAAAAATAATGAATACTGTTTTTCTGAAAATAAATAAATTGGAATAAAAAAATAAATTAATTAATTAATTAAAAAGGCACATTACCTCAGAGAAAATGATAATGGTGAAGAAAAAAGCTATGAAAGGATTCTATCTGAATCTTCCATGTGTATGTTATTTCTATTTCACTTCTAATGTTGCAACCCCTTAGGAAAACACTCAAAAAGAAAGAGGACCTCTAAGGCATAGTATATCTAACTGGTATCCATTATTTTTAACATACCTGATATTTGGCAGTATCTACACTTTTATCCTATACCATTTTTTTCCCTGTTTGAGGTGAAGATCAAACATAATATCTATCAAAACATTCAGTCCTCATTTCTCATGTTCTTAGCTTTCTGCTATTCCATAAGTATAGTGTGATGGAACAGCACTACATTGGAAGCCGAAGACCTGGTTGCTAATCTGGTCTCTAGTACTTACTAGTGGTGTAACTTTAAGCAAGTGACATGAATTCTGATTTTCAACTTCTTCATTTGTAAAACGGTAATAAAAACACTTGTCTTGCCTTTTTTTACAGGGCATTTTTGAAACTCAAATGTGATCATAACATACATATGTATATTAACATTCATATGTTAAAGCTTTACCTTTAATTCTAAAGTACTTATAAATGGTTTTGTTACTTAAATATACCGATTCATATTTACAACATCGATTCTAAATTTTGAAAGATTTAGAACAAAATATGGGCATAATTAAATTCTAATGCAAATTTAGAAACCTTTTGTCTTAGTTATTCCCACTTCTGTGTTTTCTTATGTTCTCACTTTTGCTAGCAGTCCCACTTTCTCCCACAGAGAAGCATACCCACAAGCTAACCACAAATTTGTTTTTATTCTTTACATCATTTATGTTTTTTATCTTGTATGAAACAGTTTAATAATTATTTTCTAGTTTTTTCTTATGTGTAAGTATTTTCTCCCAAAGTGGACTTAACACTTTATGGAATTATCAATTCCTTGAGGTTGAAAACTATGCCTTTAAATCAGGGTACTTAATTAATGACCTTTTATTCTGTTTTAAGTATTTTATCTATATCACCTCATTTAATGTTTATAATTGCCCTGTGATATATATACTATTCTTACTCCTATTTTTCTGATTTAAAAACTGAGACACAAAGAAATTAAGTAACTTGCCCTTTGTCAGACAGCTAGTAAGGATCAGAACTAGGATTCAAATCTAGGCAGTCTGACTCCAGAACTCAGTTTCTTAATTTGCTATGCTCTCCTGCTGAACCATTTTCTACCTTCAAAATAAGAAGTAAAAGTGAAGGTTTTTTCAATGATTTATTTATTTTACAAAACAGGTTTAAATAACTATATGCTTAATTTTTTAAATACATGAACACAAGTACCATGAACTAAAGCCTATGATTTTATTTGGAAAAACATCTTAAGAATATTGTATACTATCCTAAAATATTGAATTTGAAGGACTTTAGTGTTTATAATTTCTAATGTCTATATAATACTCTGTGGCATTACCATGCCACAGTCTTTACATACATTCCTTTGGTTTCTAATAGTCCTTTGAAAATACATCAGCTATTCCAGCTCATTTTCATTATACATTTGGTGTTTTTATTTTGTTCAACCAAGAGTGTCAGCATTCAAAAAATAATGTCAAATATTAAGGCAATTCATTGTATTTTATTCTCCAGAATAAACATAAATGGTTGTGTATACTCCTATCAGACCATAAACTTGTTTCTCTTTGTTGTCAAAATCTCCTGGCTTTCACTTTAATAATATGATTTTTCATTTTTAATTAACTTTTAAATGGTCTTTTGAGATAATTAAATATATACCTCAATATCTAACTTTACTATCCCTTTAGTAACTACAACAGCAAAAAATTTAGAAGCTTTGAAGGTGATATTGGACTTCAGAGCAATGTAGATTTGTGGGCCTTTTTCAGTAAGCACCACTGCACCAGAGGTAGGAAAAGAAGCACACTTATTTTATTCTTCATGTGCACAACCTGGGTTAGAATGCCTTTGTCTGATACTAAAGGAGCAAAATTGGGGAGAGCTTGGGAAGATAGCAGAGTAAGAGGATCCTAAGTTCACATGCTCCCATGAATACAAGTAAATAACAGCCATATCATTGCAATTAACCCAGAAAGCGATCCCAAACTGGCAGAACAGATTCTCCACACCTAACTGTAGAGAGAAGGTCACATCAAAAATGGTAACAGAGGCAAAGACCCCTTTGGTAACCAAACTTCTGGTGAGACTAACTACAAATGGAAGGTGTGCCATAATTCCAAAGAAGGGAGAGGAACATCCCCCAAGCCAGGGACCCCAGACATGAGGAACCTGTAATGGGAAGACAAGTCCACATAACATTTGGCTTTGTAAACAAGTGGGACTTAGCTTCATGAGTTGTTACAATCAGTGGGGCTTGACTTCAGGTACTTTAAAAATCACCAGGCTCAGCTCTGGGAAAGCTGGAAGGAAGAAAATGAATCACTGCCCTTAAAGAAACAACATAATAAATAATTCTGGCAAGATAGAACATAGAAGCAGCTGGTTGGTGGTTGAAAACACCTGGATATATGAAAGAGTGATTTATTTACTAAACTGAGAACATTCAGTGGGGTGGGGGTAAGGATCCTAAAGAGATTTATCCAAGAACAAAAAAGCTGGCAGGCACCATTTCTGTAACCCACCCTCCAACCATGATACCCAGATACCTGCAGGAACAAGCATAAACAGTTCCCACATAGCTTACGAACACATACTAACTGGACTTGAGAAAAGAGTAGAGGATCTCCGCAAGACATTCAACAGAGATAGAAAATATTTTAAAAAATCAGAGATGAAGAATAACAGAAATTAACAATATATTAGAGAGAATATATAATAGACTAGAAAATGCACAAGAATGGATCAGTGAGAAGGAAGACAGAATAATGGAAAGCAATAAAACTAGACAGCAAAAAAATTAATTAATTAAAATAGGTTAAGGTAAGTCAGCAAAATCAGTCATAATAAAATTTTCATTATAGACATACCAGAAAAGGAAGAGAGAGAAAGGGGGCAGAAAATTTATATGAAGAAATGATAGCCAAGAAGTTCCTTAATCTGAGAAGGAAAACAGACATCCAGATGCAGGAGGCTCAGAGAGCCCCCAACAAAATCAATCTAAGGAGGACCACTCGAAGATACATAGTAATTAAAATGGCAAAATTAGTGATAAAGAGAGAATTTTTAAAAGCAGCAAGAGAAAACAGTTATATACAAAGGAAATCCTATAAGGCCATTAGCTAATTTTTTAGCAGAAAATTTGCAGGCCAGAAGGAAGTGTCATGATATATTCAAAGCACTGAAAGGAAAAAACCTGCAACCAAGAATATGCTATCCAACAAAGCTATCATTCAGAATAGAAGGAGAGATAGTTTCCCAGATGAACAAAAATTAAAGGAGTTTATCACCACTAGTCTTACAAAAAACTTTAAATATAATACTTTAAGTGGAAAATGAAGACCATAATCAAGAGGAAGAAAATTGGGAAAGTAAAAAATTTCACTACATACCAGTATAATAAAAATAGTAGATTAATCAATTATAAAACCAGAATAGACATCAAAGCACAAAAGCAGCAAAATAAATCATATCTATAAAAATAACTCAAGGGCTTTACAATATAAAAGGATGTAAAGTACATCATTGGGGGGCAGTAAAAAAATTTAGTGCTTTTAGAATGGGTTGAAACTTAATTGACCATCAAAATAAAATAGACTGCTATATGCATAAGATGTTACATATCAACCTAATGGTAACCACAAATCAAAACTTGTAATAGAAATGCAAAAAGAAAGGAAAAGAAATGTGAAAAATCATATCACTAAAGAAAGCCATTAAACCACAAGGGAAGAGAACAAGTCATGAGTGGAACAGAGCACTACAAACCAATCATAAAACAAGTAACAAAGTGGCAATAAGTACATACCTCCCAATAATTACTTTGAATGTAAATGCCTTAAATGCTCCAATCAAAATTCATAGTGTGACTGAATGGGTAAAAGAAAGCATAGGCAATAATCACTTTGACATCATCCATAGAAACATTTTTTTTCTAGATAGGTCTCCTCTGTCAAGGGAATCAAAATCAAGATTAAACTATTGGAACTATACCAAAATAAAAAGTTTTTCAACAACAAAGAAAACCATTAACAATGCAAAAACACAATCTGCTGAATAGAAGATGACACATATAAATGATGGATCCAATAACAGATTACTATCCAAAATATAAAAAGAACTTACAGAACTCAACACCAAAAAAAAAAAAGAGTCCAATTTAAAAATGGGCAGAAGAATTTTCAATGTCATGGATGGAGCTAGAGTGTATTATGCTAAGCAAAACAAGCAAGTCAGAAAAAAGACAAATAATATGATTTCATTCCTAGATGGAACTTAAGAAATAAAACTGAAGAACCTAGGGGAAGGGAGGAAAAAAGAGAGGAGGAAAACCATAAGAGACTCTTAACTCTAGAGAACAAACTGAGGGTTGATGGAGAGGAGGTGGGTGGGGGATGAGCTGAGTAGGTGATGGGTATTAAGAAAGGAACTTTTGATGAGCACCAGATGTTATATACACTAAACACTACTTCCAAAACCAATATTATACTACATGTTAACTAACTAGAATTTAAATTAAAACTTTAAACAAACAAACAAAAATAGAAGGTCCTTCCACTACTTGTCTGATTTATACTTATGAAGAATCTTGGAGAATAAAGAGAATATTTATAAATCAATATAAATAAATAATAAATAATAAATAAATTAATGTAATTTTTTTAATGGGGAAAACTTTAAAAGAATTTTTCTTTTTTAAGGATTTATTTATTGTCGCAGCCAGCATGACAAATCAACCAGGAATGTGAGGGTAAGAGGATGAAGAAAAGAACTCGAGAAACAGAGAGATGGGGGCAGGAGAGCACTGAGGAGAATGTCCAACAGTGCTAAGTTTATTCAAAGCATTAAGGCCATATATATAGTGATAATAGGAGAAGCAACACACCTGTATCTAGTTAAACAACCATGAGTTCCCATAATAAGTTTCACATTTAACTATAAGCAGACCTTGTGATGCCAAATGGCTGATGCCAGTACAACTGTTCTGTATTGATACAGCAAACCTGAAAGGAATTTATGGGCTGTACTAGGGCAGCAAGGACCAGCAACGAACTTAATGACCCCAACCGAATTGTTCTCATTTGTTTAGCAAGCGTGTGGGAAGTCACGTAGGCGAGCGCACAACACATAGCACAGACCCTTTCTCAGTGCTACTCAACTTTTCCCGTCCTAAACCTTTTGTTAGGCTATTCGGACTTTAAAGGAGGCACAAGTCAGGGCCTGGTTTGGTCCTCGTCTCAAGCCTTACTGCGGCCTCCCACATCTCCTTTTTAAATAAGTCAAGCATATGAATTTGTGCTTGTACATGTAATTGTTGCTGTCCAGTATGAATCTGTACAATGCACCATATTAAAACAAAAGCAGGTAATATAATGAGGAGTCCAGTAAACAACCAGAATGAGTGTTACTAGTGCTGCTATTCCTGCTATCAATAGACCCAGAAAACATTTGACTCGTTTGAGCTGCAACTGCAATTCAAGGGCAAACTGATAACCATAATTAGCATACCAAGGTCCTTCTACTTCTACAGGTAATAACATATATGGAGGTTGCATAGTTACAAACACTATCATGGGACCTGTGCCTAATGAAGGCAGGGACACAGGTAGACAATTTGTTAACACACAATGGTCACAATGGGTATTATATGATAGATGTCCCCCTTGGAAAGAGGTGAGAACTATTGATCCCGAGCCCACTACCAGTAAAAAAGGTCTAGGAACACAGGCCCGCAGAGTCAGATTGAAGTCTTTTGTGGCAGTATAACCACTCCTGGCTATTTGCACTCCAACTGGTCCCAGGGCAGCAACCAGTTTCCAGAGTTCTGCATGAAACATCCCTCCGGCTATAAGGTGGGAGACGTCTTTTTTCCCTGTCTGTTCTGGCCGTTCAACATGAGGCGAGCCATCCTCTGTTGGAGACGCGAGGATTCAGCACCACCTTTCTGGAAGCCAGCGTGGGGTATCCTCATCCTGAGGAAAAACGCAAACAAAATCGCATCCTCTGCGGAGGACAGGATCAGGCATCTGGTCTTTTTCTCCTTTTCTGAAGGTTTCCCTTCATAAACCTTCTACAACTTTTCTTTTGCATTTAGGTTCTGTCCCAAGCCATTTTCTTCCAAACAACCATCTTATTTAGGACAAAATTACCTTTTATCTTTAATAAAATGTTGTTTACTTTTTATTTTTATCAGTCTTACAGTTAGTAGAATTTTGTACTCTTAAAAACACCTTAATCTCTAGTGAAGACTATTAATTGTGAACTGTCACAACAGAGTTCTTTAGATGCCAATTTATGAATCAGTTAAGTGCAAAACATGTTTACCAACAGATTTAATTATTCTTATTTTCTTTGTTGTAAGAAGTCAAAAGTACAAACCTATGTTTAGTAATTAATGACTTAGCATTTTACCCTGTTTGGTTAAGACCTAGATGTCCATGATTTAATTCCATCAGTCATCCAACCAAAATTTTGAACTTTTAGGTTACTAAAAACTTTGAAAGCTATTTCAGTAATTACCCATTAAAACCTTGAGACAGACAATTAACTATCAGTTTAGTCATTTCTTTGCTAACAGATTTTTAACAAATAACACAAGCTTATTTGACCTTCAGTAAACTTTTTTAAGATTTTATTTATTTATTTGACAGAGAGATCACAAGGAGGCAGAGAGGCAGGCAGAGAGAGAGGAGGAAGCAGGCTCCCGGCTGAGCAGAGAGCCCAATGCGGGACTCCATCCCAGGACCCTGAGATCATGACCTGAGCCGAAGGCAGAGGCTTAACCCACTGAGCCACCCAGGCGCCCCTCAGTAAACTTTGATAGAATAAAAGCTTCACGTTTACTGCTGTAACTTCAAAGACATGTTTATCTTAATTAAACCAACAAATTAACTTAGTTCCAATACTGATTTATGTTCCACCTGGGCCCACCCCACTTTGAATGTTTACCTGAGACACGAGTGGGGAGATCTGGAGTGGGGGGCATTAGGTCCAGGGGCTGCTCTTCTTGCTCCTTGACAGTGAAAAGAGAAGGATCCATGGTGCATGGAGGCTAGTCATGCAGGCTGCACGCACATTAGTGCAGAAACAGGAGAAGGGGGAGACAGAAGAAACAAAGTGCTGCTAGGAGGCAGAGAAAGGAATCCCAGTTTTAGAGCTCATCAGCTCCAAGAGAGGAGCAGATGCCATGCTTTCCCACCAGCAAGGGGGGAGGGGTTAAGCAGTCCAAGTCGGGCCAGAGAAGACAGGAAAACTTCCCCAAAACAAAGAGAGTTTCGGCAGCTGCTTGGGAATATTCCCTACAGTCTCTGTCTCAAGTTAGACGAACCCCAGTTGGCTTCAGTTATAGCCATTACCATGGGAAATGAGTGAGGGAGAAGCCCCCACGTCTATTAGGAAGAACAGAGAGAGATAAAGTCAGAGTCCCCTTTGCTAGGGATGGCCCAGCAACCTGGGTATACTAGAAGGCTTATTTACATAATTATCTGCAAGGCCCTTTTAGAGACCTTGGACCCTTTTTGCTTCATAAGGGCCTGCGAAGCGGTCATAAAGAAGACCTGTTTCATAGACTGCAATTGCCCCATGTTATTTTACTCCTGCTGTCACCCGTCAACCCGGGCTCCTCTTAACTGACTGTCGGCAACTACTTGCCTGTATGTGCACCCCCTTAAAATGTTCTCAGGTCCCTGTTCGGGCGCCACTTGTCGTGGCTGGCGTGACAAATCAGCCAGGAACATGAGGGTAAGAGGATGAAGAAAAGAACTCGAGAAACAGAGAGATGGGGGCAGGAGAGCACTGAGGAGAATGTCCAACAGTGCTAAGTTTATTCAAAGCATTAAGGCCATATATATAGTGATAATAGGAGAAGCAACACACCTGTATCTAGTTAAACAACCATGAGTTCCCATAATAAGTTTCACATTTAACTATAAGCAGACCTTGTGATGCCAAATGGCTGATGCCAGTACAACTGTTCTGTATTGATACAGCAAACCTGAAAGGAATTTATGGGCTGTACTAGGGCAGCAAGGACCAGCAACGAACTTATGACCCCAACCGAATTGTTCTCATTTGTTTAGCAAGCGTGTGGGAAGTCACGTAGGCGAGCGCACAACACATAGCACAGACCCTTTCTCAGTGCTACTCAACTTTTCCCGTCCTAAACCTTTTGTTAGGCTATTCGGACTTTAAAGGAGGCACAAGTCAGGGCCTGGTTTGGTCCTCGTCTCAAGCCTTATTGCGGCCTCCCACAATTTATTCATTTTAGAGAGAGAGTGTGTGCACATGAATTGGAGGAAGGCAGAGGGAAAGAATTTCAAGCAGACTCTCACTGAGCATGGTGTCCATGCAGTACTCAATAACACAACCCCAAGATCATGAACTGAGCTGAAATCAAGCTCAACCAACTGAGCCACCCACATGCCCCTAAAAAGACATTTTTCTCAAGAGGACTTACAGGTGGCCAACACACATGAAAAGATGCTCAGCATCACTAACCATCAGAGAAATGCAAATCAAAACCACAACGGGATATCACCTCACACCTATCAGAGTGGATAAAATCAAAACTACAAGAAATAACAAATGTTGGTGAGGATGTGGAGAAAAGGGAACCCTCATAAACTATTGGTGGCAATGTAAACTGGTGTAGCTCCTATGGAAAATAGTATGGAGGTTCCTCAAAAAATTAAAAATAGAATAGCTGTATGATCCAGTAATTCCACTACTGGGAATTTACCCAAAGAAGAAAAAAAAACACTTACTCAAAAAGATGAATGCACACCTAATGTTTATTGCAAAAATATTTATAATAGCCATGATACAGAAGAAATCCAAGTGTCCATCCTAAATGAATGGATGAAGAATATTGCACAATGTAATGATTCAACAATTATATGCATTACACAATGCTAATCAAGAAAAATGTCCTCTTAAGCCATATCACTTACTTCATTTATCGCCCCACACAACTCCCCTCTGGTAACCACCTGTTTGTTCTCTACAGTAAAGGGTCTGGTTCTTGACTTTACTCTTTTTTTTCCTTTGTTCATTTGTTTTGCTTTCATTCTTTATTGTAGATGACTGATATTCCATTGAAAATACACATTTTTTACACATACACCTATGTTATCTTCCTTATCCATTCATCTATTGACAAATATGGGCTGCTTCCACAATTTTGCTATTGTAAAAAAATGCTGCACTAAATATAGGGGAGCATGTATACTTTCAAATTCATGTTTTGTATTCTTTGGATAAATACCCAGTAGTGCAATTACTGGATAACATGGTAATTCTATTTTTAAATTTTTGAGGAAACTTCATACCATTTTGCATAGTAGCTATGCCAGTTTGGATTCCCACCAATAGTACACAAGTGTTCCTTTTTCTCTACATCCTCACCAACAGTTGTTGTTTCATGTGTTGTTGATTTTAACAATTCTGATATGTGTGAGACAATATCTCATTGTAGTTTTCATTTAAATTTCCCTGATGATAAGTGATGTTGAGCATGTTTTCATGTGTCTATTCACCATCTACACACCTTTTTGGAGAAATGTCTGTTCATATCTTCTGCCTATTCTTAATTTGATTATGTATGTTGAGTTGTATACATTCTTTATATACTTTAGATATTAACTCCTTATTGGATATGTCATTTGAAAATAATTTCTCCAATTCAGTAGATTGTTTTTTTAGTTTTATTGTTTATTTTGCTCTCTCAAAACTTTATTTTGATGTATCCTGGATAGCTTATTTTTGCTTTTGTTTCCCTTGCCTCCAGGAAACATATCTAAAAAATTATTGCTACAACCGATGTCACAGAAATTACCTCCTGTGCTCTCTACTAGAATTCTTATGGTTTCAGGTCTTATATTTTATACAATGAAATATTAATCAACCATAACAAAGAATGAAATCCTGTCATTTGCAACAACTTGGATGGATTTAGATGGTATAATGCTAAGTGAAATAAGTCAGTCAAAGAAAGACAAATACCATATGATGTCACTCATTTGTGGAATTTAGGAAACAAAGCAAACAGACGAGACAAAAAATACTTAAATATAGAAAACTATTCGTGGTTGGCAGAAAGGAGTTGGGTGGAAAGAGGAGTGAAATAGGGGGATGAGACTAAGAGTTCACTTATGGTAATGAGCACAAGTAATATATAGAACTCTTGAGTTATTACATAGCACACCAAAACTAATATAACATTGTGTGTTGATTATACATGAATAAAAAATTAAAATTTGAAAAATTATTTTAATTTAAAAAATTGCGAAATGTTTCTGAGATGCAAAATTCAACTTTTTTTTTGATTGACCTAGAACTCTGCTACCCCAAATAAATTAGAAGGCAAATTCTAACTCCTCATTCATCTGTTTATTTCTACTCTTTTCTCTGAACTGTATAAATTCCTTCATATGATCCGTTCCATGAAAACTCTACCAAATCACAAGTACATACTTCTACTCTAAATTACAAAAGCACAATTAACTTTTATCAAATAGATTTACATAAAACACTTCCTCAATTGATATTTAAATTTGTATCCCCAGGCACCTGATCTTTTTTTTTTTTTAAAGATTTTATTTATTTATTTGACAGAGAGAGAGATTACAAGCAGGCGGAGAGTCAGGCAGAGAGAGAGAGAGAGAAGCAGGCTCCTGCCAAGCAAAGAGCCCGATGCAGGGCTCGATCCCAGGACACTGAGATCATGACCTGAGCCGAAGGCAGCGGCTTAATCCACTGAGCCACCCAGGCGCCCCCCAAGCACCTGATCTTGATTGCTTTTCTTATGAAGCTAGTTTCTCGACTTAAGAAATGTTTTACATGTCACTATCACTATATTGGAAATATAACACAACTAAATTATCCAATAGAAAACTGTCCTTTTGGCAAAGAAAGTTGTATTATTAACTATCTAAAGTAGAAAAATAAACGTTTTCTATTGCCAGTGTCATTGCATTATAGGTAGACAAAAATAACCATTTTAATTCTTCCTGAATACTCACAATACTTTTATTTTGGCATGCTGGATTTTTTTTTCTGGTCCTACCTTGAAAGATTAATGGTCTCTTACAACCAAAGACAACATTAAAATTAAAGATTAGGGGGAACAGATAAGATGGCAGAGGAATAGGAGGAGGCTGAGCTTGTTTCACCCCTGGAAGACAGCTAGATAATTTTCAGATTGTTCTTAACATCCAAGAAGTCAATCAGAGATTTGAGATAACAGAAACTGCAAGTCTATAAGTAGAAAAGCAACCACCTTATGGAAGATAGGAGGTGCACTTGGGGGAGACACAGCTGTGGATATGGTGGTTGGAAGGGATCCTGTTTATGGAGACTACTGCAAAGTATTAGAAGTGGTGGAGAGCAAAATCTGAACTTTTCAGTTCACTACTGTGGGGGATGTGCTTGGCAGAAAGATGTTCAGGTGGCAAAAAGGGACAGAATCCCAGTAGTAAAACCATGAGCTGAGGATCCCTGGGTCACAGAAGAGCAGGTGGGGCCAAAGGGCTGCACTATTCCCACACATAGGAGCTGGGAATACAGCAGAGAGCAGTTGGTCTTGGTGCTGGCTTTCCATTATGAACTGCAAACTGACTGGTAGTCATGAGACCACTTTCTTGGAATGGGACTGCAAACAAGGCAAAATTATCCTGGAGAGGAACAGTGCTGGACCCCACCACAGGCATCCCTGAGATTTACAGTTTTGAAACTAGGTCACATGTCTGAGATTAAAAGGCTCAGACGTGGAAACCGGGGACACAATATGGTGATTGGTTTCTTTTCTGTGATGCCTCACTGAAGAGTAGGGGGTGTGAGCATTCACCTTCCAGGCTAGTGAGCTCAGCATGACCATTTTTTTTTAAGATTTTATTTATTTATTTGACAGGCAGAGATCACAAGTAGGCAGAGAGGCAGGCAGAGAGAGAGGAAGAAGCAGGCTCCCTGCTGAGCAAAGAGCCCGATGTGGGGCTCGATCCCAGGACTCTGGGATCATGACCTGGGCCAAAGGCAGCGGCTTTAACCCACGGAGCCACCCAGGCGCCCAGCATGACCATTTTTATCCCGTCCATCAGTGCTGAAAGCCCTCAGGAAACAAAACAGCGCCACCTAGTGAAGGCCAAGCTGCATATGCCACCTAGTGAAGGCCAAGCCCCATTCACCAGTTCAGAATTTTCCACTGAAGCAAGTCAGCCTGAAAATAGGCTCAGCAGGCTCCTCCCCCAGAAGACCAGCACAAACAACTAGGCTCACACCGAGTTTTTTGATCATAGGGTCATGCAAAGCTCTAGGCGAAATAGGCTCAAGCTTCCTTTTAAGTTTTGTGTTTATTTATTTTATTATTATTCATTTATTTATTTCATTATTATTCATTCATATATTTTCTTATATCTTCTAATTCCTTTTTTAATTTTTCATTATTAATGTTAAAATTTATATATAAATTTTCATATTTTTTTCTCTACATACATTTTACTATATTTCATTTTATTTTTTTTTTTGAATCTATACTCTTTTAGCAAGCACACAAAAACACAATCAAATTTGTTTTTTCTTGTTTTGTGCTTCTATTTTCCTCGGTTTTTTGTTTGTTTGTTTGTTTGTTTTTCTTCATTTTCTTTGCTTTTTGCTTTGTTTTTTGCTTGTTCATTTTTTGGTGGGCTTTTTTTTTTCTCTTTCTTCTTTCCTTTTCTGGACAAAAAGATAGAGGAATTCACCCTCGAGAAACAACACAAGACAGAACTCATGGGCAAGGATTCAATCAATACAGATATACATAAGATGTCTGAACTAGAATTTAAAACAAAGGTTGTAAGGATGCTAGCTGGCTTCAAAAAAAAAGTATAGAAGACACTTGAAAATCCCTTACTGCAGAGATAAAAGAGCTAAAACCTAGAAGGGTCAAAATTAAAAATGCTATATTGAGATGTAGTCCCAAGTAGAGGCCATAAAAATAAGGATGCATGAAGCAGAGGAGTGAATCAGTGATGTAGAATTTAAAATTATGTACAATAATAAAGCTGAAAAGAAGAGGGAAAGAAAGGTAATGGACCATGAAGGTAGACTTAGGGAATACAGAGTCTTATTAAAATGTAATAACATCTTGGGGTGCCTGGGTGGCTCAGTGGTTTAGGCCTTTGCCTTCAGCTCAGGTCATGATCTCAGGGTCCTGGGATCGAGCCCTGCATCAGGCTCTCTGCTCAGCAGGGAGCCTGCTTCTCCCTCTCTCTCTACCTGCCTCTCTGTCTACTTGTGATTTCTCTCTCTGTCAAATAAATAAATAAAATATTTTTTAAAATGTAATAACATCTTATCCATAGGCGTCCCAGAAGATGAAGAGAGAGGTAAAGGGACAGAAGATTTATTTGACAATTCATAGCTGAAAATTTCTTGAATTTGGGGAAGGACACAGACATCAAAATCCAAGAAGCACAGAAAACTCCCATTAAATTCAACAAAAGTGGACCATCACCAAGTCATATCATAGTCAAATTCACAAAAACACAGCCAAGGAATTAATCCTGAAAACAGCAAGAGGAAAAAGGTCCTTAAACTACAAGGAAGAGCAGATTAGACTCACAAAGACATGGCAGGTCAGAGAGGATGGAAGGAAATATTCAATGTGCTGAATGGGAAAAATATGCAGCCAATATTCTTTATCCAACAAGGCTATCATTCAGAATAGAGGGAGACAGTTTCTCAGGCAAACAAAAAGTAAAGGAGTTCGTGACCACTAAACTGGACCTGCAAGAAATTTTAAAGGGACACTTTGAAGGCAGAGAAAAAGACCAAAGCAACAAAGACTAGAAAGGATGAGAGAACATCACCAGAAACACCAATTTCACAGGTAACAAAATGACACTAAGTTCGTGTCTTTCAGTAATCATTTTGAACTTAAATGAACTAAATGCTCCAATCAAAATACATAGGGTTTTATGCATAGAATGCATTTAAAAAACAGGATTAATCTTTATGCTGCTTACAAGAGACTCATTTTAGACCTAAAGATGCCTTCAGATTGAAAGTGGGGTGATGGAGAATTATCTGTCATGCTAAAGGACATCAAAAGAAAGCCAGGGTAGTCATACTTATATCACACAACCTGGATTTTAAAAAAATGATTGTAACAAGAGATGATGAAGGACACTATATCATAATTAAGGGGTCTATCAAGATCTAACAATTATAAATATTTAAAGAAGAGTTAATACCTACTCTTCTCAAACTGTTCCAAAAAAAAAAAGAGAAAGAAAATAGAAATGGAAGGAAGATACTGAAACTCATTCATGAAGTCAGCATTAACTTGATTCCAAAACTAGACAAGTACTCTACTAAAAAAGAGAATTATTGGCCAATATCCCTGTTGAACGTGGAGGCATAAATTCTCAATAAAATACTAGCAAATCAAATTCAACAGTACATCAAAAGAACTATTCACCACAATCAAGTGGGATTTTCCTAGGCTGCAGGGTGGTCCAGTATTTGGAAATCAATCATTGTGATACACCATATTAATAAAAGAAAGGATGAGAAACATATGATCCTCTCAATAGATGCAGAAAAAGAATTTGACAAAATATAGCATCCTTTCCTGATAAAAACACTCAACAAAGTAGGCTGGAGAGGATGGATGGAAATGTTATAATGTACTAATGTACAATGTTAGGGATAGAATGAACATACCTCAATAACGTAAAGGCCATATATGAAAGATCCACAGCTAATATTCTCATCAATGGGGAAAAACCTCATGGTCAAGAACAAGATAAAGATGTCCATTCTCACCATTACTATTTAACATAGTACTAGAAGTTTTAGTCTCAGCAATCAGAAAAATAAATAAATAAAAGGCAGCCAAATTTGGCAAGGAAGAAGTCAAAATATTCATTATTTGCAGATGGGCTGATACACTGTGTGGAAAACCAAAAAAACTCCACCAAAAAATTGTTAGAACTAATGTATGAATTCAGCAAAGTCATGGGATACAAAATCAATGTGCAGAAATCAGTTACATTTCTATACACCAATAATGAAACAGCAAAAAAAAAAAAGAAATCAAGGGATTGATCCCATTTACAATTACACAAAAATCTTTAGGATACCTAGAAGTAAATCTAACTAATGAAGTAAAAGATCTGTACTCAACAAACTGTAGAACACACAGGAAAGAAATTGAAGAAGACACCAAAAAATGAAAAGTATTCCATGCTCATGGATTGGAAGAACAAACATTGTTATAATGTCAATACTACCCAAAGCAGTCTACACATTTAATGCAATCCCCCTCAAACACCACCAGCAATTTTCACATAGATAGATCAAACAATCCTAAAATTTGTATGGAACCACAAAAGGCCCCAAATAGCCAAAGCAATTCTAGAAAAGCAAAACAAAACTGGAGGCATCACAATTCTAGATTTCAAGCTATATTATAAAACTGTAGTCATCAAGACAGTATGGTACTAGTATAAATACAGACACATGGATCAATATAACAGAATAGAGAACCCAGAAATGAACCCATAACTCCATGGCCAACTAATCTTTGGAAAAGCAGAAAAGAATATCCAATGGGGGAAAAAAAAAACAATCTCTTTAGCAAATGGTGTTGGGAAAACATACAGAAGAATAAAATTGGGCCACATTCTTACACCATATGCAAATACAAATTCAAAGTTGATGAAAGACCTAATGTGAAAAAGGAAACCAATAAAATCTTAGAAAAGAACACAGGCAGCAACCTCTTTGACCATGGCCATAGCAACTTCTTACTAGACATGTTGCTGGAATGAAGAGAAATAAAAGCAAACATGAACATTCGGGACTTCATCAGGATAAAAATCTGTGCAGTGAGGGAAACAATCAACAAAGCTAAAAGGTACCTATGAAATCTATAAATAACTAATTAAACTCTCCCATTCAAAAAAAAATCCAGTTAAGAAATGGGCAGAAGACAAGAATAGACAATTTTCCAAAGAAGACATCTTTCCAAAGAAGACAGATGGCTAACAGACACATGCAAAAATGCTTAACATCACTCATCATCAGGGAAATACAAATCAAAACCACAATTAGATACCACCTTGCACCTGCCAGTATGGCTAAAATTAACCACACAGGAAACAACAGGTGTTGGTGAGGAGGCAGAGAAAGGAGAACCCTTTTACACTGTTGGTGGGAATGCAAACTGGTGCAAACACTCTGGAAAATAGAATAGGTTTCCTGAAAAAGATTTTTAGAAAACTAAGATATGACAGATTAATTGCACTACTAGGTATTTACCCAAATGATACAAAAGTACATATTCAAAGGGGTACATGCACCCCGATGTTTATAGAAACATATCAACAATAGCCAAACTATGGAAAGAGCATAAAGTGTCCATCAGCTAATGAATGGATAAAGAATATGTGCATATATACAACGGAATATTGCTTAGCCATCAAAGAGGATGAAATCTTGCCATTTGTAATGATGTGGTTGGAGCTAGAGAATATAATGCTAAGTGAAATAAGTCAGTCAGAGGAATACAAATACCATATGATTTCACTCATATGGGGATTGTATGAAACAAATCAGATGAATATACAGGAAGGGAAAAAAGAGAGTTGAAAGCAAACTATAAGAGACTCTTATGATAGAGAACAAACTAAGGGTTAATGGATGAAAGTGGTGGAGGAATGGGCTAAATTGGTGATGGGTATTAAGGAGGTCACTTGTTAGGGTGAGCACTGGGTGTTATATTTAAGTGACAAATCACTGAATTCTATTCATGAAACCCATATTACACTATATGTTAACTAACTAGAGTTTAATTAAAAATTTGGAAAATAAATAAATAAAAGTGAATTGATGTAAATAGGCATCAGACTCTTCAGGATTGTTTTAAGGGATTTTACTGTTGATAATTATTAAGTAACCAAAGCCAAAAAGGTGTAATACTCTGAATAATCTGAAAAGGAAAGAAAAGAACTTTGGTTTTCAGACTATTTCCTTGTAATGCTATTGCACCTAGATATTGGATTGCTGAGTTTTAGAATTTAAGATAGCAAAATTCAAAGGTTATTTGAGTAATTTTCTATACTGGTCAATACCTTAATTGAGTTAGGCAACTTGTAAATAAGGCTAATTTAATTATCAAATTTGTTATAAATAATAATTAATAATTTCTCAAATGAGTAATTAACATCAAGATTTTCTCATGTGCCCTTTAATTTTCAAAGTAAGCTGTAATAGAGATAAAATTATCATTTTCTAGGTAAAGGAAATTGGGCTTTAATTATTAATTTTGCAAAGCCAATACCACCAGTAAATGGCAAAGCCAGAATCAAATTTGAACCCATGTCCCTATTACTAATACCAATGCCTCTGCTCTCTTCTATGGGCATTTGCCTTCAGAAGGCTGCTCCTACCCAAAAACTTAATAATGTCAAGGTGATAATCTTGACAAATAATGAAAGATAAGATGAGAAAGCTAGATAGAATAAAAACTAGAATAAAATAGACTTACTAGGAACTTTTATCAGGAGCTACTTAGCATTTTTAAAAGTTATTCCACAACTAAAATAGGAGCTAGAAATAAACAATGTATAAGTAAGTGAGTCTTGAGTGAAGCAGGTAAGAAGTCCTGAGTCACTTTCCTCACTGGGAACCCACGAAAATGAATTAAAGGAGGTGGATGTGATACCAGCAACTAATTTAAAACGTTAGTTTTTATGTCTCTTTGAGATGATACTTCAGTAAAGTTTGTCTCAAATACATTATTTTAAGATTTTTATTTATTTATTTTGAGAGAGAGAGAGAGAGACAAAGTAAGAGAGATCATGAGAGGGGAAGTCAGAGGGAAAAGCAGACTCCCCATGGAGCTGGGAGCCCAATGCGATACTCGATCCCAGGACTCCAGGACCAAGATCTGAGCCGAAGGCAGTTGCTTAACCAACTGAGCCACCCAGGCGCCCCTCAAATACATTTTGTGTGTTAAGTGAAGATTGTATTCCAAGATACTCTATTCAAGGTCTCTAAGATGTAACATAAAATTCATTCATCCAACAGAGGTTTATTGATCACAGCTGTGCGTGTGATACTCTGTGCTTCGTGCTACTTGATATGCAAACATGAAAAAAATATAGTCCTTTCCCTCTAGAAGGGAATGTAGAAAAAAATATACAAAATGAAGAGTGATAGCATGTAAAAAGTTGTTTATGATATTTACACCAAAGCAGAATGTAACTGATGCTATGAGAGAGTAAGAAAAATTAAGTATTGTGGTAATGATCCTGACATTTTATTTTTGTTATCCTAAGTATTTTTTCTGTTATGCTCAATTAGCCAACAAATAATACATCATTAATTTCTGATGTAGAGTCCAATGATTCCTCAGTTCCATATAGCACACATATACTACATATTTTAAAGTAGTTTTTGCAATCTAGTTCAACACCATTAGAAATAATATGTAAAAGAGGAAGTCCAAAAAAATCCTCAAGTTTAAACTTGAATATAAGTGGTAAAAGTTTGGCTTAGAGTGACATCACTGAATATGGCAGAGTAGGGAACTCCAGGGCTCTGTCCCCTCCAAAAATAAATACATAAACTGGAAAAAAGAAAAACTCCAAGAATCACACTGAGAACAACCAGGGGGAATTTTAATGATGAAAGAAGCTACTATTCTGCAGGGAATCGCTGTGACACTCAAAATTTTTTCTTACCATCCCCCACTCCCAAGTCTGGCAGTGGTCTGAAGAAAGCAGCTTACATTCTAACATTCTAATTATATTTTATATATAGAATATAGAATTACATTCTAACATTCTAATTATATTTTTAAATTGTGGTTGTGTGAACTATCTGTTGGCTTCTTAACGACTGTTGGAAATTCTTGGCTCTGTTTTCACTGACTTGGAGCTTATCAGAACCTGGATGACTTCCTAGCCAGCTTTTGTCAAAAAAAAATTTTAAAGCAGAATTGTTGGACACAACAACCTGGGCCAAGAAAAAACAGTTGGGACATACAATAACAGATCAGAAAACCTGGCAATGAAGATGCTGGAAAACACGAATTGTGGAAGAAAAGGCTTTGTACAGATTTGGTGCATACTGGTATACTGGGTATCAAGAATGTCACATCCAGGAGCACCTGAGTGGCTCAGTAGGTTGAGCATCTGCCTTCAGCTCAGGTCATGATCCCAGAGTCCTGGGATCAAGTCCCACATCAGGTTCTCTGGTTAGCTGGGAGTCTGCTTCTCCCTCTGCCCCTCACCCAACTTGTGCTCTCTCTCTCTCTCAAATTAAAAAAAAAATTTTAATGTTTAAAAAAAAAGGATGTCATGTCACCTCCAAAATCAAAGTGAAAAGAAAACTCATGGGATGGGAAAAAAATATTTGCAGACTACATATCTTATAAGGGACTAATATCCAAAACATATAAAGAACTCATACAACTGAATAGCAACAAAACTAAACACCCAATTTAAATCTAGGCAAAGGACCATCATTTCCTTTAGAAATGATGGAGAGATGAGACATTTCCAGAAGTACCAGGTGTAACTGTCCCTCAGAACAATGTATTACTTAAAATATAATCCATGGAAATTTTTACTAGTTACCAAGCACATCTAGATATAGCCTTAAGAAAAACACATACTGACAACAGGCCTCTAGGGGAGAGGACTATATTGGGCCTAGAAGCCAAGCAGCTGGGGATGCCTGGCTATCTCAGGGTGCAACACAACCTGCTTCATGAAAGCTGAGCAGCTGGGAATGCTTGGCCTGCTCAGGGAGGAGTGCCACCTGCTTCATTTTTCTGTTATCTCCCCTCACCCCCCAGAGCACCTGTGGCTAATTAGATAAGTCCTTTGAATGTGCTTGCTCAACTGCTTGACCAGACATATTTTGCCTTCCTTCTTGTTTATCTACAAGGCATATGATTAATGTTTGGCCTTCTTCAGCTCTTCTGTTGATTACTGTCTATATCTAATAAAAGCGGGACTGAGGAGTTCTTCAGGGCAACAGTCTTTTCTACTGTTGTCCCCTGCTCCCTTTTCCTTGCAGCTGACTTTTTTGTGCCTCATTCTTCTCTTGTGCACCATCAGGAAGTGGCAACTAGGCCCTGTGAAACAGGAAACAGCACACAACAAGGAACTACAGAGCCTCTAATTCATAAGGCATTACACTCAAGAACAGGAGACATAATTGACTTTCCTAACAAACAGAAATAGGCACAGGAACTTAGACAAAATGAGAAAACAGAGAACTTTTTTCCAAATTAAAAAAAAAAAACAGGACAAGGCAATGGCTAGAGATCTAAGCAAAATAGACACAAGTAATATGCTTCATGGAGTATTCAAAGTAATGGTCATGAGAATATTCACCAGACTTGAGAGAAGAGTGGAAGACATGAGTGAGACATTTAACACATAGATAAAGAATATCATAGCAGAGACAAAGGACTCAATGAATGAAATGAGAAACATACTTGATGGAATGAAGAGCAGGCTGGAAGGAGCAGAGGAATGAAATAGTGACCTAGAAGACAGAGTAATGAATGCAATCAAGTTGAACAAAAAAGAAAGAAAAAAATTACATGAAATGAGAATAGATATAAGGAATTCAGTGACTCCATCAAATGAAATAACATTTGTGTTATAGGACTCAGAGAAGAACAAGTGAGAGAAAAGGGACAGAAAATTTATCTGAAGAAATAATAGCTCAAAACTTCCCTAATCTGGGGGAGGAAACATACATCCAGATTCAGGAAGCACAGAGAACTCCCATCAAAATCAACAGAAACAAATGCACACCAAGACAATTGTAATTGTAATTAGATTGTCAAAATATAGTGATAAAGAAATAAATTTAAAAGCAGGAAGACAAAAGAAGACAGTGAGTTACAAAAGAAAACCCATAAGGATAAGGGGAGATTTCTCAGCAGAAAGTTTCCAAGACAAAATGGAGTAACATGATATATTCAAAGTGCTGAATGGGGAAAAAAATTGCCACTAAAAATACTCTATCCAGTAAGGCTAACATTCAGAATAAAAGGAAAGATAAAATTTCTCAGGCTAACAAAAACTAAAGGAGTTCATGACTACTAACCCACCCCCTGTAAGAAATATTAAAAGGGACTCTTTGAGTGGAAAGTAGAGACCAAAAGTGACAGTATAGAAGTAGGAAACACAAAAACAGTAAAAATGAGTATTTCTGAAAAAAAAATCACCTAAGGAACCCACAAAATAAAAAGATGTACTATATAATAGCATATACCTAAAATTTGGGAAGGAGAGGACTAAAGAATGGTTCCAGCTTAAACAACCATCAATTTAACATAAAAATCTATATGCAGAAGAGGTTATATACAAACTTAATGGTAACCATATATCAAAAGCCACTAATAAATATACAAAGAATCAAGAGAAAAATCCAAATATATCACTAAAGAAAGTCAAAAGAGAGAGAAAGACAAGAAATGATCAGAGAAAATCTTCAGAAACAACCACACAACTAATAACAAAATGACAATAAATATATATCTATCAATAATTACTCTGACTGTAAATGGACTAAACACTCCAATAAAAAGACAAAGGGTGACAAAACTGATTTTAAAAAAAGATGCACTTATACATTGCCTAAAAGAGTGTCATTTTAGACATACAGTCACCTGCAGTCATACAGAAAGTGAGGGGATGGCAAAATATATATGGCATCCATATAGATGGATGTCAAAAGGCTGGAGTAGCAATACTTATATCATATGAAATAGACCTTAAAACAAAGACTGTAACAAGAGACAAAAAGGACAATATATAATAACAATAGGGAATCCAACAAGAAAGTATAATAATTGAAAGTATTTATGCACCCAATGTAAGAATACCTGAACAATACAGCAGTTAAAAACAAACATAAAGGAACTAATCAATAATATTAAAATGTTAATAGAAACTTTAACACCCTGCTTACATCAACTGACAGATCATCTAAACAGAAAACAAACAAGGAAATAATGGCTTTGAATGATATACTGGGACAGATGGATTTAATAAATACATTAGAAACAATCTATCTTAAAACACAAGAATACACATTCATTTCAAGAGCAGATGGAACATTCTCCACGATGCATCACAAAGTAGGTCACAAAATAATTCTCAACAAACTCAAGAAAATCAAAGGCATACCATACAGTTTTTCAGACCATAATGCTATGAAATTAGAAGTCAATTACAGGGGAAACAATCTAGAAAGACCAAAAATACATGGAGATTAAGTAACATGCTACTACACAATGAATGGGTCAACAGGATAAAAGAAGATATTTTAAAGACTTTTTAAAAATATTTTATTTATTTATTAGATACACAGAGAGATCACAAGTAGGCAGAGAGAGAAGGGGAAGCAGGCTCCCTGCTGAACAGAGAGCTCAGTGAAGTACTCGATCCCAGGACCCTAGGACCACTGAGCCACCCAGGCACCCTAAAAGAAGATATTTTAAAAGTACATGGACACAAAAGAAAATGAAAATAAAACTGTCCAAATATACTAGAATAAAACAAAAGCTTATCTATGAAAGTAGTCCATAATGATACACACCTAATTCCCAAAGCAAGAAAAATCTAAAATAAACACACTAACATTTCACCTAAAGGAGCTAGAAAAAGAACAAAAACAAAATATATAACCAGCAAAATGAAGGAAATAATAAGGATTAAAGCAGAAATAACTGATTTAAGAACTAGAAAATAATAAATCAATGAAATCAGAAGCTGATTGTTTGAAAAAAAGTGAATAAAATCATTGAACCTTTAATCAGAATTATCAAGAAAAAAAGAAAAGACTCAAATAAATAAAATGGAAAATGTGAGGATAAATAAGCAACACTGCAGAAATACAAACAATTATAAGAGAATATTATGCACAACTGCAGGTCAACACATTGGACAACAAGGAAGAAATGGACAAATTCTGAAATACATATAAACTACCAAAACTGAAACAGGAAAAATTAGAAAACTTGAATAGACCAATAACCAGGAAAGAAATTGAATCAATAAACAAAAAATTCCCAAAAAATAAAATTCCAGAGCCAGATGACTCACAGGTGAATTCCAACAAAAATTTAAAGAGGAGTTGTTATCTATTCCTATTAAACTATTCCAAAAATAGACCAGGAAGGAAAACTTTGAAATTCACTATTTTAAGCCAGCATTACCTTAATACCAAAACTAGACAAAGTCTCCACTATAAAAGAGAAACTAGAGGTCAATATCCCTGATGAACATGGATGCAAAAATTCCCAATAAAATATTAGAAAAACAGAATCCAACTTCACACTAAAAAAAGCATTCACCACAACCAAGTGGGATTTATTCCTGGGTTGCCACTGTGGCCCAATATTCACAAATCAACCAAAATGATACATCACAACAATAAGAGAAGGGATAAAAAGAACATACGATCATTTCAATAGATGGACAGAAATGATTTGACAAAGTACATCTGTTCATGATAAAAACTCTTAACAATGTAGCTTGAGAGGGGACATATCTCAGCATAATAAAGGCCATATATAAAACCCACAACTAATATCACCCACAATGGAGAGAACTGAGGGCTTTTCCTCTATGATCAGGAACAAGATTGGGACATCCACATTCACCACTGTTATTTAACATAGTACTGAAAGTGAGGGGGTAGAGAACAATTTATCATGCAACTGGACATCAAAAGAAAGCTAGAGTGGCAATCATTATATCAGATAAACTGGATTTTAAAACAAAGACTGTAGTAAGATATGAAGAAGGCCACTATATCATAATAAAAGGGTCTATCCAACAAGAAGATATAATAATTATAAATATTTATGCCTCTAACCTGAGAACTGCCAATTATATAAACCACTTAATTACAAAATTAAAGATTCCTTGATAGTAATACAATAATAATGGGCAACTTTAACACCCTACTCACAACAATGGACAGATCACCTAAGCAGATCAACAAGGAGACAATGGCATGGAATGACACACTGTTCCAGATGGGCATAACAGATATATTCAAGCATTTCATCCTAAAGCAGCAGAATACACATTTTTTCTAGTACACATGGAACATTCTCCAGAAGAGATCACATACTGGGTCACAAATCAACCCTCCAATGATATAAAAACTTTGATATTCCATGCATATTTTCAGACCAAAATGCCTTAAAACTTGAAGTCAACTACAAGAATAAAAAATGGAAGGGCCAAAAATACATGCAGGTTAAATAACATCATATTAAAGAAAGAATGGATCAACCAGAAAATTAAAGAACTTAAAAAATACATGGAAGCAAATGAAAATGACAACAGGAAAGTTCAGAACCTTTGAGATGCAGCAAAGACGGTCCTAGGAGGGAATTATATAGAAATATAAGCCTTTCTCAAGAAACAAGAAAAGTCTCAAATGCACAATCTAACATTACAGCTAAAGGAGCTGGAAAAGGAATAGCAGATAAAGCCTAAATCCAGCAGGAGAAGAGAAATAACAAATAATTATAGCAGAAATCAATGAGAGAAATAAATAAAAACAGAACAGATCAATGAAACTAGGAGTTGGTTTTTTGAAAGAATTAATAAGATTGATAAACCCCTACCCAGACTGACCCAAAAGAAAAGAGAAAGAACCCCAAAAATAAACATAAATGAAAGAGGAGAGATCAAAACCAACACCAAAGAGGTACAAATAATTACAAGAGAATATTAAGAACAATTGTATGCCAACCAATTAGGCAATCTGGAAGAAATGGATGCATTAATAGAAACATATAAACTGCAAAAAAGAATAGGAAGAAATAGAAAACCTGAACACACCCCATGACCAGCAAAGAAATTGAATCAGTATTCAAAACTCTCCCAACAAACAAAGCTGAGGGTCAGATGGCTTCCCATTCAAAGAAGAATTAATTCCCATTCTTCTGAAACTGTTTCAAAAGATAGAAATGGAAGGAAAACTTCTAAGCTCATTCTATGGGGCCAGCATTACCTCGATCCCAAAACCAGAGACCCACTAAAAAGGAGAATGACAGATCAATATGCCTGATGAAGATGGATTCAAAAATTCTCACCTAGACACTAGCTAATTGTATATAAAGGTACATTAAAAGGATTATTCACCATGACTAAACCGGATTTATTCCTGGACTGCAAGGGTGGTTCAACATCTGCAAATCAATCAAAGTCATACAACACATTAATAAAAGAAAGGAAAAGAACAATGATACTCTCATTAGATGGAGAAAAAAGCATTTAAGAAAATACAGCATCCATACTTGATAAAAGCTCTCTGCCCTGTAGGGAGAGACAGAACATACCTCAATATCATAAAAACCATCTTTGAAAAACCCACAAAGAATATCATCCTCACAGGGGAAAAACTGAGAGCTTTTCTCCTAAGGTCAGGAACACAACAGGGATGTCCACTTCTACCTTTGTTATTCAAAATAGTACTAGAAGTCCAAGTATCGGCAATCAGACAAAAAAAAAAAAGAAAGAAAGATAGGCATCCAAATCAACATATAAGAAGTAAAATTTTCACTCTTTGAAGACGATGTGATACCCAAAAACCCAAAAGACTCCACCAAAAATTTGCTATGACTGACACAGGAATTCAGAAGGTCACGGGATATAAAATCAATGCATAGAAGTCAGTTGTATTTCTATACACTAACAATGTGACTGAGGAAAGAGAAACCAAGGAATCAATTCCATTTACAATTGTACCCAAAACCATGATACCTAGGAATGAATCTAACCAAAGAAGCAAAGGATATATACTCAGAAAACTATAGAATACTCATGAAAGAAATTGGAGAAGACACAAAGAAATGGAAAAATATTCTATGCTCATGGATTGGAAGAAAAAATATTGTAAAAATGTCTATGCTACCCAAAGAAATCTACACATTCATGCAATCCCTATCAAAATAACATCAGCATTTTTCACAGAGCCGGAATAAACACCCTAAATTTTTTTAAGATTTTATTTATTTGTCAGAGAGAGAGAGAGAGCGCACGACCACACAAGCAGGCAGAGTGGCAGGCAGAGGCGGAGAGAGAAGCAGGGTCCCCGAGGAGCAAGGAGCCTGATGTGGGACTCGATGCGAGGACCCTGGGATCATGACCTGAGCTGAAGACAGTGACTTAACCAACTGAGCCACCCAGGCATCCCAAACACTCTAGAATTTGTATGGAACCAGAAAAGATCCCAAATAACAAAATAATGTTTAAAAAAAAACCCAAAGCTAGTGGCATCACAATTCCAGATTTCAACCTCTATTACAAAGCTGTAATCATCAAGGCAGTACAGTACTGGCTCCAAAACAGACACAAAAATCAATGGAGCAGAAATGAATCCTCAACTCTCTTGTCAAGCAATCTCTGAAAAAGCTGAAAAGAATATTGAATGGAAAAAAGACTGTCTATTCAACAAATGGTCTTGGGAAAATTGGACAGCCACAGGCAGAAGAATGAAACTGAACCACTTTCTTCCACTAGACACAAAAATAAAATGGATTAAAGACAAAAATCCATCAATATTATAGAGAGTAATGCAGGCAGCAACCTCTTAGACCTTGGCCACAGCAACTTCTTGCTAGACACGTCTCCAAAGGCAAAAGAAACAAAAGCAAAAATGAACTTTTGGGACTTCATCAAGATAAAGTTTTCGCACAGCAAAGGAAAAAGTCACAAAAACTGAAAGGCAACCTAAAGAATGGGAGAAGATATTTGCAAATCTTTTATCAAATAAGGGGCTAATACCCCAAATCTATAAAGAACCTATCAAACTCAATACACACACACACACACATACACACACACAAAATACAGTAGAGAGATGGGCAGAAGACATGAACAGACATTTCTCCAAATAAGAAATAAAAATGGCCAACATGGACATGAAAAAAAGCTCAACATCACTCGAGGAAAAACAAATCAAAACCACAATGAGATTTGACCTCACACCCATCAGAATGGCTAAAATTAACAAGTCAGGAAGAAAGAGGTGTTAGCAAAGAGGTAGAGAAAGGAGAATCCTCTCACACTGTTGAAGGTAATACAAACTGGAGCATCCATTCTGTAAAACAATATGGAGGTTTCTCAAAAAGTTAAAAATAGAGCTACCCTATGACCCAGTCATTACACTGCTCAGTATTTATCCAAATGATACAGTGATTCAAAGGATCACATGCACCCCAATGTTTATAGCAACAATGTCCACAAGAGCCAAACTATGGATACAACCCAGATATCCATTGACAGATGAGTGGATAAGGAAGATATGGTGTATACATTTATACAATGAAATATTACTCAGCCACCAAAAAGAATGAAATATTGCCATTTGCAATAAGACGGATGTAAATAGAGGGTATTATGGTAGGTGAAATAAGTCAGTCAGAGAAAAACAAATACCATATGATTTCACTCGTATGTGGAATTTAAGAAACAAAACAGATGAACATAGGGGAAGGAAAGGAAAACTAAAATATGAAGAAAAAAAACAGAGATGGAGGCAAACCATAAGAGACTGAGGGTTGCTGAAGGGGATGTGGATGGGGGAATGGGGTAGCTGAGTGATGAGTATTAAGGAAAGCATTTGATGTAATGAGCACTGGGTGTTATATGCAACTAGTTCATCACAAAATTCTACCTCTGAAACTAATAATACAATATGTGTTCATTAAATTGAGTTTAAAATTTAAAAAGTTTAAAAAAATGTGCAATATCAACATAAGTGGTAATATATCTATAAAGGTGCTGTTTTATATATTATTTAACCTAAACTGGAATTAATTCAAACTTTTTTTGTAAAGTTAAGAGTTATAAGTTAGTAGTTAAAAGTTATAAGTTAAAAGTTAACTTTTATAAAGTTAAGCCTAGCACAGCCATGTTCCATGGTCCCAAGAAGCATCTGAACCATGTATCAGGTCCAAAGCATACATTGAATAAACTGACCACTGTGTTTGTCCCTCATCCATCTAACTGGTCCCCATAAGCTGAGAGACTGTCTCTCTCTCTCACGATTTCTCCTAAGGAACAGATTTAAGTGTACCCTAACAAGATCAAGTAAAGATCTGTCTGCAGTATTTTATCAAGAGCTTAATGGCAAGGTCAAACCTGATATAACCCACACTGGTGGTTATATGAATGTTGTCAGCACTGACAAGACTAGGGAGAATTCCCACCTCATCTATGACATCAAGGGTCACTTTGCAGTTCATAATATTACACCTGAGGAGACAAAGTGTAAGCTGTGCAAAGTGAGAAAGAACTTTCTGGGGACAAAAGGAATCCCTGATCTGGTGACCAATGATGTTCATACCATCTCCTATCCCGATCCCCTCATCAAGGAAAATGACACTGTTCAGATTGATTTGAAGAGTGTAAAGATTACTGACTTGATCAATTTTGACACTGGCAATCTCTGTATGGTGATTAGAGACGCTGATCTGGGAAGAATTGGTGTGATCACCAACAGACACAATCTGGTTCTTCTGATGTAGTTCATATGAAAGATGGCAATGGCAAGAGCTTTGCCACCTGGCTCTTAAACATTTTTGTTACTGGAAAAAGCAATAAATCATGGATTTTTCATCTCTATGTAAAGGATTTCCACCTTATCATTGCTGAAAAGAGAGCAAAAAAAAAAAACTTATGGCCAAACAAAACAATGGTAAAATGGTCTCTAGGTGATATGATTGGAAGTCTTTATACTTAAAGATAATGCAGCTAACTGAACATAAGGAAGAAGAAGAAGGAGGAGGAGGAGGAGGAGGAAGAGGAGGAGGGGGATAAGAAGAAGAAGGAGAAGAAAATGCAGCAAACAACACAAAAATAAAGTTGTTAGTTGTAATCCTTACAGTAACCATGAAGAAAAAAGTTTAAGATATACGAAAAAAAAAGAAGAAGAAGAAGAAAGACAGAAAGAAAGAAGGCAGTAATAAAAATGTTACACAAGAAAAAAATCATAAAACAAGGTTATAATGAAAAATTGTAAAACATAAAAGGTATGGCATATAGAAAACAAATAACAAATGGCCTATGTAAATCCTTACTTATCAGTAATTACTTTAAATTTAATGGATTAAAGACTCCAATTAAAAGTCAGAGATTGGTAGAATGTATGTTAAAAAATGGTTCAACTATATGATGTCTTTAAGAGTTATACCTTAGATCCAAAGATACAAATAGCTTGAAAAAGAAAGGATGGAAAAAATATATCCATGCAAATAGTATCAGAAAGCGATCTGGTGTTGCTATACTGATATCAGACAAAACAGACTTTAAGTTAAAAATTGTTATAAATGAAGAAGGATCTTATAGATCAGTAACAGTGTCAATCTATTAAGGAGATGCATCAATTATAAATTTATTTCCACCTAAAAACAGAACCACAAAATATATGAAGCAAAAACTGACAATTATAGAAACAGTTCTATAATAGTATGAAACTTTAATATCCTACTTTCAATAATGACTAGAACCACTCAACAGAAGATAAATAATGAAATAAATGTGAACAACACTACAGACCAACTTGGCCTAATAGACATATACAGAACACTCCACCTACCAACACTGAAATATATGTTTTCCTCAAGTACACATGGAACATTCTCCAGAATGAGCCATGTAAGGCTGCAAAAATAAGTCTCAAGGAATTTTAAAATACTAAAATTGTACAAAATATCTTATCCGACCACAAGGAAATGAAACTAGAAATCAATAGCAGTAGGAAAACTAGAATATTCATAAATATGTGCAAACTAAATAGCAACCCCTTAAACAAAATAATTTGAGATGAATGAAAATGAAAACACAACATACCAAAACGATAATTGTGTTTGCAGGAATTTTTAACAGTAATATCTATGTTAAAAATAAAGATTGCAAATCAATAACTTAATTTTATACCTTAAGTCGGTAAAAAAGAAGAGAAAGCCACATCCAAAACTAGCAGAAAGAAGGAAGTGATGGAGATTAGAGCAAAAATAAATGAAAAGAATAGAAAAATGGAAACCAACAAAACAAAAATTTCACTATTTGAAGATAACACAATGATAAAAACTTACCTAGATTGACCAAAAAATATAATACTCAAATTATTAAAATCAGGAATGTAAGAGGGACATTACTACAGACCTTACAGAAATACAAAGAATTATAAGAAAATATTTTGAACGATCATATGCCAAAAAATTAGATAACCCAGATGAAATGGACAAATTCCTAGAAACACACAAACCACCAAAACTGATTTAAGAATTAATAGAAAATCTGGGTGGGGGGGTGATGGTGGAAGAAAAGGACAATAAGTAGGATTACACGGAATGCCTCCAAGTTACTGGCAAGATTCTAGTCCTTAATGAGGGCAGTGATCATGTATTCTGCTACATTAATGTACAAATTAGAAAAAGAAATATTGGGGGGACAAGATGGCGGGGTACTAGGAAGAGGCGTCTTTTCAGCTGGTACCCCAAAGTGAGCTGATTACCTACCAAAGAACTCTGATCACCCATGAAATCAGCCTGAGATCAGAATTATACACGTCTGGATCTCTACAGGGGCAGAAGACGCCAGTGAGCAGGTAAAGCGGAATGGGAACAGCGGACTGAGATCGGAAGATAAACAAAAGGGGGAGGGAGCCACCAGAGGCGACTGGTGGGAAAGTAATACCCCGATACGAGCGAGAGTGCCCTGCGTCTGGGGACCAGCATTAACTCGGAGACTGGTTGAAAGCACTCCAAAAGAGCAAAGGATCGCGGGGGCAAACTGTGGGAATCGGGGCGGCTAGGGACAGGGGCTTGAGTCCCCGGTCCCAGACGGCCTCCCCGGCGCGGAAGCAGAGAGAGTGCGGCGGAGAAACCGGCTCCTGGTCCCTAAGCCGCCAGCGTGCCCCAGAGCGCGGGGTTCCGGCTCCTGTGAGGGGATGGGAGCCGGTCTGCAGAACGCGCGCTAGCCCTACCACAAAGCTTGAGATGCGCGTGCACGTCGCTCCAGCTCTCCTGGGTTTCTAAGGCCCTGGGGCGCTTCTAGACCCGGGCCATTGTTTCAAAGTCTAAGCCTCGCGCCCGCGAAACTCTTCCCCGGACAGAGGCGCGCAAAAGCCCAGCCTGCGGCTTACGGACCAGCGCCCCGTTCTCAGTGCCCCAGACGCGCGCCCGACCCACAGCCGCCTCTGAAAAGAGGTGCGCGCAAGCCGGGCACTCCCAGCCCCGGCCAGCGGCAAAATCTCAGTGTGCGATCGCTGCTTGGAACCTCTCTGGCGGTCAGGAGCTCCCAGACAGCCGCCACTGCCTTGGCTTTGGGGACGAGCAAAAGATCCTGCGCCCCCAGGGTCTTTAACTTGGAACCTGCACTGCCAGCATCCAAGGGGGAATTTATTCAGCTTCTGCACCCAGACTGAGGCTTCTGAGACGGAGATCAGGAAGTGTTCCAGGGTGCACCTTGACTGCACCAGAGTTGATACATCCAGCTACATCTGTTCAGTCTTCTCCCACCAAAATGACTAGGAGGAGGAATGCCCAACAGAAGAAAAATACAGAGGATGGACCTTCCGCAACAGAGCTAACGGCTATCAACATAGACAATATGTCGGAAAGAGAATTCAGGCTAACAATTATCCAGGCAATAGCTAGGTTGGAGAAAGCCATGGATGACCAAACAGAATTGATTAGAGCCGAACTGAAAGCGACCAGACAGGATGTTCACAATGTTAGGGCGGAGCTTAAAGCTACCAGGGAGGAGGTCCACAATGCTCTCAATGAGTTCCAATCCAATCTAAACTCTCTCAAAGCTAGGGTAACTGAGACAGAAGATAGAATTAGTGATCTGGAAGACAAACAGATAGAGAGAAAGGATCAGGAGGAAGCCTGGAACAAACAGCTTAGATCCCACGAAAGCAGAATTAGGGAAATAAGTGATGCCATGAAGCGTTCCAACGTCAGAATTATTGGAATTCCTGAAGGGGAGGAGAAAGAAAGAAGTCTAGAAGATGTCGTGGAACAAGTCCTTCATGAAAACTTTCCGAATCTCGCGAATGAAACCAGCGTTCATGTACTAGAGGCTGAACGGTCTCCACCCAAGATTATACACTCCAAAAAAACATCACGACACCTGATAGTCAAATTGAGAAATTATAATTGTAGGTATAATCTCTTGAAAGCTGCCAGGGCAAAGAGGCTCCTTACTTACAGAGGGAAGCCCATCAGAATAACGTCAGACCTGTCCACAGAGACCTGGCAAGCCAGAAGAGGCTGGCAAGATATATTCAGGGCACTAAATGAGAAGAACATGCAGCCAAGAATACTTTATCCAGCAAGACTGACATTCAAAATGGATGGAGAGATAAAGAGTTTCCAAGACCGGCAAGACTTAAAAGACTATGCAACCACCAAGCCGATACTGCAGGAAATATTAAGGGGGGTTCTATAAAAGAGGAAAAATCCCAAGAATAGCATTGAACAGAAATATAGAGACAGTCTACAGAAAGAAAGACTTCAAAGGTAACTCGATGTCAATAAAAACGTATCTATCAATAATCACTCTCAATGTGAATGGCCTCAATGCACCCATAAAACGGCACAGGGTTGCAGATTGGATAAAACGACAGGACCCATCCATATGCTGTCTACAAGAGACCCATTTTGAGCCTAAAGATACACGCAGACTGAAAGTGAAGGGGTGGAGAAGCATCTTTCATGCCAATGGGACTCAAAAGAAGGCTGGGGTAGCGATTCTCATATCAGATAAATTAGACTTCAAACTAAAGACTGTAGTCAGAGATACAGAAGGACACTACATAATCCTTAAAGGGACTATCCACCAAGATGATCTAACAATTGTAAATATCTATGCTCCCAATATGGGAGCAGCCAATTACTTAAGAAAACTGTTAATCAAGATAAAGAGTCATATTGATATGAATACACTAATCGTAGGTGATCTTAACACGCCTCTTTCAGAATTAGACAGATCATCGAAGCAGAAAATCAATAAAGAAACAAGAGCATTGAACGACACATTGGACCAGATGGACCTCATAGATATATACAGAACATTCCACCCTAAAACAGCAGAATACTCATTCTTCTCAAGTGCACACGGAACCTTCTCCAGAATAGACCACATACTGGGTCACAAATCAGGACTCAGCCGATACCAAAAGACTGAGATTATTCCCTGCATATTCTCAGATCACAATGCTTTGAAACTGGAGCTCAATCACAAGGAAAAGTTCCGAAGGAACTCAAACACCTGGAAGCTAAAGACCACCTTGCTTAAGAATGCTTGGATCAACCAGGAGATCAAAGAAGAACTGAAACAATTCATGGAAACCAATGAGAATGAAGACACTTCGGTCCAAAACCTATGGGATACAGCAAAGGCGGTCCTAAGGGGAAAATATATAGCCATCCAAGCCTTGCTCAAAAAAATTGAAAAATCCAGAACACACCAGCTGTCTCTACACCTTAAAGAACTGGAGGATCAACAACAAATCAAACCAACTCCACACATAAGAAGGGAAATCATCAAGATTAGAGCTGAGATCAATAAGGGAGAAACCAGAGATACAGTAGAACGTATCAATGAAACTAGAAGCTGGTTTTTTGAAAGAATCAATAAGATCGATAAGCCACTGGCTACACTAATCCAAAAGAAAAGAGAGAAATCCCAAATTCATAAAATTATGAATGAAAGGGGAGAAATCACAACTAACACCAAGGAAGTAGAAACAATCATCAGAAGTTACTACGAACAGTTATATGCCAATAAGCTTAGCAACCTTGATGAAATGGATGCATTCCTGGAAAAATATAAACTACCAAAATTGAACCAGGAAGAAATCAACAACCTGAATAGACCGATATCTAATAACGAGATTGAAGCAGTGATCAAAAATCTCCCAAAAAACAAGAGCCCAGGACCTGACGGATTCCCTGGGGAATTCTACCAAACCTTCCAAGAAGAAATAACACCTATTCTCCTGAAGCTGTTTCAAAAAATTGAAGCAGAAGGAAAACTTCCAGACTCTTTCTATGAAGCCAGCATTACCCTGATCCCCAAACCAGGCAAGGACCATACCAAAAAGGAGAATTTCAGACCAATATCACTGATGAATATGGATGCTAAGATTCTCAACAAGATCCTAGCCAACAGGATCCAACAACACATTAAAAAGATTATCCACCATGATCAGGTGGGATTCATCCCTGGGCTACAAGGATGGTTCAACATTCGTAAATCAATCAATGTGATACAACAAATTAATAGGAGAAGAGAGAAGAACCACATGGTCCTCTCAATTGATGCAGAAAAAGCATTTGACAAAATCCAACATCCGTTCCTGATTAAAACGCTTCAAAGTATAGGGATAGAGGGAACATTCCTGAACCTCATCAAATCTATTTATGAAAGACCCACAGCAAATATCATCCTCAATGGGAAAAAGCTTGCAGCCTTCCCGTTGAGATCAGGAACAAGACAAGGATGCCCACTTTCACCACTCTTGTTCAACATAGTATTAGAAGTCCTAGCAACAGCAATCAGACAACAGAGAGAAATAAAAGGTATCCAAATTGGTAATGAAGAAGTCAAACTCTCTCTCTTCGCAGATGACATGATTCTTTATATGGAAAACCCAAAAGACTCCACTCCCAAACTACTAGAACTCATACAGCAATTCAGCAGCGTGGCAGGATACAAAGTCAATGTGCAGAAATCAGTGGCTTTCTTATACACTAACAAGGAAAATACAGAAAGGGAAATTAGAGAATCGATTCCATTTACTATAGCACCAAGAACCATGAGATACCTGGGAATAAACCTAACTAAAGAGGTAAAGGATCTATACTTGAGGAACTATAGAACACTCATGAAAGAAATTGAAGAAGACACAAAAAGATGGAAGACCATTCCATGCTCTTGGATCGGAAGAATAAACATCGTTAAAATGTCTATACTGCCTAGAGCAATCTATACTTTTAATGCCATTCCGATCAAAATTCCACCGGCATTCTTCAAAGAGCTGGAGCAAATAATCCAAAAATTTGTATGGAATCAGAAGAGACCCCGAATCGCTAAGGAAACGTTGAAAAACAAAAATAAAGCTGGCGGCATCACCTTACCTGATTTCAAGCTTTATTACAAAGCTGTGATCACCAAGACAGCATGGTACTGGCATAAAAACAGACACATAGACCAGTGGAACAGAGTAGAGAGCCCTGATATGGACCCTCAACTCTATGGTCAATTAATCTTCGACAAAACAGGAAAAAATATACAGTGGAAAAAAGACAGTCTCTTCAATAAATGGTGCTGGGAAAACTGGACAGCTATATGTAGAAGAATGAAACTCGACCATTCTCTTACACCGTACACAAAGATCAACTCAAAATGGATAAAAGACCTCAACGTGAGACAGGAATCTATCAGAATCTTAGAGGAGAACATAGGCAGTAATCTCTTCGATATCAGCCACAGCAACTTCTTTCAAGATACGTCTCCAAAGGCAAAGGAAACAAAAGCGAAAATAGACTTCTGGGACTTCATCAAAATCAAAAGCTTCTGCACAGCAAAGGAAACAGTCAAAAAAACAAAGAGGCAACCCACGGAATGGGAGAAGATATTTGCAAATGACAGTACAGACAAAAGGTTGATATCCAGGATCTATAATGAACTCCTCAAACTCAACCCACACGAAACAGACAAACACATCAAAAAATGGGCAGAAGATATGAACAGACACTTCTCCAATCAAGAAATACAAATGGCTATCAGACACATGAAAAAATGCTCATCATCATTAGCCCTCAGGGAGATTCAAATTAAAACCACATTGAGATATCACCTTACACCAGTTAGAATGGCCAAAATTAACAAAACAGGAAACAACATGTGTTGGAGAGGATGTGGAGAAAGGGGAACCCTCTTACACTGTTGGTGGGAATGCAAGTTGGTGCAGCCTCTTTGGAGAACAGTGTGGAGATTCCTCAAGAAATTAAAAATAGAGCTTCCCTACGACCCTGCAATTGCACTCCTGGGTATTTACCCCAAAGATACAGATGTCGTGAAAAGAAGGGCCATCTGTACCCCAATGTTTATAGCAGCAATGGCCACAGTCGCCAAACTATGGAAAGAACCAAGATGCCCTTCAACGGATGAATGGATAAGGAAGATGTGGTCCATATACACTATGGAGTATTATGCCTCCATCAGAAAGGACGAATATCCAACTTTTGTAGCAACATGGATGGGACTGGAAGAGATTATGCTGAGTGAAATCAGTCAAGCAGAGAGAGTCAATTATCATATGGTTTCACTCATTTGTGGAGCATAACCAATAGCATGGAGGACAAGGGGCGTTAGAGAGTAGTAGGGAATTTGGGTAAATTGGAAGGGGAGGTGGACCATGAGAGACTATGGACTCTGAAAAACAGTCTGAGGGGTTTGAAGTGGCGGGGGGGTGGGAGGTTGGGGTACCAGGTGGTGGGTATTATAGAGGGCACAGCTTGCATGGAGCACTGGGTGTGGTGAAAAAATAATGAATACTGTTTTTCTGAAAATAAATAAATTGGGAAAAAAAAAAAAAAAAAAAAAAAAAAAAAAAAAAGAATTAATAGAAAATCTGGACAAAACTGTAAGAAGAGAGACAGAATCAGTCATTAACAAATTCCCAATAAATCACATCACCA